>NC_092378.1:157087241-157687241 GCF_030028105.1 Mobula birostris
ACCCTAACCCTAACCCTAACCCTAACCCTAACCCTAACCCTAACCCTAACCCTAACCCTAACCCTAACCCTAACCCTAACCCTAACCCTAACCCTAACCCTAACCCTAACCCTAACCCTAACCCTAACCCTAACCCTAACCCTAACCCTAACCCTAACCCTAACCCTAACCCTAACCCTAACCCTAACCCTAACCCTAACCCTAACCCTAACCCTAACCCTAACCCTAACCCTAACCCTAACCCTAACCCTAACCCTAACCCTAACCCTAACCCTAACCCTAACCCTAACCCTAACCCTAACCCTAACCCTAACCCTAACCCTAACCCTAACCCTAACCCTAACCCTAACCCTAACCCTAACCCTAACCCTAACCCTAACCCTAACCCTAACCCTAACCCTAACCCTAACCCTAACCCTAACCCTAACCCTAACCCTAACCCTAACCCTAACCCTAACCCTAACCCTAACCCTAACCCTAACCCTAACCCTAACCCTAACCCTAACCCTAACCCTAACCCTAACCCTAACCCTAACCCTAACCCTAACCCTAACCCTAACCCTAACCCTAACCCTAACCCTAACCCTAACCCTAACCCTAACCCTAACCCTAACCCTAACCCTAACCCTAACCCTAACCCTAACCCTAACCCTAACCCTAACCCTAACCCTAACCCTAACCCTAACCCTAACCCTAACCCTAACCCTAACCCTAACCCTAACCCTAACCCTAACCCTAACCCTAACCCTAACCCTAACCCTAACCCTAACCCTAACCCTAACCCTAACCCTAACCCTAACCCTAACCCTAACCCTAACCCTAACCCTAACCCTAACCCTAACCCTAACCCTAACCCTAACCCTAACCCTAACCCTAACCCTAACCCTAACCCTAACCCTAACCCTAACCCTAACCCTAACCCTAACCCTAACCCTAACCCTAACCCTAACCCTAACCCTAACCCTAACCCTAACCCTAACCCTAACCCTAACCCTAACCCTAACCCTAACCCTAACCCTAACCCTAACCCTAACCCTAACCCTAACCCTAACCCTAACCCTAACCCTAACCCTAACCCTAACCCTAACCCTAACCCTAACCCTAACCCTAACCCTAACCCTAACCCTAACCCTAACCCTAACCCTAACCCTAACCCTAACCCTAACCCTAACCCTAACCCTAACCCTAACCCTAACCCTAACCCTAACCCTAACCCTAACCCTAACCCTAACCCTAACCCTAACCCTAACCCTAACCCTAACCCTGAACCCTAACCCTAACCCTAACCCTAACCCTAACCCTAACCCTAACCCTAACCCTAACCCTAACCCTAACCCTAACCCTAACCCTAACCCTAACCCTAACCCTAACCCTAACCCTAACCCTAACCCTAACCCTAACCCTAACCCTAACCCTAACCCTAACCCTAACCCTAACCCTAACCCTAACCCTAACCCTAACCCTAACCCTAACCCTAACCCTAACCCTAACCCTAACCCTAACCCTAACCCTAACCCTAACCCTAACCCTAACCCTAACCCTAACCCTAACCCTAACCCTAACCCTAACCCTAACCCTAACCCTAACCCTAACCCTAACCCTAACCCTAACCCTAACCCTAACCCTAACCCTAACCCTAACCCTAACCCTAACCCTAACCCTAACCCTAACCCTAACCCTAACCCTAACCCTAACCCTAACCCTAACCCTAACCCTAACCCTAACCCTAACCCTAACCCTAACCCTAACCCTAACCCTAACCCTAACCCTAACCCTAACCCTAACCCTAACCCTAACCCTAACCCTAACCCTAACCCTAACCCTAACCCTAACCCTAACCCTAACCCTAACCCTAACCCTAACCCTAACCCTAACCCTAACCCTAACCCTAACCCTAACCCTAACCCTAACCCTAACCCTAACCCTAACCCTAACCCTAACCCTAACCCTAACCCTAACCCTAACCCTAACCCTAACCCTAACCCTAACCCTAACCCTAACCCTAACCCTAACCCTAACCCTAACCCTAACCCTAACCCTAACCCTAACCCTAACCCTAACCCTAACCCTAACCCTAACCCTAACCCTAACCCTAACCCTAACCCTAACCCTAACCCTAACCCTAACCCTAACCCTAACCCTAACCCTAACCCTAACCCTAACCCTAACCCTAACCCTAACCCTAACCCTAACCCTAACCCTAACCCTAACCCTAACCCTAACCCTAACCCTAACCCTAACCCTAACCCTAACCCTAACCCTAACCCTAACCCTAACCCTAACCCTAACCCTAACCCTAACCCTAACCCTAACCCTAACCCTAACCCTAACCCTAACCCTAACCCTAACCCTAACCCTAACCCTAACCCTAACCCTAACCCTAACCCTAACCCTAACCCTAACCCTAACCCTAACCCTAACCCTAACCCTAACCCTAACCCTAACCCTAACCCTAACCCTAACCCTAACCCTAACCCTAACCCTAACCCTAACCCTAACCCTAACCCTAACCCTAACCCTAACCCTAACCCTAACCCTAACCCTAACCCTAACCCTAACCCTAACCCTAACCCTAACCCTAACCCTAACCCTAACCCTAACCCTAACCCTAACCCTAACCCTAACCCTAACCCTAACCCTAACCCTAACCCTAACCCTAACCCTAACCCTAACCCTAACCCTAACTCCGGCTGGGTCATCTCGGGGAGGGCTCTCAACCTAACCCTAACCCACATCCACCAGCCCAACACTCAAACCTAATCCTAAAGTCCAAGGGGGCACACACCCCCACAAACCCTCGGCACATCCCAGAGATCATGCCACACCCCCACAAACCCTAGGCACACCCCGACTAACCCTGGCCACTCCCCCACAAACCCGATTACCTTTGGCAGCAGGGGCAAGATTCAAGAAAGGCAAGTGTTGGACCTGGTTAATGAAGGCGTGGGCCAGATCAAAGTGGCAGGGTCGCGTGAAATTGAATCTCAAGTGAGGAGATCAAAAAGCACAAGAGGGCTGATTTGCCCACTGCCCGCATACTCTCAACCTAACCCACACACCCCCACAAAGCCTCGGCACATCCCAGAGATCATGCCACACCCCCACAAACCCTAGGCACACCCCGACTAACCCTGGCCACTCCCCCACAAACCCGATTACCTTTGTCAGGAGGGGCAAGATCCAAGAAAGGCAAGTGTTGGACCTGGTTAATGAAGGCGTGGGCCAGATCAAAGTGGCAGGGTCGCGTGAAATTGAATCTCAAGTGAGGAGATCAAAAAGCACAAGAGGGCTGATTTGCCCACTGCCCGCATACCCTCAACCTAACCTAACAGTGACACGCTCTTCATTCTCCCGGTCGACAAAATGCCAAGAATAAAGCCCAGATGCCCAAACGGCGAGAGAGAACCAGAAAGTTAAACCCAAGCTGGGTCCACAGAAAACCAGTCACCACTAAACTCAGGTGCAGAGACACCGAATGCCCAGTAAACACTGTCAATTTAACCCATGCAATCCCAGGCATACAGATGCCAGGTAATGATGTTTAAAAACAACATTACCCTCATAGTTACATGCCTCTCATTATCCTGGTCCATGGGAAAACACAAGCCGAGCTTGATCAACTCCGGCTGGGTCATCTCGGGGAGGGTGTTTAATGATGAAAGACCCGAAACACCCCATGATCCGAGGATGCATTACTGATGATGTGTCCCAGTGCACACCCGGTCCATTGAACCAAGTGGTGACGGACCACGATAATGAAAGGCATGGGCCAGATTCACCTGGCTTCACCACTAAGCCCCATAGAACCTCATACCTCACCACTCAAAACTCTGCAGCCTTACCTATCCCAGTCACACATATACATCCACCAGCCCAACACTCAAACCTAATCCTAAAGTCCAAGGGGGCACACACCCCCACAAACCCTCGGCACATCCCAGAGATCATGCCACACCCCCACAAACCCTAGGCACACCCCGACTAACCCTGGCCACACCCCCACAAACCCGATTACCTTTGTCAGGAGGGGCAAGATCCAAGAAAGGCAAGTGTTGGACCTGGTTAATGAAGGCGTGGGCCAGATCAAAGTGGCAGGGTCGCGTGAAATTGAATCTCAAGTGAGGAGATCAAAAAGCACAAGAGGGCTGATTTGCCCACTGCCCGCATACTCTCAACCTAACCTAACAGTGACACGCTCTTCATTCTCCCGGTCGACAAAATGCCAAGAATAAAGCCCAGATGCCCAAACGGCGAGAGAGAACCAGAAAGTTAAACCCAAGCTGGGTCCACAGAAAACCAGTCACCACTAAACTCAGGTGCAGAGACACCGAATGCCCAGTAAACACTGTCAATTTAACCCATGCAATCCCAGGCATACAGATGCCAGGTAATGATGTTTAAAAACAACATTACCCTCATAGTTACATGCCTCTCATTATCCTGGTCCATGGGAAAACACAAGCCGAGCTTGATCAACTCCGGCTGGGTCATCTCGGGGAGGGTGTTTAATGATGAAAGACCCGAAACACCCCATGATCCGAGGATGCATTACTGATGATGTGTCCCAGTGCACACCCGGTCCATTGAACCAAGTGGTGACGGACCACGATAATGAAAGGCATGGGCCAGATTCACCTGGCTTCACCACTAAGCCCCATAGAACCTCATACCTCACCACTCAAAACTCTGCAGCCTTACCTATCCCAGTCACACATATACATCCACCAGCCCAACACTCAAACCTAATCCTAAAGTCCAAGGGGGAACACACCCCCACAAACCCTCGGCACATCCCAGAGATCATGCCACACCCCCACAAACCCTAGGCACACCCCGACTAACCCTGGCCACACCCCCACAAACCCGATTACCTTTGTCAGGAGGGGCAAGATCCAAGAAAGGCAAGTGTTGGACCTGGTTAATGAAGGCGTGGGCCAGATCAAAGTGGCAGGGTCGCGTGAAATTGAATCTCAAGTGAGGAGATCAAAAAGCACAAGAGGGCTGATTTGCCCACTGCCCGCATACTCTCAACCTAACCCAGAGATCATGCCACACCCCCACAAACCCTAGGCACACCCCGACTAACCCTGGCCACTCCCCCACAAACCCGATCACCTTTGTCAGGAGGGGCAAGATCCAAGAAAGGCAAGTGTTGGACCTGGTTAATGAAGGCGTGGGCCAGATCAAAGTGGCAGGGTCGCGTGAAATTGAATCTCAAGTGAGGAGATCAAAAAGCACAAGAGGGCTGATTTGCCCACTGCCCGCATACTCTCAACCTAACCCTAACCCTAACCCTAACCCTAACCCTAACCCACATCCACCAGCCCAACACTCAAACCTAATCCTAAAGTCCAAGGGGGCACACACCCCCACAAACCCTCGGCACATCCCAGAGATCATGCCACACCCCCACAAACCCTAGGCACACCCCGACTAACCCTGGCCACTCCCCCACAAACCCGATTACCTTTGGCAGCAGGGGCAAGATTCAAGAAAGGCAAGTGTTGGACCTGGTTAATGAAGGCGTGGGCCAGATCAAAGTGGCAGGGTCGCGTGAAATTGAATCTCAAGTGAGGAGATCAAAAAGCACAAGAGGGCTGATTTGCCCACTGCCCGCATACTCTCAACCTAACCCACACACCCCCACAAAGCCTCGGCACATCCCAGAGATCATGCCACACCCCCACAAACCCTAGGCACACCCCGACTAACCCTGGCCACTCCCCCACAAACCCGATTACCTTTGTCAGGAGGGGCAAGATCCAAGAAAGGCAAGTGTTGGACCTGGTTAATGAAGGCGTGGGCCAGATCAAAGTGGCAGGGTCGCGTGAAATTGAATCTCAAGTGAGGAGATCAAAAAGCACAAGAGGGCTGATTTGCCCACTGCCCGCATACCCTCAACCTAACCTAACAGTGACACGCTCTTCATTCTCCCGGTCGACAAAATGCCAAGAATAAAGCCCAGATGCCCAAACGGCGAGAGAGAACCAGAAAGTTAAACCCAAGCTGGGTCCACAGAAAACCAGTCACCACTAAACTCAGGTGCAGAGACACCGAATGCCCAGTAAACACTGTCAATTTAACCCATGCAATCCCAGGCATACAGATGCCAGGTAATGATGTTTAAAAACAACATTACCCTCATAGTTACATGCCTCTCATTATCCTGGTCCATGGGAAAACACAAGCCGAGCTTGATCAACTCCGGCTGGGTCATCTCGGGGAGGGTGTTTAATGATGAAAGACCCGAAACACCCCATGATCCGAGGATGCATTACTGATGATGTGTCCCAGTGCACACCCGGTCCATTGAACCAAGTGGTGACGGACCACGATAATGAAAGGCATGGGCCAGATTCACCTGGCTTCACCACTAAGCCCCATAGAACCTCATACCTCACCACTCAAAACTCTGCAGCCTTACCTATCCCAGTCACACATATACATCCACCAGCCCAACACTCAAACCTAATCCTAAAGTCCAAGGGGGCACACACCCCCACAAACCCTCGGCACATCCCAGAGATCATGCCACACCCCCACAAACCCTAGGCACACCCCGACTAACCCTGGCCACACCCCCACAAACCCGATTACCTTTGTCAGGAGGGGCAAGATCCAAGAAAGGCAAGTGTTGGACCTGGTTAATGAAGGCGTGGGCCAGATCAAAGTGGCAGGGTCGCGTGAAATTGAATCTCAAGTGAGGAGATCAAAAAGCACAAGAGGGCTGATTTGCCCACTGCCCGCATACTCTCAACCTAACCTAACAGTGACACGCTCTTCATTCTCCCGGTCGACAAAATGCCAAGAATAAAGCCCAGATGCCCAAACGGCGAGAGAGAACCAGAAAGTTAAACCCAAGCTGGGTCCACAGAAAACCAGTCACCACTAAACTCAGGTGCAGAGACACCGAATGCCCAGTAAACACTGTCAATTTAACCCATGCAATCCCAGGCATACAGATGCCAGGTAATGATGTTTAAAAACAACATTACCCTCATAGTTACATGCCTCTCATTATCCTGGTCCATGGGAAAACACAAGCCGAGCTTGATCAACTCCGGCTGGGTCATCTCGGGGAGGGTGTTTAATGATGAAAGACCCGAAACACCCCATGATCCGAGGATGCATTACTGATGATGTGTCCCAGTGCACACCCGGTCCATTGAACCAAGTGGTGACGGACCACGATAATGAAAGGCATGGGCCAGATTCACCTGGCTTCACCACTAAGCCCCATAGAACCTCATACCTCACCACTCAAAACTCTGCAGCCTTACCTATCCCAGTCACACATATACATCCACCAGCCCAACACTCAAACCTAATCCTAAAGTCCAAGGGGGAACACACCCCCACAAACCCTCGGCACATCCCAGAGATCATGCCACACCCCCACAAACCCTAGGCACACCCCGACTAACCCTGGCCACACCCCCACAAACCCGATTACCTTTGTCAGGAGGGGCAAGATCCAAGAAAGGCAAGTGTTGGACCTGGTTAATGAAGGCGTGGGCCAGATCAAAGTGGCAGGGTCGCGTGAAATTGAATCTCAAGTGAGGAGATCAAAAAGCACAAGAGGGCTGATTTGCCCACTGCCCGCATATTCTCAACCTAACCCTAATACGATAATGAAACGCATGGGCCAGATTCAGCTGGCTTCACCACACGAGCCTATACGCCATAGCATCTCATACCTCACCACTCCAAACTCTGCAGCCTTACCTATCCCAGTCACACATATACATCCACCAGCCCAACACTCAAACCTAATCCTAAAGTCCAAGGGGGCACACACCCCCACAAACCCTCGGCACATCCCAGAGATCATGCCACACCCCCACAAACCCTAGGCACACCCCGACTAACCCTGGCCACTCCCCCACAAACCCGATTACCTTTGTCAGGAGGGGCAAGATCCAAGAAAGGCAAGTGTTGGACCTGGTTAATGAAGGCGTGGGCCAGATCAAAGTGGCAGGGTCGCGTGAAATTGAATCTCAAGTGAGGAGATCAAAAAGCACAAGAGGGCTGATTTGCCCACTGCCCGCATACTCTCAACCTAACCTAACAGTGACACGCTCTTCATTCTCCCGGTCGACAAAATGCCAAGAACAAAGCCCAGATGCCCAAACGGCAAGAGAGAACCAGAAAGTTAAACCCAAGCTGGGTCCACAGAAAACCAGTCACCACTAAACTCAGGTGCAGAGACACCGAATGCCCAGTAAACACTGTCAATTTAACCCATGCAATCCCAGGCATACAGATGCCAGGTAATGATGTTTAAAAACGTCATTACCCTCATAGTTACATGCCTCTCATCATCCTGGTCCATGGGAAAACACAAGCCGAGCTTGATCAACTCCGGCTGGGTCATCTCGGGGAGGGTGTTTAATGATGAAAGACCAGAAACACCCCATGATCCGAGGATGCATTACTGATGATGTGTCCCAGTGCACACCCGGTTCACTGAACCAAGTGGTGTCGGACCACGATAATGAAAGGCATGGGCCAGATTCAGCTGGCTTCACCACACGAGCCTATACGCCATAGCATCTCATACCTCACCACTCCAAACTCTGCAGCCTTACCTATCCCAGTCACACATATACATCCACCAGCCCAACACTCAAACCTAATCCTAAAGTACAAGGGGGCACACACCCCAACAAACCCTCGGCACATCCCAGTGATCATGCCACACCCCCACAAACCCTAGGCACACCCCGACTAACCCTGGCCACTCCCCCACAAACCCGATTACCTTTGTCAGGAGGGGCAAGATCCAAGAAAGGCAAGTGTTGGACCTGGTTAATGAAGGCGTGGGCCAGATCAAAGTGGCAGGGTCGCGTGAAATTGAATCTCAAGTGAGGAGATCAAAAAGCACAAGAGGGCTGATTTGCCCACTGCCCGCATACTCTCAACCTAACCTAACAGTGACACGCTCTTCATTCTCCCGGTCGACAAAATGCCAAGAACAAAGCCCAGATGCCCAAACGGCAAGAGAGAACCAGAAAGTTAAACCCAAGCTGGGTCCACAGAAAACCAGTCACCACTAAACTCAGGTGCAGAGACACCGAATGCCCAGTAAACACTGTCAATTTAACCCATGCAATCCCAGGCATACAGATGCCAGGTAATGATGTTTAAAAACGTCATTACCCTCATAGTTACATGCCTCTCATCATCCTGGTCCATGGGAAAACACAAGCCGAGCTTGATCAACTCCGGCTGGGTCATCTCGGGGAGGGTGTTTAACGATGAAAGACCCGAAACACCCGATGATCCGAGGATGCATTACTGATGATGTGTCCCAGTGCACAC
Organism: Mobula birostris; assembly: GCF_030028105.1. Taxonomy (NCBI): domain Eukaryota; kingdom Metazoa; phylum Chordata; class Chondrichthyes; order Myliobatiformes; family Myliobatidae; genus Mobula; species Mobula birostris. Next base: position 157,096,563 of record NC_092378.1, read on the forward strand.
CCGGTCCATTGAACCAAGTGGTGTCGGACCACGATAATGAAAGGCATGGGCCAGATTCACCTGGCTTCACCACACGAGCCTATGCGCCATAGCACCTCATACCTCACCACTCAAAATTCTGCAGCCTTACCTATCCCAGTCACACATATACATCCACCAGCCCAACACTCAAACCTAATCCTAAAGTCCAAGGGGGCACACACCCCCACAAACCCTCGGCACATCCCAGAGATCATGCCACACCCCCACAAACCCTAGGCACACCCCGACTAACCCTGGCCACTCCCCCACAAACCCGATTACCTTTGGCAGCAGGGGCAAGATTCAAGAAAGGCAAGTGTTGGACCTGGTTAATGAAGGCGTGGGCCAGATCAAAGTGGCAGGGTCGCGTGAAATTGAATCTCAAGTGAGGAGATCAAAAAGCACAAGAGGGCTGATTTGCCCACTGCCCGCATACTCTCAACCTAACCCACACACCCCCACAAAGCCTCGGCACATCCCAGAGATCATGCCACACCCCCACAAACCCTAGGCACACCCCGACTAACCCTGGCCACTCCCCCACAAACCCGATTACCTTTGTCAGGAGGGGCAAGATCCAAGAAAGGCAAGTGTTGGACCTGGTTAATGAAGGCGTGGGCCAGATCAAAGTGGCAGGGTCGCGTGAAATTGAATCTCAAGTGAGGAGATCAAAAAGCACAAGAGGGCTGATTTGCCCACTGCCCGCATACTCTCAACCTAACCTAACAGTGACACGCTCTTCATTCTCCCGGTCGACAAAATGCCAAGAATAAAGCCCAGATGCCCAAACGGCGAGAGAGAACCAGAAAGTTAAACCCAAGCTGGGTCCACAGAAAACCAGTCACCACTAAACTCAGGTGCAGAGACACCGAATGCCCAGTAAACACTGTCAATTTAACCCATGCAATCCCAGGCATACAGATGCCAGGTAATGATGTTTAAAAACAACATTACCCTCATAGTTACATGCCTCTCATTATCCTGGTCCATGGGAAAACACAAGCCGAGCTTGATCAACTCCGGCTGGGTCATCTCGGGGAGGGTGTTTAATGATGAAAGACCCGAAACACCCCATGATCCGAGGATGCATTACTGATGATGTGTCCCAGTGCACACCCGGTCCATTGAACCAAGTGGTGACGGACCACGATAATGAAAGGCATGGGCCAGATTCACCTGGCTTCACCACTAAGCCCCATAGAACCTCATACCTCACCACTCAAAACTCTGCAGCCTTACCTATCCCAGTCACACATATACATCCACCAGCCCAACACTCAAACCTAATCCTAAAGTCCAAGGGGGCACACACCCCCACAAACCCTCGGCACATCCCAGAGATCATGCCACACCCCCACAAACCCTAGGCACACCCCGACTAACCCTGGCCACACCCCCACAAACCCGATTACCTTTGTCAGGAGGGGCAAGATCCAAGAAAGGCAAGTGTTGGACCTGGTTAATGAAGGCGTGGGCCAGATCAAAGTGGCAGGGTCGCGTGAAATTGAATCTCAAGTGAGGAGATCAAAAAGCACAAGAGGGCTGATTTGCCCACTGCCCGCATACTCTCAACCTAACCTAACAGTGACACGCTCTTCATTCTCCCGGTCGACAAAATGCCAAGAATAAAGCCCAGAAGCCCAAACGGCGAGAGAGAACCAGAAAGTTAAACCCAAGCTGGGTCCACAGAAAACCAGTCACCACTAAACTCAGGTGCAGAGACACCGAATGCCCAGTAAACACTGTCAATTTAACCCATGCAATCCCAGGCATACAGATGCCAGGTAATGATGTTTAAAAACGTCATTACCCTCATAGTTACATGCCTCTCATCATCCTGGTCCATGGGAAAACACAAGCCGAGCTTGATCAACTCCGGCTGGGTCATCTCGGGGAGGGTGTTTAACGATGAAAGACCCGAAACACCCGATGATCCGAGGATGCATTACTGATGATGTGTCCCAGTGCACACCCGGTCCATTGAACCAAGTGGTGTCGGACCACGATAATGAAAGGCATGGGCCAGATTCACCTGGCTTCACCACACGAGCCTATGCGCCATAGCACCTCATACCTCACCACTCAAAATTCTGCAGCCTTACCTATCCCAGTCACACATATACATCCACCAGCCCAACACTCAAACCTAATCCTAAAGTCCAAGGGGGCACACACCCCCACAAACCCTCGGCACATCCCAGAGATCATGCCACACCCCCACAAACCCTAGGCACACCCCGACTAACCCTGGCCACTCCCCCACAAACCCGATTACCTTTGGCAGCAGGGGCAAGATTCAAGAAAGGCAAGTGTTGGACCTGGTTAATGAAGGCGTGGGCCAGATCAAAGTGGCAGGGTCGCGTGAAATTGAATCTCAAGTGAGGAGATCAAAAAGCACAAGAGGGCTGATTTGCCCACTGCCCGCATACTCTCAACCTAACCCTAACCCTAACCCTAATGCGAACCTCATACCTCACCACTCCAAACTCTGCAGCCTTACCTATCCCAGTCACACATATACATCCACCAGCCCAACACTCAAACCTAATCCTAAAGTCCAAGGGGGCACACACCCCCACAAACCCTCGGCACATCCCAGAGATCATGCCACACCCCCACAAACCCTAGGCACACCCCGACTAACCCTGGCCACTCCCCCACAAACCCGATTACCTTTGGCAGCAGGGGCAAGATTCAAGAAAGGCAAGTGTTGGACCTGGTTAATGAAGGCGTGGGCCAGATCAAAGTGGCAGGGTCGCGTGAAATTGAATCTCAAGTGAGGAGATCAAAAAGCACAAGAGGGCTGATTTGCCCACTGCCCGCATACTCTCAACCTAACCCACACACCCCCACAAAGCCTCGGCACATCCCAGAGATCATGCCACACCCCCACAAACCCTAGGCACACCCCGACTAACCCTGGCCACTCCCCCACAAACCCGATTACCTTTGTCAGGAGGGGCAAGATCCAAGAAAGGCAAGTGTTGGACCTGGTTAATGAAGGCGTGGGCCAGATCAAAGTGGCAGGGTCGCGTGAAATTGAATCTCAAGTGAGGAGATCAAAAAGCACAAGAGGGCTGATTTGCCCACTGCCCGCATACCCTCAACCTAACCTAACAGTGACACGCTCTTCATTCTCCCGGTCGACAAAATGCCAAGAATAAAGCCCAGATGCCCAAACGGCGAGAGAGAACCAGAAAGTTAAACCCAAGCTGGGTCCACAGAAAACCAGTCACCACTAAACTCAGGTGCAGAGACACCGAATGCCCAGTAAACACTGTCAATTTAACCCATGCAATCCCAGGCATACAGATGCCAGGTAATGATGTTTAAAAACAACATTACCCTCATAGTTACATGCCTCTCATTATCCTGGTCCATGGGAAAACACAAGCCGAGCTTGATCAACTCCGGCTGGGTCATCTCGGGGAGGGTGTTTAATGATGAAAGACCCGAAACACCCCATGATCCGAGGATGCATTACTGATGATGTGTCCCAGTGCACACCCGGTCCATTGAACCAAGTGGTGACGGACCACGATAATGAAAGGCATGGGCCAGATTCACCTGGCTTCACCACTAAGCCCCATAGAACCTCATACCTCACCACTCAAAACTCTGCAGCCTTACCTATCCCAGTCACACATATACATCCACCAGCCCAACACTCAAACCTAATCCTAAAGTCCAAGGGGGCACACACCCCCACAAACCCTCGGCACATCCCAGAGATCATGCCACACCCCCACAAACCCTAGGCACACCCCGACTAACCCTGGCCACACCCCCACAAACCCGATTACCTTTGTCAGGAGGGGCAAGATCCAAGAAAGGCAAGTGTTGGACCTGGTTAATGAAGGCGTGGGCCAGATCAAAGTGGCAGGGTCGCGTGAAATTGAATCTCAAGTGAGGAGATCAAAAAGCACAAGAGGGCTGATTTGCCCACTGCCCGCATACTCTCAACCTAACCTAACAGTGACACGCTCTTCATTCTCCCGGTCGACAAAATGCCAAGAATAAAGCCCAGATGCCCAAACGGCGAGAGAGAACCAGAAAGTTAAACCCAAGCTGGGTCCACAGAAAACCAGTCACCACTAAACTCAGGTGCAGAGACACCGAATGCCCAGTAAACACTGTCAATTTAACCCATGCAATCCCAGGCATACAGATGCCAGGTAATGATGTTTAAAAACAACATTACCCTCATAGTTACATGCCTCTCATTATCCTGGTCCATGGGAAAACACAAGCCGAGCTTGATCAACTCCGGCTGGGTCATCTCGGGGAGGGTGTTTAATGATGAAAGACCCGAAACACCCCATGATCCGAGGATGCATTACTGATGATGTGTCCCAGTGCACACCCGGTCCATTGAACCAAGTGGTGACGGACCACGATAATGAAAGGCATGGGCCAGATTCACCTGGCTTCACCACTAAGCCCCATAGAACCTCATACCTCACCACTCAAAACTCTGCAGCCTTACCTATCCCAGTCACACATATACATCCACCAGCCCAACACTCAAACCTAATCCTAAAGTCCAAGGGGGAACACACCCCCACAAACCCTCGGCACATCCCAGAGATCATGCCACACCCCCACAAACCCTAGGCACACCCCGACTAACCCTGGCCACACCCCCACAAACCCGATTACCTTTGTCAGGAGGGGCAAGATCCAAGAAAGGCAAGTGTTGGACCTGGTTAATGAAGGCGTGGGCCAGATCAAAGTGGCAGGGTCGCGTGAAATTGAATCTCAAGTGAGGAGATCAAAAAGCACAAGAGGGCTGATTTGCCCACTGCCCGCATATTCTCAACCTAACCCTAATACGATAATGAAACGCATGGGCCAGATTCAGCTGGCTTCACCACACGAGCCTATACGCCATAGCATCTCATACCTCACCACTCCAAACTCTGCAGCCTTACCTATCCCAGTCACACATATACATCCACCAGCCCAACACTCAAACCTAATCCTAAAGTCCAAGGGGGCACACACCCCCACAAACCCTCGGCACATCCCAGAGATCATGCCACACCCCCACAAACCCTAGGCACACCCCGACTAACCCTGGCCACTCCCCCACAAACCCGATTACCTTTGTCAGGAGGGGCAAGATCCAAGAAAGGCAAGTGTTGGACCTGGTTAATGAAGGCGTGGGCCAGATCAAAGTGGCAGGGTCGCGTGAAATTGAATCTCAAGTGAGGAGATCAAAAAGCACAAGAGGGCTGATTTGCCCACTGCCCGCATACTCTCAACCTAACCTAACAGTGACACGCTCTTCATTCTCCCGGTCGACAAAATGCCAAGAACAAAGCCCAGATGCCCAAACGGCAAGAGAGAACCAGAAAGTTAAACCCAAGCTGGGTCCACAGAAAACCAGTCACCACTAAACTCAGGTGCAGAGACACCGAATGCCCAGTAAACACTGTCAATTTAACCCATGCAATCCCAGGCATACAGATGCCAGGTAATGATGTTTAAAAACGTCATTACCCTCATAGTTACATGCCTCTCATCATCCTGGTCCATGGGAAAACACAAGCCGAGCTTGATCAACTCCGGCTGGGTCATCTCGGGGAGGGTGTTTAATGATGAAAGACCAGAAACACCCCATGATCCGAGGATGCATTACTGATGATGTGTCCCAGTGCACACCCGGTTCACTGAACCAAGTGGTGTCGGACCACGATAATGAAAGGCATGGGCCAGATTCAGCTGGCTTCACCACACGAGCCTATACGCCATAGCATCTCATACCTCACCACTCCAAACTCTGCAGCCTTACCTATCCCAGTCACACATATACATCCACCAGCCCAACACTCAAACCTAATCCTAAAGTACAAGGGGGCACACACCCCAACAAACCCTCGGCACATCCCAGTGATCATGCCACACCCCCACAAACCCTAGGCACACCCCGACTAACCCTGGCCACTCCCCCACAAACCCGATTACCTTTGTCAGGAGGGGCAAGATCCAAGAAAGGCAAGTGTTGGACCTGGTTAATGAAGGCGTGGGCCAGATCAAAGTGGCAGGGTCGCGTGAAATTGAATCTCAAGTGAGGAGATCAAAAAGCACAAGAGGGCTGATTTGCCCACTGCCCGCATACTCTCAACCTAACCTAACAGTGACACGCTCTTCATTCTCCCGGTCGACAAAATGCCAAGAACAAAGCCCAGATGCCCAAACGGCAAGAGAGAACCAGAAAGTTAAACCCAAGCTGGGTCCACAGAAAACCAGTCACCACTAAACTCAGGTGCAGAGACACCGAATGCCCAGTAAACACTGTCAATTTAACCCATGCAATCCCAGGCATACAGATGCCAGGTAATGATGTTTAAAAACGTCATTACCCTCATAGTTACATGCCTCTCATCATCCTGGTCCATGGGAAAACACAAGCCGAGCTTGATCAACTCCGGCTGGGTCATCTCGGGGAGGGTGTTTAACGATGAAAGACCCGAAACACCCGATGATCCGAGGATGCATTACTGATGATGTGTCCCAGTGCACACCCGGTCCATTGAACCAAGTGGTGTCGGACCACGATAATGAAAGGCATGGGCCAGATTCACCTGGCTTCACCACACGAGCCTATGCGCCATAGCACCTCATACCTCACCACTCAAAATTCTGCAGCCTTACCTATCCCAGTCACACATATACATCCACCAGCCCAACACTCAAACCTAATCCTAAAGTCCAAGGGGGCACACACCCCCACAAACCCTCGGCACATCCCAGAGATCATGCCACACCCCCACAAACCCTAGGCACACCCCGACTAACCCTGGCCACTCCCCCACAAACCCGATTACCTTTGGCAGCAGGGGCAAGATTCAAGAAAGGCAAGTGTTGGACCTGGTTAATGAAGGCGTGGGCCAGATCAAAGTGGCAGGGTCGCGTGAAATTGAATCTCAAGTGAGGAGATCAAAAAGCACAAGAGGGCTGATTTGCCCACTGCCCGCATACTCTCAACCTAACCCACACACCCCCACAAAGCCTCGGCACATCCCAGAGATCATGCCACACCCCCACAAACCCTAGGCACACCCCGACTAACCCTGGCCACTCCCCCACAAACCCGATTACCTTTGTCAGGAGGGGCAAGATCCAAGAAAGGCAAGTGTTGGACCTGGTTAATGAAGGCGTGGGCCAGATCAAAGTGGCAGGGTCGCGTGAAATTGAATCTCAAGTGAGGAGATCAAAAAGCACAAGAGGGCTGATTTGCCCACTGCCCGCATACTCTCAACCTAACCTAACAGTGACACGCTCTTCATTCTCCCGGTCGACAAAATGCCAAGAATAAAGCCCAGATGCCCAAACGGCGAGAGAGAACCAGAAAGTTAAACCCAAGCTGGGTCCACAGAAAACCAGTCACCACTAAACTCAGGTGCAGAGACACCGAATGCCCAGTAAACACTGTCAATTTAACCCATGCAATCCCAGGCATACAGATGCCAGGTAATGATGTTTAAAAACAACATTACCCTCATAGTTACATGCCTCTCATTATCCTGGTCCATGGGAAAACACAAGCCGAGCTTGATCAACTCCGGCTGGGTCATCTCGGGGAGGGTGTTTAATGATGAAAGACCCGAAACACCCCATGATCCGAGGATGCATTACTGATGATGTGTCCCAGTGCACACCCGGTCCATTGAACCAAGTGGTGACGGACCACGATAATGAAAGGCATGGGCCAGATTCACCTGGCTTCACCACTAAGCCCCATAGAACCTCATACCTCACCACTCAAAACTCTGCAGCCTTACCTATCCCAGTCACACATATACATCCACCAGCCCAACACTCAAACCTAATCCTAAAGTCCAAGGGGGCACACACCCCCACAAACCCTCGGCACATCCCAGAGATCATGCCACACCCCCACAAACCCTAGGCACACCCCGACTAACCCTGGCCACACCCCCACAAACCCGATTACCTTTGTCAGGAGGGGCAAGATCCAAGAAAGGCAAGTGTTGGACCTGGTTAATGAAGGCGTGGGCCAGATCAAAGTGGCAGGGTCGCGTGAAATTGAATCTCAAGTGAGGAGATCAAAAAGCACAAGAGGGCTGATTTGCCCACTGCCCGCATACTCTCAACCTAACCTAACAGTGACACGCTCTTCATTCTCCCGGTCGACAAAATGCCAAGAATAAAGCCCAGAAGCCCAAACGGCGAGAGAGAACCAGAAAGTTAAACCCAAGCTGGGTCCACAGAAAACCAGTCACCACTAAACTCAGGTGCAGAGACACCGAATGCCCAGTAAACACTGTCAATTTAACCCATGCAATCCCAGGCATACAGATGCCAGGTAATGATGTTTAAAAACGTCATTACCCTCATAGTTACATGCCTCTCATCATCCTGGTCCATGGGAAAACACAAGCCGAGCTTGATCAACTCCGGCTGGGTCATCTCGGGGAGGGTGTTTAACGATGAAAGACCCGAAACACCCGATGATCCGAGGATGCATTACTGATGATGTGTCCCAGTGCACACCCGGTCCATTGAACCAAGTGGTGTCGGACCACGATAATGAAAGGCATGGGCCAGATTCACCTGGCTTCACCACACGAGCCTATGCGCCATAGCACCTCATACCTCACCACTCAAAATTCTGCAGCCTTACCTATCCCAGTCACACATATACATCCACCAGCCCAACACTCAAACCTAATCCTAAAGTCCAAGGGGGCACACACCCCCACAAACCCTCGGCACATCCCAGAGATCATGCCACACCCCCACAAACCCTAGGCACACCCCGACTAACCCTGGCCACTCCCCCACAAACCCGATTACCTTTGGCAGCAGGGGCAAGATTCAAGAAAGGCAAGTGTTGGACCTGGTTAATGAAGGCGTGGGCCAGATCAAAGTGGCAGGGTCGCGTGAAATTGAATCTCAAGTGAGGAGATCAAAAAGCACAAGAGGGCTGATTTGCCCACTGCCCGCATACTCTCAACCTAACCCTAACCCTAACCCTAATGCGAACCTCATACCTCACCACTCCAAACTCTGCAGCCTTACCTATCCCAGTCACACATATACATCCACCAGCCCAACACTCAAACCTAATCCTAAAGTCCAAGGGGGCACACACCCCCACAAACCCTCGGCACATCCCAGAGATCATGCCACACCCCCACAAACCCTAGGCACACCCCGACTAACCCTGGCCACTCCCCCACAAACCCGATTACCTTTGTCAGGAGGGGCAAGATCCAAGAAAGGCAAGTGTTGGACCTGGTTAATGAAGGCGTGGGCCAGATCAAAGTGGCAGGGTCGCGTGAAATTGAATCTCAAGTGAGGAGATCAAAAAGCACAAGAGGGCTGATTTGCCCACTGCCCGCATACTCTCAACCTAACCTAACAGTGACACGCTCTTCATTCTCCCGGTCGACAAAATGCCAAGAACAAAGCCCAGATGCCCAAACGGCAAGAGAGAACCAGAAAGTTAAACCCAAGCTGGGTCCACAGAAAACCAGTCACCACTAAACTCAGGTGCAGAGACACCGAATGCCCAGTAAACACTGTCAATTTAACCCATGCAATCCCAGGCATACAGATGCCAGGTAATGATGTTTAAAAACGTCATTACCCTCATAGTTACATGCCTCTCATCATCCTGGTCCATGGGAAAACACAAGCCGAGCTTGATCAACTCCGGCTGGGTCATCTCGGGGAGGGTGTTTAACGATGAAAGACCCGAAACACCCGATGATCCGAGGATGCATTACTGATGATGTGTCCCAGTGCACACCCGGTCCATTGAACCAAGTGGTGTCGGACCACGATAATGAAAGGCATGGGCCAGATTCACCTGGCTTCACCACACGAGCCTATGCGCCATAGCACCTCATACCTCACCACTCAAAATTCTGCAGCCTTACCTATCCCAGTCACACATATACATCCACCAGCCCAACACTGAAACCTAATCCTAAAGTCCAAGGGGGCACACACCCCCACAAACCCTCGGCACATCCCAGTGATCATGCCACACCCCCACAAACCCTAGTCACACCCCGACTAACCCTGGCCACACCCCCACAAACCCGATTACCTTTGTCAGGAGGGGCAAGATCCAAGAAAGGCAAGTGTTGGACCTGGTTAATGAAGGCGTGGGCCAGATCAAAGTGGCAGGGTCGCGTGAAATTGAATCTCAAGTGAGGAGATCAAAAAGCACAAGAGGGCTGATTTGCCCACTGCCCGCATACTCTCAACCTAACCCTAACCCTAACCCTAATGCGAACCTCATACCTCACCACTCCAAACTCTGCAGCCTTACCTATCCCAGTCACACATATACATCCACCAGCCCAACACTCAAACCTAATCCTAAAGTCCAAGGGGGCACACACCCCCACAAACCCTCGGCACATCCCAGAGATCATGCCACACCCCCACAAACCCTAGGCACACCCCGACTAACCCTGGCCACTCCCCCACAAACCCGATTACCTTTGTCAGGAGGGGCAAGATCCAAGAAAGGCAAGTGTTGGACCTGGTTAATGAAGGCGTGGGCCAGATCAAAGTGGCAGGGTCGCGTGAAATTGAATCTCAAGTGAGGAGATCAAAAAGCACAAGAGGGCTGATTTGCCCACTGCCCGCATACTCTCAACCTAACCTAACAGTGACACGCTCTTCATTCTCCCGGTCGACAAAATGCCAAGAACAAAGCCCAGATGCCCAAACGGCAAGAGAGAACCAGAAAGTTAAACCCAAGCTGGGTCCACAGAAAACCAGTCACCACTAAACTCAGGTGCAGAGACACCGAATGCCCAGTAAACACTGTCAATTTAACCCATGCAATCCCAGGCATACAGATGCCAGGTAATGATGTTTAAAAACGTCATTACCCTCATAGTTACATGCCTCTCATCATCCTGGTCCATGGGAAAACACAAGCCGAGCTTGATCAACTCCGGCTGGGTCATCTCGGGGAGGGTGTTTAACGATGAAAGACCCGAAACACCCGATGATCCGAGGATGCATTACTGATGATGTGTCCCAGTGCACACCCGGTCCATTGAACCAAGTGGTGTCGGACCACGATAATGAAAGGCGTGGGCCAGATTCACCTGGCTTCACCACACGAGCCTATGCGCCATAGCACCTCATACCTCACCACTCAAAATTCTGCAGCCTTACCTATCCCAGTCACACATATACATCCACCAGCCCAACACTGAAACCTAATCCTAAAGTCCAAGGGGGCACACACCCCCACAAACCCTCGGCACATCCCAGTGATCATGCCACACCCCCACAAACCCTAGTCACACCCCGACTAACCCTGGCCACACCCCCACAAACCCGATTACCTTTGTCAGGAGGGGCAAGATCCAAGAAAGGCAAGTGTTGGACCTGGTTAATGAAGGCGTGGGCCAGATCAAAGTGGCAGGGTCGCGTGAAATTGAATCTCAAGTGAGGAGATCAAAAAGCACAAGAGGGCTGATTTGCCCACTGCCCGCATACTCTCAACCTAACCTAACAGTGACACGCTCTTCATTCTCCCGGTCGACAAAATGCCAAGAACAAAGCCCAGATGCCCAAACGGCAAGAGAGAACCAGAAAGTTAAACCCAAGCTGGGTCCACAGAAAACCAGTCACCACTAAACTCAGGTGCAGAGACACCGAATGCCCAGTAAACACTGTCAATTTAACCCATGCAATCCCAGGCATACAGATGCCAGGTAATGATGTTTAAAAACGTCATTACCCTCATAGTTACATGCCTCTCATCATCCTGGTCCATGGGAAAACACAAGCCGAGCTTGATCAACTCCGGCTGGGTCATCTCGGGGAGGGTGTTTAACGATGAAAGACCCGAAACACCCGATGATCCGAGGATGCATTACTGATGATGTGTCCCAGTGCACACCCGGTCCATTGAACCAAGTGGTGTCGGACCACGATAATGAAAGGCATGGGCCAGATTCACCTGGCTTCACCACACGAGCCTATGCGCCATAGCACCTCATACCTCACCACTCAAAATTCTGCAGCCTTACCTATCCCAGTCACACATATACATCCACCAGCCCAACACTGAAACCTAATCCTAAAGTCCAAGGGGGCACACACCCCCACAAACCCTCGGCACATCCCAGTGATCATGCCACACCCCCACAAACCCTAGTCACACCCCGACTAACCCTGGCCACACCCCCACAAACCCGATTACCTTTGTCAGGAGGGGCAAGATCCAAGAAAGGCAAGTGTTGGACCTGGTTAATGAAGGCGTGGGCCAGATCAAAGTGGCAGGGTCGCGTGAAATTGAATCTCAAGTGAGGAGATCAAAAAGCACAAGAGGGCTGATTTGCCCACTGCCCGCATACTCTCAACCTAACCCTAACCCTAACCCTAATGCGAACCTCATACCTCACCACTCCAAACTCTGCAGCCTTACCTATCCCAGTCACACATATACATCCACCAGCCCAACACTCAAACCTAATCCTAAAGTCCAAGGGGGCACACACCCCCACAAACCCTCGGCACATCCCAGAGATCATGCCACACCCCCACAAACCCTAGGCACACCCCGACTAACCCTGGCCACTCCCCCACAAACCCGATTACCTTTGTCAGGAGGGGCAAGATCCAAGAAAGGCAAGTGTTGGACCTGGTTAATGAAGGCGTGGGCCAGATCAAAGTGGCAGGGTCGCGTGAAATTGAATCTCAAGTGAGGAGATCAAAAAGCACAAGAGGGCTGATTTGCCCACTGCCCGCATACTCTCAACCTAACCTAACAGTGACACGCTCTTCATTCTCCCGGTCGACAAAATGCCAAGAACAAAGCCCAGATGCCCAAACGGCAAGAGAGAACCAGAAAGTTAAACCCAAGCTGGGTCCACAGAAAACCAGTCACCACTAAACTCAGGTGCAGAGACACCGAATGCCCAGTAAACACTGTCAATTTAACCCATGCAATCCCAGGCATACAGATGCCAGGTAATGATGTTTAAAAACGTCATTACCCTCATAGTTACATGCCTCTCATCATCCTGGTCCATGGGAAAACACAAGCCGAGCTTGATCAACTCCGGCTGGGTCATCTCGGGGAGGGTGTTTAACGATGAAAGACCCGAAACACCCGATGATCCGAGGATGCATTACTGATGATGTGTCCCAGTGCACACCCGGTCCATTGAACCAAGTGGTGTCGGACCACGATAATGAAAGGCATGGGCCAGATTCACCTGGCTTCACCACACGAGCCTATGCGCCATAGCACCTCATACCTCACCACTCAAAATTCTGCAGCCTTACCTATCCCAGTCACACATATACATCCACCAGCCCAACACTGAAACCTAATCCTAAAGTCCAAGGGGGCACACACCCCCACAAACCCTCGGCACATCCCAGTGATCATGCCACACCCCCACAAACCCTAGTCACACCCCGACTAACCCTGGCCACACCCCCACAAACCCGATTACCTTTGTCAGGAGGGGCAAGATCCAAGAAAGGCAAGTGTTGGACCTGGTTAATGAAGGCGTGGGCCAGATCAAAGTGGCAGGGTCGCGTGAAATTGAATCTCAAGTGAGGAGATCAAAAAGCACAAGAGGGCTGATTTGCCCACTGCCCGCATACTCTCAACCTAACCCTAACCCTAACCCTAATGCGAACCTCATACCTCACCACTCCAAACTCTGCAGCCTTACCTATCCCAGTCACACATATACATCCACCAGCCCAACACTCAAACCTAATCCTAAAGTCCAAGGGGGCACACACCCCCACAAACCCTCGGCACATCCCAGAGATCATGCCACACCCCCACAAACCCTAGGCACACCCCGACTAACCCTGGCCACTCCCCCACAAACCCGATTACCTTTGTCAGGAGGGGCAAGATCCAAGAAAGGCAAGTGTTGGACCTGGTTAATGAAGGCGTGGGCCAGATCAAAGTGGCAGGGTCGCGTGAAATTGAATCTCAAGTGAGGAGATCAAAAAGCACAAGAGGGCTGATTTGCCCACTGCCCGCATACTCTCAACCTAACCCTAACCCTAACCCTAACCCATCCACCAGCCCAACACTCAAACCTAATCCTAAAGTCCAAGGGGGCACACACCCCCACAAACCCTCGGCACATCCCAGTGATCATGCCACACCCCCACAAACCCTAGTCACACCCCGACTAACCCTGGCCACACCCCCACAAACCCGATTACCTTTGTCAGGAGGGGCAAGATCCAAGAAAGACAAGTGTTGGACCTGGTTAATGAAGGCGTGGGCCAGATCAAAGTGGCAGGGTCGCGTGAAATTGAATCTCAAGTGAGGAGATCAAAAAGCACAAGAGGGCTGATTTGCCCACTGCCCGCATACTCTCAACCTAACCCTAACCCTAACCCTAACCCTAATGAAAGACCCGAAACACCCCATGATCCGAGGATGCATTACTGATGATGTGTCCCAATGCACACCCGGTCCATTGAACCAAGTGGTGTCGGACCACGATAATGAAAGGCATGGGCCAGATTCACCTGGCTTCACCACATGAGCCTATGCGCCACAGCACCTCATACCTCACCACTCCAAACTCTGCAGCCTTACCTATCCCAGTCACACATATACATCCACCAGCCCAACACTCAAACCTAATCCTAAAGTCCAAGGGGGCACACACCCCCACAAACCCTCGGCACATCCCACAGATCATGCCACACCCTCACAAACCCTAGGCACACCCCGACTAACCCTGGCCACTCCCCCACAAACCCGATTACCTTTGTCAGGAGGGGCAAGATCCAAGAAAGGCAAGTGTTGGACCTGGTTAATGAAGGCGTGGGCCAGATCAAAGTGGCAGGGTCGCGTGAAATTGAATCTCAAGTGAGGAGATCAAAAAGCACAAGAGGGCTGATTTGCCCACTGCCCGCATACTCTCAACCTAACCCTAACCCTAATTTCCAAGGGATCGGTCACCCCAACTAAACCAGACAGCACCCCAAATAACCCAAACCACACCACACTAAGGGGCTTATATAATAGTCCTTTGCCCTACCACTAAACCTAACACCTCCAACCGTGCTACACACCCCCATAAACCCAAACCCTCACCCCATCAAGGGGCCAAATTTACCCAGTATCACCAGCAGTTAGGCTCCGATTTCAGCCCTCCCCCCTACGGCAAGGGCAACCAAACACCCCCCCCCCCGCAATACCATTTGCCATCCCACCCCACCGCCGTGAACACTCAACCCCCATTGCCTAACTGTACCCCGGGGCATGTCCCTCCCCACACACCCCTCAATTAGCTACTGCACAGCCCCCAGATCACAGCACCCAGTCCCTATAAGAAAGTCCCCAAACCCAAAACACTATCCATAGGCAAGAACTCCACCATTTCAACTTAAACTCCAGAATGGAGGTTAAAGAGAAGGAAGATCCCAATAAAGGCAAGTCGGGGACCGAGATGATGACAACGTGGGCCAAAAACAAAGTGGCAGGGTGAAGTGATACTGCATCTCCAGTAAGAGATCCACAAACGCTAGAGGGATATTTTGCC
This sequence comes from Mobula birostris, assembly GCF_030028105.1. Classification (NCBI taxonomy): domain Eukaryota; kingdom Metazoa; phylum Chordata; class Chondrichthyes; order Myliobatiformes; family Myliobatidae; genus Mobula; species Mobula birostris. The sequence continues at coordinate 157,112,123 of NC_092378.1, forward strand.
CACTGCCCGCATACTCGCATCCTAACCCTAACCCAACCTAACCTAACAGTGACACGCTCTTCATTCTCCCGGTCGACAAAATGCCAAGAACAAAGCCCAGATGCCCAAACGGCAAGAGAGAACCAGAAAGTTAAACCCAAGCTGGGTCCACAGAAAACAAGCCACCACTAAACTCAGGTGCAGAGACACCGAATGCCCAGTAAACACTGTCAATTTAACCCATGCAATCCCAGGCATACAGATGCCAGGTAATGATGTTTAAAAACAACATTACCATCATAGTTACATGCCTCTCATTATCCTGGTCCATGGGAAAACACAAGCCGAGCTTGATCAACTCCGGCTGGGTCATCTCGGGGAGGGTGTTTAATGATGAAAGACCCGAAACACCCCATGATCCGAGGATGCATTACTGATGATGTGTTCCAGTGCACACCCGGTCCATTGAACCAAGTGGTGTCGGACCACGATAATGAAAGGCATGGGCCAGATTCACCTGGCTTCACCACACGAGCCTAAGTCCCATAGCACCTCATACCTCACCATTCAAAACTCTGCAGCCTTACCTCTCCCAGTCACACATATACATCCACCAGCCCAACACTTAAACCTAATCCTAAAGTCCAAGGGGGCACACAACCCCACAAACCCTCGGCACATCCCAGAGATCATGCCACACCCCCACAAACCCTAGGCACACCCCGACTAACCCTGGCCACTCCCCCACAAACCCGATTACCTTTGTCAGGAGGGGCAAGATCCAAGAAAGGCAAGTGTTGGACCTGGTTAATGAAGGCGTGGGCCAGATCAAAGTGGCAGGGTCGCGTGAAATTGAATCTCAAGTGAGGAGATCAAAAAGCACAAGAGGGCTGATTTGCCCACTGCCCGCATACTCTCAACCTAACCTAACAGTGACACGCTCTTCATTCTCCCGGTCGACAAAATGCCAAGAACAATGCCCAGATGCCCAAACGGCAAGAGAGAACCAGAAAGTTAAACCCAAGCTGGGTCCACAGAAAACCAGTCACCACTAAACTCAGGTGCAGAGACACCGAATGCCCAGTAAACACTGTCAATTTAACCCATGCAATCCCAGACATACAGATGCCGGGTAATGATGTTTAAAACAACATTACCATCATAGTTACATGCCTCTCATTATCCTGGTCCATGGGAAAACACAAGCCGAGCTTGATCAACTCCGGCTGGGTCATCTCGGGGAGGGTGTTTAATGATGAAAGACCCGAAACACCCCATGATCCGAGGATGCATTACTGATGATGTGTTCCAGTGCACACCCGGTCCATTGAACCAAGTGGTGTCGGACCACGATAATGAAAGGCATGGGCCAGATTCACCTGGCTTCACCACTAAGCCCCATGGAACCTCATACCTCACCACTCCAAACTCTGCAGCCTTACCTATCCCAGTCACACATATACATCCACCAGCCCAACACTCAAACCTAATCCTAAAGTCCAAGGGGGCACACACCCCCACAAACCCTCGGCACATCCCAGAGATCATGCCACACCCCCACAAACCAGGCACACCCCGACTAACCTTGGCCACTCCCCCACAAACCCGATTACCTTTGTCAGGAGGGGCAAGATCCAAGAAAGGCAAGTGTTGGACCTGGTTAATGAAGGCGTGGGCCAGATCAAAGTGGCAGGGTCGCGTGAAATTGAATCTCAAGTGAGGAGATCAAAAAGCACAAGAGGGCTGATTTGCCCACTGCCCGCATACTCTCAACCTAACCCTAACCCTAACCCTAACCCTAACCCATCCACCAGCCCAACACTCAAACCTAATCCTAAAGTCCAAGGGGGCACACACCCCCACAAACCCTCGGCACATCCCAGTGATCATGCCACACCCCCACAAACCCTAGTCACACCCCGACTAACCCTGGCCACACCCCCACAAACCCGATTACCTTTGTCAGGAGGGGCAAGATCCAAGAAAGACAAGTGTTGGACCTGGTTAATGAAGGCGTGGGCCAGATCAAAGTGGCAGGGTCGCGTGAAATTGAATCTCAAGTGAGGAGATCAAAAAGCACAAGAGGGCTGATTTGCCCACTGCCCGCATACTCTCAACCTAACCCTAACCCTAACCCTAACCCTAATGAAAGACCCGAAACACCCCATGATCCGAGGATGCATTACTGATGATGTGTCCCAATGCACACCCGGTCCATTGAACCAAGTGGTGTCGGACCACGATAATGAAAGGCATGGGCCAGATTCACCTGGCTTCACCACATGAGCCTATGCGCCACAGCACCTCATACCTCACCACTCCAAACTCTGCAGCCTTACCTATCCCAGTCACACATATACATCCACCAGCCCAACACTCAAACCTAATCCTAAAGTCCAAGGGGGCACACACCCCCACAAACCCTCGGCACATCCCACAGATCATGCCACACCCTCACAAACCCTAGGCACACCCCGACTAACCTTGGCCACTCCCCCACAAACCCGATTACCTTTGTCAGGAGGGGCAAGATCCAAGAAAGGCAAGTGTTGGACCTGGTTAATGAAGGCGTGGGCCAGATCAAAGTGGCAGGGTCGCGTGAAATTGAATCTCAAGTGAGGAGATCAAAAAGCACAAGAGGGCTGATTTGCCCACTGCCCGCATACTCTCAACCTAACCCTAACCCTAATTTCCAAGGGATCGGTCACCCCAACTAAACCAGACAGCACCCCAAATAACCCAAACCACACCACACTAAGGGGCTTATATAATAGTCCTTTGCCCTACCACTAAACCTAACACCTCCAACCGTGCTACACACCCCCATAAACCCAAACCCTCACCCCATCAAGGGGCCAAATTTACCCAGTATCACCAGCAGTTAGGCTCCGATTTCAGCCCTCCCCCCTACGGCAAGGGCAACCAAACACCCCCCCCCCGCAATACCATTTGCCATCCCACCCCACCGCCGTGAACACTCAACCCCCATTGCCTAACTGTACCCCGGGGCATGTCCCTCCCCACACACCCCTCAATTAGCTACTGCACAGCCCCCAGATCACAGCACCCAGTCCCTATAAGAAAGTCCCCAAACCCAAAACACTATCCATAGGCAAGAACTCCACCATTTCAACTTAAACTCCAGAATGGAGGTTAAAGAGAAGGAAGATCCCAATAAAGGCAAGTCGGGGACCGAGATGATGACAACGTGGGCCAAAAACAAAGTGGCAGGGTGAAGTGATACTGCATCTCCAGTAAGAGATCCACAAACGCTAGAGGGATATTTTGCCCACTGCCCGCATACTCGCATCCTAACCCTAACCCAACCTAACCTAACAGTGACACGCTCTTCATTCTCCCGGTCGACAAAATGCCAAGAACAAAGCCCAGATGCCCAAACGGCAAGAGAGAACCAGAAAGTTAAACCCAAGCTGGGTCCACAGAAAACAAGCCACCACTAAACTCAGGTGCAGAGACACCGAATGCCCAGTAAACACTGTCAATTTAACCCATGCAATCCCAGGCATACAGATGCCAGGTAATGATGTTTAAAAACAACATTACCATCATAGTTACATGCCTCTCATTATCCTGGTCCATGGGAAAACACAAGCCGAGCTTGATCAACTCCGGCTGGGTCATCTCGGGGAGGGTGTTTAATGATGAAAGACCCGAAACACCCCATGATCCGAGGATGCATTACTGATGATGTGTTCCAGTGCACACCCGGTCCATTGAACCAAGTGGTGTCGGACCACGATAATGAAAGGCATGGGCCAGATTCACCTGGCTTCACCACACGAGCCTAAGTCCCATAGCACCTCATACCTCACCATTCAAAACTCTGCAGCCTTACCTCTCCCAGTCACACATATACATCCACCAGCCCAACACTTAAACCTAATCCTAAAGTCCAAGGGGGCACACAACCCCACAAACCCTCGGCACATCCCAGAGATCATGCCACACCCCCACAAACCCTAGGCACACCCCGACTAACCCTGGCCACTCCCCCACAAACCCGATTACCTTTGTCAGGAGGGGCAAGATCCAAGAAAGGCAAGTGTTGGACCTGGTTAATGAAGGCGTGGGCCAGATCAAAGTGGCAGGGTCGCGTGAAATTGAATCTCAAGTGAGGAGATCAAAAAGCACAAGAGGGCTGATTTGCCCACTGCCCGCATACTCTCAACCTAACCTAACAGTGACACGCTCTTCATTCTCCCGGTCGACAAAATGCCAAGAACAATGCCCAGATGCCCAAACGGCAAGAGAGAACCAGAAAGTTAAACCCAAGCTGGGTCCACAGAAAACCAGTCACCACTAAACTCAGGTGCAGAGACACCGAATGCCCAGTAAACACTGTCAATTTAACCCATGCAATCCCAGACATACAGATGCCGGGTAATGATGTTTAAAACAACATTACCCTCATAGTTACATGCCTCTCATTATCCTGGTCCATGGGAAAACACAAGCCGAGCTTGATCAACTCCGGCTGGGTCATCTCGGGGAGGGTGTTTAATGATGAAAGACCCGAAACACCCCATGATCCGAGGATGCATTACTGATGATGTGTCCCAGTGCACACCCGGTCCATTGAACCAAGTGGTGTCGGACCACGATAATGAAAGGCATGGGCCAGATTCACCTGGCTTCACCACTAAGCCCCATGGAACCTCATACCTCACCACTCCAAACTCTGCAGCCTTACCTATCCCAGTCACACATATACATCCACCAGCCCAACACTCAAACCTAATCCTAAAGTCCAAGGGGGCACACACCCCCACAAACCCTCGGCACATCCCAGAGATCATGCCACACCCCCACAAACCAGGCACACCCCGACTAACCTTGGCCACTCCCCCACAAACCCGATTACCTTTGTCAGGAGGGGCAAGATCCAAGAAAGGCAAGTGTTGGACCTGGTTAATGAAGGCGTGGGCCAGATCAAAGTGGCAGGGTCGCGTGAAATTGAATCTCAAGTGAGGAGATCAAAAAGCACAAGAGGGCTGATTTGCCCACTGCCCGCATACTCTCAACCTAACCCTAACCCTAACCCTAACCCTAACCCATCCACCAGCCCAACACTCAAACCTAATCCTAAAGTCCAAGGGGGCACACACCCCCACAAACCCTCGGCACATCCCAGTGATCATGCCACACCCCCACAAACCCTAGTCACACCCCGACTAACCCTGGCCACACCCCCACAAACCCGATTACCTTTGTCAGGAGGGGCAAGATCCAAGAAAGACAAGTGTTGGACCTGGTTAATGAAGGCGTGGGCCAGATCAAAGTGGCAGGGTCGCGTGAAATTGAATCTCAAGTGAGGAGATCAAAAAGCACAAGAGGGCTGATTTGCCCACTGCCCGCATACTCTCAACCTAACCCTAACCCTAACCCTAACCCTAATGAAAGACCCGAAACACCCCATGATCCGAGGATGCATTACTGATGATGTGTCCCAATGCACACCCGGTCCATTGAACCAAGTGGTGTCGGACCACGATAATGAAAGGCATGGGCCAGATTCACCTGGCTTCACCACATGAGCCTATGCGCCACAGCACCTCATACCTCACCACTCCAAACTCTGCAGCCTTACCTATCCCAGTCACACATATACATCCACCAGCCCAACACTCAAACCTAATCCTAAAGTCCAAGGGGGCACACACCCCCACAAACCCTCGGCACATCCCACAGATCATGCCACACCCTCACAAACCCTAGGCACACCCCGACTAACCCTGGCCACTCCCCCACAAACCCGATTACCTTTGTCAGGAGGGGCAAGATCCAAGAAAGGCAAGTGTTGGACCTGGTTAATGAAGGCGTGGGCCAGATCAAAGTGGCAGGGTCGCGTGAAATTGAATCTCAAGTGAGGAGATCAAAAAGCACAAGAGGGCTGATTTGCCCACTGCCCGCATACTCTCAACCTAACCCTAACCCTAATTTCCAAGGGATCGGTCACCCCAACTAAACCAGACAGCACCCCAAATAACCCAAACCACACCACACTAAGGGGCTTATATAATAGTCCTTTGCCCTACCACTAAACCTAACACCTCCAACCGTGCTACACACCCCCATAAACCCAAACCCTCACCCCATCAAGGGGCCAAATTTACCCAGTATCACCAGCAGTTAGGCTCCGATTTCAGCCCTCCCCCCTACGGCAAGGGCAACCAAACACCCCCCCCCCCCGCAATACCATTTGCCATCCCACCCCACCGCCGTGAACACTCAACCCCCATTGCCTAACTGTACCCCGGGGCATGTCCCTCCCCACACACCCCTCAATTAGCTACTGCACAGCCCCCAGATCACAGCACCCAGTCCCTATAAGAAAGTCCCCAAACCCAAAACACTATCCATAGGCAAGAACTCCACCATTTCAACTTAAACTCCAGAATGGAGGTTAAAGAGAAGGAAGATCCCAATAAAGGCAAGTCGGGGACCGAGATGATGACAACGTGGGCCAAAAACAAAGTGGCAGGGTGAAGTGATACTGCATCTCCAGTAAGAGATCCACAAACGCTAGAGGGATATTTTGCCCACTGCCCGCATACTCGCATCCTAACCCTAACCCAACCTAACCTAACAGTGACACGCTCTTCATTCTCCCGGTCGACAAAATGCCAAGAACAAAGCCCAGATGCCCAAACGGCAAGAGAGAACCAGAAAGTTAAACCCAAGCTGGGTCCACAGAAAACAAGCCACCACTAAACTCAGGTGCAGAGACACCGAATGCCCAGTAAACACTGTCAATTTAACCCATGCAATCCCAGGCATACAGATGCCAGGTAATGATGTTTAAAAACAACATTACCATCATAGTTACATGCCTCTCATTATCCTGGTCCATGGGAAAACACAAGCCGAGCTTGATCAACTCCGGCTGGGTCATCTCGGGGAGGGTGTTTAATGATGAAAGACCCGAAACACCCCATGATCCGAGGATGCATTACTGATGATGTGTTCCAGTGCACACCCGGTCCATTGAACCAAGTGGTGTCGGACCACGATAATGAAAGGCATGGGCCAGATTCACCTGGCTTCACCACACGAGCCTAAGTCCCATAGCACCTCATACCTCACCATTCAAAACTCTGCAGCCTTACCTCTCCCAGTCACACATATACATCCACCAGCCCAACACTTAAACCTAATCCTAAAGTCCAAGGGGGCACACAACCCCACAAACCCTCGGCACATCCCAGAGATCATGCCACACCCCCACAAACCCTAGGCACACCCCGACTAACCCTGGCCACTCCCCCACAAACCCGATTACCTTTGTCAGGAGGGGCAAGATCCAAGAAAGGCAAGTGTTGGACCTGGTTAATGAAGGCGTGGGCCAGATCAAAGTGGCAGGGTCGCGTGAAATTGAATCTCAAGTGAGGAGATCAAAAAGCACAAGAGGGCTGATTTGCCCACTGCCCGCATACTCTCAACCTAACCTAACAGTGACACGCTCTTCATTCTCCCGGTCGACAAAATGCCAAGAACAATGCCCAGATGCCCAAACGGCAAGAGAGAACCAGAAAGTTAAACCCAAGCTGGGTCCACAGAAAACCAGTCACCACTAAACTCAGGTGCAGAGACACCGAATGCCCAGTAAACACTGTCAATTTAACCCATGCAATCCCAGACATACAGATGCCGGGTAATGATGTTTAAAACAACATTACCCTCATAGTTACATGCCTCTCATTATCCTGGTCCATGGGAAAACACAAGCCGAGCTTGATCAACTCCGGCTGGGTCATCTCGGGGAGGGTGTTTAATGATGAAAGACCCGAAACACCCCATGATCCGAGGATGCATTACTGATGATGTGTCCCAGTGCACACCCGGTCCATTGAACCAAGTGGTGTCGGACCACGATAATGAAAGGCATGGGCCAGATTCACCTGGCTTCACCACTAAGCCCCATGGAACCTCATACCTCACCACTCCAAACTCTGCAGCCTTACCTATCCCAGTCACACATATACATCCACCAGCCCAACACTCAAACCTAATCCTAAAGTCCAAGGGGGCACACACCCCCACAAACCCTCGGCACATCCCAGAGATCATGCCACACCCCCACAAACCAGGCACACCCCGACTAACCTTGGCCACTCCCCCACAAACCCGATTACCTTTGTCAGGAGGGGCAAGATCCAAGAAAGGCAAGTGTTGGACCTGGTTAATGAAGGCGTGGGCCAGATCAAAGTGGCAGGGTCGCGTGAAATTGAATCTCAAGTGAGGAGATCAAAAAGCACAAGAGGGCTGATTTGCCCACTGCCCGCATACTCTCAACCTAACCTAACAGTGACACGCTCTTCATTCTCCCGGTCGACAAAATGCCAAGAACAATGCCCAGATGCCCAAACGGCAAGAGAGAACCAGAAAGTTAAACCCAAGCTGGGTCCACAGAAAACCAGTCACCACTAAACTCAGGTGCAGAGACACCGAATGCCCAGAAAACACTGTCAATTTAACCCATGCAATCCCAGGCATACAGATGCCGGGTAATGATGTTTAAAACAACATTACCCTCATAGTTACATGCCTCTCATTATCCTGGTCCATGGGAAAACACAAGCCGAGCTTGATCAACTCCGGCTGGGTCATCTCGGGGAGGGTGTTTAATGATGAAAGACCCGAAACACCCCATGATCCGAGGATGCATTACTGATGATGTGTCCCAGTGCACACCCGGTCCATTGAACCAAGTGGTGTCGGACCACGATAATGAAAGGCATGGGGCAGATTCACCTGGCTTCACCACTAAGCCCCATAGAACCTCATACCTCACCACTCCAAACTCTGCAGCCTTACCTATCCCAGTCACACATATACATCCACCAGCCCAACACTCAAACCTAATCCTAAAGTCCAAGGGGGCACACACCCCCACAAACCCTCGGCACATCCCAGAGATCATGCCACACCCCCACAAACCCTAGGCACACCCCGACTAACCCTGGCCACTCCCCCACAAACCCGATTACCTTTGTCAGGAGGGGCAAGATCCAAGAAAGGCAAGTGTTGGACTTGGTTAATGAAGGCGTGGGCCAGATCAAAGTGGCAGGGTCGCGTGAAATTGAATCTCAAGTCAGGAGATCAAAAAGCACAAGAGGGCTGATTTGCCCACTGCCCGCATACTCTCAACCTAACCCTAATGCGACAAAATGCCAAGAATAAAGCCCAGATGCCCAAACGGCGAGAGAGAACCAGAAAGTTAAACCCAAGCTGGGTCCACAGAAAACCAGACACCACTAAACTCAGGTGCAGAGACACCGAATGCCCAGTAAACACTGTCAATTTAACCCATGCAATCCCAGGCATACAGATGCCAGGTAATGATGTTTAAAAACAACATTACCCTCATAGTTACATGCCTCTCATTATCCTGGTCCATGGGAAAACACAAGCCGAGCTTGATCAACTCCGGCTGGGTCATCTCGGGGAGGGTGTTTAATGATGAAAGACCCGAAACACCCCATGATCCGAGGATGCATTACTGATGATGTGTCCCAGTGCACACCCGGTCCATTGAACCAAGCGCTGTCGGACCACGATAATGAAAGGCATGGGCCAGATTCACCTGGCTTCACCACACAAGCCTATGCGCCATAGCATCTCATACCTCACCACTCCAAACTCTGCAGCCTTACCTGTCCCAGTCACACATATACATCCACCAGCCCAACACTCAAACCTAATCCTAAAGTCCAAGGGGGCACACACCCCCACAAACCCTCGGCACATCCCAGAGATCATGCCACACCCCCACAAACCCTAGGCACACCCCGACTAACCCTGGCCACTCCCCCACAAACCCGATTACCTTTGTCAGGAGGGGCAAGATCCAAGAAAGGCAAGTGTTGGACCTGGTTAATGAAAGCGTGGGCCAGATCAAAGTGGCAGGGTCGCGTGAAATTGAATCTCAAGTGAGGAGATCAAAAAGCACAAGAGGGCTGATTTGCCCACTGCCCGCATACTCTCAACCTAACCTAACAGTGACACGCTCTTCATTCTCCCGGTCGACAAAATGCCAAGAATAAAGCCCAGATGCCCAAACGGCGAGAGAGAACCAGAAAGTTAAACCCAAGCTGGGTCCACAGAAAACCAGACACCACTAAACTCAGGTGCAGAGACACCGAATGCCCAGTAAACACTGTCAATTTAACCCATGCAATCCCAGGCATACAGATGCCAGGTAATGATGTTTAAAAACAACATTACCCTCATAGTTACATGCCTCTCATTATCCTGGTCCATGGGAAAACACAAGCCGAGCTTGATCAACTCCGGCTGGGTCATCTCGGGGAGGGTGTTTAATGATGAAAGACCCGAAACACCCCATGATCCGAGGATGCATTACTGATGATGTGTCCCAGTGCACACCCGGTCCATTGAACCAAGCGCTGTCGGACCACGATAATGAAAGGCATGGGCCAGATTCACCTGGCTTCACCACACAAGCCTATGCGCCATAGCATCTCATACCTCACCACTCCAAACTCTGCAGCCTTACCTATCCCAGTCACACATATACATCCACCAGCCCAACACTCAAACCTAATCCTAAAGTCCAAGGGGGCACACACCCCCACAAACCCTCGGCACATCCCAGAGATCATGCCACACCCCCACAAACCCTAGGCACACCCCGACTAACCCTGGCCACTCCCCCACAAACCCGATTACCTTTGTCAGGAGGGGCAAGATCCAAGAAAGGCAAGTGTTGGACCTGGTTAATGAAAGCGTGGGCCAGATCAAAGTGGCAGGGTCGCGTGAAATTGAATCTCAAGTGAGGAGATCAAAAAGCACAAGAGGGCTGATTTGCCCACTGCCCGCATACTCTCAACCTAACCTAACAGTGACACGCTCTTCATTCTCCCGGTCGACAAAATGCCAAGAATAAAGCCCAGATGCCCAAACGGCGAGAGAGAACCAGAAAGTTAAACCCAAGCTGGGTCCACAGAAAACCAGACACCACTAAACTCAGGTGCAGAGACACCGAATGCCCAGTAAACACTGTCAATTTAACCCATGCAATCCCAGGCATACAGATGCCAGGTAATGATGTTTAAAAACAACATTACCCTCATAGTTACATGCCTCTCATTATCCTGGTCCATGGGAAAACACAAGCCGAGCTTGATCAACTCCGGCTGGGTCATCTCGGGGAGGGTGTTTAATGATGAAAGACCCGAAACACCCCATGATCCGAGGATGCATTACTGATGATGTGTCCCAGTGCACACCCGGTCCATTGAACCAAGCGCTGTCGGACCACGATAATGAAAGGCATGGGCCAGATTCACCTGGCTTCACCACACAAGCCTATGCGCCATAGCATCTCATACCTCACCACTCCAAACTCTGCAGCCTTACCTATCCCAGTCACACATATACATCCACCAGCCCAACACTCAAACCTAATCCTAAAGTCCAAGGGGGCACACACCCCCACAAACCCTCGGCACATCCCAGAGATCATGCCACACCCCCACAAACCCTAGGCACACCCCGACTAACCCTGGCCACTCCCCCACAAACCCGATTACCTTTGTCAGGAGGGGCAAGATCCAAGAAAGGCAAGTGTTGGACCTGGTTAATGAAAGCGTGGGCCAGATCAAAGTGGCAGGGTCGCGTGAAATTGAATCTCAAGTGAGGAGATCAAAAAGCACAAGAGGGCTGATTTGCCCACTGCCCGCATACTCTCAACCTAACCTAACAGTGACACGCTCTTCATTCTCCCGGTCGACAAAATGCCAAGAATAAAGCCCAGATGCCCAAACGGCGAGAGAGAACCAGAAAGTTAAACCCAAGCTGGGTCCACAGAAAACCAGACACCACTAAACTCAGGTGCAGAGACACCGAATGCCCAGTAAACACTGTCAATTTAACCCATGCAATCCCAGGCATACAGATGCCAGGTAATGATGTTTAAAAACAACATTACCCTCATAGTTACATGCCTCTCATTATCCTGGTCCATGGGAAAACACAAGCCGAGCTTGATCAACTCCGGCTGGGTCAACTCGGGGAGGGTGTTTAATGATGAAAGACCCGAAACACCCCATGATCCGAGGATGCATTACTGATGATGTGTCCCAGTGCACACCCGGTCCATTGAACCAAGTGGTGTCGGACCACGATAATGAAAGGCATGGGCCAGATTCACCTGGCTTCACCACAGGGGCCTATGCGCCACAGCACCTCATACCTCACCACTCCAAACTCTGCAGCCTTACCTATCCCAGTCACACATATACATCCACCAGCCCAACACTCAAACCTAATCCTAAAGTCCAAGGGGGCACACACCCCCACAAACCCTCGGCACATCCCAGAGATCATGCCACACCCCCACAAACCCTAGGCACACCCCGACTAACCCTGGCCACTCCCCCACAAACCCGATTACCTTTGTCAGGAGGGGCAAGATCCAAGAAAGGCAAGTGTTGGACCTGGTTAATGAAGGCGTGGGCCAGATCAAAGTGGCAGGGTCGCGTGAAATTGAATCTCAAGTGAGGAGATCAAAAAGCACAAGAGGGCTGATTTGCCCACTGCCCGCATACTCTCAACCTAACCAAACAGTGACACGCTCTTCATTCTCCCAGTCGACAAAATGCCAAGAACAAAGCCCAGATGCCCAAACGGCAAGAGAGAACCAGAAAGTTAAACCCAAGCTGGGTCCACAGAAAACAAGCAACCACTAAACTCAGGTGCAGAGACACCGAATGCCCAGTAAACACTGTCAATTTAACCCATGCATCCCCAGGCATACAGATGCCAGGTAATGATGTTTAAAAACGTCATTACCCTCATAGTTACATGCCTCTCATTATCCTGTTCCATGGGAAAACACAAGCCGAGCTTGATCAACTCCGGCTGGGTCAACTCGGGGAGGGTGTTTAATGATGAAAGACCCGAAACACCCCATGATCCGAGGATGCATTACTGATGATGTGTCCCAGTGCACACCCGGTCCATTGAACCAAGTGGTGTCGGACCACGATAATGAAAGGCATGGGCCAGATTCACCTGGCTTCACCACATGAGCCTATGCGCCACAGCACCTCATACCTCACCACTCCAAACTCTGCAGCCTTACCTATCCCAGTCACACATATACATCCACCAGCCCAACACTCAAACCTAATCCTAAAGTCCAAGGGGGCACACACCCCCACAAACCCTCGGCACATCCCAGTGATCATGCCACACCCCCACAAACCCTAGTCACACCCCGACTAACCCTGGCCACACCCCCACAAACCCGATTACCTTTGTCAGGAGGGGCAAGATCCAAGAAAGGCAAGTGTTGGACCTGGTTAATGAAGGCGTGGGCCAGATCAAAGTGGCAGGGTCGCGTGAAATTGAATCTCAAGTGAGGAGATCAAAAAGCACAAGAGGGCTGATTTGCCCACTGCCCGCATACTCTCAACCTAACCAAACAGTGACACGCTCTTCATTCTCCCGGTCGACAAAATGCCAAGAACAAAGCCCAGATGCCCAAACGGCAAGAGAGAACCAGAAAGTTAAACCCAAGCTGGGTCCACAGAAAACAAGCAACCACTAAACTCAGGTGCAGAGACACCGAATGCCCAGTAAACACTGTCAATTTAACCCATGCATCCCCAGGCATACAGATGCCAGGTAATGATGTTTAAAAACGTCATTACCCTCATAGTTACATGCCTCTCATTATCCTGTTCCATGGGAAAACACAAGCCGAGCTTGATCAACTCCGGCTGGGTCAACTCGGGGAGGGTGTTTAATGATGAAAGACCCGAAACACCCCATGATCCGAGGATGCATTACTGATGATGTGTCCCAGTGCACACCCGGTCCATTGAACCAAGTGGTGTCGGACCACGATAATGAAAGGCATGGGCCAGATTCACCTGGCTTCACCACATGAGCCTATGCGCCACAGCACCTCATACCTCACCACTCCAAACTCTGCAGCCTTACCTATCCCAGTCACACATATACATCCACCAGCCCAACACTCAAACCTAATCCTAAAGTCCAAGGGGGCACACACCCCCACAAACCCTCGGCACATCCCAGTGATCATGCCACACCCCCACAAACCCTAGTCACACCCCGACTAACCCTGGCCACACCCCCACAAACCCGATTACCTTTGTCAGGAGGGGCAAGATCCAAGAAAGGCAAGTGTTGGACCTGGTTAATGAAGGCGTGGGCCAGATCAAAGTGGCAGGGTCGCGTGAAATTGAATCTCAAGTGAGGAGATCAAAAAGCACAAGAGGGCTGATTTGCCCACTGCCCGCATACTCTCAACCTAACCCTAACCCTAACCCAGTTATACCTCCCGTCGCCCAGCGGGCCCCCCTCAACCCTACCCCCCCAACCTAATCCTAACATCCGGAGGACCACACACCCCAACTAAACCCTAACCCGAATTTCCAAGGGACCGGGCACCCCAACTGAACCGGACGGCACCCCAAATAACACAAACCACATCACACTAAGGGGCTTATATAATACCCCTTTGCCCTACCACTAAACCTAACACCTCCAACCCTGCTACACACCCCCATAAACCCAAACCCTCACCCCAGCAAGGGGCCAAATTCCCACTGCCGCATAATCGCATCCTAACCCCAGCCCTGACCCTAACCCTAATTTCCAAGGGATCGTGCACCCCAACTAAACGGACAGCACCCCAAATAACCCAAACCACACCACACGAATGGCTTATATAATAATCCTTTGCCCTACCACTAAACCTAACACCTCCAACCCTGCCACACACCCCCATAAACCCAAACCCTCACCCCATCAAGGGGCCAGATTCACTCGGATCACCAGCAGTTAGGCTCCTATTTCAGCCCTCACATGGCCCTACCCTGAAACCTAACATGTTCACACCCCATAAACATGGGTCCTCTTCTCGCCAGAGAACCAAACTCACCCCACACCACCAGTTATACCTCCTGCTGCCCAGCGGGCCCCCCTCAATCCTACCCCCCCAACCTAATCCTATATTCCAGGGGACCACACACCCCAACTAAACCCTAACCCTAACCTTAATTCCAATGGACCGCGCACCCCAACTAAACCGGACAGCACCCCAAATAACCCAAACCACACCACACTAAGGGTCTTATATAATAGTCCTTTGCCCAACCACTAAACCTAACACCTCCAACCCCGCCACACACCCCCATAAACCCAAACCCTCACCCCATCAAGGGGCCAAATTTACCCAGTATCACCAGCAGTTAGGCTCCGATTTCAGCCCTCCCCCCTACGGCAAGGGCAACCAACCCCCCCCCCCCGCAATACCATTTGCCACCCGACCCCACCTCCCTTTGCCATGAACACTCAACCCCTATTACCTAACTCTACCCCTGGGCATGTCCCTCCCCACACATCCCTCAATTAGCTACTGCACAGCACCCAGTCCCTATAAGAAAGTCCCCAAATCCAAAACACTATCCATAGGCAAGAACTCCACCATTTCAGCTTAAACTCCAGAATGGAGGTTAAAGAGAAGGAAGATCCCAATAAAGGCAAGTCGGGGACCGAGATGATGACAGCGTGGGCCAAAAACAAAGTGGCAAGGTGAAGTGATACTGCATCTCCAGTAAGAGATCCACAAACGCTAGAGGGATATTTTGCCCACTGCCCGTATACTCGCATCCTAACCCTAACCCTAAACCTAACCCCATGCCACACCCCCACAAACCTAGGCACACCCTGACTAACCCTGGCCACACCCCCACAAACCCGATTTCCCTTTTTAGGAGCGGCAAGATCCAAGAAAGGCAAGTGTTGGACCTGGTTAATGAAGGCGTGGGCCAGATCAAAGTGGCAGGGTTGCATGAAATTGAATCTCAAGTGAGGAGATCAAAAAGCACAAGAGGGCTGATTTGCCCACTGCCCGCATACTCTCAACCTAACCCTAACCTCCCACTGCCCAGCGGGCCCCCCTCAACCCTACCCCCCCAACCTAATCCTAACATCCGGAGGACCACACACCCCAACTAAACCCTAACCCTAATTTCCAAGGGACCGTGCACCCCAACTAAACCGGACAGCACCCCAAATAACCCAAACCACACCACACTAAAGGGCTTATATAATAGTCCTTTGCCCTACCACTAAACCTAACACCTCCAACCCTGCTACACACCCCCATAAACCCAAACCCTCACCCCAGCAAGGGACCAAATTCCCACTGCCCGCATACTCGCATCCTAACCCCAGCCCTGACCCTAATTTCCAAGGGACTGCGCACCCCAACTAAACCGGACAGCACCCCAAATAATCCAAACCACACCACACTAAAGGACTTATATAACAGTCCTTTACCCTAACCCTAAACCTAACATCTCCAACCCTGCTACACACCCCCATAAACCCAAGCCCTTACCCCATCAAGGGGCCAAACTTGCCCAATATCACCAGCAGCTAGGCTCTTATTTCAGCCCTCCCCCCCTACTGCAGGGGACACCTTCACCCCCGCAATGCCAATGCCCACCCCACCCCACCTCCCTTCGCCGTGAATCCTCAACCCCCATTACCTAACTCTACCGCCGGGCATGTCCCTCCCCACAACACCCGTCAATTAGCTACCGCACAACCCCCAGATCACAGCACACAGTCCCTATAAAAAAGACCCCAAATCCAAAACACTATCCATAGGCAATAACTCCACTATTGTAACTTAAACTCCAGAATGGAGGTTGAAGAGGAGAAAGATCCCAGTAAAGGAAAGTTGGGGACCGAGATGATGATGACGTGGGCCAAAAACAAAGTGGCAGGGTTGCGTGAAATTGAATCTCAAAGTGAGGAGATCAAAAAGCACAAGAGGGCTGATTTGCCCACTGTCCGCATACTCTCAACCTAACCGCATCCCAAGAGGGAGAGGGGAACAGACCCTCCACCTCCAGGGACGGCTTCTGGATCAACCGTGACCGGACCCGTATCACACCCGAGCCCCGGAAAAAGACCGCTCCGGCTGCACCCCGTCCGTCGGCGACGAGTAAAACGAACTTGAGTCCGGTAATTGTGCTGCGGGACTGTCTCAGACCAACAGGTCCTGAGAACAACACGTGTAGTGGGAGTTCTGGCACAACCCACGGGAGGGCGCTGGAGCTAGTTAGTCCTCCCAGCGCCGACACGTGCATTGGGAGTTCCGGCACCGTCCACGGGAGGGCGCGGGAGATAGTTAGTCATCCCAGCGCCGACACGTGCAGTGGGAGGTCCGGCACCGTCCACGGGAGGGCGAGGGAGCTAGTTAGTCCTCCCAGCGCCGACACTCACAGTGGGAGTTCCGGCACCGTCCACGGGAGGGCGCTGGAGCTAGTTAACCCACTCGACGCCGATGCGGCCCCACTGCCCCAGTCACAGGAACAGAGAAGGCACCAGATGAGCCCCTCCCCACCCAGGAGCCCCTCGGAGAAGACGCAATCCAACCTAAGGAGCAGGGGAGCCCCAGCCCACTGCCCCCACGGCCTCCCCGACCCAAGACCCCGAGGAATCAGCACCCCACCCCACACCAGTGCGGATGGGCACACAGACAAGGGGAGCCAGTACACGAGGACCAAGCAAGTCTTCCACCCCAGGGAACCACACAGCCCGAGAGTAGGAGGACATGGGACAAACAAGAGGACAGGTAACCTCTATTTGCAACAACCAGGAGGGTCAAATAACGAGGCATCCTCACTCTAAACAGAAAAATGTAACTTGGGAACTAAGGCCCCTTAAACCTATACTAGTTATAGGGGACTCTAACATTTCCAGGATCAAAAGATGCCCTAATAAGGATGTTCAATTGGTCAGCTTTCCGGGAGCCAAATTCACCCATGCCACTGCTATCCTGACAAAGTTAGAACCACAACTGGAAACTAAGAAGGTTATCCTTTCCTTTGGAATAAACAATAGGTCACATCAATCAGCAACAGCAACTAAACAGCTTCAGCAATTATTAAGAATGGCCCATAAAAAATTTCCCAATACCAGTATCTGGGTGCCAGAGCTGAACTTTAGCCACAGAGGCAGAGGCAGAACAAGCAACCTTGGGCCAACTAAATGAGGTTATTAAAACTACGAATTATATCCCTGCAATCCCGGCGAGGCAGTTTAAGGTAGACACAGACCACATCCATTGGACAGAAAACACAGCCTTGACCATAGTCAAGAGGTGGATGCAGTCTTTAAGCTAGAGTGGAGACAAAGCCGAGAGAGGCAGGGTCCACGACTGGGAGAGACCGTCGTGAACCTCTCCCGTACATTCATCCCTACAGAAACCCAGCAAAAGGTTCTGAACAGGGGCCTCACTTTTGTACCGACTCCAAAACTCCATAAGGAGCAGATTGAGGGGGACATGGATAAGTTCTACAGGAGAGTGGTACTCATTGACTTTTTTGGGGAGACAGAACGTATAAAGACCCCTTTCACCCTACCCTCAGACTGGATGCCCAAGAGGAGGTACAGGTCAGAAGCGGTCCTACAATTTGAGAGCACACTGGATGAGATAATGGAGAGGGAGAGAGAGGTACAGGATAAACCCAATCTAACTAGGAAGGAGAGAGCAGCCCTGAAGGAGTTGAGGGAAAATATGGATATTGTTATCAAACCAGCAGATAAAGAGAGCAGCATAGTGATCATGGACAAACAGCAATATCTATTTGAGGCACACAGACAATTAAACAACACGGAGCACTACACTAAACTAAAGGAACCCATATACTGGGAAACACACACAGAAATCAGGAACATTCTGCGAGAACTAGAAAGGACTAGATACCTCGGGAAGAAGCAGGTGGAGTACCTGACAGGGATACAGCCACGAGCAAGAAAGTTCTATATCCTCCCCAAAATACACAAGAACCCAGACTCATGGACTGTTCTGGGAGAAATACCACCCGGCAGGCCCATCGTGTCGGACTGCGGCAGTGAGTCATACAGGATAGCAGAGTACATTGATGCCTTCCTTAACCCACTATCGCAGAAACACTCCAGTTACATCAAGGACACGTACCACTTTGTCCGGATAGTCAGTTCCATGTCAGTGCCCCCTGAGGCCATACTCTTCACCATGGACATTGAAAGCCTGTACACCAATACAGAAACCGACAGGGGTATAGAGGCAGTGAGGGATATCCTACAGAAGAACCCCCAGCTAGAGAGACCAGACGAGGCCTTGATAGAACTCCTTCACCTCAGCCTGATTAAAAATGACTTTGAATTCAATAATCTATTCTACTTCCAAGTCAAGGGCACGGCGATGGGAAAGAAGTTTGCTCCAGCCTATGCCAATATATACATGGCAAAATGGGAGGAAACTGTTTATCCAAAGTGCCCCAAGAAACCCATGTGTCTCTATAGATACCTGGATGACATCTGGGGAGTGTGGACACACTCAGAGGTAGAATTGGAGGAATTTATTCAAATCCTAAACACTCATCATCCATCCATTAAGGTTAAGGCCACAACAAATAGGGAGAAAATTGACTTCCTGGACACTACGGTATTTAAACTAGCACCGGAAAACGGCAGCCAGAAACTAGCCACCAAAGTATTCTTTAAAACCACAGACACACACACCCTCCTACACACCGGGAGCCACCATCCCAAACACACCTTCAGAGGCATTGTCAAAGGACAGCTGACCCGGTTTCACCGCATTTGCACCAGGGCAGAGGACTTCCACCAAGCCACTACTATCCTCTTCTCTGCACTTAGACACAGGGGCTACAGCAGACGGAGACTCAGACACATCAAATCTGACTTTTTAAAAAGTATCACAAATCCCCGACCACGGGACAACACAACACAGAAACTACCCTTGATAACAGGATACAGTGGGATGGCAGTGAATATCCACAAGACAGTCAAAACACACTTCGAAAATCTAAAGGAGGAAGGGGGGGACACTGGGACAATACACCATAGTTTCAGCCTTCAAAAGGGGTGGAAACTTAAAAGACATACTAGTCAGTACCAAAGTACGAACAGCGCCAAACTGCGAGGTGGGAAACTGCAGGGCGTGCATATACATCAGAATTTCAAAAAGCATACACAACAGAGCTACAGGGAAGTGGGCTGAGATAGAGCAGAGGATAACTTGCGAACAAAAGAATGTAGTATATGCAATCCAGTGTAAACAATGCCATATCATATACATAGGGGAGACAGGCAACAGCCTGAGAACCAGACTCACAGAACACCTCAGTAATATCACATGAGGAAACCAAAACAGACCAGTTAGTAGGCACTTCCTGGAGCATATAATGTACTCCTTAGCAATCCTGGGCCTGGAAACCAACATAAACTGGTCAAACCTCCAAAGAAAAAGAGCAGAGAGGAGATGAATTGAAAGACTACAGACGCATTCCCCAAACGGCCTAAACGAGGCCTAAAAGACCAGGCCAGCAACATAAAATGTACTCACCGAAGGGCCAACAATGCACCCTGTAATTTTTTAAAAATTGAGAAAATTAGAAGATCCCCTTCAGTCACCCACCCCAAAAACAATTAAGATAGGGGACCATTAAATAGGAAAGGTTAGTCTTACTTTGGAAATAGAGCCTAACTACTAGGCCCCAGAACAGAACCTAATTTCCCGAGTACAGAGGAGTAAAATTAGAAATTATAACGCTACAGGAGATAACCACGAGGAAGAACAGACGCGTAACGACCGGTTTAATCCAGACGCAGCACTTGCCCCAACTTCCCAGTTTCCCCCATGGGGAAGAATACATCCCCAGCACATGACCCTGCCCTGAAACCTAACATCTTCACACCCCATAAACCCAGATGCTCTTCTCACCAGAGGGGCAAACTCACCCCACATCAGCAGTTATACCTCCCGCTGCCCAGCGGGCCCCCCTCAACCCTACCCCCCCAACCTAATTCTAACATCCGGAGGACCACACACCCCAACTAAACCCTAACCCTAATTTCCAAGGGACCGCGCACCCCAAATAACCCAAACCACACCACACTAAAGGGCTTATATAATAGTCCTTTGCCCTACCACTAAACCTAACACCTCCAATCCTGCTACACACCCCCATAAACCCAAACCCTCACCCCAGCAAGGGGCCAAATTCCCACTGCCCGCATACTCGCATCCTAACCCCAGCCCTGACCCTAGCCCTAACCCTAATTTCCAAGGGACTGCGCACCCCAACTAAACCGGACAGCACCCCAAATAACCCAAACCACACCACACTAAAGGACTTATATAACAGTCCTTTACCCTACCCCTAAACCTAACATCTCCAAACCTGCTACACACCCCCATAAACCCAAGCCCTTACCCCATCAAGGGGCCAAACTCGCCCAATATCACCAGCAGCTAGGCTCCTATTTCAGCCCTCCCCCCTACTGCAGGGGACACCCTCACCCCCGCAATGCCAATTGCCACCCCACCCCACCTCCCTTCGCCGTGAATCCTCAACCCCCATTACCTAACTCTACCCCCGGGCATGTCCCTCCCCACAACACCCATCAATTAGCTACTGCACAACCCCCAGATCACAGCACACAGTCCCTATAAAAAAGACCCCAAATCCAAAACACTATCCATAGGCAATAACTCCACTATTGTAACTTAAACTCCAGAATGGAGGTTGAAGAGGAGGAAGATCCCAGTAAAGGAAAGTTGGGGACCGAGATGATGATGACGTGGGCCAAAAACAAAGTGGCAGGGTTAAGTGATTCTGCATCTCCAGTACGAGGTCCACAGACACTAGAGGGATATTTTGCCCACTGCCCGCATACTGGCATCCTTACCAGAAGTGACACGTCTCTCATCATCCTGGTCCTCAAAAGCCAAAGTAAATCCAAGAAGCTAGGAAAACTGGCACAGACTACTGAAGTTAAACCCCAACCCCAACATACATTAGCCACAAGCTTCCACCGCATTTTACCCACAGAACAGTAAATTCACAGTTTGAACACTTAAATCACAATTAAGCAACGTAATCCTAAAAGGAGAAATGGGATGAAATTTAATCTCAACTCTAACTAGGTATTAAAGGAATAGAAATAAAAAATCAGGGGCTAAAAGAATGGGGAGGGTCGAATAATATAAAGGAGCAGCGCGATTAGTGGATAATTTACCTTTAAGAGTCTTAACAAATAGGGCGAGCCAGCAACAGCCAGGCGCTGCAGCAGGAATGGACAAACTTGTTTGGTAAAACAATACAGAGGTGGGAGGTGGGCGGTTTTGGGTGGGGGGGGGTGGTGGTAGTGGTGGGGGAGGTGCTGCGGGGGGTGGAGTGGAACATTTTAAAGGAAGACCACCTCAGTCTTTACAGAATTCCCCATGAGGAAGCCAAAGAGAACAGGCGAAACTGGTGACTCTCCCAGTCGGGAAATACGCTTTATGGAAGGCAATACGCTTTGTTAAAGGCAATTCACAGGAGTCGAAATCCCGGAACCCAAGACGAAGAACAAGCGCTAAGGACATTAATTAACTGGACTTCATCTGTAGTTTTCTGATTATTGTCTTACTTTAATGATGTGGATGAGAAATTGGAGAGTATTAAATTAAAGGCAATATGCTCTATTAAGGGAATTCGCTGGAGTCGAAATCACTGAACGCAACACGCAGAACAAGCGGTAAGAACATTAATTAAGCGGACTTCATCGGTAGTTTGGTGATTATGGTCTTACTTTAACGATGTGGGGGAGAAATTGGAGAGAGAGGACCGGGAGCCTGCCAGCACGTGGCGCGTCAGACTACCGTGGTAACGGCAGAAACCTCGGGTTTCCCAGGGATTCCTTTTCCACCACGGTTAGATTAATATATAAAATAATCCAGACTTTGCACCACCTAAGAGTTTTGGAACAAATGATCAGGCCACTGAAGGGGATCACCACCCAGGCATACAGACTGACCAAAGTCATAAAGCCAGCGAACCCCTCCCAAGAAACGCTTCGCAAAATTGCTGCCAATGCGGACGCTTGGGCTAAACAAACACGTCATATTTTAATTGATCATTACCAAAACAGCCTGCAAGAATTGGAACTCAAACTTATTGCATCGGATCTGACTGATCGCTTACCAGAAACAATCAGCAAAGCCGTAATCTGGAACAAACGAAATTTAAAGGAAAAATTTCAAATCAAATTGGAGGCCGTCCAAAAGCATATTTTTGATCTGGTCTCAAGACCTGTGCCAGAACAGCAGGCCGTGGCAGACCGGACCCACGAGGGGCCCCACAATTAGGACGCGGCCACAATAACCCCACGGACAATGGAAACCGCATCCCAAGGGGGAGAGGGGAACAGACCCTCCACCTCCAGGGACGGCTTCTGGATCAATCGTGACCGGACCCGTATCACACCCGAGCCCCGGAAAAAGACCGCTCTGGCTGCACCCCGTCCATCGGCGACGAGTAAAACGAACTTGAGTCCGGTAATTGTGCTGCGGGACTGTCTCAGACCAACAGGTCCTGAGAACAACACGTGTAGTGGGTGTTCCGGCACGGTCCACGGGAGGGCGCTGGAGCTAATTAACCCACTCGACGCCGATGCGGCCCTTTTGCCCCAGTCACAGGAACAGAGAAGATGCCAGGTGAGCCCCTCCCCACCCAGGAGCCCCTCGGAGAAGACGCAATCCAACCTAGGAGCAGGGGAGCCCCAGCCCACCGCCCCCACGGCCTCCCCGACCCAAGACTCCAAGGAATCAGCACCCCACCCCGCACCAGTGCGGATGGGCACACAGACAAGGGGAGCCAGTACACGAGGACTGAGCAAGTCTTCCACCCCAGGGAACCACACAGCCCGAGAGTAGGAGGACATGGGACAAACAAGAGGACAGGTAACCTCTATTTGCAACAACCAGGAGGGTCAAATAATGAGGCATCCTCACTCTAAACAGAAGAATGTAACTTGGGAACCAAGGCCCCTTAAACCTATACTAATTATAGGGAACTCTAACATTTCCAGGATCAAAAGATGCCCTAATAAGGATGTTCAATTGGACAGCTTTCCGGGAGCCAAATTCACCCATGCCACTGCTATCCTGACAAAGTTAGAACCACAACGGGAAACTAAGCAGGTTATCCTTTCCTTTGGAATAGACAATAGGTCACATCAACCAGCAACAGCGACTAAACAGCTTCAGCAATAATTAAGAATGGCCCATATAAAATTTCCCAATGCCAGTATTGGGGTGCCAGAGCTGAACTGTAGCCACTGTTTGACAGAGGCAGAACAAGCAACCCTGGGCCAACTAAATGAGGTTATTAAAACTACGAATTATATCACTGCAATCCCGGCGAGGCAGTTTAAGGAAGACACAGACCACATCCATTGGACAGAAAACACAGCCTTGACCATAGTCAAGAGGTGGATGCAGTCTTTAAACTAGAGTGGAGACAAAGCCAAGAGAGGCAGGGTCCACGACTGGGAGAGACCGTCGTGAACCTCTCCCGCACATTCATCCCTACAGAAACCCAGCAAAAAGTTCTGAACAGGGTCCTCACTTTTGTACCGACTCCAAAACTCCATAAGGAGCAGGTTGAGGGGGACATGGATAAGTTCTACAGGAGAGTGGTACTTGTTGACTTTTTTGGGGAGACAGAACGTAGAAAGACCCCTTTCACCCCACCCTCAGACTGGATGCCCAAGAGGAGGTACAGGTCAGAAGCGGTCCTACAATTTGAGAGCACACTGGATGAGATAATGGAGAGGGAGAGAGAAGTACAGGATAAACCCAATCTAACTAGGAAGGAGAGAGCAGCCCTGAAGGAGTTGAGGGAAAATATGGATATTGTTACCAAACCAGCAGATTAAGGGAGCAGCATAATGATCATGAACAAACAGCAATATCTATTTGAGGCACACAGGCAATTAAACACGGAGCACTACACTAAACTAAAGGAACCCGTATACTGCGCAACACACACAGAAATCAGGAACATTCTGCGAGAACTAGAAAGGACTAGATCCCTTGGGAAGAAGCAGGTGGAGTACCTGACAGGGATACAGCCATGAGCAAGAAAGTTCTATATCCTCTCCAAAATACACAAGAAGCCAGACTCATGGACTGTTCCCGGAGAAATACCACCCGGCAGGGTAAAGTGATACTGCATCTCCAGTACGAGATCCACAAACACTAGAGGGATATTTTGCCCACTGCCCGCATACTCATATCCTAACCCTAACCCCAACTCCACCCCAAAACTCCTCACCTGAATCTCCTCCTCTGAAACTCCACTCCTCAATTTCCAACCCCTGACTCCCCACTGCTGAAACCCCAACCCTGAAACTCCACCCCTGAATCTCCTCCGCGAAACAGCGCCCCTGAAACTCCTGCCCTTGAAACCTCGCCTCTGAAACTCCTTCACTGACAGTCTACCAATCAAACACCAGCCCTGAAACTCCACCTGAATCTCCAACGCATGAACTTCCACACCTGAAACTCCACCTCTCAATCCCTATCCCTGAAACTCCACCACAGAAACTCCTGCCCTGAATCTCCACCCTTGAAACCCCACGCCTAAAAATCCTTCACTGAAGCTCCACCACTGAAACACAACCACTGAAAATCCAATTCTGAATCTCCAACGCATGAAACTCCATCCCTGAAAATCTACCCCTGAATCTCCTCTCCTGAAAATCGAACCCTGAAACAGCTCCACTTAAACTCCACCCCTGAAACTCCTCCCCTGAATCTCCACCTCTTAAATCAGCCCCTGAAGCTCCACCCCTGTACCTCCATCCCTGAAATACCACCCCCGAATACTCCTCTGCTGAAAATCCTTCCCTGAAACTCCATCGCTAAACTCCTCCCCTAAATCTCCAACCCAAAATTCGACCACGGAATTTCCAACCCTGAAACTCCTTTCGTGAAACTCCAGCACTGAAATTCCACCCCTAAAACTCTCCCCGGAAACACTGCCAATTAAACTCCACACCTGAAACTCCTCCCCTAAACCTCCTCCCTTGAAACTGCACCCTTGAAAATCTACCCCTGAATCTCCTCCCGTGAAAAGCCAACCCTGAAACAGCTCCCCTGAAACTCCTCTCCTCAAACACTAACCCCGAGACTCCACCCTGAAACTACCCTTAAGAAACTCAACCCCTGAAAATCAACCCCTAAATCTCCTCCCCTCAACCTCCTGCCTTGAAACTCCACCCCTGAAAATCTACTCCTGAATCTCCTCTCCTGAAAACCGTGAAACGGCTCCACTTAAATTCCACACCTGAAACTCCTCCTGTGAATATTCACCTCTTAAATTAGCCACTGAACCTCCACCCCATGAAAGACCACCCCTGAAGCTCCTCACCGGAATCTCCTCCTCTGAAACTCCACAACTGAAACCCCACCCCTGAAACTCAAACTCCTCCACTGAAACTCTACCCATGAAACACTAACCCTGAAACTCCACTCCTCAAACTCCACCTCAGAAACTCTATCCCCGAAACTCAACCGCTGAAACTCCACCCTTGAAAATCCACCATTGAAATTCCACCCCCAAAACTCTTCCCCGTAAACTCTTCCACTTAAACTCCACACCTGAAACTCTTCCCCGAACCTCCTCCCTTGAAACTGCACCCCTGAAAATCTACCCCTGAATCTTCTTCCCTGAAAATGCAACCCAAAAACGGCTCCACTGAAACTCCTCCCCCAAGACTCCACCCCGAAACTCCTCACCTGAATCTCCTCTGAAACTCCACTCCTCAAATTCCAACCCCTGACTCCACACTGCTGAAACCCCACCCCTGAAACTCCTCCCTGAAACAACTCCCTTGAAAATCCTCCTCTTAAACTCCACTCTTCATACTCCACCCCGACGTCCCACTCATGAAACTCCACCCATGAAACATGAACCCTGAAACTCGAACCCCGAGACTCCTCACCTGAATCTCCTCCTCTGAAACTCCACTCCTCAAATTCCAACCCCTGACTCCCCACCACTGAAACTCCACCCCGAAACAACTCCCCTGAAAATCCTCCTCTTAAACTCCACCCCGACATCCCACCCATGAAACGCCACCCTTGAAACTCCTCCCTTGAACCTCCAACCCTGTAACTCCATCACAGAAACTCCACCCCAGAAACTCGGACCTTGAAACTCCACCACTGGATCTCCAGCCCCTGAAACTCCTCCCCTGAAACTCCACCTCTGAAATTCCACCACTAAAACTCTTCGCCGAAAACCCTTCCACTTAAACTCCTCACCTGAATCTCCTCCTCTGAAACTCAAAACCTGAAACTCCTCCTCTGAAGGTCTACCCCTGAAACTCCTCTCCTGAAACTACTGCCCTAAATCTCCACCCTTGAAACCCCGCGCCGAAAAATCCTTCACTGAAACTCCACCACTGAAACACAGCCACTGAAAATGCAATCCTGAATCTCCAACGCATGAAACTCCATCCCTAAAAATCTACCCCTGAATCTCCTCTCCTGAAAATCGAACCCTGAAACGGCTCCACTTAAACTCCAACCCTGAAACTCCTCCCGTGAATCTCCACCTCTTAAATCAGCCCCTGAAACTCCTCCCCTGAAACCTCGCCTCTGAAACTCTACCAATGAAACACCAGCCCTAAAACTCAATCTGAATCTCCATCGCATGAACCTCCACACCTGAAACTCCGCCTCTCAATCCCTATCCCTGAAACTCCACCCCTAAAACTCCTCCCATGAAACTCCTCCCCTGAAACACCACCCCTGAAACTCCACCACAGAAACTCCTCTCCTGAAACTCCACCCCGAATACTCCTCCGCGGAAAATCCTTCCCTGAAACTCCACCACAGAAACTCCTCTCCTGAAACTCCACCCCGAATACTCCTCCGCGGAAAATCCTTCCCTGAAACTCCATCCCTTAAGTTCCTCCCCTAAATCTCCAACCCAAAACTCGACCACAGAAATTCCACCACTGAAACTTCTCTCGTGAAACTCCACCACTGAAATTCCACCCCTAAAACACTTCCCCGGAAATTCTTCCAATTAAACTTCACACCCGAAACTCCTCCCATGAGCCTCCTCCCTTGAAAATCTACCCCTGAATCTCCTCCCGTGAAACTCCACCCCTGAAACTCCTCCACTGAAACATGAACCCTGAAACTCCTGCCCTCAAACTCCATCCCAAAGACTCAACCCCCGAAACTCCTCCACTGAAACTCCACCATTGAAACTCCACCTCTGGAACTCCTCCCCTGAAACTCCCCCTAAGAAACTCAACCCCTGAAAATCTACCCCCGAATCTCCTCTCCTGAAAACTCAACTGTGAAACGGCTCCACTTAAATTCCACACCTGAAACCCCTCCTGTGAATCGCCACCTCTTAAATTAGCCCCTGAAACTCCTCCCCTGAAACTCCTTCCCTGCAGCTCCACCCTTGAAACTCGGACCTTGAAACTCCACCACTGAAATTCCACCCCTAAAACACTTCCCCGGAAATTCTTCCAATTAAACTTCACACCCGAAACTCCTCCCATGAGCCTCCTCCCTTGAAAATCTACCCCTGAATCTCCTCCCGTGAAACTCCACCCCTGAAACTCCTCCACTGAAACATGAACCCTGAAACTCCTGCCCTCAAACTCCATCCCAAAGACTCAACCCCCGAAACTCCTCCACTGAAACTCCACCATTGAAACTCCACCTCTGGAACTCCTCCCCTGAAACTCCCCCTAAGAAACTCAACCCCTGAAAATCTACCCCCGAATCTCCTCTCCTGAAAACTCAACTGTGAAACGGCTCCACTTAAATTCCACACCTGAAACCCCTCCTGTGAATCGCCACCTCTTAAATTAGCCCCTGAAACTCCTCCCCTGAAACTCCTTCCCTGCAGCTCCACCCTTGAAACTCGGACCTTGAAACTCCACCACTGGATCTCCACCCGCTGAAACTCTTCCCCTGAAATTCCACCCATGAATCTCCACCTCAGAAACTACTCCCCTGAAACCCCACTTCTGAAATGCCACCCCTGAAGCTCATCGCTGAAAACTCTTCCACTTAAACTCCACACCTGAACCTCCACCCCATGAAACACCACCCCTGAAGCTCCTCACTGGAATCTCCTCCTCTGAAACTCCGCGCCCGAAACCCTACCCCTGAAACTCAAACCCTGGAACTCCTCCACTGAAACTCTACCCCTGAAACTCCAGCTATGACACCTGACACCTGAAACTTCACCCCTGAAATTCCTCTCCTGAAACTCCACCGCTGAAACTTTTCCCCTGAACCTCCTCCCTTGAAACTGCACCCCTGAAAATCTACCCCTGAATCTTCTCCCCTGAAAATGCAACCCCAAAACTCCTCCACTGAAATTCCACCACTAAAACCCTTCGCCGAAAACCCTTCCACTTAAACTCCACACCTGAACCTCTACCCCATGAAACTCTACCCCAAAACTCCTCACTTGGATCTCCTCCTCTGAATCTCCACTCCTCAAATTCCAACCCCTGACTCCCCACCGCTGAAGCTCCTGCCCCCAAAACTCCTGCTCCCGAAACTTCGCCCCTGAAACTCCACCACTGAAACACCATCTCTAAATCTCCTCCCTTGAATCTCCTCCCTTGAAACCCCACCCCTGAAACCCCACCCCTGAATCTCCTACCCGAAACACCACCCCTGAAAATTCTCCTCTTAAACTCCACTCCGACATCGCACCCCTGAAATGCCACCCCTGAAACTCATCCTTTGAAACACCACCCCAGAAACACCACCACAGAAATTCCACCCTAGAAACTCCGCCACAGAAACTCCAGCGCCTAAAAATCCTCTCATGAAACTCCACCCCTAATACTCCACCCCGACATCCCACCTATGAAACGCCACTCCTGACACTCCACCCCTGACACTTGGACCTTGAAACTCCACCACTGGATCTCTACCCCCTGAAACTCCTCCCCTGACACTCCACCCCTAAAACGCTTCGCCGAAAACTCTTCCACTTAAACTCCACACCTGAACCTCCACCCCCGAAACTCAAACCCTGAAACTCCTGCCCTCAAACTCCACCTGTGACACCCCACATCTGAAACTCCACCCCTGAAACTCCACTCCTCAAACTCTACCCCAGAAACTCTAACCCCTAAACTCAACCACTGAAACTCCTCCACTGAAACTCCACCCTTGAAACTCCACCACAGAAACTCCTCTCCTGAAACTCCACCCCTAATACTCCTACGCAGAAGCTCCTACCCTGAAACTCTATCCCATAAAACCCCTCCCCTGAAACTGAAAACTGAAACTCGACTCCGGAAATTCCACCCCTGAAACTCCTCTCATGAAACTCCACCACTGAAACTCCATCCTTCAAACTCGACCCCTGAAACTCTTCCACTGAAACTTCACACCTGAAGCTCCACCCCAGAAACTCCTCCCTTGTAACTCCACCCCTGAAACTACTCCCATGAATCTCCAGCACAGAAACTCCTGCCCTGACACTCCGCCCTTGAAACTCCACCTCTGAATCTCCTCCCCTGAAACTTTTCTCCTGAAACTTGAAACTTCACAACTGGATCTCTACCCCCTGAAACTCCTCCCCTGAAACTTTTCTCCTGAAACTTGAAACTTCACAACTGGATCTCTACCCCCTGAAACTCCACCTCTGAAGTTCCACCACTAAAACTCTTTGCCGAAAACTCTTCCACTTAAACTCCACCCCATGAAACTCCACCACGAAACTCCTCACCTGAATCTCCTCTCCTCAAATTCCAACCGCTGACTCCCCACCGCTGAAATCCCACCCCTGAAACTCCTCCACTGAAACTCCTCCCCTGAAACTACTGCCCTAAATCTCCACCCTTGAAACCCCGCGCTTAAAAATCCTTCACTGAAACTCCAACACAGAAACACAGCCACTGAAAATGCAATCCTGAATCTCCAACACATGAAACTCCATCCCTAAAAATCTACCCCTGAATTTCCTCTCCTGAAAATCGAACCCTGAAACGGCTTCACTTAAACTCCAATCCTGAAACTCCTCCCGTGAATCTCCACCTCTTAAATCAGCCCCTGAAACTCCTCCCCTGAAACCTCGCCTCAGAAACTCCTTCACTGAAACTCTACCAATGAAACACCAGCCCTGAAACTCCATCTGAATCTCCATCGCATGAACCTCCACACCTGAAACTCCGCCTCTCAATCCCTATCCCTAAAACTCCACTCCTGAAACTCCACACCTGAAACTCCACCCCTAAAACTCCACTCCTGTACCTCCACTCCTGAAACACCACCACAGAAACTTGACCCCTGAAACTCCACCACAGAAACTCGACCCCTGAAACTCCACCACAGAAACTCCTCTCCTGAAACTCCACCCCAAATACTCCTCCGCTGAAAATCCTTCCCTGAAACTCCATCCCTTAAACTCCTCCCCTAAATCTCCAACCCAAAACTCGACCACAGAAATTCCACCCCTGAAACTTCTCTCATGAAACTCCACCCCTGAAACTCCACCACTGAAATTCCACCCCTAAAACACTTCCCCGGAAACTCTTCCAATTAAACTCCACAGCCGAAACTTCTCCCTTGAACCTCCTCCCTTGAAACTGCACCCTTGAAAATCTACCCCTGAATCTCCTCCCGTGAAAAGCCACCCCTGAAGCACGAACCCTGAAACTCCTGCCCTCAAACTCCATCCCAAAAACTCGACCCCCGAAACTCCTCCACTGAAACTCCACCATTGAAACTCCACCTCTGGAACTCCTCCCCTGAAACTCCCCCTAAGAAACTCAACCCCTGAAAATCTACCCCCGAATCTCCTCTCCTGAAAACTCAACTGTGAAACAGCTCCACTTAAATTCCACACCTGAAACCCCTCCTGTGAATCTCCATCTCTTAAATTAGCCCCCGAAACTGCACCCCCGAAACTCCTCCCCTGGAACTCGGACCTTGGAACTCCACCACTGGATCTCCACCCCCTGAAACTCTTACCCTGAAATTCCACCCATGAATCTCCACCTCAGAAACTACTCCCCTGAAACCCCACTTCTGAAATGCCACCCCTGAAGCTCATCGCCGAAAACTCTTCTACTTAAATTCCACACCTGAACCTCCACCCCATGAAAGGCCACCCCTGAAGCTCCTCACCAGAATCTCCTCCTCTGAAACTCCATGCCCGAAACCCCTACCCCTGAAACTCAAACCCTGGAACCCCTCCACTGAAACTCTACCCCTGAAACTCCTGCCCTCAAACTCCACCTATGACACCCGACACCTGAAACTCCACCCCTGAAATTCCTCTCCTGAAACTCCACCGCTGAAACTCTTCCACTTAAACTCCACACCTGAAACTTTTCCCCTGAACCTCCTCCCTTGAAACTGCACCCCTGAAAATCTACCCCTGAATCTTCTCCTGTTCGGCCAAGACCAAGGTTCTGTGTTCCTGTTCGGCCAAGACCAAGGCCGTGTGTTCCTGTTCGGCCAAGACCCAGCCTCTGTGTTCCTGTTCGGTCAAGACCCAGCCTCTGTGTTCCTGTTCGGCCAAGACCCAGCCTCTGTGTTCCTGTTCGGCCAAGCCTTGAAGAACCCAAGCCATGTCCAGTCTTGTAGCCACGTCATGTCCTCGCCTAGTTCCAGGGTCCGAGTCTGAGTCAAGACCCAGGTTCTGGGTTCTTATCGAGTCTCTGGCTCAGAGTCTATGCCCAGGCTCCTAGTTCCCAGTTCCTGGTCCTGGTCCCGCTCTCCTAGCCAAAGTCCCAGCCCAACTCTATCTTCTTGTCCCAGCTCCTAGTCTGCATCCAGTCACGTCCTTAACTCTAGTCCTAGTCCTGTTCCTAGTACTTCTATGTCCGTGACTTGTATTTGGGTCTGCCATCAATGCCGCCGTTATGACAGAACAGTCCAGCCAAGCTTAGACCCAGCGACACAGACACTGTCGTGTTACTCTCGTCATCCTGGGTTTTCCTGTTGAATGCCCCCCCCCACCCACCCGTGTCGTCCATACTCTGGGGAAGCCTTCTGGGTCGCCAAGAGGCTTACATAGAGGGGGGTGGGTACCGTCATGATTCAGTCTGTGAAGTCCGCATTCCGCTTCACGGTCCGGTCCATGGCTCCTTATTCCAGGGTTTCCAGTTTTCTGCGGTTTCTGTTGAGGCACCTGATTCTCGTTTGGGCTGGCTTCATAAATAGCTTGAGGATTCAACCTCTGGCTGCTGGACCATTCCCTTCCCTTCCCCTTCCTTCAGAAGCCTTTGTCTGCAATCTCGCGTATCGCTGTCAAGTTCTACCGCCAGAGCAAGACTGGAGCCTTGCTGTGTCTAGGTAAGGAACTGTCTATCGTTGTTTGGAACTGTCTCTGTGTCCACGCCTTCACTAGGTAGGTCCGACTGTTTGCCGCTACCTTGTGTTGGGAACTGTCTCTCTGTGTTCTGTGTACAAGTCCCAGCCCTCTGTCCTTCTCCCTACGAGGGATCCTGACTCTGTGTAGAGCCCTGGCCCTAAGTCCTGTTCCCAAGGAGGGGTCCCTGCTCTGTGTTCCGTGTCCCTGTGTTCCTGTCTCTCTCAAGACCAAGGCTCTGTGTTCCTGTTCTGCCAAGACCCAAAGAACCCAAGCCATGTCCAGTCCTGTAGCCACGTCATGTCCTCGCCTATTTCCGGGGTCTGGGTCCTTGCCCAGTCTCTGGCTCGGAGTCCAGACCCAAGCCTCGAAGAACCCAATCCATGTCCAGTCCTGTAGCCACGTCATGTCCTCGCCTAGTTCCGGGGTCCGAGTCCGAGTCAAGACCCAGGTTCTGGGTCCTTGTCCAGTCTCTGGCTCGGAGTCTATACCCAAGCTCCTAGTTCCTAGTTCCTGGTCCTGGTCCCGCTCTCCTAGCCAAAGTCCTAGCCCAAGTCTGTGTTCTTGTCCCAGCTTCTAGTCTGCATCCAGTCACGTACCTAACTCTAGTTCTAGTCCTGTTCCTAGTACCTCTGTGTCTGTGTCTTGCATTTGGGTCCACCATCAATGCCCCCGTTATGACACCTACAAGTTTTCTCTGTTTGTGAGCCAACCACCTCTTCCTCCGTCTCTTCAGTTTGGTTCCCACCCCTCAGAAATTCTAGTTTAAACTCTCCCCAATAGCAGTATTCAAAGAAAACTCCAAATGTAGCTGCACCACCACCTAGAGCACTGGCTACCCCAGCATCCAGAGTATTCAGTGCACCAGACACCCAAACATCCAGATCAGACTAAGTTCAGAGGGTTAGGTCCTAAGTTAAGTGGAAGGACCTCCAGGGTTGTGATCTCAGGATTCCTACCCATGCTATGTGCCAGTGAGGCTAGAAATAGGAAGACTGTACAGTTTAACATGTGGCTAAGGAATTGGTGTAGGAGGGAAGACATAAGATTTTTTGATCATGGGGCTCTCTTCCAGCAATGGTGGGACCAGTACAGGAGGGATGGGTTGTGTCTGAACTGGAAGGGGACTAATATCCTTGCAGGAAAGGTTGTTAATGCTGTACAGTGGGGTTTAAATTAGAGGTGCAGGGGGATGGAAACTAGAGTGCCAAGCAGTTAGTAAAGAGGTTGTGGAGACAGATGTTAGTAAGACCTCAGACAAAGTAAAGAATCAAAAGGTTAAGCATGGTGCGACTAGTGCCTTGAACTGCAAATATTTCAATTCAAGACATATCGTGGGAAAGGCAGGTGAGCTCAGAGCATGGATCAACAAGTGGAATTCTGATATTGCAGCCATTATTGAAACTTAGTTACAGGAGGGGAGGTACTAAAGAGTAAATAAAGAGTAAAAGGGATATGAAAGTTAATATTGGACCACTAGAAAATGATGCTTGTGAGGTAGTAATGGGGGACAAAGAAATAGTAGATTAACTAAATGGATATTTTGCATCAGCTTTCACTGTGGAAGACACTAGTAATATGCAAGAGGTCTATGAGTGTCAGGGAGCAGGAGTGAGTGCCATTGCAATTGCAAAGGAAAAAGTGTGAGGCAAATTCAAAGTTCTTAAGGTGGATAAGTTACCTGGACCAGATGGACTACACTCCAGAGTCCTGAGAGAGGTTGCTGAAGAGATTGCAGATGCATTGGTCATGATCTTTCAAGAATCACTTGATTCTGGCATGGTCCCGGAGGACTGGAAAATTGTAAATGTCGCTCCACTCTTTAAGAAGGGAGGAAGGCAAAAGATAGGAAATTATTGGCCAGTTAGCCAAACCTTAGTGGTTGGGAAAGTGTAGGAGTCTATTATTAAGGATGAGCTTTTAGGGTACTTGGAGACTTTTGATAAAGTAAGTCAAAGCCAGCATGGTGTCTGTAAAGGGAAATCTTGCCTGACAAATCTGTTAGAATTCTTCGAGGAAGTAACAAGTAGGGTGGACAAAGGAATGGCAATGGATGTCATTTACTTGGATTTTCAGAAAGCATTTGTTGAAGTGAGACTGCTAAATTAGATAAATTCTGATGGCGTTGTAAGAAAGATACTGGTATTGATAGAGGAATGGCTGACAGGCAGGACTCAGAGACTGGGAATACAGGGGGTCTTATCTCCTCATATGTTTACCCCTTCATTCCTGGTATCATCTTTGAGAACCTCCTCTGGACTCTGTCCAATGACAACATATCCTTTAGGAGATATGGGGCCGAAAACTGTTGACGATACTTCAAGTGCAGCCTGACTAGTGTCTTATAAAGCCTCAGCATTATCTTCTTGCTTTTATATTCTATTCCCCTTGAAATAAATGTCAAAATTGCATTTGCTTTCTTTACCACACACTCAACCTGTGAATTCACATTCTGGGTGTCTTCCCAAGTCCCTCTGTACCTTTGATGTTTGAACCTTCTCCCCATTTAGATAACAGTGTGCAATATTGTTCCTTTTACCAAAATACATTACTATATATTTCACAACACTATATTCCATCTGCTATTTTTTTGGCCATTCTTCTCATTAGTGTAAGTCCTGCTGTCTAAGTCATTGGTTCCTCAGCACTACCTACCCTCCACCTAACTTTGTATCATCTGCAAATTTTGCCACAAAGCCATCAATTCCAATATCAAAATAATTTACAAACAATGTGAAGAGTAGCAGTCCCAATACTGACCCCTGAGGAACACCAATAGTCACCGACAGCCAACCAGAAAAGTGCCCTTTATTCCCATTTGCTGCTTCCTGCCTGTCAGCCATTTGTCTATCCATGCTAATATCTATCCTGTAGTGCCATAGGATATTAACTTGTTAAGCAGCCTCATGTGTGGCACCTTATCAAATGCCTTCTGAAAATCCAAGTGAATGACATCCACTGCCTTGACCGCCCTGCTTGTAACAGATTTGTCAGGCAAGATTTCCTTTTACCAAAACCATGATGACTTTGACTTATTTTATCAGAATCAGAATCAGGTTTATTACCATCGGCATGTGTCGTGAAATTTGTTAACTTAGCAGCAGTAGTTCAGTGCAATACATAATACAGAAGAAGAAAAAAAATAAATCAATCAATTACAGTACTGTATACGTATATTGAATAGATTAAAAATAGTGCAAAAAACAGAAATATATATTTAAAAAGTGAGGTAGTGTCTAGGGTTTCAATGTCCATTTAGGAATGGGATGGCAGAGGTGAGAAGCTGTTCCTGAATCGCTGAGTGTGTGCCTTCAAGCTTCTGTACCTCCTACCTGATGGTAACAGTGAGAAAAGGGCATGCCCTGGGTGCTGCAGGTCCTTATTAATGGACACTGCCTTTCTGAGACACTGCTCCTTGAAGATGTTCTGGGTACTTTGTAGGCTAGTGCCCAAGATGGAGCCAACTAAATTTACAACCCTCAGCAGTTTCTTTCGGTCCTGTGCAGTAGCCCACCCCATACCAGATGGTGATGCAGCCTGTCAGAATGCTCTCCATGGTATAGCTATAGAAGTTTTTGAGTGTATTTGTTGACATAACAAATCTCTTCAAACTCTGAATGAAGTATAGTTGCTGTCTTGCCTTCTTTATAACTGCATTAATATGTTGGGACTAGAAACATAGAAAATAGGTGCAGGAGTAGGCCATTCGGCCCTTTGAGCCTGCACCACCATTCAGTATGATCATGGCTGATCACCCAACTCAGAACCCTGTACCTGCCTTCTCTCCATACCCCCGATCCCTTCAGCCACAAGTGCCATATCTAACTCCCTCTTAAATATAACCAATGAACTGACCTCAACTGTTTCCTGTGGCAGAGAATTCCACAGGTTCACCATTCTCTGTGTGAAGAAGTTTTTCCTCATCTCAGTCCTAAAAGGCTTCCCCTTTATCATCAAACTGTGACCCCTCATTTTGGACTTCCCCAACATTGGGAACAATCTTCCTGCATCTAGCCTGTCCAATCCCTTTAGAATTTTATACATTTCAATAAGATCCCCCCTCAATCTTCTAAATTCTAGCGAGTATAAGCCTAGTCGATCCAGTCTTTCCTTATATGAAAGTCCTGCCATCCCAGGAATTAATCTGGTGAACCTTCTTTGTACTCCCTCTATGGCAAGAATGTCTTTCCTCATTGGGGACCAAAACTCCAGGTGTGGTCTCACCAAGGCCTTGTACAACTGTAGTAGTATCTCCCTGCTCCTGTACTCGAATCCTCTCGCTATGAGTGCCAGCATACCATTTGCCTTTTTCACCGCCTGCTGTACCTGCATGCCCACTTTCAATGACTGGTGTATAATGACTCGTTGCACCTCCCCTTTTCGTAATCGGCCGCCATTCAGATGATAATCTGTTTTCCTGTTTTTTCCACCAAAGTGGATAACCTCACATTTATCCACATTAAATTGCATCTGCCATGAATTTGCCCACTCACCTAACCTATCCAAGTCACCCTGCATCCTCTTAGCATCCTCCTCACAGCTAACACTGCCGCCCAGCTTCGTGTCATCCACAAACTTGGAGGTGCTGCATTTAATTCCATCATCTAAGTCATTAATATATATTGTAAACAACTGGGGTCCCAGCACTGAGCCTTGCGGTACCCCACTAGTCACTGCCTGCCATTCTGAAAAGGTCCCGTTTATTCCCACTCTTTGCTTCCTGTCTGCCAACCAGTTCTCTATCCACATCAATACCATACCCCCAATACCATGTGCTTTAAGTTTGCACACTAATTTCCTGTGTGGGACCTTGTCAAAAGCCTTTTGAAAATCCAAATATACCACATCCACTGGTTCTCCCCTATCCACTCTACTAGTTACATCCACAATTTTCCTTTCGCAAATCCATGCTGACTTTGTCCAATGATTTCACCACTTTCCAAATGTGCTGTTATCACATCCTTGATAACTGACTCTAGCATTTTCCCCACCACCGATGTTAGGCTAACCAGTCTATAATTCCCCGGTTTTCTCTCCCTCCTTTTTAAAAAGCAGGGTTACATTAGCCACCCTCCAATCTTCAGGAACTAGTCCAGAATCTAAAGAGTTTTGAAAAATTATCACTAATGCATCCACTATTTCTTGGGCTACTTCCTTAAGTACTCTGGGATGTAGACCATCTGGCCCTGGGGATTTATCTGCCTTTAATCCCTTCAATTTACCTAACACCACTTCCCTACTAACATGTATTTCCCTCAGTTACTCTATCTCACTAGACCTTCGGTCCCCTACTATTTCCGGAAGACTATTTATGTCCTCCTTAGTGAAGACAGAACCAAAGTAGGTATTCAATTGGTCTGCCATGTCCTTGTTCCCTATGATCAATTCACCTGTTTCTGACTGTAAGAGACCTACATTTGTCTTAACCAATCTTTTTCTTTTCACATATCTATAAAAGATTTTACAGTCAGTTTTTATGCTCCCTGCCAGTTTTCTCTCATAATTTTTTTTCTCTTTCCTAATTAAGCCCTTTGTCCTCCTCTGCTGGACTCTGAATTTCTTCCAGTCCTCAGGTGTGTCGCTTTTTCTGGCCAATTTGTATGTTTCTTCTTTGGAATTGATACTATCCCTAATTTCTCTTGTCAGCCACGGGTGCACTACCTTCCCTGGTTTATTCTTTTGCCAAACTGGGATGAACAATTGTTGTAGTTCATCCATGCGATCTTTAAATGCTTGCCATTGCATATCCACCGTCAACCCTTTAGGTATCATTTGGCAGTCTATCTTAGCTAATTCACGTCTCATACCTTCAAAGTTACCCTTCTTTAAGTTCAGAACCTTTGTTTCTGAATTAACTATGTCACTCTCCATCTTAATGAAGAATTCCACCATATTATGGTCACTCTTACCCAAGGGGCCTCTCATGACAAGATTGTTAATTAACCCTTCCTCATTGCTCAATACCCAGTCTAGAATGGCCTGCTCTCTAGTTGGTTCCTCGACATGTTGGTTCAAAAAACCATCCTGCATACATTCCAAGAAATCCTCTTCCTCAGCACCCTTACCAATTTGGTTCACCCAATCTATATGTAGATTGAAGTCACCCATTCTAACTGCTGTTCCTTTATTGCACGCATTTATAATTTCCTGTTTAATACCATCCCCAACCTCACTACTACTGTTAGGTGGCCTGTACACAACTCCCACCAGCGTTTTCTGCCCCTTAGTGTTATGCAGCTCTACCTATATCGATTCCACATCCTCTCGGCTAATATCCTTCCTTTCTATTGCGTTAATCTCCTCTCTGACCATCAATGCTACCCCACTTCCTTTTATTTCATGTCTATCCCTCCTGAATATTGAATATCCCTGAATGTTGAGCTCCCATCCTTGGTCACCCTGGAGCCATGTCTCTGTGATCCCAACTATATCATATTCATTAATAACTACCTGCACTTTCAATTCATCCACCTTGTTACGGATGCTCCTTGCATTGACACACAAAGCCTTCAGGCTTGCTTTTACAACACTCTTCGCCCTTATACAATTATGTTGAAAAGTGGCCCTTTTTGATTTTTGCCCTGGATTTGCCGGCCTGCCACTTTTACTTTTCACCTTACTACTTTTTGTTTCTACCCTCATTTTACACCCCTCTGTTTCTCTGCACTTGTTCCCATCCCCCTGCCACATTAGTTTAAATCCTCCTGAACAACAGTAGCAAATGCTCCCCCTAGGACATTGGTTCCAGTCCAGCCCAGAAGCTGACCATCCTGCTTGTACCGGACCCTCCAGAACTGGCTCCAATGCCCCAGAAATTTGAATCCCTCCCCCTTGCACCATTTTTCAAGCCATGTATTCATCTGATATATCCTCCTATTTCTACTCTGACTAGCACGTGGCACTGGTAGTAATCCAGAGATTATTACCTTTGTGGTCCTACTTTTTAGTTTATCTCCTAACTCCCTAAATTTACCTTGCAGGACCTCATCCCGTTTTTTACCTATATCGTTGGTACCTATGTGCACCACGGCCACTGGCTGTTCACACTCCCACTCCAGAATGTCCTGCAGCCGCACAGAGACATCCTTGACCCTTGCACCAGGGAGGCAATATACCCTCCTGGAGTCTCGTTTGCAGCCGCAGAAACGCCTATCTATTACAATCGAATCCCCTATCACTATAGCTCTCCCACTCCTTTTCCTTCCCTCCTGTGCTGCAGAGCCACCCATGGTGCCATAAACTTGGCTGCTGCTGCCTTCCCCTGATGAGACATCTCCCCCAACAGTATCCAAAACAGTATATCTGTTTAGGAGGGAGATGACCTCAGGGGACTCCTGCACTACCTGCCAACTGCTACGCTGTTTAGTGGCCACCCATTCCCCTTCTGCCTGTGTAGCCTTTACCTGCGGTGTGGCCAACTCACTGAACGTGCTATTCACAACTTTCTCAGCATCTAGGTTAGGTCCTCAGAGATCTTGACACCCAGGAACTTGAATCTGTTTACTCTCTCCACTTCTGATCCTTATGAGGATTGGTATGTGTTCCTTTGTCTTACCATCCCTAAAGTCCACAATCTTCACCTGTGTGGAATGATGAGATAGGAGGATGAGATAGCAGTGTGCCGCATGCACGCAGCCCTCCGGTGAAAAATGATATTGTATCCGTTAAATAGGGGCCGTGGACAATTCTGATTTGATGGAGACCGAGGTGAAAGCACAGAGGAACATCTGGAGAAATTCCTGAAACACCAGTTCGCTGCCATTGCTACTGCGCGATCAAGAAACCTTCCAGAGGGAAGGCCCCAAAATCCCTGGCTTTGCCTGCTGCTGGTGACCGAGATTGAGGTTGAATCGTTCGGATAGAG
Organism: Mobula birostris; assembly: GCF_030028105.1. NCBI lineage: Eukaryota > Metazoa > Chordata > Chondrichthyes > Myliobatiformes > Myliobatidae > Mobula > Mobula birostris. Next base: position 157,153,211 of record NC_092378.1, read on the forward strand.
ATGGTGCTCAGTACTCGGTGTCGGAGGGCTGATCGGAGGCTCGAAGTTTTTGGATGACTTAGAGTCGGACTGTGGTCGGGTATGGCAGGAAGAGTTTTCTTCCTTCTCCCATCTGCGTGAGATGTGGGACATTTGAGAGACTTTGAACTTTTTACTGTGCCATGGACTGTTCTTCATCAAGTTATGGTATTGTTGCACTGTCGTAACTATATGTTATAATTATGTGGTTTTGTTAGTTTTTTCAGTCTTGGTTTGTCCTGTGTTTTGAGATATCACACTGGAGGAAATATTGTATCATTTCTTAATGCATGCATTACTAAGTGACAATGAAAGAGGGACTGCGTGTCTTCATAATCTAAATCACCTGTTACATACCTCAAGGAGATCTTCTGACTTTCTTGTGAGAATGATGTAATGGTCTTTTGGAGGTCACCTGATGTAATTTTCCTGCCGATGTGAGGTTACGTGATGACATGTTCACCACGGGTATGAAAGGGAAGAACCCTGGTGACTCAGTTAGTTTTCCAGTTAGGACGTCAATGAGACACTCCGCTCCGCTCCGCTGTGTATTTGCATTATGATGCAGTTTTGATTTTAAACGGAGTTTTATGTTCTAATGTAAGGTCCAGAAATCTGAGCTGGCAGTTTGACCAATCGCTGCCAGGTTTGTTAATGTATCTTTTCAGTAACATTGGAGAGTGAAGATGGGACCCTGAAGGAGACGTTCGATGGGTTTGGAAAGGATCGACCATTATTGAATTCATTCAAGAAAGTGATCTGCATGAGATAGCCTCTGGTAAAAAGGAAGCAGAAAAGGCTGTGCAGGATTTATTCTACGGAGGAAGGTCAGTGCCATTAAAACTTCTATTTCCGTCATCGTGAATCCTGTGGACAAGGCAGGATCTGACTGGGAGTGGCAGTGACGTGTCTTCGAGGAATTCGTTACTTCATGAAAGTCTCTCCTAATTGACTGTATAAGTCTCTTGGACTTTAAAATTTACCATTCGAGAAACTGTGTTTGAATTTATCGCTTTAAGAACTAGTGCTGAGTAGCAGTTTACTGAATGGCCACATAGCCGTTTAGTTCTGGTTAGGGTTTTCGTTTTTTTTTCATTGTTTATCAGGGTTTAATAAAGGTTTGTTTGTTTATAAATCCTGACTTGATATAGTCATTGTTGCCGATCACGTGACACACCTCTTTCATCTTACTGATGTTGAGTGCCAGGTTGTTGCTGCGACACTACTCCACTAGTTAGCATATTTCGCTCCCCTCATCTCCATCTGAGATTCTACCAACAATGCAGCCTGACTAGTGTTTATAAAGATTCAGCATTATCTCCTTGCTTTTATATTCTATTCCCCTTGAAATAAATGCCAGCATTGCATTTGCCTTCTTTACCACAGACTCAACCTGTGAATTAACTTTCTGGGAGTCTTGCACAAGGACGCCTAAGACCCTCCGCACATTTGGTGTTTGAATTTTCTCCCCACTTAGGCAATAGTCTGCATTATTGTTCCTTTTACCAAAATGCATTATCATACATTATCTCTTACTAGCTCTTCCTTCAATTAGTCCTGACAAAGGGTCTCAGCCCAAAACGTCGACTGAAACTCTTCCTAGATATGCTGCCTGGCCTGCTGCATTCACCAGCAACTTTGATGTGTGTTGCTTATCATACATTTCCTAGCATTGTAATCCATCTGCCACGTTTTAGCCCATTCTTCCAATTTGCCTGTCCTGCTGCAATCGCATTGCTTCCTCAGCACTACCTACCCCTCCACCTATCTTTGTATCATCCGCAAACTTTGCCACAAAGCCATCAATTCCATCATCTAAATCACTGACAAACAATATGAAAAGTAGCAGTCCTAATACTGACCCCTGAGAAACACCACCAGTTACTAGCATCCAACCAGAAAAGGACCCTCTTACTTAGTCCCACTCGCTGCCTCCTGCCTGTCAGCCATTCCTCTATCCATGTCAGTCAATTCCTGTAACACCATAGGATTTTATCTTGTTAAGCAGCCTCATGGGAGACATCTTATCAAACGCCTTCTGAAAATCTAAGTAAATGACACTCACTGCCTCTCCTTTGTCCACCCTGCTTGTTATTTCCTCAAAGAATTCTAACAGATTTTTCAGGCAAGATTTCCCTTTACAGAAACCATGCTAACTGACTTATTTTATCTTTAGTCTTCAAGTAACCTGAAATTTCATCCTTAATAATGGACTCCAACATTGTCCAAGCCACTGAGGTTAGGCTAACTGCCTATAATTTCCTTTCTTTTGCTTTCCTCCATTTTTAAAGAGTGGAGTGATATTTGCAATCTTCTAGTCCTTCAGGACCATGAAAGATCATGACCAATGCATCCGTTCTCTCTTCAGCAACCTCTTTCAGGACTCTGGGATGTAGTCCACCCGGTCCAGGTGGCTTGTCCACCTTAAGACCTTTGAGTTTGCCTAGCACTTTTTTGTTTGTAAAAGCAATATAATAATATAATAGCACTCCTGTACCCTGACACTTACGGACCTCTGGCATGCAGCTAGTGTCTTCCACATAACGACTGAAGCAAAGTACCCATTAAGCTCATCTGCTATTTCTTTGTCCCAAACTACTACCACACCAGCATAATTTTTCAGTGGTCCAATATCAACTTCACCTCCCTTTTACTCTTCCGCCACCTCCAACGGGATCCCACCACTAAGTACATCTTTCTCTCCCCCCCCAGCTTTCCGCAGGGATCGCTCCCTATGCGACTCCCTTGTCCATTCGTCCCCGCCATCCCTCCCCACTGATCTCCCTCCTGGCACTTATCTTTGTAAGTGGAACAAGTGCTACACATGCCCTTACACTTCCTCCCTTACCACCATTCAGGGCCCCAGACAGTCCTTCCAGGTGAGGTGACACTTCACCTGTGAGTCGGCTGGGGTGATATACTGCGTCCAGTGCTCCGGATGTGGCCTTCTATATATTGGCGAGACCCGACGCAGACTGGGAGACCGCTTTGCTGAACACCTACGCTCTGTCCGCCAGAGAAAGCAGGATCTCCCAGTGGCCACACATTTTATTTCCACATCCCATTCCCATTCTGACATGTCTATCCACGGCCTCCTCTACCGTTAAGATGAAGCCACACTCAGGTTGGAGGAACAACACCTTATATTCCGTCTGGTAGCCTCCAACCTGATAGCATGAACATTGACTTCTCAAACTTCCGCTAATGCCCCACCTCCCCCTCGTACCCCATCCGTTATTTATTTTTATACACACATTCTTTCTCTCACTCTCCTTTTTCTCCCTCTGTCCCTCTGACTATACCCCTTGCCCATCCTCTGGGTTCCCCCCACCATCTTTCTCCCTGGGCCTCCTGTCCCATGATCCTCTCATATCTCCTTTGCCAATCACCTGTCCAGCTCTTGGCTCCATCCCTCCTCCTCCTGTCTTCTCCTATCATTTTGAATCTCCCCCTCCCCCTCCCACTTTCAAATCTCTTACTAACTCTTCCTTCAGTTAGTCCTGACGAAGGGTCTCGGCCTAAAACGTCGACTGTACCTCTTCCTAGAGATGCTGCCTGGCCTGCTGCATTCACCAGCAATTTTGATGTGTGTTGCTTGAATTTCCAGCATCTGCAGAATTCCTGTTGTTTCCCTTTTACTCTTTATAACTGAAAAAACTTCTAGTATCCTGCTTTATATTTTCAGTTAGTTTGCCCTCATATTTCAACTTTTCTCTTTTAAGTTTTTTAGTAGCCTTTTGTTGGAATTTAAAAACTTCCTAATCATCCAACTTCCCACTCACTTTTGCTACCTTATTTGTCCTTTCCTTGGCTTTTATGCAGTCCTTAACTTCCCTTGTCAACCATGGTTGCCTACCCCTGCCATTTGAGAACTACTTCTGTGGGACGTATCTATCCTGCACCTTGTGAACTATTGCCAGAAACTTCAGCCACCTCTGTTCTGCTGTCATCCCCACCAGTGTCCCTTCCAATCCATCTGGGCAAGTTCCTCTCTTAAGCCTCTGTAATTCCCTTTGTTCCATTGCGATACTGATACTTGTGACTGATGCTTCTCCCTCTCAATTTGCAATATGAATTCAATCATATTATGATTACTGCCTCCTGAGCGTCCCTCTACATTAAACTGACTAATAAAATCTGGGAGTACTAAAGTAAGCTAGTCAATAATATTAGAGGATACCAAAAAGTTTCTTCAGATACATTAAGTGTAAAAGACTGGTGAGAGCAGATATCAGACTGCTGGAGAGGTAGTAAAGGGGAACAACAAAATGGCAGATGAACTGAATAAGTTTTTTGCATCTGTGGAAGACACGAGCAGTATGGTGAAAGCTACAGGTGCCAGGGCACATAAAGTGTGTGAAGTTACCACAACTAGAGAGAAGGTTTCTGGGAAACAAAGTTCTGAAAGTAGATTAGTCACCTGGACTAGATGGTGTACACATAGGGTTCTGAAAGAGGTGGCTGCAGAGACTGGAGAGGCATTAGTAATGATTCTGGAATGTTTCTGGAAGTTTGGAAAATTTTAAATGTCACTCCAAGAAGAGAGAGAGGTGGAAGAAAGGAAACTATAGGCCAGTTAGTCTGGCCTCAGTGTGGAAGATGCTGGAGTTGATTATTAAGGACGAGGTTTCAGAATATGTGGAGGCATGTAATAAAATAGGCCATAGTCAGCATGGTTTCCATATGGGAAAAATCATGCCTGACAAACCTGTTGGAATTCTTTGAAGAATAAACAAGCAGGATAGACAAAGGAGAATAGGTTGGCTGCTGGTGACTAGTGGTGTTCCACAGGGATCTGTGTTGGGACTGATTTTCTTTACATTTTTTGTCAATGATTCGGTTGATGGAATTAATAGCTTTGTTACAAAGTTTGCAGATGATATGAAGATAAGTGGAGGGGCAGCTAGTTTTCTGGAAGTACAGAGGCTGCAGAAAGACTTCGACAGATTAGGACAGGGGTCCCCAACCTTTTTTGCAGTGCGGACCGGTTTCATATTGACAATATTCCTGCGGACCCGCCGACCGGCGGGGTGGGATTGTTGCCAACAGACAAGGGTACAGTAGCAGTCAAATACGTACCCCTAAAAGACTACAATGACCATGAAGCCTTGCGCGGGCACCAGTGCGCATGCGTGACTTGCGTATGCGTGCACGTGCCGTCTTTTGCTACAAATCGTTTTTGGCGATTCTGTTCGGAAGGGGTCCGCTGTAAGTGGCTGATACACTCAATTTTGTTTCTAAAAGGGTTTATCTAACGAATTTATTATTAAACACACAGCGCATATTTTCCTCGCATGAATATAGCGATAAGTCAATTATCAGGGGAGGACAGGGGGCTTGAAATACGTGTTGAACGAACTCCCAGTAGAAGTGGCAGAGGCAGGTTCGATATTATCATTTGAAGTTAAATTGGATAGATATATAGACAGGAAAGGAATAGGGGGTTATGGGGTGAGTGCAGGTTGGTGGGACTTGGGGAGAGTAGCGTTTGGCACGGACCAGAAGGGCAGAGATGGCCTGTTTCCGTGCTGTAATTGTTATATGGTTATATAAGTAAGTCAAGAGCATCATCACATTTTAAGTAACGTTTGGATATTAAACACACAGCGCATATTTTCCCAGTACGAACATATAACATCATTGCAACGCACCAATAAAGCTGAATCAGTGGGAGCCCTGGGCTTGATTTCCTGCAACAAGATGGCCCCATCGAGGGGTGATGGGAGACAGCGATACTCAAATGGGTTCCTTATGTCCAGTCTATTCCGCAATTTAGTTTTTGTTACATTCATCGCAGAGATAAGTTGGAAATGGAAGCAACGTTTTCAGTGCTTCCGTAGCTATCTCAGGATATTCGCCCTTGACTTTGATCCAGAATGCCGGCAGAGATGTTATGGCAAACATAATTTTCAGCCCGCCGTCATTTGCAAGCTCGAGGAGTTGATCTCCTTCCCGCGCTGACATGGACGACGCGCGGGTAATGACCTCGCGTACGTTCAGCAGTGCGCGTGACAGGGAATGAGGAAAGGTGCAGCTGACTCATATCGCCAAATCATATCGTTTCCTCGCGGCCTGTTAGCGCTTGCCTTGCGGCCCGGTGGTTGGGGACCACTGGATTAGGAGAATGGGCAAAGAAATGGCAGATGGAATACAATGTTGGGAAATGTATGGTCATGCACCTTGGTAGGATAAATAAAAGAGATGACTATTTTCTAAATGGAGAGAAAATACAAAAAAATTGAGGTGCAAAGGGACTCCGGAGTCCTTGTGCAGGATTCCCTAAAGGTTAATTTGCAGGTTGAGTCTGTGGTGAGAAAGGCAAATGCAATGTTAGCATTTATTTCAAGAGGACTAGAATATAAAAGCAAGGGTATAATGTTGAGATTTAATAAAGCACTGGTGAGGCCTCACTTGGAATATTGTGAGCAGTTTTGGGCTCTTTATCTGAGAAAGTATGTGCTGAAACTGGAGAGGGTTCAAAGGAGGCTCACAAAAATAATTCCAGGATTGAATGGCTTGTCATATGAAGAGCGTTTGATGGCTCTGGGCCTGTGTTCATTGGAATTCAAAAGAATAAGGGGTGACCCCATTGAAGCAAATTGAATGATAGAGGGGATGTGGTGGATTATCTTTCCTATGGTAGGACCACAGCCTCAGAATAGACGGATGTCCTTTTAGAACAGAGATGAAGAGGAATTTGTTTAGCCAGAGAGTGATAAATCTGTGGCATTCATTGCCATGAGGTGGCTGTGGAGACCAGTCTTTATATATTTTTAAGGCAGAGGTTGATAGATTCATGATTGGTCAGGGCATGAAGTGATACAAGGAGAAGGCAAGTGATTGGGGCTGAGAGGAAAATTGGATCTGCCTTAAATATACATAAAGACGGTCTCCACAGCTGCCTGTGGCAAAGAATTCCACAGATTCACCACTCTCTGGCTAAAGAAATTCCTTCTCATCTCCATTCTAAAGAGTGCCTCTCGATTCTGAGGCTGTGTCCTGGTCTTAATCTCCCTCACCATAGGATACATTCTCTCCACATCCACTCTATCCAGGCCTTTCTCCATTTAATAGATTTCAATTATGTTACTCCTCATTCTTCGGAATTCTAGCGAATACAAGCCCAGAACCATTAAGCACTCTTCATATGACAAGCTGTTCAATCCTGGAATAATATACATGAATCTCCTTTGAACCATCTTCAGTTTCAGCACATCCCTAATGCATGGTTAACTCTAACCCTAACCCTGAAGCATGGTTAATTCTAACCCTATCCCTAAGGCTTGGTTAGTTCTAACCTTAACTCTGATGCATGAAGGTTATAGAGTCATGGAATCAAATAGCAAGATCAACTAGGCTGGTAGTGAGTAGGCTTAGAAGAAGAAGTAATCTAGTTAAAGCTTCTGACAGGGCTAGTTAGGGTAAGTGTAGGAAGAATGTTTCTCCTGACTGGAGTTCTAGAATGAAGGGGTTATATCTGAGGTTATAAGACAAGATATTTAAAATTGAGATGAGGAGAAATCCCTTCAGTCAGTTGGTATGCAAAAAGCACAAAGATTGGTAGGGTTGTGGAGAGTGTAGAGGGCTGTTGAAGGACAGCAGAATGTAGATCATTTACATAAATTGGCAAGAAATGGCAGATGGAGTTTTGAGCATAGAGCATAGAACATTACCGCAGTATTCAAGCCCTGCAGGTGTTACACTTTTGGATGCTTAATGTAAGAGGAAAGAACGCAGTTAATGGAAGGACCTTTAACAGCATTGATGCACAGAGAGATCTTGGAGTCCAAGTAGATAGCTAATTGGAAATAGTCATGTAGTTTGTAAGGAAGGCATGGCATGCTGGCCTTCAGTGGTTGGGGTATTGAGTATAAGAGTCAGAAGTTTATGTTGCAGCTGCATAAAAATTTGGTTAGGTCACGGATGGAGTACTAAGTGCAGTTCTGGTCACTCCCTTACATGAAGGATATGAAAGCTTTGGAAAAAAATGCAGAAGAGACTTACCTGGATGCTACCTGGATTAGAGAGTATGCCCTGCACCTTCCTCATTTTTACAGAAACTCACACCATGGCTGCTCTGCTGTCATCCCTGCCAACCGCTCCTTCCAGTTTACTTTGGCCAACTCCTCTTTCATACCAGTGTAATTTCCTTTACTCCACTGATATGCTGCTATGTTAGGTTTTACTTGTCCCTATCAAATTTCAAGTTGAACTCAATCATACTGTGATCACTCATAACAGGAATTCTGCAGATGCTGGAAATTCAAGCCACACACATAAAAGTTGCTGGTGAACGCAGCAGGCCAGGCAGCATCTCTAGGAAGAGGTGCAGTCGACGTTTCAGGCCGAGACCCTTCGTCAGGACTAACTGAAGGAAGAGTGTGTAAGGGATTTGAAAGTTGGAGGGGAAGGGGGAGATCCAAAATGATAGGAGAAGACAGGAGGGGGAGGAATGGAGCCAAGAGCTGGACAGGTGATAGGCAAAAGGGATACGAGAGGATCATGGGACAGGAGGTCCGGGAAGAAAGACAAGGGGGGGGGGACCCAGAGGATGGGCAAGGGGTATATTCAGAGGGACAGAGGGAGAAAAAGGAGAGTGAGAGAAAGAATGTGTGTATAAAAATAAGTAGCAGATGGGGTACGAGGGGGAGGTGGGGCATTAGCGGAAGTTAGAGAAGTCGATGTTCATGCCATCAGGTTGGAGGCTACCCAGACGGAATATAAGGTGTTGTTCCTCCAACCTGAGTGTGGCTTCATCTTTACAGTAGAGGAGGCCGTGGGATAGACATGTCAGAATGGGAATGGGATGTGGAATTAAAATGTGTGGCCACTGGGAGATCCTGCTTTCCCTGGCGGACAGAGCGTAGGTGTTCAGCAAAGTGGTCTCCCAGTCTGCGTCAGGTCTCGCCAATATATAAAAGGCCACATCAGGAGCACCGGACGCAGTATATCACCCAAGCCAACTCACAGGTGAAGTGTCGCCTCACCTGGAAGGACTGTTTGGGGCCCTGAATGGTGGTAAGGGAGGAAGTGTAAGGGCATGTGTAGCACTTGTTCCACTTACACGGATAAGTGCCAGGAGGATACCCAGACGGAATATAAGATGTTGTTCCTCACCCTTCCTTCAGTTAGTCCTGACGAAGGGTCTCGGCCTGAGACGTCGACTGCACCTCTTCCTAGAGATGCTGCCTGGCCTGCTGCATTCACCAGCAACTTTTATGTGTGTTGCTTGAATTTCCAGCATCTGCAGAATTCTTGTTATTTCCGTTTTTAAATTCACTACTGCGAAGCCTCTTCTGGTGATGCCTACACCGAAGAAGTTTAGATCCTCTCTTCGACGGGAGTTCAGTGAAACCATCTCTCACTGCTCCCCATCTGTAATTTCTTCGGCTCTTCAACTTTTCGACCACACTTTGACTGAGACTCGCTATCACAGCCATATATCCTTTCTTGGAACATGCCTCCGTCGCCAACTTACTCCAGTTGGCTTTAGGATTCGTTTCCAAGCCTCTCAATTTGGACCTTCTGAGGATCCCAGGTACTCACATATTATTGACTCTGCCTCTTGCCGCTTCTCCCGCCAAGCTCTGAAGGCGACTCTCTCCACCATGAGGAGGTACTTGGTGTCCCTATCCCAGACCCTTCCACACCTTCGGGACACTTTCTTCGCCGTCTGTAATGGTCCTACCCGTTATTTCATCCTCCGTCAGATTCACGCCTGCAATCACCGTTTTTTTGACTTTGTCATGTTAGGCAAAGATCGCAAGATCCTACACTTATGGACTCCAGAGCCTGCTGGACATGAAACTAGCAGGCATGAACTTCAGATTGCCTCTGCCATTGATCTCGCCGGCTCCAACACCTCAGGGTATATTCAAAACCCGGACTCCAGCAACGACCATGGACACATTCAAAGTGATTGCGCAACCACCAACTGCGACTCCAGCCTTGAACTCCAGGCCGGGTCTTTATGTGCTGCTATTGTGACTCCCGTCTCCCCTTCCCCCACCAATACTCTGCAATCCCATCTCCTTCAGATCCCATCGTCAGCTCCTGGGTCCTCAGAGGCTCCATCTTCCTCTCACCCCAACCCTCCCCTCTCCATTGACACCCCCAGCCTCCCCCCTCCCCCCTCTGATCCCAGCTCTCATCCATGCCGGATCTTTACCATCCCCTCCGACCTTTAACTGTCGGAGGTAGAGCGCTCTGTCCTCAGTAAGGGCCTCACCTTTGTCCCCCTTCGCCCACACCTCAGTGAGTTCCGTGTTCGCCATGATGCGGAACTTTTCTTCCACCGTCTCTGTCTCCGAGCCTACTTCTTTGGCAAGGACTCTTCCACCCCCACCGATGACCCCTTCTCCCGTCTTCAACCCTCCTCTTCTTCATGGACACCCCACTCTGGGCTTCTGCCTGCTCTGGATCTCTTTATCGCTAACTGCCAACGGGACATCAACCATCTCAACTTCACCGCACCTTGTCCCCATTCCAACCTCACTCCTTCGGAATGCTCTGCTCTCCACTCCCTCCGCACTAATCCTAACCTTATTATTAAACCCACCGATAAGCGGGGTGCTGTTGTAGTCTGGCGTACTGACCTCTACCTTGCCGAGGCACAGTGACAACTCGCGGATACCTCCTCTTATTTACCCCTCGATCGTGACCCCACTAAGGAGCACCAGGCCATTGTCTCCCACACCATCACCGACTTTATCCACTCAGGGGATCTCCCATTCACTGCTACCAACCTTATAGTTCCCACACCTCGCACTTCCCGTTTCTACCTCCTACCCAAGATCCACAAACCTGCCTGTCCTGGCCAACCTATTGTCTCAGCTTGCTCCTGCCCCACCGAACTCGTTTCTGCATACCTCGACACTGTTTTATCACCCCTTGTTCAATCCCTTCCGATCTATGTTCGTGACACTTCTCACGCTCTTAAACTTTTCGATGATTTTAAGTTCCCTGGCCCCCACCACTTTATTTTCACCATGGATGTCCAGTCCCTATATACTTCCATCCCCCATCAGGAAGGTCTGAAAGCTCTACGCTTCTTTTGGATTCCAGACCTAATCAGTTCCCCTCTACCACCACTCTGCTCCGTCTAGCGGAATTAGTCCTTACTCTTAATAATTTCTCCTTTGGCTCCTCCCACTTCCTCCAAACTAAAGGTGTAGCTATGGGCACCCGTATGGGTCCTAGCTAAGCCTGCCTTTTTGTTGGCTTTGTGGAACAATCTATGTTCCGTGCCTATTCTGGTATCTGTTCCCCTCGTTTCCTTCGCTACATCGACGACTGCATTGGCGCTGCTTCCTGCACGCATGCAGAGCTCGTTGACTTTATTAACTTTGCCTCCAACTTTCACCCTGCCCTCAAGTTTACCTGGTCCATTTCCGACACCTCCCTCCCCTTTCTAGATCTTTCTGTCTCTGTCTCTGGAGACAGCTTATCCACTGATGTCTACTATAAGCCTACTGACTCTCACAGCTATCTGGACTATTCCTCTTCTCACCCTGTCTCTTGCAAAAACGCCATCCCCTTCTCGCAATTCCTCCGTCTCCGCCGGATCTGCTCTCAGGATGAGGCTTTTCATTCTAGGACGAGGGAGATGTCTTCCTTTTTTAAAGAAAGGGGCTTCCCTTCCTCCAGTATCAACTCTGCTCTTAAACGCATCTCCCCCATTTCACGTACATCTGCTCTCACTCCATCCTCCCGCCACCCCACTAGGAATAGGGTTCCCCTGGTCCTCACCTACCACCCCACCAGCCTCTGGGTCCAACATATTATTCTCCGTAACTTCCGCCACCTCCAACGGGATCCCACCACTAAGCACATCTTTCCCTCCCCGCCTCTCTCTGCATTCTGCAGGGATCGCTCCCTACGCAACTCCCTTGTCCATTCGTCCCCCCCATCCCTCCCCACTGATCTCCCTCCTGGCACTTATCCGTGTAAGCGGAACAAGTGCTACACATGCCCTTACACTTCCTCCCTTACCACCATTCAGGGCCCCAAACAGTCCTTCCAGGTGAGGCGACACTTCACCTGTGAGTCGGCTGGGGTGATATACTGCGTCCGGTGCTCCCGATGTGGCCTTTTATATATTGGCGAGACCCGACGCAGACTGGGAGACCGCTTTGCTGAACACCTACGCTCTGTCTGCCAGAGAAAGCAGGATCTCCCAATGGCCACACATTTTAATTCCACATCCCATTCCGTTTCTGACATGTCTATCCACGGCCTCCTCGACTGTAAAGATAAAGCCACACTCAGGTTGGAGGAACAACACCTTATATTCCGTCTGGGTGGCCTCCAACCTGATGGCATGAACATCGACTTCTCTAACTTCCGCTAATGTCCCACCTCCCCCTCGTACCCCACCTGTTACTTATTTTTATACACACATTCTTTCTCTCACTCTCCTTTTTCTCCCTCTGTCCCTCTGAATATACCCCTTGCCCATCCTCTGGGTCCCCCCCCCTTGTCTTTCTTCCCGGACCTCCTGTCCCATGATCCTCTTGTATCCCTTTTGCCTATCACCTGTCCAGCTCTTGGCTCCATCCCTCCCCCTCCTGTCTTCTCCTATCATTTTGGATCTCCCCCTCCCCCTCCAACTTTCAAATCCCTTACTCACTCTTCCTTCAGTTAGTCCTGATGAAGGGTCTCGGCCTGAAACGTTGACTGCACCTCTTCCTAGAGATGCTGCCTGGCCTGCTGCGTTCACCAGCAACTTTTATGTGTGTTGCTTGATACTGTGATCACTGCCTCCTAAGGGCTCTTTTACTTTTAGCTCCCTAATCACCTCTGTTTCATTACACAACACCCAATCCAGTCTAGCTGATCCCCCAGTAGGCTCAATAACAAATTGCTAAAGAGCATCTCATCAACATTCAACAATCTCACTCTTGAAATCCATTATCAACCTGATTTTCCCAATCGACCTGCATGTTAAAATCTCCCATGGCTATCATAACATTTCCCTTTTGACCTTTTCTATTTCCTGTTGTAATATGTGGTCCACAGTTACTGTTGGGAGGTCTGTATATATCTGCCATCAGGGTCATGGAAACATAGAAAACATACAGCATAATATAGGCCCTTCAGCTGACAACCAATAACTACCACGGTATCAGTTTGACCTGCATCTTAGCAAAGTTATATAATCGGATGATCTTGAACAGGATTTGCACCGCCATTGACCCTAAGCTAAGATTCAATCAGAATGGTTTTCGGCAGAAGCGCACAACAGTAATGCAAATACTTGCTCTCCGTAGGATCATCAAGGAAGTCAAGAAGAACAACCTACCAGCCATGCTTGCTTACATCGGTTTTCGCAAAGCTTTTGACTCCATTCACCGAGGTAAAATGCTGAAGATCCTGAAAGCTTACAGAGTGCCAGACCATCTACTGAGAGCAATAGAGTCCAGCTATACCAAAACCATGGCAAAAGTTGAATCACCAGACGGAGAAACAGCAGTGTCCAAGCTCCTAGCTGGTGTGCTGCAAGGAGACACTCTGGCACCCTACATCTTTATAATCGTCCTTGATTACGCTCTGCGACAAGTTACCAAAGATCATGACAAGCTTGGTTTTACCATAAAACCAGGGCAAACCAAAAGGGTCAGATCAGTTACACTCACAGATCTCGATTTTGCAGATGACATAGTCCTGCTCTCTGATCAGATTGAGGAAGTACAGCAGCTACTGATAAAAGTGGAAATTGAGTGCAATAAAGTTGGACTTCACCTAAACACTAAAAAGACAGAGTACATGATGTTTAACTGCGATGAAGGTACTCTCAAGACCGTAGAGAATGATACCTTTAAGAAAGTCTTTGACTACAAGTATCTCGGGTCAAGAATGATGAGTTCAGAGAAGGACTTAAAGATATGGAAGGCGCTGGTGTGGAGGGCTATGAACGTCATGAAGGAAATCTGGAAGTCAAACCTGACCAGAGGACTTAAAAAGAGGATTTTCATAGCAGTCATAGAGGCCATTCTCATGTACGGATGCAAGACGTGGACACTCACCAAGATGATGTAAAAGTCTCTAGATGGTTGCTATACATGAATGCTCCGGATGGCTCTTGATGTGGGTTGGCAACAGCACATGACGAGTGTTGAGCTCTATAACAACCTACTGATGCTCTTCACTAAAATCGGGGCGAGAAGACTGCAACTAGCGGGGCACTGTCTACGCCACCCCGAGCTACCTGCCAGCCTAGTCATCATATGGGAGCCCAAGCACGGGAGGATGAACTCTGGGCGCCCTCCCAAGACTATGGCCAACATGCTCCTAGAAGACAGCGGCACGGCTAATGTAGATGAACTGAACACACTGATGAGGGAGAGGGAGAAGGGAGAGTCCGTCATCGTGCCCGACGCCGACCCCCTAGGCCTGAGTCAATGTAGTAGTAGTAGGGCAACAATGCTGTGCCAAACATACTACCCTTTAAAATTACTTAGGATTACCCATAGCACTCTTTTTCTAAGCTCCATGTACCTATCCAAGAGTCTCTTAGAAGACCCTATTATATCTGCCTCCGCCACCATTGCTGGCAGTCCATTCCATGCACTCTCCACTCTCTGCATTAAAAAAAAACTTACCTCTGACATCTCCTCTGTACCTTAAAACTGAGCCCTCTCATGTTACCATTTCAGCCCAGGGAAAAAGCCTCTGACTATCCAAGCAATCAATGCCTCTCATCATCCTTTTACCCTTATTAACTCAACCAACAAGGATTCAGCATCTTTTGATCCTATGTCACATCTTTCTACTGATTTGATGCCATTCTTTACCAGCAGAGCTACACTACCCCTCTGCCCACCTTCCTATCCCTCCGATACAATATATAACCTCAACTATAACCATCCTTCAGCAATTACAAGGTGAGTGGGTGGGAGGTTAGTTCAAAGGAAAATTGTGGGGCACATTGATCTGACACAGAGTGGCAGATACCTGGAATGTGCTGCACAGAGTGATGGTGGAAGCAAATATTATAGAGGTATTCAAGAAACTCTTAGATAGGCATGTGAATGTGCAGGAAATAGAAGACATGAATATTGTGTCTATAGAAGGGATTAGCTTAGATGGGCATTTGTTTACTAATTTAGTGAGTTCAGTATCAAATCATGGACCATAGGGCCTCCTCCTGTGCTATGCTGTTCTATGTTCTATGACAGGCAGCCAGTGACTTTTGCCATCACTGTTAAACTGTAATAATTCCTAAATTCCACTTTGTAATATTTTCAACCTTGGCTATTTACGTAGACAGCAGGGGGTTGAATGTGCAGCATTTAAGATTTCTGCCTTTGTTTTTGTACTGAGGGCACTGCACACAAGATGAAGCAATCTGTGAGTCTTTGTTATTGTACGAGGTGGATTCTAACCAACACTGAAAGGTGTGGGCCTTAAAGGCTTTCCTGAAAAAGGGCAGCTCCTTACAAAAAATACCTTGGCATGTTGAAAGGAAGTTGAAAAATCACTGTTCATTAATAAATCAAGGCCACAGGTATTCGCTGTGGTTTGTAAAAAATGTTATTCAGGGCCGGAGAGCTAAACACTCCCAGGTGGGCCAGAAAATGTGAACATGTATCGTTGGAAATTTTGAATCATAGAAAATTCTGGGCACAGATGGAGGTCATGCAATTCATTATGGTTGTGAACTTTCTTCCGGCTTTCTGTCATGGTATCTCTGGGATAATGCTACCAAGGTTCTTTTATGTCACTAGATTGGTTAACATCTTTTTAACATATTTTTAGGTTTGTACTAAATCTAACTAACAGAGTTGAGACTCATGCACTGCCCACTGTCTTGGATGTTAGACAAATTTCTCAGTTTTACAAAAACAATGACTATTTCAAAAGTGAAAAATAATCAAACATCTGATTGTGCGTTGTATATCTTCTTATGACATCGAAGAAGACTACTTCTGCTCATCAAGTCTACATCGGTTTACGGAACAATTTCGTTCCTCCATTCATTTCCTCTTAACCTCCTTGCACACATTTTCGTTACCTGCCCTCCTCCCACACGTCACTCAATCAGAAGCAATTTATAGTGACCAGTAAAACAACATAACCCACATGTATTTGGGACAAGGGAAGGGACTGGATTGTCCAGTAGGAAGCTCACATAATCACAGGAAGAACATGCAACCTCCACATATTTTGCACTCAAATTCAGAAATGAAGATGGGTCACTGGGACTGTGAATCAGCAGCTCTACACAATCCATCACAGTGCTGCCCTTTTCCTTCAACATGGGTCACTGGGAATCTGAGTCAGCAGCCTACTCAATCTGTCACAGTGCTGCCCTGTTTCTTCAACTCCACAACTAGTTGCAAAGTTTGTGTGTGTCTGTATGTTTGCATGTGTGTGCATGAGCAACTAGAGTCATACAACATGGAAACAGAGCTTTCAGCTCAATTTGTCCATGCTGGTGAAGGTGTTAATCTAAGCTGTGCCCATTAATTGCGTTTAGCAAGACTGAGGACTGCAGCACCAGTGATGAGGACTGTGGAGGTACAATCAAGGAGCCAGAGAAGCATTTGCAGGACTAGTTTGAATTGGGGAGCTGGACCATATTCAGGGAAGTATCTTTGGATATGAATGGATATGCATTGACCATCATCAACTTCATTAGGACCTGCGTGGTTATGTTTGTTTTCCAAATCAGAAACCCTGGATGAACCAAGCAATTTGCAGTCTGCTGAGGGCTAAATCTGTGATATTCAAGACCAATTATCCAGAAATGTTGGGAAAGCACAGTCAGTGAAAATAACCGAATATAAAAGCAAAGACTCAATGCTGAGGCTTTAAAGGCATTGGTCAGAGTGCACTTGGAGGATTGTGAGCGGTTTTGGGTCCCTCATCTTAGAAGGGATGCGCTGGGATTGGAGAGGGTCAGAGGAGGTTCATGAACATGGTCACAGGAATGAAAGAGTTAACATACGAGGAGTGTTTGATGGCTCTGAATCTGTATTCACTGGAGCTTAGAAGAATGAGGAGGAATCTCATTGAAACCTATTGAATATTGAAGGGTTAGATAGAGTTGACATGGAGAGGATGGTTTCTAAAGTGGAGGAATCAAGGACTGGGGACACAGCCTTAGAATAGAAGGGGGTGAGGAGAAATTTCTTTAGCCAGAGGGTGGTGAATCCGTGGAATTCATTGCCACAAATGGCTGTGGAGGCCAAATCATTAGATATATTTAAAGCGGAGGTTGAAAGGTTCTTGATTAGTAAGGGCATCAAAGGTTGTCAGGAGAAGGCAGCAGAATGGGGTTGGGAGGGATGATAAATCTGCCATGATGGAATAGTGGAGAAGACTCGAAGGGCTGAATGGTCTTATGGTCTGAACATCTACTCGCGGGACATCAACATAGGTACACCTCAAGCATACGTACTTAGCCCAGTGATATACTCCCTCGACCCTCGTAACTGAATGTGCAAGCACAGGTCAAACACTAACAACAGGAATTCTGCAGATGCTGGAAATTCAAGCAACACAAATCAAAGTTGCTGGTGAATGCAGCAGGCCAGGCAGCATCTCTAGGAAGAGGTACAGTTGACGTTTCAGGCCTGAAACGTCGACTGTACCTCTTCCTAGAGATGCTGCCTGGCCTGCTGCGTTCACCAGCAACTTTGATGTGTGTTCCAGGTCAAACACTATTCACTACCATTGTTAGAAAACATAGAAAAAACTTACAGCACAATACAGGCCCTTCGGCCCACAATGCTGTTATGAACATGTACTTACTTCAGAAATTACCCCGGGTTACCCATGGCCCTCTATTTTCCTAAGCTCCATGTACCTATTCAGGAGCCTCTTAAAAGACCCTAATGTATTTGCCTCCACCACTGTCACTGGCAACCCATTCCATGCACTCACCACTCTCTGTGTAAAAAAAACTTACCCCTGACATCTCCTCTGTACCTATGTCCAAGCACCTTAAAACTGTGCCCTCTTGTGTTTGCCATTTCAGCCCTGGGAAAAAGCCTCTGTCTATCCACACGATCAATGCCTCTCATCATCTTATACACCTCTATCAGGTCACCTCTCATCCTCCGTCACTCCGAGGAGAAAAGGCCGAGTTCACTTAACCTTTTCTCAAAAGGTATACTCGCCAATCCAGGCAACATCCTTGTAAATCTCCTCTGCATCCTTTCTATCACTTCCACATCCTCCTTGTAGTGAGGTGACCAGAACTAAGCACAGAACTCCAAGTGGAGCCTGACCAGGGTCCTATATAGCGGTAGCATTACCTCTCAGCTCTTGAACTCAATCCCACGGTTGATGAAGGCCAATGCACCATATGCCTTCTTAACCACAGAGTCAACCTGTGCAGCAGCTTTGAGTGTCCTATGGACTTGGACCCCACGATTCCTCTAATCCTCCACACTGCCAAGAGTCTTACCATTAATACTATATTCTGCCATCATATTTGACCTACCAAAAATGAACCACCTCACACTTATCTGGGTTGAACTCCATCTGCCACTTCTCAGCCCAGTTTTGCATCCTATCAGTATCACGCTGTAACCTCTGACAGCCCTCCACACTATCCACAACACCCCCAACCTTGGTTGCTAAAACCTCAGAAGCAATGAGGAGATGTACAGGAGAGAGATAGGTTGGCTAGTTGAGTTCAACCTTTGAGGTAAAAAAGCGCATATTTGTCACCAAATGTAACCCTAAGATTCATCACCTTGCGAGCCTACTCATTAAATCCATAGAATAATAACAACTTAATCAATGAAAGACCTCAGCAACTTGGGCAGTAGAGATGAGGTAGCTGGTTTACAAACCATAAGACCATAAGACATAGGAGCAGAAGTTTGCCACTTGGCCCATCGAGTCTGCTCCACCATTTTATCATGAGCTGATCCATTCTCCCATTTAGTCCCACTCCCCCGCCTTCTCACCATAACCTTTGATGCCTTGGCTACTCAGATACCTATCAATCCCTGCCTTAAATACACCCAGTGACTTGGCCTCCACTGCTGCCTGTGGCAACAAATTCCATAGATTCACCACCCTCTGGCTAAAAAAAATTTTTCGTATCTCTGTTCTGAATGGGCGCCCTTCAATCCTTAAGTCATGCCCTCTCGTACTAGACTCCCCCATCATAGGAAACAACTTTGCCACATCCACTCTGTCCATGCCTTTCAATATTCGAATTGTTTCTATGAGGTCTCCCCTCATTCTTCTAACCTCCAAGGAATACAGTACAAGAGCGGACAAACGTTCCTCATATGTTAACCTTCTCATTCCCGGAATCATTCTCGTGAATATTCTCGGTACCCCCTCCAACGTCAGCACATCCTTTCTTATATAAGGAGACCAAAGCTGCCCACGGTCCTCCACGTGAGGTCTCACAAGTGCCTTATAGAGCCTCAACATCACATCCCTGCTCCTATACTCTATTCCTCGAGAAATGAATGCCAACATTGCATTCGCCTTCTTCACCACTGACTCAACCTGGAGGTTAACCTTAAGGGTATCCTGCATGAGGACTCCCAAGTCCCGTTGCATCTCAGAACTTTGAATTCTCTCCCCATTTGAATAATAGTCTGCCCATTTATTTCTTCTACCAAAGTGCATAACCATACACTTTCCAACATTGTATTTCATTTGCCACTTCTTTGCCCATTCTTCCACTCTACCCAAGTCTCTCTGCATTCTCTCTGTTTCCTCAGCACTATCAGCCCCTCCACCTACCTTCATATCAACAGC
This sequence comes from Mobula birostris, assembly GCF_030028105.1. Lineage (NCBI taxonomy): Eukaryota > Metazoa > Chordata > Chondrichthyes > Myliobatiformes > Myliobatidae > Mobula > Mobula birostris. The sequence goes on from NC_092378.1 coordinate 157,172,960, forward strand.
AAACTTAGCCACAAAGCCATCTATTCCATAATCCAAATCGTTGATGTACAACGTAAAAAGAAGCAGCCCCAACATGGACCCCTGTGGAACTCCACTGGTAACCGGCAGCCAACCAGAATAAGATCCCTTTATTCCCACTCTCTGTTTCCTGCCAATCAGCCAACGCTCTATCCACATATGTAACTTTCCCGTAATTTTATTGGCTCTTATCTTGTTAAGTAGCCTCACGTGTGTCACCTTGTCAAAGGCCTTCTGAAAATCCAAATATACAACATCCACTGCATCTCCCTTGTCTAGCCTACTGGTAATTTCCTCAAAATATTGTAATAGGTTTGTCAGGCAGGATTTTCCTTTAAGGAAACCATGCTGAGTTCTGCCTATCGTCATATGCCTCCAGGTACTCCGTAACCTCATCCTTATCCTATTATTAAACAGAGGCAATATGTAGGGAGGAGAGGCTGTTGATAAGTCTAAATTTCAGTCAACAGGATGAGTATTAATGTAAAAGCTGGACAAAATCAAAAAGGTGAATACAGGTCTGAAAGAGGTGTATTTGAATGCACAAAGTGTACGGAATAAGGTAGAACTTGCAGTACAGTTGCAGATTGGCAACTATGATCTTGTAGGCATCACTGAATCATGGCTGAAAGATTATAGCTAGGAGCTATGCTGAAGGATACACAATCTGTGGTTAAGAAGGCATATGGTTTATTGTGCTGTAGGTTTTCTATGTTTCTATGTTTCACATTGTATTGAAAGGATAGGCAGGAAGGCAGAGGGGTCCACGTTCTATTGGTAAAAAAATGAAATCAAATCATTGGAAAGAGGTGACATAGGGTCAGAAGGTATTGAATCATTGTGGTTGGAGTTAAGGAACAACAAGTGTAAAAAGACCCTGATGGGAGTTCTATACAGACTCCCAAACAAGGTGTCACACATGAGGCTGTTTAACAAGCTATGAGCCCATGGTATTACAGGAAAGATTCTAGCATGGATAAAGCAGTGGCTTATTGGCAGGAGGCAAAGTGTGGGAATAAAGGGAGCCTCTTCTGGATGGCTGCCAGTAACTAGTGGTATTCCACAGGTGTCTGTGTTGGGACCAATTCTTTTTACATTATATGTGTAACACCCTGGGAAAGGTTTCACTGTTAATGTGATGGTCTTTCCGTAGAAGCAGTGTTTGGATTATGGTTAGAGATAACAGGTGCTTTGGAACGTGAGCTATCCAATGATGGGAGGTGCTTTTGTGCCTTGTGTCTGACGCCTTGTTTGGCAGAAGATGAAGAGGAAGACACTGGAGCAGAACCATGACCCAACAAAGGCCGGGGAGACCGAAGTGGAAGCCATAACTCCAACTTGTGCACTTTAGACTGTTTCATTAAGATGGGTCCTTTTCTTTTTTGCTTTTTCTTTATTAACCCTTTAGTCAAATTAAGAATTATAAAGCTAAATCTTTTAAATGTATGCGGTGTACTGTCTGTTATTTCATGGTACTTATTTGTAACAGGGTAACAACTCACGCACAACATCCACACAAAGAGGGGAGTTTCGGAGTGGACTCGCATCTCAATCTCACCTGTCTGGCAGGGCCAGAGATTGTCTTCCCTGGACTTACACAGCCGACAGAACCTGAGGGTTACAGATGTTGATGATTTGGGTGATGGAATTGATGGCTTTCTTGGTAAGTTTGCAACGATATGAAGATAAGTGGAGGGGCAGGTAGTTTTGAGGAAGTAGAGAGGCTACAGAAGGACTTATGTTAGGAGGACGAGCAAAGAAATAACAGATGGAATACAATGTCAAGAAATGTATGGTCATTAACTTTGGTAGGAGAAATGTAAAGGTTGACTATTTTCTAAATGGAGGGAAAATACAAAAAGCTGAGGCACAAAGGGACCGGGGAGTCCTTGTGCTGGATTCCCTAAAGGTTAATTTGCAGGTTGAGTCTCTGTGGGGGAGGCAAATGCAATGTTGGCATTCATTTCCAGAGGACTAGAACATAAATGCAAGGATGTAATGTTGAAAATTTATAGAGCACTGGTGAGGCTTCCTGGAGTATTGTGAGCAGCTTTGGGCCACTTTTTAAAAAAAAAGATACTCTGAATCTGGAGAGGGTTCAAAAGAGGTTCACAAAAATGATTCCAGGATTGAGTGGCTTGTCATATGAAGAACTTTTGATGGTTCTGAGCCTGTATTCAACAGAATTCATAAGACCATAAAACCATAAGATTTAGGAGCAGAAGTAGTCCATTCAGCCCATCGAGTCTACTCCGCCATTTAATCATGGGCTGATCGACTTCATCCAGTCATCCCCACTCCCCTGCTTTCACCCCATACCCTTTGATGCCCTGGCTAATCAAGAACCTATCTATTTCTGCCTTAAATACACCCAGTGACTTGGCCTCCACAGCTGCTCGTGGCAACAAATTCCACAGATTTATCACCCTCTGACTAAAGTAATTTTTTTTTAGATTATGAAGACACGCAGTCCTCTTTTATTGTCATTTAGTAATGCATGCATTAAGAAATGATACAATATTTCCTCCGGTGTGATATCACAAAACACAGGACAGACCAAGACTGAAAAAAACTGACAAAACCATATATTTATAACATATAGTTACAACAGTGCAACAATACCATAACTTGATGAAGAAGTCCATGAGCACAGTAAAAAATTCAAAGTCTCTCAAAAGTCCCACATCTCACGCAGATGGGAGAAGGAAGAAAAACTCTCCCTGCCATCCCCGACCACAATCCGTCTCTGAGATTTCCGAAAAATTTGAGCCTCCGAATCAGCTCTCCGACACCGAGTACTGAGCGCCATCTCTGTCCAGACGATTCAACCTCAATCTCGGTTGCCAACAGCAGGCAAAGCTGGGGATTTTGAGGCCTTCTCTCTGGAAGGTTCCCCACTGCGCAGTAACGACAGCAGCGAGTGAGCGTTGCAGAAATTTCTCCAGATGTTCCTCTGTGCTTTCACATCCATCTCCATCAAATCAGAATTGTCCACGGCCCCTATTTAATGGATACGATATCATTTTTCACCGGAGGGTTGCGCACGCGTGGCGCGCTGCTCTCTCTCTCCACATCTCAGTTCTAAAAGGACGTCCTTCAATCCTGAGGTTGTGCCCTCTTGTCCTAGAATCCCCTACCATGGGAAGTAACTTTGCCATTATTTAATCTGTTCAGTCCTTTTAACATTTGGAATGTTTCCATGAGATACCCCCTCATTCTCCTGAACTTCAGGGAATACAGCCCAAGATTTACCAGGATGCTGTCTGGTTTAGAGAGTATGCATTATGGTCAGAGATTAAGGGAGCTAGGGCTTTACTCTTTGGAGAGAAGGAGGATGAGAGGAGACATGATAGAGGTGTACAAGATAATAAGAGGAATAGAGAGGGTGGATAGCCGGCACCTCTTCCCCAGGGCACCACTGCTCAATACAAGAGGACATGGCTTTAAGGTAAGGGGTGGGAAGTTCAAGGGGGATATTAGAGGAAGGTTTTTTACTCAGAGAGTGGTTGGTGCGTGGAATGCACTGCCTGAGTCAGTGGAGGAGGCAGATACACGAGTGAAGTTTAAGAGACTACTAGACAGGTATATGGAGGAATTTAAGGTGGAGGCTTACATGGGAGGCAGGGTTTGAGGGTCGGCACAACATTGTAGGCTAAAGGGCCTGTACTGTGCTGAAATAGTCGATGTTCTATGTAACTGCCAGACGTTCCTCATACGGTAACCCTTTCATTCCTGGGATCATTCTTGTGAATCTTTTCTGAACCCTCTCCAATGTCAGTATATCCTTTCTAAAATAAGGAGCCCAAAACAGCACACAATACTCCAAGTGTGGTCTCACAAGTGCCTTATAGAGCCTCAACATCACATCCCAGCTCTTATATTCTATACCTCTAGAAATGAATGCCAACATTGCATTCGCCTTCTTCACAACCAACTCAACCTTTAGGGCATCTTGCACAAGGACTCCCAAGTCTCCTTGCATCTCTGCATTTTGAATTCTCTCCCCATCTAAATAACAGTCTGCCTGTTTATTTCTTCCTCCAAAGTGCATGACCATACACTTTCTAACATTGTATTTCATTTACCACTTCTTTGCCCATTCCCCTAAACTATCTAAGTCTCTCTGTAGGCTCTCTGTTTCCTCAACACTACCCACTCCTCCACCTATCTTTGTATCATCGGCAAATTTAGCCACAAATCCCTTAATACCGTAGTCCTAATCATTGACATACATCGTAAAAAGTAACAATCCCAACACCAACACCTGTGGAACTCCACTGGTAACTGGCAGCCAGCCAGAATAGGATCCCTTTATTCTCACTCTCTGTTTTCTGCTGACCAGCCAATGATCCACCCACACTAGTAACTTCCCTGTAATTCCATGGGCTCTTATCTTGCTGAGCAGCCTCATGTGCTGTAATGTGTTGACAGAATGGTGTTGTCATAATAACCTGGACTTGATCTTCACAAAAACCAAGGAGCTGATAGTAGACTTCAGGAAATCAAAGCGCGTCAAGCACTCTGCTCTGCACATATATGGGAAAGAGGTGGAAAGAATAAAGAGTTTCAAGTTCTTCGGTGTCCACATTTCGGCTGACCTCACCTGGACTGCCCATATCTCTTATCAAGGTGGGGAAGGTCCAACAGAGGCTCTACTTCCTAAGGAAGCTAAAGCAAGCTCTCCTCCCTCATCACCTGCTGATCAACTTCTATCAGACAACTATAGAGAGCCTCCTGACGTATTGCTGTGCAGTGTGGTTTGCCCCCTGCACAGAACAGAACAGGAAGGACTTGCAGTGAGTGGTGAGGGTAGCAGAGCAGGTTATTGGCACAACATTACCCTCACTCAGAGACATTTATACTGGCAGACTTCAAAAGAAGGCTACTTGTATTTCAAAGGATCCCACTCATCCTGGACATCACCTGTTTTCCCCTCTACCTTCTGGGAAGAGATACAGAGCATTAAGGACAAAAACAAAGAGACCCCTTAACAGCTTCTACCCACAAGCAGTGAAATGTATAACACCCCCTTCCCTTCTCCTGCCCCCCTCCTAAGACAGCGGCAGCTAAATGCATCACACTTCCAGGAATGGCAGGTGTGCAATAGTCCTACCCCCCCATCCATATATTATTAATTTTGGACTGCACTCCTGAGGTTTTAGAGTTTATTTTATGTGTATATTCTTTGTCATGCTGCAAAACGTTGAGCTGCTAAACTGTGTTTCATTGCTCCACAACAATGACAATAAAGATATTCTGTTCTATTCTATGTGCGGCACCTTGTCAAAGGCCTTCTGAAAATCCAAGTACACCACGTCTACTGTATCTCCTTTGTCTACCCTGTTTGTAACTTCCTCAAAGAATTGCAGTAGGTTTGTCAGGCAGGATCTTCCTTTCAGGAAACTGTGTTGGTTTTGGCCTATCTTGTCATGTGCCTCCAGGTACGCCGTAATCTCATCTCTAACAATCGATTCCAACAACTTCCCAACCACTGATGTCAGGCTAGCAGGTCTATAGTTTCCTTCCTGCTGCCTCCCACCCTTCTTAAATAGCGGAGTAACATTTGCAAATTTCCAGTCATCCAGTACAATGCCAGAATCTATCGATTCTTGAAAGATCATTGTTAACGCCTCCACAATCTCTCCAGCTACTTCCTTCAGAACCCAAGGGTGTATTCCATGAGGTCCAGGAGATTTATCCACCCTCAGACCATTAAGCTTCCTGAGCACATTCTCAATCATAATTTTTACTGCACAAACCTCACTCCCTTGACACTTTTGAATGTTCAGTATACTGAAGACGTCTTCCACTGTGAAGACTGATGCAAAATATGCATTTAGTTCCTCTGCCATCTCTGCATCTTTCATTACAATGTCTCCAGTGTCATCTAGTATTGGTCCTATATTTACCCTTGATTCTCTTTTACACTTTATATACTTAAAAAAGCTTTTAGTATATTCTTTGATATTAGTCGCCAGCTTCCTCTCATAATTCATCTTTTCCTTCCGAATGAGCTTCTTAGTTTCCTTCTGCAAGTTTTTCAAAGCTCCCCAATCCTTCATCTTCCCACTACCTCTGGCTTCCTTATATGCCCTCTCTTTTGCTTTTACTTTGGCTCTAACTTCACTTGCCAGCCACAGTAGTGTCCTTCTTCCCTTTGAAAGGTTCTTTTTATTTGGAATATATCTGTCTTGCACTTCCCTCATTTTTCACAGAAACTCCAGCCATTGCTGCTTTGTTGTCCTTCCTGCAAATGTCACTTTCCATTCAACTTCAGCCAGTTCCTCTCTCATGCCATTATAATTTCCTTTATTCAACTGAAATACCGACACACTAGATTTTATTTTTTCCCTCTCAAATTTCAAAGTGAGCTCGATCATATTGTGACATACTGTTCCCTAAGGGAACTCGATCATATTGTGACAACTTGATCATACTGTTCCCTAAGGGTTCCTTAACCTTAAGCTCTCTTATCACCTCTGGATCATTGCACAACACCCAATCCAGCACTGACGATCCCCTAGTCAGTGTTCTAAAAAGCCATCCCTTAGAGATTCTACAAATTCTCTCTCTTGATGTCCAGTACTGGCCTGGTTTTCCCAATCCATTCTCATGTTAAAATCCCCAACAATTATCATGACAGTGCCTTTCTGATATGCCTTTTCTATCTCCTGCTGTAATTTATAATCCACATCCCGGGTGCAGTTTGGAAACCCGTATACAACTGTCATTATGGTTCTTGTACCCTTGTCATTTCTTAACTCAACCCATAGAGACTCTACACCTTCTAATCCTATGTCATCTCTTTCCAATGATCTAATATTATTTCTTATACGCAGAGCCACACCACCCCCTCTGCCTACTAACCTATCTTTCCGGTACACCGTATATTCTTGGACGTTCAGCTCCCAATGGCAGCCAGCATTTAGCCAAGTTCCAGAGATGGCCACAACGTCATACTTGCCAATCTGTAGCTGAATTTCAAGATTGTCCATTTTATTTCTTATGCTACATGAATTTAAGTACAATACTCTCAGTCCAGTATTCATTGCTTTCTGCTTTAACTGCACCACGTCTCTATTGCCCTGTAACTCATGCCACTGGCTTTGATTAAGCCTCATTTCCTGCCTGTTCTTTCTATAATCTCTGTTGCATATACAGTATCTTTGATTTATTTCTGTTTTCTCCTTCCTCAGCCCTATCACTCTGGTTCCCATCTCCCTGCCAAATCATAAGAATGAGACATCAGTGGCAGCAGAAAGCAGGTGGAGCACCACCAAACGTGGTGAGTTTTTTCTCCTTACGTGTTTTTTTTTCTTATTTTTTAAACCAGAAAAGAGAGATAGGGTCTAGTGGAGTGGCCGTTGTTGGAGCAGCCATCGTCAGAGTGGGAACTTAGAACCTTTGACTCAAGAGGCTTCAACGAGAAGAGGCTGAGGCCAAAGAGACAGGTAAGAAGGGTAGATTTTTCCTTCTGTTGTTGCTGATTTGGTCTTGGTTGCCCATAGTACAGTGCAGGTAGGATGGGAGATATGGCAGTGGAATGCTCCTCCTGTAGGATGTGGGAATTCATGGAACCTGATGCTCTCCCTGATGACCACACTAAATGCAGCCAACTCCAGCTCCTGAAAGACCCCATCAAGGAGCTGAAGCTGGAATTAGATGAACTAAGGACCATCCAGGAGGCAAAGCAATTGACAGATAAGACTTTTGAGCAGGTGGTTACACCCAGAGTGCAGAATTCAGGGAGCAGATGGTGAATACCGAGAGAGGTAAAGGCAGAAAGAAGTCAGTGCAGCGTCTCCCTATGGCCATTCCCCTCAGCAACAGGTTTACCCCTTTGGATACTGATTAGGGAGATAACCTAAACAACAGGAATTCTGCAGATGCTGGAAATTCAAGCAACACACATAAAAGTTGCTGGTGAACGCAGCAGGCCAGGCAGCATCTCTAGGAAGAGGTGCAGTCGACGTTTCAGGCCGAGACTGATGAAAGCGGCCAGAGTGTGAGTGGGCCAGTGAAGGAGTGGAGCTTTGAGGCTTTGACTTGAGAGGCTTCGACGAGAAGAGGCGGAGGACAAGCTAGCTCACAGTTAGTTTTTACAATGTCTCCTGAGATGGTGATGTGCCTCTCATGTGAGATGTGGCAGACTTGGGGGAACTCCCCTCTCCCGCAGAGTCACATCTGTCAGAAGTGCATGCGGCTGGGCGATCTGGAAGACCGTGTAAGGAATCTGGAGCAGCAGCTGGATGACCTTCGACTCATAAGGGAGAATGAGGCAGTCACAGATGAGAGCTACAGGGAGGTAGTCACACCTAGGCTGTTGGAAGCAGGTCGTTGGGTGACAGTCAGAGGGGGGAAGCGAAGGTGAGCAGACAGGTAGTGCAGAGCACCCCCATCGCCATTCCCCTGAATAATAAGTTTACCGTCCTGGATACTGTTGGTGGGGACGACCGGCCAGGTGTGAGCCACGGTGGCAGGGCCTCCGGCACTGAGTCTGACCCAGTGGTGCAGAAGGGTGGGACGGAGAAGAGGAGAGCTGTCGTCATTAGAGACTCTATAGTCAGGGGAGCAGACAGGAGATTTTGTGGACGTGAGAAGGACACCCACATGGTTTGTTGCCTCCCGGGTGCCAGGGTCTGGGATGTCTCTGACCGGGTAAACGACATCCTGGTACGAGAGGGAAAGCAACCAGAAGTCGTGATACATGTTGGGACCAACGACATAGGCAGGAAGAGGGATGAGGTCCTGAAGTGTGAGTTTCGGGAATTAGGCAGAAGGCTGAAGAACAGGACCTCAAGGGTGACGTTCTCAGGATTGCTGCCAGTGCTACGTGACAGTGATGGTAAGAATTGGAGGAGATGGCAGTTGAATATGTGGCTGAGGAGTTGGTGCAGGGAGCAGGGTTTTAGATTTTTAAATCATTGGGATCTCTTCTGGGGAAGGTGGGACCTGTACAGATTGGATGGGTTGCACCTGAACTCGAGAGGGAGCAATATCCTTGCACGTAGGTTTGCTAGCATGGTTTGGGAGGGTTTAAACTAATTTGCGAGGGGGATGGGACCCAGAGCGATAGAGCAGTGAAAGAAGTGCATGGAGTAAAGCCAGATCTAACATACAGAGAGGCTTTGAGGAAAGAGAAGCAGAATAAACAGTGTAAAGACAGTAAGGTAGAAGGGCTGAAATGTGTGTACCTCAATGCAAGAAGCATCAGGAACAAAAGTGATGAACTGAGAGCTTGGATACATACATAGAATTATGATGTAGTGGCCATTATAGAGACTTGGTTTGCACCAGGGCAGGAATGGATTCTCAATATTCCTGGATTTCAGTGCTTTAAAAGGGTTAGAGAGGGAGGAAAAAGGGGAGGAGGGGTGGCATTACTGGTCAGGGATACTATTACAGCTACAGAAAGGGTGGGGAATGCAGCAGGATCCTCTTTTGAGTCAATATGGGTGGAAGTCAGGAACAGGAAGGAAGCAGTTACTCTACTGGGGGTATCCTATAGGCCCCCTGCTAGCAGCAGAGATACAGAGGAGCAGATTGGGAGGCAGATTTTGGAAAGGTGCAAAAATAACAGGGTTGTTATCATGGGTGACTTTAACTTCCCTAATATTGATTGGCACCTGATTAGTTCCAAGCGTTTAGATGGGGCAGAATTTGTTAAGTGTGTCCAGGATGGATTCCTGTCACAGTATGTGGACAGGCCGACCAGGGGGAATAGAAACATAGAAACATAGAAAATAGGTGCAGGAGTAGGCCATTCGGCCCTTCGAGCCTGCACTGCCATTTATTGTGATCATGGCTGATCATCCAACTCAGAACACCGCCCCAGCCTTCCCTCCATACCCCCTGACCCCCGTAGCCACAAGGGCCATATCTAACTCCCTCTTAAATATAGCCAATGGACTGGCCTCAACTGTTTCCTGTGGCAGAGAATTCCACAGATTCACCACTCTCTGTGTGAAGAAGTTTTTCCTAATCTCAGTCCTAAAAGGCTTCCCCTCTATCCTCAAACTGTGACCCCTCGTTCTGGACTTCCCCAACATCGAGAACAATCTTCCTGCATCTAGCCTGTCCAATCCCTTTAGGATCTTATACGTTTCAATCAGATCCCCCCTCAATCTTCTAAATTCCAACGAGTACAAGCCCAGTTCATCCATTCTTTCTTCATATGAAAGTCCTGCCATCCCAGGAATCAATCTGGTGAACCTTCTCTGTACTCCCTCTATGGCAAGGATGTCTTTCCTCAGATTAGGGGACCAAAACTGCACACAATACTCCAGGTGCGGTCTTACCAAGGCCTTGTACAACTGCAGTAGTACCTCCCTGCTCCTGTACTCAAATCCTCTCGCTATAAATGCCAGCATACCATTCGCCTTTTTCACCGCCTGCTGTACCTGCATGCCCACTTTCAATGACTGGTGTATAATGACACCCAGGTCACGTTGCACCTCCCCTTTTCCTAATCGGCCACCATTCAGATAATAATCTGTTTTCCTATTTTTGCCACCAAAGTGGATAACTTCACATTCATCCACATTAAATTGCATCTGCCATGAATTTGCCCACTCACCCAACCTATCCAAGTCACCCTGCATCCTCTTAGCATCCTCCTCACAGCTAACACTGCCACCCAGCTTCGTGTCATCCGCAAACTTGGAGATGCTGCATTTAATTCCCTCATCCCAGTCACTAATATATATTGTAAACAACTGGGGTCCCAGCACTGAGCCTTGCGGTACCCCACTAGTCACCGCCTGCCATTCTGAAAAGGTCCCGTTTATTCCCACTCTTTGCTTCCTGTCTGCTAACCAACTCTCCACCCACACCAATACCTTACCCCCAATACCGTGTGCTTTAAGTTTGCACACTAATCTCCTGTGTGGGACCTTGTCAAAAGCCCTCTGAAAATCCAAATATACCACATCCACTGGTTCTCCCCTATCCACTCTACTAGTTAAATCCTCAAAAAATTCTATGAGATTCGTCAGACATGATTTTCCTTTCACAAATCCATGCTGACTTTGTCCGATCATTTCACCACTTTCCAAATGTGCTGTTATCACATCCTTGATAACTGACTCCAGCAGTTTCCCCACCACCGACGTTAGGCTAACCGGTCTATAATTCCCCGGTTTCTCTCTCCCTCCTTTTTTAAAAAGTGGAGTTACATTAGCCACCCTCCAATCCTCAGGAACTAGTCCAGAATCTAACGAGTTTTGAAAAATTATCACTAATGCATCCACTATTTCATGGGCTACTTCCTTAAGCACCCTGGGATGCAGACCCTCTGGCCCTGGGGATTTATCTGCCTTCAATCCCTTCAATTTACCTAACACCACTTCCCTACTAACATGTATTTCGCTCAGTTCCTCCATCTCACTGGACCCTCTGTCCCCTACTATTTCTGGAAGATTATTTATGTCCTCCTTAGTGAAGACAGAACCAAAGTAATTATTCAATTGGTCTGCCATGTCCTTGCTCCCCATAATCAACTCACCTGTTTCTGCCTGCAGGGGACCTACATTTGTCTTTACCAGTCTTTTCCTTTTTACATATCTATAAAAGCTTTTACAGTCCGTTTTTATGTTGCCTGCCAGTTTTCTCTCATAATCTTTTTTCCTCTTCCTAATTAAGCCCTTTGTCCTCCTCTGCTGAACTCTGAATTTCTCCCAGTCCTCAGGTGAGCCACTTTCTCTGGCTAATTTGTATGCTGCTTCTTTGGAATTGATACTATCCCTAATTTCTCTTGTCAGCCACGGGTGCACTACCTTCCTTGATTTATTCTTTTGCCAAACAGGGATGAACATTTGTTGCAGTTCATCCATGCAACCTTTAAATGCTTGCCATTGCATATCCACCGTCAATCCTTTAAGTGTCATTTGCCAGTCTATCTTAGCTAATTCACGTCTCATACCTTCAAAGTTACCCCTCTTTAAGTTCAGAACCTTTGTTTCCAAATTAACTGTGTCACTCTCCATCTTAATGAAGAATTCCACCATATTATGGTCACTCTTACCCAAGGGGCCTCTCACGACAAGATTGCTAATTAACCCTTCCTCATTGCTCAAAACCCAGTAAGAATAGCCTGCTCTCTAGTCGGTTCCTCGACATGTTGGTTCAAAAAACCATCCCACATACATTCCAAGAAATCCTCTTCCTCAGCACCTTTACCAATTTGGTTCACCCAATCTACATACTAGATCTAGTACTAGGTAATGAACTGGGTCAGGTCACAGATCTCTCAGTGGGTGAGCATCTGGGGGGCAGTGACCACCGCTCCCTGGCCTTTATAATTATCATGGAAAAGGATAGAATCAAAGAGGACAGGAAAATTTTTACGCAAACAACAGGAATTCTGCAGATTCTGGAAATTCAAGCAACACACATCAAAGTTGCTGGTGAACGCAGCAGGCCAAGCAGCATCTGTAGGAAGAGGTGCAGTCGACGTTTCAGGCCGAGACCCTTCGTCTTCCTTCAGTTAGTCCTGACGAAGGGTCTCGGCCTGAAACGTCGACTGCACCTCTTCCTACAGATGCTGCTTGGCCTGCTGCGTTCACCAGCAACTTTGATGTGTATTACAGGAAAATTTTTAATTGGGGAAAGGCAAATTATGAGGCTATAAGGCTAGAACTTGCAGGTGTAAATTGGGATGATGTTTTTGCAGGGAAATGTACTATGGACATGTGGTCGATGTTTAGAGATCTCTTGCGGGATGTAAGGGATAAATTTGTTCCGGTGAGGAAGATAAAGAATGGTAGGGTGAAGGAACCATGGGTGACAAGTGAGGTGGAAAATCTAGTCAGGAGGAAGAAGGCAGCATACATGAGGTTTCAGAAGCAAGGATCAGATGGGTCTATTGAGGAATATAGGGAAGCAAGAAAGGAGCTTAAGAAGGGGCTGAGAAGAGCAAGAAGGGGGCATGAGAAGGCCTTGGCGAGTAGGGTAAAAGAAAACTCCAAGGTATTCTTCAATTATGTGAAGAAAAAAAGATGACAGGAGTGAAGGTAGGACCGATTAGAGATAAAGGTGGGAAGATGTGCCTGGAAGTGAGCGAGGTCCTCAATGAATACTTCTCTTCGGTATTCACCAATGTACGGGATCTTTCTTTTGTTACATTTAAAATGGCGACTTTGTTATGATAATCTGGGGAATGCGGCTTTGTTGTGCTTGAACGCTGAAGAGAGTTTGCGCTAACAGTCTGTTTTACTTTAAAATGAGGTAACAGGGTTCTATTAGCCAATGGATGGTTATGTATTGTTTTGTTTTCGGATACCATGCTGTATGATATGACTGTGGACTGAGTTTTGGCGGGGAGTCGGAGGAGGGACGAGGAAGACCGCGGACGTGTGGAGAGGCTCCGGTCAATCACTCAGGGTGGTCCCGAGCCCTGAGTCGATGAAATTCGGGTGGTCGTCTGAAGTCGAATTGAGCTCCAACGTAGCGCGCAAAGAACTTGGACTTTGATAAGTGTTGGCGCCTTTTTTTTTCATTACTTTCCTCTCTGTATCAAATGTATATTAATGTCATAGAATTAGTAATATCTATAAAGTGTATTTGTTAAAATTTACTGGGTGTGCTGGCTGATGATTGATGCTTGTGATTGATTCGGGCGGCAACCGACCCTGTCGGGAGTGTTGAGGCGGGTGCTGGGCTGGATTTCCCCTAGACATACACGAGCCAATATAACTGAATGTTACACCAATGAGAGGAAACTTGATGATAGTGAGATCAATATGAGTGAGGTTGATGTTCTGGAGCATGCTGATATTAAGGGAGAGGAGGTGTTGGAGTTGTTAAAATACATTAGGACAGATAAGTCCCCGGGGCCTGACGGAATATTCCCCCAGGCTGCTCCACGAGGCAAGAGAAGAGATTGCTGAGCCTCTGGCTAGGATCTTTATGTCCTCGTTGTCCACGGGAATGGTACCGGAGGATTGGAGGGAGGCGAATGTTGTTCCCTTGTTCAAAAAAGGTAGTAGGGGTAGTCTGGGTAATTATAGACCAGTGAGCCTTATGTCTGTGGTGGGAAAGCTGTTGGAAAAGATTCTTAGAGATAGGATCTATAGGCATTTAGAGAATCATGGTCTGATCAGGGACAGTCAGCATGGCTTTGTGAAGGGCAGATCATGTCTAACAAGCCTGATAGAGTTCTTTGAAGAGGTGACCAGGCATATAGATGAGGGTAGTGCAGTGGATGTGATCTATATGGATTTTAGTAAGGCATTTGACAAGGTTCCACACGGTAGGCTTATTCAGAAAGTTAGAAGGCATGGGATCCAGGGAAGTTTGGCCAGGTGGATTCAGAATTGGCTTGCCTGCAGAAGGCAGAGGGTGGTGGTGGAGGGAGTACATTCAGATTGGAGGATTGTGACTAGTGGTGTCCCACAAGGATCTGTTCTGGGACCTCTACTTTTCGTGATTTTTATTAACGACCTGGACGAGGGGGTAGAAGGGTGGGTTGGCAAGTTTGCAGATGACACAAAGGTTGGTGGTGTTGTAGCTAGTGTAGAGGATTGTCAAAGATTGCAGAGAGACATTGATAGGATGCAGAAGTGAGCTGAGAAGTGGCAGATGGAGTTCAACCCGGAGAAGTGTGAGGTGGTACACTTTGGAAGGACAAACTCCAAGGCAGAGTACAAAGTAAATGGCAGGATACTTGGTAGTGTGGAGGAGCAGAGGGATCTCGGGGTACATGTCCACAGATCCCTGAAAGTTGCCTCACAGGTGGATAGGGTAGTTAAGAAAGCTTATGGGGTGTTAGCTTTCATAAGTCGAGGGATAGAGTTTAAGAGTCGCGATGTAATGATGCAGCTCTATAAAACTCTGGTTAGGCCACACTTGGAGTATTGTGTCCAGTTCTGGTCACCTCACTATAGGAAGGATGTGGAAGCATTGGAAAGGGTACAGAGGAGATTTACCAGGATGCTGCCTGGTTTAGGAAGTATGCATTATGATCAGAGATTAAGGGAGCTAGGGCTTTACTCTTTGGAGAGAAGGAGGATGAGAGGAGACATGATAGAGGTGTACAAGATAATAAGAGGAATAGATAGAGTGGATAGCCAGCACCTCTTCTCCAGGGTACCACTGCTCAATAAAAGAGGACCTGGCTTTAAGGTAAGGGGTGGGAAGTTCAAGGAGGATATTAGAGGAAGGTATTTTACTCAGAGAGTGGTTGGTGCGTGGAATGCACTGCCTGAGTCAGTGGTGGAGGCAGATTCACTAGTGAAGTTTAAGAGACTACTAGACAGGTATATGCAGGAATCTAATGTGGGGCTTATATGGGAGGCAGGGTTTGAGGGTCGGCACAATATTGTGGGCCGAAGGGCCTGTACTGTGCTGTACTATTCTATGTTCTATGTTCTATGACCTATCTGGGCAAGGCAGCAGCAGTCAGACCAGTAGCACTGTGGTCGGCTCTGAGCCTCAGAAGAGTAGGGTGAAGTCAGGTGGAGCAAAAGACATAGGAGACTCGATAGTTGGGGGACAGATGGGAGATTCCGCGAGAGCAAAAGAGACGGCAGGATAATGTGTTACTTCCCGGGTGCTAGGGACCAGGCTGCCTCTGAGCAGTTGCAGAATATTCTTGAAGGGGAGGGTGAGCAGCTAGAGGCTGTGGTACATATTAGTACCAATGACATAGGCATGAGGGGGGTAGCGGTCAGGTGCAATAAGTTTAAGAAGTTAGGAAGGAGGCTGAAGAGCAGGACCTCCAGATTACTTCTGGTGCAATGAGCTAGGGAAGGTCAGAACAGGAAGATAGCGCAGACGTATGAGTGGCTGAGGATATGGTGCAGGGAGCAGGGTTTCAAGTTCTTGGATCATTGGAATCTTTTCTGGGGTAGGGTGACCTGTACAAGTGAGACAAGTTGCACCTCAACTGGAGGGGAACCAATATCCTAGGTGGGAGGTTTGAAAATGTTACTGGGGAGGGTTTGAACTAGATTTGCAGTGGGGTGGGAACCGACATGAAGAGGCAGAGGGTGGGGTAGTCATCAGGGAGAGCATCAGGTTCCATGAATTCCCACATCCTACAACAGGAGGAGCATTCCACTGCCATATCTCCCATCCTGCCTGCACCGTACCAGTGCCACACAAGTAGAGACAGCTTGTAGGGAATTTGTGAGGAAGGATACTTTAAAGTGTAAAGTATAAAGGATAGAGCAAAGATGCACTCAGCCAGATAGTTTGACATGTCTATTTTAATACAAGAAGTATCATAAACAAGGCAGATGAACTTAGAGTGTGGATCAATACCTTGTGGCTATTACGAGACTTGGATGTCTCAAATGGCTGATGAGTGTGCCGGGCTTTAGATGTTTCAAAAAAGGACAGGGAGGGAGGCAAAAGAGGTGCGAGTGCAGAATTGCTAATCAGGGATAGTATCATGACTGCAGAAAAGGAGGAAGTCATGAAGGGATTGTCTACTGAGTCAGTGTGGTGGAAATCAGAAACAGGATGAGAGCAATAGCACTACTGGGTGTTTTTTATCGACTCCCCAATAGTAACAAAGACATCGAGGAGCAGATAGGGAGGCAGATTCTGGAATGGTGCAATAATAATAGGGTTGTAGTGATGGGAGATTTTAATTTCCCTAATATTGATCGGCATCTCCTTAGGGCAAAGGGTTTAGATGGGGTAGAGTTTGTTAGGTATGTTCAGGAAGGTTTCCTGAGGCAATATGTAGATAAGCCAACTAGAGGAGAGGCTGTACTTGATCTGGTACTGAGAAATGAACCTGGTCAGGCGTCAGATCTCTCAGTGGGAGAGCATTTTGAAGGTAGTGATCACAACTCCATCTCCTCTACCATAACAATGGAGAGGGATAGGAGCAGGCAATTTGGGAAAACATTTAATCGAGGTAGGGAGAAATATGATGCTATTAGGCAGGAACTCAGGGATATTTGCATGGAATTAAGAGGGAAAAAAAGATGAACTATGAAAGGAAGCTAGCAAATAATATCAAAGAGGATACTAAAAGCTTTTTCAAGTACATAAAGAGTAAAATACTGGTGAGAGTAGATATTGGACTGATAGAAAATGATGCTGGAGAAATTGTAATGGGAGATAAGGAGATGGCGGAGGAACTGAACAAGTATTTTGCATCAGTCTTCACTGAGGAAGACATCAGCAGTATACCAGACACTCAAGGGTGGCAGGGAAGAGAAGAGTGCGCAGTCACAATTATGACAGAGAAAGTACTCAGGAAGCTGAATAGTCTAAGGGTAGATAAATCTCCTGGACCAGATGGAATGCACCCTCGTGTTCTGAAGGAAGTAACTGTGGAGATTGCGGAGGCATTAGAAATGATCTTTCAAAAGTCAAGAGATTCTGGCATGGTTCCGGAAGACTGGAAGATTGCAAATGTCACTCTGCTATTTAAGAAGGGGGCAAGGAAGTAAAAAGGAAAATATAGACCTGTAAGCTTGACATCCATAGTTGGGAAGTTGTTGGAATCGATTGTCAAGGATGAGATTACAGAGTACCTGGAGGAATATGACAAGATAGGCAGAACTCAGCATGGTTTCCTTAAAGGAAAAATCCTGCCTGACAAACTTACTGCAATTTTTTGAAGAAATTACAAGTAATCTAGACAAGGGAGATGCAGTGGATGTTGTATATTTGGATTTTCAGAAGGCCTTTGACAAGGTGCCGCACATGAGGCTGCTAAACTAGATAAGAGCCCATGGAATTACGGGAAAGTTACATACGTGGATAGAGCGTTGGCTGATTGGCAGGAAACAGAGAGTGGGAATAAAGGGATCCTATTCTGGTTGGCTGCCGGTTACCAGTGGTGTTCCACAGGGGTCCGTGTTGGAGCCGCTTCTTTTTACTTTGTACATCAATGATTTGGATTATGGAATAGATGGCTTTGTGGCTAAGTTCGCTAATGATACAAAGATAGGTGGAGGGGCTGGTAGTGCTGAGCAAACAGGGAGTCTGCAGAGAGACTTGGATAGATTGGGAGAATGGGCAAAGAAATGGCAAATGAAATACAATGTTGGAAAGTGTATGGTTATACACTTTGGTAGAAGAAATAAACGGGCAGACTATTATTTAAGTGGGGAGAGAATTCAAAGTTCTGAGATGCAACGGGACTTGGGAGTCCTCGTGCAGGATACTCTTAAGGTTAACCTCCAGGTTGAGTCGGTGGTGAAGAAGGCGAGTGTAATGTTGGCATTCATTTCTAGAGGAATAGAGTATAGGAGCAGGGATGTGATGTTGAGGCTCTATACGGGGCTGGTAAGACTTCACTTGGAGTATTGTGTACAGTTTTGGGCTCCTTATTTAAGAAAGAATATGCTGACGTTGGAGAGGGTTCAGAGAAGATTCACTAGAATGATTCCGGGAATGAGAGGGTTAACATATGGGAAATGTTTGACCTCTCTTGGACTGTACTCCTTGGAGTTTAGAAGAATGTGGGGGGACCTCATTGAAACATTTCGAATGTTGAAAGGCATGGACAGAGTGGATGTGGCAAAGTTGTTTCCCATGGTGGGGGAACCTAGTACAAGAGGGCATGACTTAAGGATTGAAGGACACTCATTCAGAACAGAGATGAGAAGAAATTTTTTCAGCCAGAGGGTGGTGATTCTGTGGAATTTGTTGCCATGGGTGGCAGTGGAGGTCAAGTCATTGGGTGTATTTAAGGCAGAGATTGACAGGAATCTGAGTAGCCAAGGCATCAAAGGTTATGGTGAGAAGGCGGGGGAGTGGGTCTAAATGGAAGATTGGATGAGCTCATGATAGAATGGCGGAGCAGACTCGATGGGCCGAATGGCCAACTTCTGCTCCTTTGTCTTATGGTCTTATGGAATGTTCCACTGAGGCAGGGAAAGGATGGTAAGATAAAAGAACCATGATGTACAAAGAATGTAGAAAATCTAGTTAAGAAGAAAAGAAAAGCTTATGAAAGGTTCAAGAAACTAGGTACAGTTAGAGCTCTAAAAAATACAATGTTGCCAGGAAGGAGTTTAATGAAATTAGGAGAGCTAGAAGGGGCCATGAGAAGGCCTTGGTAAGCAGGATTAAGGAAAACCCCAAGACATTCTACAAGTATGTGATGAGCAAGAGGATAAGCCATGTGAGAATAGGACCAACCAGGAGTGATAGTGGAAACGTGTGCATGGAGGCAGAGGAGGTAGTGGAGGTACTTAATGAACACTTTGCTTCAGTATTCACCAGGGTAAAGGACTTTGGCAATCGTGGGGATGATTACAACGGACTGAAATGCTTGAGCATATAGACATTAAGAAAAAGTATGTGGTGGAGCTTTTGGAAAGCATCAAGTTAGATAAGTCACCAGGACTGGACAAGATACACTCCTGGCTACTGTGGGAAGCGAGGGAGGAGATTGCTGAGCCTCAGGCGATGATCTTTGCATCATCAATAGGAACAGAAGAAGTACCAGAGGATTGGATGGTTGCAAATGTTGTTCCTTTGTTCAAGAAAGGGAGTAGAGATATTTTAGGAGATTATAAACAAGTGAGTCTTACTTCAGTGGTGGGCAAGTTGTTGGAGAAGATCCTGAGAGGCAGGATTTATGAGCATTTGGAGAGACATATCTGATTAGGGATAGTCAGCATGGCTTTGTCAAGGGCAGGTCGTGCCTTATGAGCCTGATTGAATTCTTTGAGGATGTGACTAAACACATTGATGAAGGTAGAGCAGTAGATGTAGTGTATATGGATTTCATTTAGGCATTTGATAAGGCACTCCATGCAAGGCTCCTTTAAGAAGTAAGGAGGCATGGGATCCATGAAGAGCTTGCTTTGTGCATCCAGAATTGAATTGAATTGACTTTCTTATTTACATCCTTCATATATATGAGGAGTAAAAATCTTTACATTATGTTTCCATTCAAAT
Source organism: Mobula birostris (assembly GCF_030028105.1). NCBI lineage: Eukaryota > Metazoa > Chordata > Chondrichthyes > Myliobatiformes > Myliobatidae > Mobula > Mobula birostris. Next base: position 157,192,847 of record NC_092378.1, read on the forward strand.
GTGCAATGTGAAATTATAGTAATTTATAATAAATATTATGCACAACAGGATAGTCAATATAACATAGAAATACAGTTGCATCAGGATGAATTGAGCAGTGTGATGGCCTTGTGGAAGAAGCTGTCCTGGAGCCGGTAGGTCCAGGTTTTTATGCTGCAGTACCATTTCCCAGATGGTAGCAGCTGGAATAGTTTGTGATTGGGGTGATTCTGTCATGGTCCGGTCCGTGAAGTCCGTATTCTGGTTCATGGTCCGGTCCATCGACCCTTGATCCAGGTTTTCCTGTCTACCCTGTTTCCGTTCTTGTTAAGCACTAATTAAGGCAGCTGATGCCTGTTGGGGCTGGCTGCATAAATACATCCAGAGACCAGGGAATGGCTGCTGGATTGTTCTTGTCCATACTCCTTGTATCCGTTCCTCTGCCTTCTGTTTCCTCGCCTGAAGCCTTGCCTTGTCTTAACGGTAACTCTCGCCTCACCTGAAGTTCTCGCCTCACCTTGAATGGCCTGAAGCCTTGCCCTGTCTTGCTGGTAACTCTCGCCTCGTCTCGCCTGCAGTCTTGTCCTGGAGCCACCCTGTATCTAGCTCCCTTCCTGTCCCTTGCCTCCACCCAGGTAAGCCATGTCGTCTTGCCATTACCTGCGGTTGGTTCTGTTCCTTCCTGTCCCTTGCCTCCGTTGGGTAAGCCAGGCTGTATTGCCGTTACCTATGGTTGGTTTTGTCCCTTCCTGTCCCTTGCCTCCGTCGGGTGGAGTACCGCGCCCTGCCCAGGAAGAGCCTGCCTAGCCTCAAGCCCAAAGACTCCAGCCCCCTGCCTAGCCTCAAGCCCGAAGACTCCAGCCCCCTGCCTAGCCTCAAGCCCGAAGACTCCAGCCCCCTGCCAAGTCTCAAGTCTCTAGCCTCCTGCCAAGCCTCGCCTCAAGTCTCTAGCCTCTAGCCTCAAGCCTGAAGACTCCAGCCCCCGCCTCCTGCCAAGCCTCGCCTCTAGCCTCAAGCCTGAAGACTCCAGCCTTGTCCTGCCTGCTTGCCAAGCCTCGCCCTTGCCTAGTTCTGGGGTCCAAGCCATAGGCAAGACCCAGGTACTGGGTCCTTGTCCAGTCTCTGGCTCGGAGTCCAAGCCCGGGCTCCTAGCTCTCTTGTGCAGTCCTGTTCCAGGTTCCTGGTTTTCCTGTCCGTGTCCTTGCCCTCAGCCTGTATCATAGTCCTGTCCCTAGTACTTCAGTGTCTGTGTCTTGCACTTGGGTCCGTTCCCAGCCACCGCTCTATGACAGATTCAGGTCTCCAATGATACTTTGAGCCTGTTTTTGTACTGAATAGGTGGAAGTTTACAACTACAGATGCGCTGGGCTGTCCGCACCACTCTCTGCAGAGTCCTGCGATTGAGGGAAGTACAGTTCCCATACCAGGCAGTGAAGTAGCCAGTCAGGATGCTCTCAGTTATGTACCTGTAGAAAGTTCTTAGAACTTAGGGGGCCATATCAAACTTCTTCAACCGTCTGAGGTGAAAAGCGCTGTTGTGCCTTTTTAACCACACAGCCGGTATGTACAGACCATGTGAGAACCTCTGTGATATTTATGCTGAGGAACTTAAAGCTGTTCACCCTCTGAACCCAGATCCATTGATGTCTATAGGGGTTAGCCTATCTCCATTCCTCCTGTAGTCCACAACCAGCTACTTTGTTCTGGTGACGTTGAGTGAGAGGTTGTTTTCTTGACACCACTGTGTCAGGGTGATGACTTCCTCTCTCTAGGTTGTCTCATTATTATTTGAGATTAGGTCAAACAGTATAGTGTCATCAGCAAATTTAATTAGCAGATTGGAGATGTGGCTGGCAATACAGTCATGGGTATACAGAGAGTAAAGGAGAGGGCTTAGTACACAGCCCTGAGGGGCACCTGTGTTGAGGGGCAGAAATGAGGGAGCCCACTCATATCACCTGCTGGTGATCTGACAGGAAGTCCAGGATCCAGCTGCACAAGGCAGGGTGAAGACCGAGGTCTCTGAGCTTCTTGTCGAGCCTGGAGGGAATTATGGTGTTGAATGCTGAACTGTAGTCCAAGAATAGCATTCTCACATAAGCATCCTTCTTCTCCAAATGTGTAAGGATGGTATGCAGAGCAGTGGCTATTGAGCTGTCTGTCGATTGGTTGTGTTGGTAGGCAAATTGCCGGGTGTCCAGTGTGGGTGGCAGCATGGTCCTTGAACAGCTTCTCAACGTATTTGCTTATTATTGAGGTGAGTGCGACAGGATGCCAGTCAGTCAGACTTGTTACCTTGGTCTTTTTAGGTACAGGGACAATGGTGGATGATTTGAAGCAGGAGGGCACTCTACACTGGGAGAGGCTAGCCTACAGAAAGCAAAAGGTGGTTGTAGATGGTTCATATTCTGCATGAAGGTCGGCGACCAGTGGTGGTCCGCAGGGATCTGTTCCGGGACTCCTCCTCTTTTATTAATGACCTGGTTGAGGAAGTAGAAGGGTAGGTTAGTGAGTTTGCTGATGACACATTTCCTTTTTAGCCACCCTGCTACTTGTAAAAACGCCATTCCTTTCTCTCAGTTCCTCCATCTTGGCCATATCTGCTCTCAGAATGTGGCTTTTCATTCTAGAATAAAGGAAATGTCCTCCTTTTTCAAAGAAAGGGGCTTCCCTTCCTCCACCATCAATGCTGCCGTTAACCACATCTCTTCCATTTCACGCATGTCTGCTATTACCACATCTTCTCGCCATGCTACCAGGCATAGATTTCCTCTTATCCTCACCTAACACCCCACCAGCCTGCACGTCCAGCACATAATTCTCTGAAACTTCTGCCACCTCCAACAGGATCTCACCACCAAACACATCTTTCCCTCCCCCCCCCCCAACTTTCTGCTTCCCGCAGGGATTGCTCCCTATGCAACCCCTTTGTCCATTTGTCCCTCCCCACTGATTTCCCTTCTGCCACTTATCCTTGCAAGCGGAACAAGTGCTACACCTGCCCCTACACCTCCTCCCTCACTACCATTCAGGGCTCCAAACAGTCCTTCCAGGTGAGGCGACACTTCACCTGTGAGTCTGTGGGGGTCATATAGTGTGTCCAGTGTTCCTGGTGTGGCCTTTTATATATTGGAGAGACCCAACATAGATGGGGACACTGCTTTGCCGAACATCTATGCTCTGTCTGGCAGAACAAGTGGGATCTCCCAGTGGCCACCCATTTTAATTCCATTTCCTATTCCCATTCTGATATATCCATTCAATGTCATTTAAAGTTAAATTGGACAACTATATGGACAGGAAAGGAATGGAGGGTTATGGGCTGAGTGCAGGTCGGTGGGACTAGGTGAGAGTAAGAGTTTGACACGGACTAGAAGGGCCGAGATGGCCTGTTTCCGTGCTGTAATTGTTATATGGTTATATAGTTATATATTCATGGCCTCCTCCACTGTTGGGATAAAGCCACACCTAGGTTGGAGGAACAATACCTTAAATTCCGTTTGGGTAGCCTCCAACCTGATGGCATGAACATCGATTTCTCAAACTTCCAATAATGCCTTCCCCTCACCCCCTCCTTCACCATTTCCCATCACCTTGTCTCTCTCTCATATTATCTCTTTACCTGCCCATCATTTCTGTCTTATGCACCTCTCCCTGCCCTGCCCTTCTTTCTTCCATGGCCTTCACCAATCAACTTCCTAGCTCTTTACTTCATCCGTCCCCCTCCAAGTTTCACCTGTCGCCTGGTATTTCTCTCTCCCCTCCCCCTACTTTTCAAATCTACTCTTCAGCTTTTTTTCTCCAGTCCTGCTGAAGGGTTTTGGCCCAAAATGTCAACTGCACTTTTTTCCATAGATGCTGCCTGGCCTGCTGAGTCCCTCCAGCATTCTGAGTGTGTTGCTATATCTTTGTGTATGTTTACTGCTATCTTATATGTGCAATATGTGCCTTGTGCTGTGTATGACTTTTGATACTATGTTTTGCACCTTGCCCCTGGAGGTCTACCTATTTTGTTTGGCTAGATTCATGGGTATTCATGTATGATTGAATGATAATTAAACCTAAAATTGAAAGAGTGAGCAGTTTCAATTTCCTGAGTATTGGGAGACTAAAAAAAAATGGCAACCCCCGTTGCCTCTTACCAATTTTATTGATGCAACCTGTTTGTAGGCATGACAGCTTAGTGTAGTAATTGCCCTCCTTGTGACTACAAGAAAATGCAGAGCATTCTGGATACAGCTCTGTGCATCACGGAAACAAGCCCCCCCCCCCCATGGGCAGAAGATACAAAAGCCTGAAGGCACATACCACCAAGCTCAAGGATTGCTCCTACCCCACTGTTATCAGATTCTTGAATGGACCTCTTGAATGTAAAGTGGACTATTGGCCTCACTGTTTATCTCTCTCACCCAAAAGATATGTGAGATGGTGGGCTAATGGGCCTCTAGAAATGGTTTCAATTGATAGGAGAATAGAAGAAACTGGGGGTGGGGAATAAAAATAATATACTGTAAATGGGTCTTGATTGGTGCCAGAGATTTGTGGGCCAAGGCCTGTTTCAGTGCTAATTCTATGTTCTGTTATTAGCTGTGGTTACTGTAGGCTGTGAGTTACACATTTCTTGTGTCTGACTACTTTGTGTGGCGTTTTCATTTCACTTTCATCTGTGACCTTTGGCAAGAATGTAGTCTGCTCCAGAATGTTTTCCCTTGTCTCAAGGCAGTGTTTACTAAATCAATTTCATGGTTTTTCACACTTCTGCCAGTAAAACATGACCTTTTCAAAATAAAATCATTTGCCTCTTTGATCCTAATTTGTGACTGCTGTGATCGCAGAATTCCATCACATTCCTCTTGCCTAACTCCAATACCTCACCTGTTTGATATTAATGTTCCTTCCTTTCACCTCCAAACAATGAAGTGCATGTGCTGATGTTATTCCTACACATGTCACTTGAAAACACCAGTGGGGAAAATTCAAGGAAACCACAAGTTCTGACCTCAAACCTGCTCTCAAACTTCCCAAGGCCATGTTTTTGGTTATTCTGCACATTGCTTCCAGCTTTAACTCCCAGTTTCATTTCCCTTTGTTCCACATTACAGCCAAGGAAAAGTCTAGTTTCAGGCATTCATGTTTGTAGTTTCTTGTGGAGGAGAGGCGGGTGGAGGTGCATCGTGAGGGGGTGCCAGAGGTGTGATTGCAGTCGAGCTGCAATGGAAGGGAAGGAGTGCGGGAGTAGCAAGGATGGCAATTCAATTGTATTCATTCGCTGCCTGTCCCCATTTACTAGAAACTGAATGACTTGCCAGGATATTTTATCAGCCACAACGGAGGGTCTGAGGTCACATATAGGCCATTTTATTTATATTTATCATATACACTCTGGGTTACTTGTCTACCACTGTATATGTGTTGAAAGTTCAAAGTAAATTTATTAAGAAAGTACATATATGTCACTATATACAACCCTGAGATTTGTTTTATAATATAATATCCATAATAGAATCAATGGGAGACCACACCAACTTGGGTGTTTAACCAAGGTGCAAAAGACAACACACTGCAAATCTAAAAAGAAAGAAATAATGAAAAAAAAATACATAAGCAAAAATATCAAGAACACGAGGTGAAGAGCCCTTGAAAGTGAGTCCATAGGTTGTGAGAACATTTCAGTGGTGGGGCAAGTGAAACTATTCCCTTTGCTTCAAGAGCCTGAGCACTGAATGATTATGTTACTGGACTAGTAATTGAAAGGCATGGGGTAATGTTTCAGAGATCACCAGAGACATCTAGTGGTAGCACCCCACAAATAGAAGTAATCTTCCTCAGTCTTTGAGCCAAGCATTATTGATCTTATGTCAGGTTGCATGTGGCTCAGGTTGTAATTCAGAAACTACCTTCTGAGACTGCTTTTAATCTGAAATGTTGTTACTGTGGTATGCAAAAGTTTGGGCACCTCTGGTCAAAATTTATGTTATTGTGAATAGCTAAGCGAGTAAAAGATGACCTGATTTCCAAAAGGCATAAAGTTAAAGATGACACATTTCTTTAACATTTTAAGCAAGATTACTTTTTTTATTTTCATCTTTTACTGTTTCAAAATAACAAAGAAGGAAAAGGGCCCGAAGCAAAAGTTTGGGCACCCTGCATGGTGAGTACTTAGTAATACCCCCTTTGGCAAGTATCACAGCTTGTAAACGCTTTCTGTAGCCAGCTAAGAGTCTTTCATTTCCTGTTTGGGGGATTTTCGCCAATTCTTCCTTGCAAAAGGCTTCTAGTTCTGTGAGATTCTTGGACCGTCTTGCATGCACTGCTCTTTTGAGGTCTATCCACAGATTTTCGATGATGTTTAGGTTGGGGGTCTGTGAGGGCCATGGCAAAACCTTCAGCTTGCGCCTCTTGAGGTAGTCCATTGTGGATTTTGAGGTGTGTTTAGGATCATTATCCTGTTGTAGAAGCCATCCGCTCTTCATCTTCAGCTTTTTTATAGACGGTGTGATGTTTGCCTCCAGAATTTGCTGGTATTTAATTGAATTCATTCTTCCTTCTACCAGTGAAATGTTCCCCGTGCCACTGGCTGCAACACAAGCCCAAAACATGGTCGATCCACTCCATGCTTAACAGTTGGAGAGGTGTTCTTTTCATGAAAGTCTGCACCCTTTTTTCTCCAAACATACCTTTGCTCATTGCGGCCAAAAAGTTCTATTTTAACTTCATCATTCCGCAGGACTTGTCTCCAAAATGCATCAGGCTTGTTTAGATGTTCCTTTGCAAACTTCTGACGCTAGATTTTGTGGTGAGGATGCAGGATAGGTTTTCTTCTGATGACTTTTCCACAGTAGAACAGTGCACCACCACTCCAGAGTCTGCTAAGTCTTCCTGAAGGTCTTTTGCAGTCGAACGAAGGTTTTGATTTGCCTTTCTAGCAATTCTACAAGCAGTTGTCTCAGAAATTTTTCTTGGTCTTCCAGACCTCAACTTGACCTCCTCTATTCCCGTTAACTACCATTTCCTAAATAAATTACGAACTGAGGAAACGGCTACCTGAAAATGCTTTGCTATCTTCTTATAGCTTTCTCCTGCTTTGTGGGCATGATTTGTTTTAATTTTCAGAGTGCTAGGCAGCTGCTTAGAGGAGCTGATGGCTGTTGATTGTTGGAACAAGGCTTGAAGAGCCAGGGTATTTATAAAGCTTTGAAATTTGCATCACCTGACCTTTCCTAACAATGACTGTGAACAAGCCATAGCCCTAACAAGCCAATTAAGGTCAGAGACCTTGGTAAAAGTTATCTGAGAGCTCAAATCTCTTGGGGTGCCCAAACTTTTGTATGGTGCTCCTTTCCTTTTTTTCACTCTAAAATTGTACAAAACAAAAATAATACACTAATCTTGCTTAAAATGTTGAAAAGAATGTTTCATCTTTAGAAACATAGAAACATTGAAAATAGGTGCAGGAGTAGGCCATTTGGCCCTTTGAGCCTGCACCGCCATTCAGTATGATCATGGCTGATCATCCAACTTAGAACCCTATACCAGCCTTCCCTCCATACCCCCTGATCCCTTTAGCCACAAGGGCCATATCTAACTCCCTCTTAAATATAGCCAATGAACTGGCCTCAACTGTTTCCTGTGGCAGAGAATTCCACAGATTCACCACTCTCTGTGTGAAGAAGTTTTTCCTAATCTTGGTCCTAAAAGGCTTCCCCTTTATCCTCAAACTGTGACCCCTCGTTCTGGACTTCCCCAACATCAGGAACAATCTTCCTGCATCTATCCTGTCCAATCCCTTTAGGATTTTATACGTTTCAATCAGATCCCCCCTCAATCTTCTAAATTCCAACGAGTATAAGACCATAAGACCATAAGACAAAGGAGCAGAAGTAGGCCATTTGGCCCATCGAGTCTGCTCCACCATTTTATCATGAGCTGATCCATTTTATCCTATTTAGTCCCACTCCCCCGCCTTCTCACTATAACCTTTGATGCCCTGGCTACTCAGATACCTATCAATCTCTGCATTAATGACACCCAATGACTTGGCCTCCACTGCTGCCTGTGGCAACAAATTCCATAGATTCACCACCCTCTGACTAAAAAAATTTTTTCTCATTTCTGTTCTGAAAGGGCACCCTTCAATCCTGAAGTCATGCCCTCCCATACTGGACTCCCCCATCATGGGAAACAACTTTGTCACATCCACTCTGTCCATGCCTTTTAACATTCGAAATGTTTCTATGAAGTCTCCCCTCATTCGTCTAAACTCCAAGGAATACAGTCCAAGAGCGGACAAATGTTCCTCATATGTTAACCCTCTCATTCCCAGAATCATTCTAGTGAATCTTCTCTGTACCCTCTCCAATGTCAGCACATCCTTTCTTAAATAAGGGGACCAAAACTGCCCACAGTACTCCAAGTGAGCTCTCACCAGCGCCTTATAGAGCCTCAACATCACATCCCTGCTCCTATACTCTATTCGTCTAGAAATGAATGCCAACATTGCATTCGCCTTCTTCACTACCGACTCAACCTGGAGGTTAACTTTAAGGGAATCCTGTACGAGGACTCCCAAGTCCCGTTGCAGCTCAGAACTTTGAATTCTTTCCCCATTTAAATAATAGTCTGCCCGTTTATTTTTTCTGCCAAAGTGCATAACCATACACTTTCCAACATTGTACTTCATTTGCCACTTCTCTGCCCATTCTTCCAATCTATCCAAGTCTCTCTGCAGACTCTCCGTTTCCTCAGCACTAAGCCTAGTTCATCCAGTCTTTCATCATATGAAAGCCCTGCCATCCCAGGAATCAATCTGGTGAACCTTCTTTGTACTCCCTCTATGGCAATGATGTCTTTCCTCAGATTAGGGTACCAAAACTACACACAATACTCCAGGTGCGGTCTCACCAAGGCCTTGTACAACTGCAGTAGTACCTCCCTGCTCCTGTACTCGAATCCTCTTGCTATAAATGCCAGCATACCATTCGCCTTTTTCACCGCCTGCTGTACCTGCATGCCCACTTTCAATAACTGGTGTATAATGACACCCAGGTCTCGTTGCACCTCCCCTTTTCCTAATCGGCCACCATTCAGATAATAATCTGTTTTCCTGTTTTTGCCACCAAAGTGGATAACTTCATATTTATCCACATTAAATTGCATCTGCCATGAATTTGCCCACTCACCTAACCTATTCAAGTCACCCTGCATCCTCTTAGCATCCTCCTCACAGCTAACACTGCCGCCCAGCAAACTTGGAGATGCTGCATTTAATTCCCTCATCCAAGTCATTAATATATATTGTAAACAACTGGGGTCCCAGCACTGAGCCTTGCGGTACCCCACTAGTCACTGTCTGCCATTCTGAAAAGGTCCCGTTTATTCCCACTCTTTGCTTCCTGTCTGCCAACCAGTTCTCTATCCACATCAATACCATACCCCCAATACCGTGTGCTTTAAGTTTGCACACTGATTTCCTGTGTGGGACCTTGTCAAAAGCCTTTTGAAAATCCAAATATACCACATCCACTGGTTCTCTCCTATCCACTCTACTAGTTACATCCTCAAAAAATTCTATAAGATTCGTCAGACACGAGTTTCCTTTCGCAAATCCATACTGCCTTTGTCCGATGATTTCACCGCTTTCCAAATGTGCTGTTATCACATCTTTGATAACTGATTCTAGCATTTTCCCCATCACCGATGTTAGGCTAACCAGTCTATAATTCCCCGGTTTTCTCTCCCTCCTTTTTAAAAAGCAGGGTTACCTTAGCCACCCTCCAATCCTCAGGAACCAGTCCAGAATCTAAAGAGTTTTGAAAAATTATCACTAATGCATCCACTATTTCTTGGGCTACTTCCTTAAGCACTCTGGGATGCAGACCATCTGGCCCTGGGAATTTATCTGCCTTTAATCCCTTCAATTTACCTAACACCACTTCCCTTCTAACATGTATTCCCCTCAGTTCCTCCATCTCACTGGACCCTCTGTCCCCTACTATTTCCGGAAGATTATTTATGTCCTCCTTAGTGAAGACAGAACCAAAGTAATTATTTAATTGGTCTGCCATGTCCTTGCTCCCCATAATCAATTCACCTGTTTCTGTCTGTCGGGGACCTACATTTGTCTTAACCAATCTTTATCTTTTCACATATCTATAAAAGCTTTTACAGTCAGTATTTATGTTTCCTGCCAGTTTTCTCTCATAATCTTTTTTCCCCTTCCTAATTAAGCCCTTTGTCCTTCTCTGCTGAACTCTGAATTTCTCCCAGCCCTCAGGTGAGCCACTTTTTCTGGCTAATTTGTATGCTTCTTCTTTGGAATTTATACTATCCCTAATTTCCCTTGTCAGCCGCGGGTGCACTACCTTCCTTGATTTATTCTTTTGCCAAACTGGGATGAACAATTGTTGTAGTTCATCCATGCAATCTTTAAATGCTTGCCATTGCATATCCACCGTCAACCCTTTAAGTGTCATTTGCCAGTCTATCTTAGCTAATTCACGTCTCATACCTTCAAAGTTACCCTTCTTTAAGTTCAGAACCTTTGTTTCTGAATTAACTATGTCACTCTCCATCTTAATGAAGAATTCCACCATATTATGGTCACTCTTACCCAAGGGGCTTCTGACGACAAGATTGCTAATTAACCCTTCCTCATTGCTCAATACCCAGTCTAGAATAGCCTGCTCTCTAGTTGGTTCCTCGACATGTTGGTTCAAAAAACCATCCCGCATACATTCCAAGAAATCCTCTTCCTCAGCACCCTTACCAATTTGGTTCACCCAATCTACATGTAGATTGAAGTCACCCATTATAACTGCTGTTCCTTTATTGCACACATTTCTAATTTCCTGTTTAATACCATCCCCAACCTCACTGCTACTGTTAGGTGGCCTGTACACAACTCCCACCAGCACTTTCTGCCCCTTAGTGTTATGCAGCTCTACCCATATCGATTCCACATCCTCCAGGCTTATGTCCTTCCTTTCTATTGCGCTAATCTCCTCTCTAACCAGCAATGCCACCCCACCTCCTTTTCTTTCATGTCTATCCCTCCTGAATATTGAATATCCCTGAATGTTGAGCTCCCATCCTTGGTCACCCTGGAGCCATGTCTCTGTGATCCCAACTGTATCATATTCATTAATAACAATCTGCACCTTTAATTCATCCACCTTGTTACAAATGCTCCTTGCATTGACTCACAAAGCCTTCAGGCACACTTTTACAACTCTCTCAGCCCTTATACAATTATGTTGAAAAGTGGCCCTTTTTGATGCTTGCCCTGGATTTGTCGGCCTGCCACTTTTACTTTTCACCTTACTACTTTTTGCTTCTACCCTCATTTTACAAACCTCTGTCTCTCTGCACTGGTTCCCATCCCCCTGTTGTGAACTAACCTCCTCTCGCCTAGCCTCTTTAATTTGATTCCTACACCCCAACCATTCTAGTTTAAAGTCACCTCAGTAGCCCTCGCTAATCTCCCCGCCAGGATATTGGTCCCCCTAGGATTCAAGGGTAATCTGTCCTTTTTGTACAGGTCACGCCTGCACCAAAAGAGGTCCCAATGATCCAAAAACTTGAATCCCTGCCCCCTGCTCCAATCCCTCAGCCACGCATTTATCCTCCACCTCATTGCATTCCTACTCTCACTGTCGCGTGGCACAGGCAGTAATCCCGAGATTACTACCTTTGCGGTCCTTTTTCTCAACTCCCTTCCTAGCTCCCTATATTCTCCTTTCAGGACCTCTTCCCTTTTCCTACCTATGTCATTGGTACCTATATGTACCACGACCTCTGGCTCCTCACCCTCCCACTTCAGGATATCTTGGACACGATCAGGAATATCCTGGACCCTGGCACCAGGGAGGCAAACTACCATCCGGGTCTCTCGACTGCATCCACAGAATCGCCTATCTGATCCCCTTACTATCGAGTCCCCTATTACAACTGCCCTCCTCTTCCTTTCCCTACTCTTCTGAGCTACAGGCCGGACTTTGTGCCGGAGGCACGGCCACTGTCGCTTCCCCCAGGTAAGCTGTCCCCCCCAACAGTACTCAAACAGGAGTACCTATTGTCAAGGGGCACAGCCACCGGGGTACTCTCTATTACCTGACTCTTCCCCTTCCCCCTCCTAACCGTGACCCATTGGTCTACCTCCCGTGGCCCCGGTGTGACCACCTGCCTCTCTATCAACTCCTCACTCTCCCTGACCAGGCGAAGGTCATCGAGCTGCAGCTCCAGTTCCCTAACGCGGTCCCTTAGGAGCTGCATCTCGGTGCACCTGGCGCAGATGTGGATGTCCGGGAGGCTTGGAGACTCCAGGGCCTCCCACATCCGGCACCGAGAACAACAAACTGCCCTCACACTCATACTGCCCCTCTCCCTTAGGAGCTGCATCTCGGTGCACCTGGCGCAGATGTGGATGTCCGGGAGGCTTGGAGACTCCAGGGCCTCCCACATCCGGCACTGAGAACAACAAACTGCCCTCACACTCATACTGCCCCTCTCCTCAAATAACAAAAAAAAAATGAATACCAAACTTTATGACTTTTGGAGATCAGTTCATCTTCTACTCACTTAACTATTCACAGTAACAGAAATTTTGACCAGAGGTGCCAAAATTTTTGCATGCCACTGTATGTATTATTGTTCATCAGAATCTCCTTCTTTGTCTTACTATATCACTGTGAATCATGCAAATGATGGTTTATATCTGAACTGGAGGGGGACAAGTATTCTTGTGGGTAGGTTTGCTAGAGAGGCTCCGGTGGATTTAAACTAGATATGAAGGGGGAGGGAAACCAGAGTGTAGGAACACATATAGGGAAGAAGAAAGAAAATAGTAAAATTGTTTGCACAGTTAGTGATAAACAGAGAGTAAGAGGTGGAAAATTTCTTAAATGCATTAATTTTAATGCTAGGAGCATTGTAATAAAGGTGGATGAACTTAAAGCACGGATTGATTCCTGGAAGTATGATGTGGTAGCTATTAGTGAAACATGGTTACGGGAGGGGTGTGATCGGCAACTAAATATTCCTGGATTTAATTGCTTCAGGTGTGATAGAATCAGAGGGACAAGAGGGGGAGGGGTTGCATTGCTTGTCAGAGAAAATATTACAGCGGTGCTCTGGCAGGGTTTATTTAGAGGGCTCGTCTAAGGAGGCTATTTGGGTGGAATTGAGGAATGGGAAAGGTGCAGTAACACTTATGGGGATGTATTATAGACCAGCGAATGCGGAGCGAGCATTGGAGGAGCAAATTTGTAAGGAGATAGCAGATATTAGTAGTAGGCACAAGGTTGTGATTGTGGGAGATTTTACTTTTCCACACATAGACTGGGAAGCCCATACGGTAAAAGGTCTGGATGATTTGGAGTTTGTAAAATGTGTGCAAGATAGTTTTTTGCAGTAATACATAGAGGTACCAACAAGAGAAGGGGCAGTGTTGGATCTCCTGTTAGGGAATGAGATAGGTCAGGTGATGGAAGTATGTGTTGGGGAGCACTTTGGGTCCAGTGATCACGATGCTATTAGTTTCAATATAATTATGGAGAAGGATAGATCTGGACCCAGGGTTGAGATTTTTGATTGGAGAAAGGCTAACTTTGAGGAGATGCGAAAGGATTTAGAAGGAGTGGATTGGGACAATTTGTTTTATGGGGAGGATGTAATAGAGAAATGGAGGTCATTTAAAGGTCAAATTTTGAGGGTACAAGATCTTTATGTTCCTGTTAGGTTGAAAGGAAAGGCTAAAAGTTTGAAACAGCCATGGTTTTCAAGGGATATAGGAAACTTGGTTCGGAAAAAGAGAGGGATCTACAATAAATATAGGCAGCTTGGAGTAAATGAGGTGCTTGAGGAATATAAAGAATGTAAAAAGAATCTTAAGAAACAAATTAGAAAATCTAAAAGAAGATATGAGATTGCTTTGGCAAGTGAGGTGAAAATAAATCCGAAGCATTTCTACAGTAATATTAATAGCAAAAGGATAGTGAGGGATAAAATTGGTCCCTTAGGGAATCAGAGTGGATGGCTATGTGTGGAGCCAAAAGAGATGGGGGAAATTCTTAACAATTTCTTTTCTTCAGTATTCACTAAGCAGAAGGATATTGAATTGTGTAAGATAAGGGAAACGGTTAGGGAAGTTATGGAAACTATGATGATTAATGAAGAAGTAGTACTGGAGCTTTTAAGGAATATAAAAGTGGATAAGTCTCCGGGTCCTGACAGGATATTCCCTAGGACCTTGAGGGAAGTTAGTGTGGAAATATTAGGGGCTCTGACAGAAATATTTCAAATGTCATTAGAAACGGGGATGGTGCCGGAGGATTGGCGTATTGCTCATGCGGTTCCATTGTTTAAAAAGGGTTCTAAGAGTAAACCTAGCAATTATCAGCCTGTGAGTTTGATGTCAGTGGTGGGTAAATTAATAGAAAGTATTCTTAGAGATGGTATATATAATTATCTGGATAGACAGGGTCTGATTAGGAACAGTCAATATGGATTTGTGTGTGGAAGGTCATGTTTGACAAATCTTCTTGAATTTTTTGAAGAGGTTACTGGGAATGTTGACGAGGGTAAAGCAGTGGATGTTGCCTATATAGTCTTCAGTAAGGCCTTTGACAAGGCCCAGCACAGAAGGTTGGTTAGGCAGATTCAATCGTTAGGTATTAATATTGAAGTAGTAAAATGGATTCAGCAGTAGCTGGATGGGAGATGCCAGAGAGTGCTGGTGGATAACTTTTTGTCAGATTGGAGGCCGGTGACTAGTGGTGTGCCTCAGGGATCTGTACTGGGTCCAATGTTATTTGTCATATACATTAATGATCTGGATGATGGGGTGGTAAATTGGATGACTAAGTATGCAGATGATACTAAGATAGGTGGAGTTGTGGATAATGAAGTAGGTTTTCAAAGCTTGCAGAGAGATTTAGGCCAGTTAGAAGAGTGGGTTGAAAGATGGCAGATGGAGTTTAATACTGATAAATGTGAGGTGCTACACTTTGGTAGGACTAATCAAAATAGGACATACATGGTAAATGGAAGGGCATTGAAGAATGCAGTAGAACAGAGGGATCTAGGAATAATGGTGCATAGTTTCCTGAAGGTGGAATCTCATGTGGATAGGGTGGTGAAGAAAGCTTTTGGTATGCTGGCCTTTATATATCAGAGCATTGAGTATAGAAGTTGGGATGTAATGTTGAAATTGTACAAGGCATTGGTGAGGCCAAATTTGGAGTAGTGTGTACAGTTTTGGTCACCGAATTATAGGAAGGATGTCAACAAAATTGAGAGAGTACAGAGAAGGTTCACTAGAATGTTACCAGGGTTTCATCACCTACGTTACAGAGAAAGGTTGAACAAGTTGGGTCTTTATTCTTTGGAACGTAGAAGGTTGAGGGGGGACTTGATAGAGGTATCTAAAATTATGAGGGGGATAGATAGAATTGATGTTGATAGGCTTTTTCCATTGAAAGTGGGGGAGATTCAAACAAGAGGACATGAGTTGAGAGTTAAAGGGCAAAAGTTTAGGGGTAACATGAGGGGGAACTTCTTTACTCAGAGTGGTGGCTGTGTGGAACGAGCTTCCAGCAGAAGTGAGTTGAGGCAGGTTCGATGTTGTCGTTTAAAGTTAACTGGGCAGCTATATGGACAGGAAAGGAATGGAGGGTTATGGGCTGAGTGCAGGTCGGTGGGACTAGGTGAGAGTAAGAGTTCGGCATGGACTAGAAGGGCCGAGATGGCCTGTTTCCATGTTGTAATTGTTATATGGTTATAAATACCAACAACTGATTTTTTTCCCTACTACTCCACATTCTTTTCCTTAATCCCTGGAGCCAATTTAGCTTTTGGAACTTAGAGCAGATAAAAAGTATTCACACCCTCTCAGAAGTTTTCATGTTTTATTGTTTTGCAGCATTGAATCACAGTGGATTTAATTTGGCTTACATTATACTGATCAACAGAAAAAGACACTTTTGTGTCAAAGTGAAAAGAGATCTCTGCAAAATAATCAAAGTTAATTACAAATATAAAACAAAATAATTGATTGTGTAAGTATTCACCTCCTTCAAGTCAATATTTAGTAGATGCACCTTTGGCAGCAATTACAGACTTGAGTGTGTGTGCCTAGATCTCCAGTAGCTTTGCACATCTGGAAAATGCAATTTTTCCCCATTCTTCTTTACAAAAAAGTGGGAAGCCAGAGGATTGGGAGACTTTTAAGGAGCAACAGAAGATAACTAAAAAGGCAATACAGCGGGAAAAGATGAGGTACGAAGGTGAGCTAGCCAAAAATATAAAGGAGGATAGTAAAAGCTTCTTTAGCTATGTGAACAGGAAAAAATTAGTTAAGACCAAAGTTGGGCCCTTGAAGACAGAAATGGGTGAAATTATTATGGGGAACAAGGAAATGACAGACGAGCTGAAGAGGTAGTGATCTGTCTTCACTAGGGAAGACAGAAACAATCTCCCAGATGAGTCCTGACGAAGGGTCTCAGCCTGAAACGTCGACTGTACCTCTTCCTAGAGATGCTGCCTGGCCTGCTGCGTTCACCAGCAACTTTGATGTGTGTTCCCAGATGTAATAGTGGCCAGAGGACCTAGGGTAACAGAGGAACTGAAGGAAATTCGCATCAGGCACAAAATGGTGTTGGGTAAACTGATGGGACTGAAGGTTGATAAATCCCCCGGGCCTGATAGTCTGCATCCCAGGATACTTAAGGAGGTGGCTCTAGAAATCGTGGACGCATTGGTAGACATTTTCCAATGTTCTATAGATTCAGGATCAGTTCCTGTGGATTGGAGGGTAGCTAATGTTATCTCACTTTTTAAGAAAGAAGGGAGACAGAAAACAGGCAATTATAGACCAGTTAGTCTGACGTCAGTGGTGGAGAAGATGCTGGAATCAATTATAAAAGATGTAATAGTGGCATATTTGGATAGCAGTGGCAGGATAGGTCTGAGTCAGCATGGATTTACGAAGGCGAAATCATGCTTGACTAATCTTTTGGAATTTTTTGTGAATGTGATATGGGAAAGCCAGTGGATGTAGTGTACCTGGACTTTCAGAAAGCCTTTGATAAGGTCCCACATAGGAGGTTAGTGTGCAAAATTAGAGCAAATGGTTTCGGGAGTAGGGTACTGACATGGATAGAAAATTGGTTGGCAGACAGGAAACAAAGAGTAGGGACTAATGGGTCCTTTTCAGAATGGCAGGCAGTGACCGCAAAGCTCGGTGCTGGGACCGCAGCTATTTACAATATACATTAATGATTTAGATGATGGGATTATAAGTAACATTAGCAAATTTGCCGATGACACAAAGCCGGGTGGCAGTGTGAAATGTAAGGGGAATGTTATGAGAATGCAGGGTGACTTGGACAGGTTGGGTGAGTAGGCAGATGCAGTTTAATGTGGATAAATGTGAGGTTATCCACTTTGGTGGCAAGAACAGGAAGGTAGATTACTATCTGAATGGTGTCAAGCTAGAAAAAGGGAAAGTACAATGAGATCTAGGTGTCCTTGTTCATCAGTCACTGAAAGTAAGCATGCAGGTACAGCAGGCAGTGAAGAAAGCTAATGGCATGCTGGCCTTCATAACACAGGGGAATTGAGTATAGCAGCGGTCCCCAACCACCGGGCCGCAAGGAAACGATATGATTTGGCGATATGAGTCAGCTGCACCTTTCCTCATTCCCTGTCACGCGCACTGTTGAGCTTGAACGCACGTGAGGTCATTACCCGCGCATCGTCCATGTCAGCGCGGGAAAGCGATCAACTCCTCGAGTTCGCAAATAACGGCGGGCTGAAAATTATGTTTGCCATAACATCTCTGCCGGCATTCTGGATCAAAGTCAAGGGCGAATATCCTGAGATAGCCACGGAAGCACTGAAAACGTTGCTTCCATTTCCAACTTATCTCTGCGATGAATGTAACAAAAACTAAATTGCGGAATAGACTGGACATAAGGAACCCATTTGAGTATCGCTGTCTCCCATCACCCCTCGATGGGGCCATCTTGTTGCAGGAAATCAAGCCCAGGGCTCCCACTGATTCAGCGATATTGGTGCGTTGCAATGATTTTGTATGTTCATACGGGGAAAATATGCGCTGTGTGTTTAACATCCAAACGTTACTTAAAATGTTATGATGCTATTGACTTACTTATATAACCATATAACAATTACAGCACGGAAACAGGCCATCTCTGCCCTTCTAGTCCGTGCCGAACGCTACTCTCACCAAGTCCCACCGACCTGTTCTCACCCCATAACCCCCCCGTTCCTTTCCTGTCTCTACACCTATCCAATTTAACTTTAAATAATACCGAACCTGCTTCTGCCACTTCTACTGGGAGTTCGTTCAACACGTATTTCAAGCCCCCCTGTCCTCCCCTGATAATTGACTTATCGCTATATTCATGCGAGGAAAATATGCGCTGTGTGTTTAATAATAAATTCGTTAGATAAACCCTTTTAGAAACGAAATTGAGTGTATTAGCCACTTATCACCGACATTCCAGTCGTGATTAACAGCGCCCCCCCCCGTCCAGAATCGACAAAAACGATTTGTAACAAAAAACGGCACGTGCACGCATACGCAAGTCACACATGCGCACTGGTGCCCGCGCAAGGCTTCATGGTCATTGCAGTCTTTTTTGGGTAAACGCAACGTATTTGACTGCTACTGTACTCTTGTCCGTTGGCAACCATCCCTCCCCCTCCCCCCCCCCCCCCGGTCGGCCGGTCCGCAAGAATATTGTCAATATGAAACCGGTACGCGCTGCAAAAAGGTTGGGGACCCCTGGAGTATAGGAGCAAAGAGGTCCTTCTGCAGTTGTACAGGGCCCTGGTGAGACCACACCTGAAGTATTGTGTACAGTTTTGGTCTCCAAATTTGAGGAAGGACATTCTAGCTATTGAGGGAGTGCAGCGTAGGTTCACAAGGTTAATTCCCGGGATGGCAGGACTGTCATATGTTGAAAGATTGGAGCGACTGGAGTTGTGTACACTGGAATTTAGAAGGATGAGAGGGGATCTGATTGAAACATTTAAGATTATTAGGAGATTGGACAAGCTAGAGGCAGGAAACATGTTCCCGGTGTTGGGGGAGTCCAGAACCAGAGGCCACAGTTTAAGAATAAGGGGTAGACAATTTAGAATGGAGCGGGGAGGTTCTACTGCAGTTGTACAAGGCTTTGGCGAGACCACACCTGGAGTATTGTGTGCAGTTTTAGTCCCCTAATCTGAGGAAAGACATTCTTGCCATAGAGGGAGTACAAAGAAGGTTCACCAGATCGATTCCTGGGATGACAGGACTTTCATATGAAGAAAGATTGGATCGACTAGGCTTATACTCGCTGGAATTTAGAAGATTGAGGGGGGATCTTATTGAAACGTATAAAATTCTAAAGGGATTGGACAGGCTAGATGCAGGAAGATTGTTCCCGGTGTTGGGGAAGTCTAGAACGAGGGGTCACAGTTTAAGGATAAAGGGGAAGCCTTTTAGGACCGAGATGCGGAAAAACTTCTTCACACAGAGAATGGTGAAACTGTGGAATTCTCTGCCACAGGAAACAGTTGAGGCCAGTTCATTGGCTATATTTAAGAGGGAGTTAGATATGGCCCTTGTGACTAAAGGGATCAGGGGGTATGGAGAGAAGGCAGGTACAGGGTTCTGAGTTGGATGATCAGCCATGATCATACTGAATTGCAGTGCAGGCTCGAAGGGCCAAATGGCCTACTCCTGCACCTATTTTCTATTGTGACAAGAATACACGTAGCTAGGATGTTAGCTGTCCTGTGTGATCAGCAGTTGGTCTGCCACCTGTCTTCAAGAGAGAGATAAGGAAGACAATGGAGCAGCATTTGGGAGACGTGTAATGAAGGGACGGGAGAGAGAGCTGTCTAGAGCGGCTCCCCCTTTGAACTCTGAACTGTTTGAAGTGATGGACAGGCGATACCCCAGCAGAGGGATAAAAAGGGACAGGTTCGCTAAGGCAGGACACACACGACACCACGAGGTAACGAGACCCTGGAAGCAGTGCCCCCCCCGCAAGTCGGCGGGAGTTGTTTGGAAGGCTGGTTGCGGAACCAAGCCTTAGACGCACAGGGTGGAAAGGTACGATCAGCAGGAACACGGTGTGTGTCTGCCCTTGCTTGGGTGCCAGGTTCACTGCAGAGGATCGACCACATCTGGAGGAGGGGTCACAGTCGGTGACCTCAGGTGACATCACAAAGGACTCGCCTGAAAGCTGCTGGTGAGCAATATCGCAGGTCTGTGAGTGGAAGCCGTTTTGAGTGATCATTCGTTCTTGTTCTCTCTCTCCTTCCCCCCACATTGTCCATCGCCACAGCAACGATTACTGCGAACTGAACTAAATTGGACTGAACTTTGTGTCACTTTGAAATTGGTCATTTACCCCTAGACAACGATAGAGCTTGATTGATCCTGTTATCTTAATTCTGTGCACGTGTGTTTATCATTGCTGAACTGTTGCATTTATTATCCTTTTGATTACTGTGTTGCTTGTTTCTTTAAAAAAACTTTCTTAGTTCTAGTAATCCAGACTCCAACTGAGTGATCCATTTCTGCTGGTTTGGCAACCCAGTTACGGGGTACGTAACACTATGTTTCAATGTTAAGGAAAAACTTTTTCACACAGAGGGTTGTGGTTCTGTGGAATGCTCTGCCTCAGAAGGCAGTGGAGACCAATTCTCTGGATTCTTTCAAAAAGGAGTTAGATAGAGCTCTCAAAGATAGTGGAGTAAAGGGATATGGGGAGAAGGCAGGAAAATGGTACTGACTGTGGATGATCAGCCATGATCACAGTGAATGGTGGTGCTGGCTTGAAGGGCCGAATGGTCTATAAAGCTGCGCAAGCTCTGTCAAATTACCTGGGGATCATGAATGAACAGCATTTTGAAGTCCAGCCATAAATTCTCAATTGGATTGAGGTCTGAACTCTGACTTGGTCACTCCAGGACATCAACTGTTGTTTTTCAGTCATTCCTGTGCAGCTTTGGACAATCACAAGGCTGTGGGACCGGACGGCATCCCAGGGTGGGTACTCAAGATGTGTGCGTCGTTCTTAATCTCTCCCTTTCCCAGTGAAGAGTGCCCTCCTGCTTCAAAACATCCACCGTTGTCCCTATATCCAAAAAGATCAAGGTAACATGTCGGAACGACTGGCGTCCTGTCGCACTCCCCTCAATAATAAGCAAATGCTTTGAGAGGCTGGTCAAGGACTACATTTGCAGCATGCTGCCACCCACACTGGACCCCCTACCATTCGCCTACCAACACAACTGATTGACAGATGATGCAATAACCGCAGAGATACACACTGTCCTTACAGATCTACAGAAGGATTTTGATGTGAGAATGCTCTTCTTGGACTACAGTTCAGCGTTCAAAACCATAATTCCCTCCAGGCTTGACAAGAAGCTCAGAGACCTCGGCCTTCACCCTGCCTTGTGCAGCTAGATCCTGGACTTGCTGTCAGATCGCCGGCAGGTGGGCTCCCTCACCTCTGCCCCTCAACACAGGTGCCCCTCAGGGCAGTGTACTAAGCACCCTCCTTTACTCTCTGTGTACCCATGACTGTGTCACCGCCCACATCTCCAATCTGCTTATTAAATTTGCTGACAATACTATATCGATTAGCCCAATCTCAAATAATAACAAGGCACCCTACAGAGAAGAAGTCATCACCCTGACATAATGATGAAAACAACCTCTCCCTCAATGTCGTAAAACAAAAGGAACTGGTTGTGGACTGCAGGAGGAATGGAGACAGGCTAACCCCTATAGACATCAATGGATCTGGGGTTGAGAGGGTGAACAGCTTTACGTTACTTAGCATACACATCACCCAGGACCTCATGTGGTCTCACCTCAGATGGTTGAAGAAATTTGGTATCGGTTCCCAAATCCCAAGAACTTTCTGCAGTGGCACAATTGAGAGCACCCTGACTGGCTGCATCACTGCCTGGTATGGGAACTGTACTTCCCTCAGTCGCAGGACTCTGCAGAGAGTGGTGCGGACAGCCCAGCACTTCTGTAGATGTGAACTTCCCACTATACATGTCATTTACATAGACAGGTGTGTAAAAAGGGCCTGAAGGGTCATTGGGGACCTGAGTCACCCCAACCACAAACTGATCCAGCTGCTACCATCTGGGAAACGGTACCACAGCATAAAAGCCAGGACCAACAGGTACCAGGACAGGTTCTTCTACCAGGCCATCCGACTGATTAATTCACACTAATACAATTGAATTTCAATGCTATATTGACTGTCCTGTTGTACAAACTATTTATTACAAATTATTGTAAATTGCACATTTAGACAGAGACATAACGTAAAGATTTTTACTCAAACAACAGGAATTCTGCAGATGCTGGAAATTCAAGCAACACACATCAAAGTTGCTGGTGAACGCAGCAGGCCAGGCAGCATCTCTAGGAAGAGGTATAGTCGATGTTTCAGGCCGAGACCCTTCGTCAGGACCCTGAAGATTTTTACTCTTCATGTTTGTGAAGAATGCAATTAATAAAGTCAATTCAATTCAATTTCAGAATCAGATTTATTAACCCCGGAATGTGACGTGAAATTTGTTAACTTAGCAGCAGCAGTTCAATGCAATACATAATCTAGAAGAAAGAAAAACAAATTAAAATAATAATTAATAAATCAATTACAGTATACATATATTGAATAGATTAAAAATCGTGCAGAGAAACAGAAATACTATATATTAAAAAGGTGGGGTAGTGTCCATTCAATGTCCATTTAGGAATCAGATGGCAGAAAGGAAGAAGCTGTTTCTGAATCACTGAGTGTGTGCCTTCAGGCTTCTGTATCTCCTACCTGATGGTAACAGTGAGAAAAGGGCATGCCCTGGGTGTTGGAGGTCCTTAATAATGGGCACCGCCTTTCTGAGACACCGCTTCTTGAAGATGTTCTAGGTACTTTGTAAGCTAATACCCAAGATAGAGCCGACTAAATTTACAACCCTCTGCAGCTTCTTTCAGTCTGTGCAGTAGCAACCCCGTGTGGTAAACCATATATATGTTGTAACTGGGTTAACTGTCTGGACACGCCCCTCTACTGACTGCCCCTGTGGCTCCTCCCACAGATTCATGCATAAAGGTGATTTCGCCTTGCCCCTCCCCCTCAGTCCGGGGGCAGACACTCAGCATGGAGGTTGTATTGTATAGCGAATAAAAGTGAATAAAAGCCTTTCAGTATTTTACCCAACTTCAGTCTTTTGGAGTTATTGAAGGTGCTTCACCCCCTATACCAGACAGTGATGCAGCCTATCAGAATGCTCTCCACAGTACATCTATAGAAGTTTTTGAGTGTATTTGTTGACATACCAAATCTCTTCAACTCCAAATGAAGTATAGTCACTATCTTGTCTTCTTTATAACTGCATTGATATGTTGGGACCAGGTTAGGTCCTCAGAGATTTTGACATCGAGGGACTTGAAACTGCTCACTCTCTCCACTGCTGATCCCTCTATGAAGATTGGTATATGTTCCTTCGCCTTACCCTTCCTGAAGTCCAAAATCAACTCTTTATGCTTGGGGCCATTGTCTTGCTGGAAAACAAATCTTCTCCCAAGTTGAAGTTCTCTTGCAGACTGTATCAGGTTTTCCTCCGGGATTTCCCTGTAGTTTGCTGTATTCATTTTACCCTCTACCTTCACAAGCCTTTGCGGCCCTGCTACAGTGAAGCACTCCCACAGCATGATGCAGACATCACGATATGTCAAGGTAAGGTGCGGTGTTTGGCTTACGCTAAACGTAATGTTTAGTATGATGGCCAAAGGGCTCAATTTTGATTTCATCAGACCCTAGTATGCTCTTCGAGCTGACTTCAGAGTCACTTGCATTCCTTTTGGGAAACTCTAGCCAAGATTTCATATGAGCTTTTCTCAACAGTGGCTTTTTGTTTGACACTCTCTTGTAAAGCTGCAACAGGTGAAGCACCCAGGCAACAGTTGTTGTATGCGCAGTCTCTCCCATCTCAGCCACTGACACTTGTTACTCCTCCACAGTTTTCATGGGTCTCTTGGTGGCCTCCCTCACTCGTCCCCTTCTTGCGCGGTCACTTAGTTTTTGAGGATGGTCTGCTCTAGAGAGGTTTTCAGCTGTGCCATGTTCTTTCCATTTCTTGATGATGGACTTACCTGTCCTCCAAGGGATATTCAATGACTTGGAAATTCTCTTGTATCCATCTCCTGACTTGTGCTTTTCAATAATCTTTTTGCAGAGTTGCTTGGAGTGTTGTCTTCGTGGTGTGGTTTTTGCCAGGATACTGACTCACCTGCAGTTGGACTTTCTAGATACAGGTGTATTTTTTTTAAACTACAATCAATTGAAATGCCTTGACTGTACTCAATTGATCTCCAGTTAACTAATTATGTGACTTCTAAAACCAATTGGCTGCACCAGTGGTGATTTGATGTGTCATATTAAAGGGGGTGAATACTTCAACAATCAATTATTTAGTGTAAAATATTTTGAATTAATTTAGATCACCTTGTAGAGAACTGCTTTCACATTGACATGAAAGGGTCTTTCTGTTGATCAGTGTCAAAAAAGGCAAATTAAATCCACTGTGATTCAATATTGTAAAACAATAAAGTATGAAAACTTCCTGGGGAGAACTTGTGAATACTTTTTATAGGCTCTGTAAACTAACAATGCTGAGATCAGTATCCAGTCTCACCACTGCCCCCAACTATACTGTCTCCATTACCACTGCAGTCCTTTCCTCCAGCCCGAGTGGACTCTATTACCATAGTGTCATTGTTAATCTCCTGTAGGGTCTGCATTTGTCCACCCCAGCTGTGAGAATTAGAAGTGTAAGGGTTGTGTCTTCTGCAAACACCAACTTCGGGATTCCTATACCTGCCCCCTGTATGGTCGCAGAATGATCATACTTAATTCAAGGGCTGTGGCTGCCCAGGAATGAAATGTCCTTCTCTCCAGTGCATCAGAACATCCAAACCTCAGACTTTTGCTCATGCCAGAGTTCTTCGAGTCGCAGACACTGAATGTGTTTTGTCATGGATCATAATGGATTCCACCAGCCCCTAGATTCTATTGCTGCAATGCATTCTCAACTTCATTAAACTGCAAAGTTTACAAATAAAAATGATTCTGGGACTCTAACTTTTATCTGTCCCAGCACTAGCAGCAGATCATTAGAATTCTGCATCTGAAGAGCTTTCATGATTCGTGGAGATTAAAATCTGTGTTGCAGTGATTTTGAAGGCACCTCATTTTTGCCATGTGGGGAATATTACAGGTCAGGCTGCAACATCAAGCATCAGGGGCCTGCAAATTAACAAATGAAAATAATGCCACATACAATCACTTTTCCTGTTGAACTCTGAGGATTACAATCCCTGGGGGTAGAATTCCATTCTACAGACTGGATGCTAAACGTCTCATAACATGGCTTCAAGGAAATATGTTCTGCAAAACTATTCCTTTAAGAATCTAAAGCTGCCACCATCAGATGCAATAGAGTTTTAAATGTGAGAGAATATATGGATATCTTTAAGCAATTATTTTGCTGGCACTGTGCCAACCCCTCCAATTGTTTCATATTCGGAGCTGAGCAATGCTGAATAAATTGTAATGGAACGATGTTTAAGATCACTGATCACTTTGCTTAAACCCAGCTCTGATCATGAACACCCCTCAAGGGAAGGGTTGGTGTCCTGTCAGAGATTATAAGGTTAATTAGGTGTAACAGGAACTAAACCCGCGTATCTTTAGGAGGCCAAGTCACTGAAAAACCTACTCCTCAAGTCCCCTTTCAGTATATCCCCTCTCACTTTAATTCTATGCCTCCTAGTTTTAGACTCCCTTACCCGGGGAAAAGGTCTGTGACCATCCATCTTATCCATCTAGTTTTAGACTCTATCTGTGACTATCCATCTAGTTTTAGACTCGTTTACGCTGGGAAAAAATCTGTAACCATCCATCTTATCGATGTTCCTTCTGATTTTATATACTTCTGTAAGGTTATCCTTCAGCCTGCTACTCTCCATGACAAACAGCCCTAGCCACATCGGTCTCTCCTGTCAATCGAAGCGACTCAGTACATGCACTATCTTAGTAAACCTCTCCAGAACTCTCTCCAGTTTACTGATTCCCTTCTTTTAACAAGGCAACCAGAACTCCAGGTGTGATCTCTCCTGTGACCTTCCAGCTGTAACATGACAGAAGACCATAAGACACAAGACATAGAAGCAGAGTTCGGCCATTCAGCCCATCAAGTCTACTCCATCATTTCATAATGGCTGATCCCGAATCCCACTCAACCCCATACACCTGCCTTCTCACTAAATCTTTTAATACCTTGACCTATCAGGAATCTATCAACTTCCGCCTTAAATATACCCAGGAGTTGGCCTCCACCATAGTCTGCGGCAAAGTATTCCACAGATTTACTACTCTCTGGCTAAAATGACTCTCTGACATCACAAACCGTGAACTCAAATCCCTGACTAATGAAGGGAAGGGGTGCCAATTGTCTTCTTCACTAAACAACACACACACAAAATGCTGGTGAATGCAGCAGGCCAGGCAGCATCTATAGGAAGAAGTACAGTCAGCGTTTTTTGTATGTGTTGCTTGAATTTCCAGCATCTACAGATTTCCTCGTGTTTGTGTCTTCTTCACTATTCTGTCTACCAATGTTGCATTTACAGGCAGCTAAGTACTTGAACCCCAAGATCGTTGTGTTTCACTACACTCTATATGACCATGCGCAAGCCCTGCCTGTGTTTATCATCCCCACTAATCCTCCTCCAGTCCCCCTATTTTTGTCCCCCTCTTTCAACCTCCATCCTCAATCCCCTTCCTGTTCCTTCTACCCACTTCTCATATTTCACCCAGTGGCCGTCCTACCCTCCCCCACATGGACTTGCTTCAAACTTCCTTTCACCTCTTCCATAAAACCATAAGATACAGGAGCAGAATTAGGCCATTTGTCTCAGAAGGGTAGGGAACTGAAGAGATGGCAGCATTAGGGGGACAGAGAGGTGATTCTGTGGGCACAAAAAAGAAGCACGGATGGTAGTTTGCCTCCCAGGTGCCAGGGTCTGGGATGTTTCTGGTTGCGTCCACGATATCCTGAAATAGGAGAGGTCGTGGTACATATTGGTACCAACGACATAGGTAGGAAAAGGGAGGAGGTCCTGAAAGCAGAATACAGGGAGTTAGGAAGGAAGCTGAGAAGCAGGACCTCAAGGGCACTAATCTCTGGATTGCTGCCTGTGCCACATGACAGTAAGTATAGGAATAGAATGAGGTGACAGAAAAATGTGTGGCTGAAGGATTGGGTAGGGGGCAGGGATTCAGATTTCTGGATCATTGGGACCTCTTTTGGGGCAGGTGTGACCTGTACAAAAGGGACGGGTTGCACTTGAATCCAAGATGGACAATTATCTTGGTGGGGAGATTTACTAATGCTATTGGGGAGGGTTTAAACTGGAGTCAGGGAGGTGGGAACCGAAGTGAAGAGGCAGTGGATGGGGCAGTTGGTGCACAAGTAGGGACAGCTTATATGGAGTTTGTGAGGAAGTATATGCAGATGATAGACCAACGATGCACTCAGCCAGATGCTTTGAGATGTGTCTATTTTAATGCAAGGAGGATCATAAACAAGGTAGATGAACTTAGAGTGTGGACCAATACGTGGAATTATGACATTGTGGCCATTACAGCGACTTGGATGTCTCGGGGCAGGAATGGCTGCTAAGCGTGCCAGGCTTTATATGTTTCAGAAGAGAAAGGTAAGGAGGCACAAGAGTGAAGCGTCACTGCCATTCATGATATTGGATTTTGCTTTGTAGGAAGTAATATCTTGCAGACCCTGCCAGAGTTGTCGTACATCCAATGCCACCTCCAACCTCGTTCAGACTTGTCTCTTCACCCTTGAAATAGCCCTCTGCAAATCATACCTGGTTTTCTGGTACAGGCCTGGGTCTCCAGACTTGAATGCCACAGATCTAGCCTTCAACAGTTGACGTACCTCCTGGTTCATCCGTGGCTTTTGATCTGGGAATGTGCAGTAAGTCTTTGTTGGCACATACTCATCCACACAGGTTTTAATGAAGTCGGTAACAACTGCAGCATACTCATCCAGGTTCGAAGACAGTCCAGTCCACTGATTCAAAGCAGTCCTGCAAGCACTCCTGTGCTTCCCTTGTCCATACCTTCTTGGTCCTCACTACTGGTGCTGCAGTCTTCAGTCTCTGCCTGTATTCAGGGAGTAGAAGTACAGCCAGGTGATCAGACTGCCCGAAGTGAGGGTGTGGAATAGCATAGTAGGCATTCTTGATGCTGGTGTAACAATGATCTAGTGTGTTGTTTCCGCTGGTATTGCAAGTGATATGTTGATGGTAATTGCTTAGTGATATTTTCAGAGTGACCTGGTTAAAATCCCCCAAAACGATGGTGAAGGTGTTAGGGTGTGTTTCGTGTATGTTGATCCCATTGCTCAGATCACCTAAAGCCTGATTGACATTGGCCTGAGGTGGTATACCGCTACCAAAATGATCCTGGAAATCTCCAGCAGTAGGTGAAAAGGATGGCACTTTACTGCTAGATATTCCAGGTCTGGTGAGCAAAATTGGGTCAGCACTGATATATTTGTGCAGCAAGAAGAGTTGATCATGAGGAATATTCCTCCACCTCTACTCTTGAGAGACTCTATAGATCTGTCCTGATGGTGTAGAGTAAACCCGTCGATCTGAGTTACTCCATCTGGTACGGAAGGGGATAACCAGGAGTTTGTGAAATAAAGGACATATGCGGTCCTAATGTCCCTCTGATTCAGCAACCTAGCTCTGAGATCATTGATTTTATTCACCACAGACTGCACGTTCACCAGCAAGATAGTCAAGTCAAGTCGCTTTTATTGTCATTTCGACCATAACTGCTGGTACAGTACACAGTAAAGGTGAAACAAGGATCCTCCAGGACCATGGTGCTACATGAAACAACACAAAACTACACTGGACAACGTGAAACAACACAAAACTACATTAGACTTCAGGCCTACACAGGACTACATTAAGTGCACAAAACAGTGCAAGACAGTACAATAATTAATAAACAAGACAATAGGCACAGAAAATGATAAATTACAATATAATGATAAATGATGTAAATGTAAACAATGTTTTAGCAGGAATTGAGAAAGACTTCATCTTTCTTCCTCTAATCTTCATCAATCTTCATCTCTAAATCCTTTTTTGACATTATTGATTCTAAAATTTCTTCATATATATGGCAGAATAAAAATCCTAGGTTAATTAAGAAATATTTACAAAAATCAAAAAGGATGGCTGCCAAACTTTAGATTCTATTATTGGGCAATTAATATTCGATATCTAATGTTCTGGACACAAGATTTGGATGAAATTCAATGTCCACGATGGGTGAACCTCGAGTGCGAGTCTGTACAGGGGTTCTCATTGGCTTCTATTTCAGGGGCTTCGCTTCCCTTTGCACTTACTAAACTGAATAAACAAACGATTAATCCAATAACTAAACATACAATACGAATATGGTTTCAATTTTGTAAATTTTTTGGATTGAATAAATTTATCCTATCAAGTCCTATTATATCCAATTTTTTCATCCAACCATCCAGAACTGATCAAGCTTTTCTTTTATGGAAAGTGAAGGGAATAACATGTTTTCATGATTTATTCATGGATAATTGTCTCATGTCTTTTGAATAGTTGTCTAATAAATATAATTTGCCTAGATCACATTTTTTTCAGATATTTACAGAATAGAAACTTTTTGAACGTTATTTTACCTACTTTTCTGATACCACATCAAACTGAAATTACAGAAAAAAATTTAGGTTTAAACCCCTATCAGAAGAGTTTAATAGCAATTATTTATGATTTAATTACCAAAATATGTCCAGGTATATCTGATAAAATTAAGAATGAATGGGAAAGAGAACATCAGGTATCTTTACCTATGGAGAAATGGGAGAAAATTCTCCAACTAGTTAACACTTCTTCAATGCGTGCTAGGCACACTTTGATACAATTTAAGGTGGTTCATAGGGCCCATATGTCTAAGGATATGTTAGCTCGTTTTTATTGCCATATAAATCCTGTCTGTGACAGATGTAATTCTGAGGTAGCTTCCTTGACACATATGTTCTGGTCTTGCCCTCTTTTGGAGAAATATTGGAAAGACATTTTTGATATTATTTCAGTAATTTTGCATATTGATTTACAACCTCATCCTATTTCTGCAATTTTTGGATTACCAGTGATAGACTCTAATCATTTATCCCCTTCAGCTTGCCGTTTGATTGCATTTGTTACATTAATAGCCAGAAGATCCATTTTATTTAAATGGAAAGATTCTAATTCCCCCCACTACATTTGAATAGTTTTCCCAAACTATAATATGTTTAAACTTGGAAAAAATTAGGGGTGGTACTACCCATCCTTCGGTTAAATTTGAAGAAACTTGGAGGCCATTTATTCAACATTTTCATATGATATAAGCTGACCTTTTCCGAATCATTTTCAATAACTTTTTGTTTGTGTATAGAGGAATGGAGTTAATGACAAATAATGATTTTAACCGATGAAACACGACAGTCCAGCCTTTGTTTTGTTTTGGTTTTTTTTTAGTGTAGGGGGACTTTTTCTTTGTATAAAATTTTTGGATCTTTTTCATGTTCAGTTATTAAGAGATTGGGAGGCTTAAATTACATGTTACTCGGAGTCTGTGTCTGTATACGTTAACGGTTATTAATGTAATCTCGATCTCCTTGTATCATTATCATTGCTATGTTTATCAATTCGAAATATTGTATCATTTCTTAATGCATGCATTACTAAATGACAATAAAAGGACTGCGTGTCTTCATAATCTAAAAAAACTTAATTAAAAAGATTGAGAAAGAACTGGGCAAAAATCGTGTGTGTGTGTGTGTGTGTGTGTGTGTGTATGTATGTATGTATGTAGGTTGGTGTCAGACTAGACTAGACTCTGGGAGTCTAATTGAGGAGTCTGATAGCTTGGGCGAAGAAACTGTTACACATTCTGGTCGTGAGAGCCCGAATGCTTTAGTACCTTTTGCCAGATGGCAGGAGGCAGAAGAGTTTGTATGAGGGGTGCATGGGGTCCCTCACAATACTGTTAGCTTTGCAGATGCAGCGAGTGGTGTAAATGTCTGTAATAGCGGGAAGAGAGACTCTGATGATCCCTTCAGCTGACCTCACTATCCGCTGCAGGGTCTTGCAACCCGAGATAGTGCAATTTCTGAACCAGGCAGTAATACAGCCGCTCAGGATACTCTCGATACAACCTCTGTAGAATGTGGTGAGGATGGGGAGTGGAAGATGGACTTTTTCAGCCTTCGCAGAAAGTAGAGACGCTGCTGGGCTTTCTTGGCTATGGAGCTGATGTTGAGGGACCAGGTGAGATTCTCCGCCAGGTGAACACCAAGAAATTTGGTGCTCTTAACAATCTCCACGGAGGAGTCGTCGATGTTCAGTGGAGCGTGGTCTCTCCATGCTCTCCTGAAGTCAACAACCAGTTTAAAACCCCATTTCCTTTAACGCAGCAGTCCCCAACCACCGGGCCGCAAAGCATATGCTACCGGGCCGTGAGGAAACGATATGATTTGGCGATATGAGTCAGCTGCACCTTTCCTCATTCCCTGTTGAACTTGAACGCACACGAGGTCATTACCCACGCGTCATCCATGGCAGTGCAGGAAGGAGATCAACTCCTCGAGCTTGCAAATGACGGTGGACTGAAAAGTATGTTTGACATAACATCTCTGCCGGCATTCCGGATCAAAGTCAAGTCTAAATATCCTGAGATAGCCACGAAAGCATTGAAAACGTTGCTTCTAACATATTTCTGCGAAGCGAAGTTTTCTTCAATGAATGCAACGAAAACTAAATTGCGGAATAGACTAGACATAAGGAACACCCTTCGAGTATCGCTGTCTCCCATCACCCTCGATAGGACTGTCTCGTTGCAGGGAGACAAGCCCAGGGCTCCCATTGATTCAGCGATACTGGTGTGTTGCAATGATTTTATATGTTCATCGGGGGAAAATATGTGCTGTGTGTTTAATATCCAAACGTTACTTAAAATGTTATGATGCTATTGACTTACTCCTATAACCATGTAACAATTACAGCATGGAAACAGGCCATCTCGGCCCTTCTAGTCTGTGCCGAACGCTACTCTCACCTAGTCCCACCGACCTGCACTCAGGCCATAACCCTCCATTCCTTTCCTGTCCATATACCTATCCAATTTAACTTTAAATGATAATATCGAACCTGCCTCTACCACTTCTACTGGAAGTTTGTTCAACACTTACTTCAAGCTCCCCGGATAATTGACTTATCACTATATTCATGCGAGGAAAATATGCGTTGTGTGTTTAATATTAAATTCGTTAGATAAACCCTTTTAGAAACGAAACTGAGTATATTAGCCACTTATCAGCTATATTCCGGTCGTGATTAACACCCCACCCCCGAACAGAATCGCAAAACGATTTGCAGGGAAAAAAATAATTGGGAGGTGCACGTGCAAGG
Source organism: Mobula birostris (assembly GCF_030028105.1). NCBI lineage: Eukaryota > Metazoa > Chordata > Chondrichthyes > Myliobatiformes > Myliobatidae > Mobula > Mobula birostris. The sequence goes on from NC_092378.1 coordinate 157,225,458, forward strand.
CTTCATGGTCATTGTAGTCTTTCTCTGGGTAAACACAACGTATTTGACTGGTACTCTTGTCCGTTGGCAACCCTACCCCCGCCGGGTTGACCGGTCCGCAAGAATATTGTCAATATTAAATCGGTCCACAGTGCAAAAAAGGTTGGGGACCCCTGCTTTAACGCACTTGTATCGCTGACCTGCAGCCATGTTTCCTTCGAGGAGTCGCTCCACAATCAGCATTGTTTCCGTCAATTTTAAGCAGCAATAGTTTATATAAACATAGAGAACATACAAAACCTACAGCACAATACAGGCCCTTCAGCCCACAAAGCTGTGCCGAACATGTACTTACTTTAGAAATTACGTACGGTTACCCATAGCCCACTATTTTTCGAAACTCCATGTACCTATCCAGCAGTCTCTTAAAAGACCATATTGTATCTGCCTCCACCGCCATCACCGGCAGCCCATTCCACGCACTCACCACTCTGCATAACAAACTTACCCCTGACATCTCCTCTGTTCCTAATTCCAAGCACCTTAAAACTGTGCCCTCTCATGTGAGCCATTTCAGCACTGGGAAAAAGCCTCTGACTATCCATACGATCAATGCATCTCACCTCTATCAGGTCACCTCTCATCCTCCGTCGCTCCAAAGAGAAAAGGCCGAGGTCACTCAACCTATTCTCATAAGACATGCTCCCCAATCCAGGCAACATACTTGTAAATCTCCTCTGCACCCTTTCTATAGCTTCCACATTCTTCCTGTAGTGAGGCGACCAGAACTGAGCACAGTACTCCAAGTGGGGTCTGATCAGGGTACTATATCAGCTCCTAAACTCAATCCCACGATTGATAAAGGCCAATGCACCGTATGCCTTCTTAACCACAGAGTTAACCTGCGCAGCTGCTTTGAGCATCCTATGGACATGGACCCCAAGATTCCTCTGATCCTCCACACTGCCAAAGGTCTTACCACTAATACTATGTTCTGCCATCATATTTGACCTACCAAAATGAACCACCTTACACTTATCTGGGTTGAACTCCATCTGCCACTTCTCAGCCCAGTTTTGCAACCTATCAATGTCCCGCTGTTACCTCTGACAACACTCCACACTATCCACAACACCCCCAACCTTTGTGTCATCAGCAGATTTAGTAACCCATCCCTCCACTTTCTCATCCAGGTCATTTATAAAAATCATGAAGAGTAAGAGTCCCAGAACAGATCCCTGAGGCACACCACTGGTCATCAACCTCCATGTAGAATATAACCCATCTACAACCACTCTTTGCCTTCTGTGAGCAAGCCAATTCTGGATCCACAAAACAAGGTCCCCTTGGATCCCATGCCTCCTTACTTTCTCAATAAGCTTTGCATGGGGTACCTTATCAAATGCCTTGCTGATATCCATATACACTACATCTACTGCTCTACCTTCCTCAATGTGTTTTGTCAGATCCTCAAAAAATTCAAACAGGCTCATAAGGCACGACCTGCCTTTGACAAAGCCATGCTGACTAATGTGTTCATTTAAACGCATTAAGACATCTTTGTTGACTGTACTGACCTTGGAAGCAGTAGTGCTTTTTAGCTGTATCAGGCAGAAATGTTATTTCTTCAGCGGTTTGAACAGGGCACGACTACGCAAGCGTGTGGACGTCAGCCATTGAGAACAGCAAAAAGAGTTCAAAAGGTGAGGGCTGTCAGAGGTTACAGTGGGACATTGCTAGGATGCAAAACTGGGCTGAGAAGTGGCAGATGGAGTTCAATCCAAGTAAGTGTGAGGTAGTTCATTTTGGTAGGTCAAATATGATGGCAGAATATAGCATTAATGGTAAGACTCTTGGCAGTGTGGAGGATCAGAGGGATCTTTGGGTCCGAGTCCATAGGATACTCAAAGCTGCTACGCAGGTTGACTCTGTGGTTGAGAAGGCATACGGTGCATTGGCCTTCATCAACCGTGGGATTGAGTTTAAGAGCCGAGAGATAATGTTGCAGCTACATAGGACCCTGGTCAGACCCCACTTGGAGTACTTTATTCAGTTCTAGTCACCTCACCATAGGAAGGATGTGGAAACCATCGAAAAAGTGTAGAGGAGATTGACATGGATGTTACTTGGACTGGGGGAGCATGCCTTATAAGAATAGGTTAAGTGAACTTGGCCTTTTCTCCTTGGAGCTTGGCCTTTTCTCCTTGGAGCGACGGAGGATGAGGTGACCTGATTGAGGTGTACAAGATCATGAGAGGCATTGATCATGTGGATAGTCAAGAGGGTTTTTCCCAGGGTTGAAATGGCTAGCATGAGAGGGCATAGATTTAAGGTGCTTGGAAGTAGGTACAGAGGAGATATCAGGGGCAAGTTTTTTATGCAGAGAGTGGTGAGTGCGCGGAATGGGCTGGCTGCAGCGGTGGTGGAGGCAGAAATGATAGGGTCTTTTAAGAGGCTCCTGGATAAGTACATGGAGCTTAGGAAAATAGAGGGCCATGGGTAAGCCTAGGTAGTTCTAAGGTAAGGACATGCTTGGCACAGTTTTGTGGGCCGAAGGGCCTACATTGTGCTGTTGGCTTTCTATGTTCTATCCATTGAGAGTTCTGCTGCTACACAATTATAACTCCATTTCCTTTACCATAGCACTGGAGAGAGTTTGGAGAAGACAATTTGGGAAAATTGGAGTAGGGAGAAATATGATGCTATTAGGCAGGAACTTGGGAGCAGAGATTCTCAGGGAAATGCATACCAGAGAAGCGGCAAATGTTCAGGGAACATTTGCATGGTGTTCTGCATAGATACAATATGTTCCACTGAGGCAGGGAAAGGATGGTAGGGTAAAAGGACCATGGTGTACAAAAGATGTGGAAAATCCAGTTAAGAAGAAATGAAAAGCTTATAAAAAGTTCAAGAAACCAGGTACAGATAGAGTTCTAGAAAGTTACAAGGTTACCAGGAAGGAATTTAACAATGAAATTTGGAGAACTAGAAGGGGCCAAAAGAAAGGCCTTGGCGAGCAGGGTTAAGGAAAACTCCAAGACATTCTTGTGAAGAACAAGAGGATGAGCCGTGTGAGAATATGACCAATCAGGTGCGATAGTGGAAGTGAAACAACGTGCGCATGGAGTCTGAGGAGGTAGCAGAGGTACTTAATGAATACTTTGCTTCAGTATACACCAAGGAAAAGGACCTTGGCAATTGTGGAGATGTCTTACAGCAGACTGAAGTGCTTGAGCGTATAGACATTAAGAAAGAGGATGTGATAGAGTTTTGAAAAGCATTGAGTTAGATAAGTCACTGGGACAGGACGAGATGCATCCCAAGCTACTGTGGGAGATTGCTGAACCTCTGGCAATGATCTTTGCATCATCAGTAGGGATGGGAGAAGTACTGGAGGATTGGAGGGTTGCAAATATTCTCTTGTTCAAGAAAAGGAGTAGAGATAACCCAGGAAACTATAGACCAGTGAGTCTTACTTCAGTAGTGGGCAAGTTGTTGGAGAAGATCCCATGAGGCAGGATTTATGAGCACTTGGAGATTCATAATTTGATTAGGGATAGCCAGCATGGCTTTTTCAAGAGCAGGTCATGCCTTATGAGCCTGATTGAATTCTTTGAGGATGTAAAACACACTGATGAAGGTCGAGCTGTGGATGTAGTGAACATGGATTTCAGTAAGGTATTTGATAAGGTTCCCCATGCAAGGCTCATTCATAAAGTAATGAGGCATGGAATCCATGGAGACCTAACATTGTGTATCCAGAACTAGCTTGACAACAGAAGGCAAAGGGTAGCTGTAGACGGTTCATATTCTGCATGAAGGTTGGTGTCTAGTGGTGTTCCACAGGGATCTGTTTTGGGACCCTTCCTCTTTGTGATTTTTATAAATGACCTGGATGAAAAAGTACAAGAGTGTGTTAGTAAGTTTGCTGATGACACAAAGGTTGGGAATGTTGTGGATAGTGTGGAGGGTTGTCAGAGGTTACAGTGGGACATTGTTAGGATGCAGAACTGGGCTGAGAAGTGGCAGATGAAGTTCAACCCAGATAAGTGTGAGGCGGTTCATTTTGGTAGGTCAAATTTGAGGATAGAATATAGTATTAATGGTAAGACTATTGGCTGCATGGAGGTTTAGTGAGGTCTTGGGGTCCGTGTCTATCGGACATGCAGAGCTGCTGCACGGGTTGACAGTGTTGTTAAGAGGGCGTGTGGTGTATTGGCCTTCTTCAACCATGGGATTAAGTTCAAGAGCAGTGATGTAATGTTACAGCTATATAAGATCTTGGTCAGACTCCACTTGGAGTACTGTGTTCAGTTCTGGTCACCTCACCATAGGAAGGATTTAGATACTATAGAAAGATTGTAGAGGAGACTTAGAAGGATATTGCCTGGATTGGGGAGCATGCCTTATGAGAAAGTTGAGTGAACTTGGCCTTTTCTCCTTGGAGTGTCGGAGGGTGACCTGATAGAGGTATATAAGATGATGAGGGGCATTGATCAAGTGGATAGCCAGAGGCTTTTACCCAGGGCTGAAATAGCCAACATGAGGGGACATAATTTTAAGATGCTTGGAAGTAGGTACAGAGAGGATGTCAGGGGTAAGTTGTTCACACAGAGTGTGGTGGGTCTGTGGAATGCGCTGCCGGTGACAAGTACAATAGGGTCTTTTAAGAAACTCTTAGACAGGTACATGGAACTTAGAAAATTGAGGGCTATGCATTAGGGAAATTCTAAATAGTTTCTGGAGTAGGTGACATGGTCAGCTCATTGTGGGCCGAAGGGCCTGTAATGTGCTGTAGATTTAAAGCATGTATCTGTCCTCTCTCATGCCCTCTGGATCCCTGTGCAGATTGGCATCTTTATCCCTAATGGGGCCTCCTCTATCTCTTGTTACCCTCAATCAACATAAAATGCTTTGGAATTTTTCTTATTATGTCTCACAATTATATTTCTCTGCACCCTCCTATTTCCTCTACATCCTTTCTGTAGTCATCGTGTAATGTGGCATGAAAATAGACATTTTGACCTTATTAACCTTTGCAATCTATGGTGCCACCATGCTAACCCCATCTGCCAGATTTGACCCAAACATCCCTTCTATCCATGTGCTTATCCAAACATCTTTTTAGAAGTTATTATAGCACTATTTTCATCCACTTTTTCCGCTAGCCCATTCCATATACACACCACCATCTGCATGAAGTTGCCTCACAGATCTCTCACCTTAAATCTATGCCCTTTATTTGTTTAGTTCCCCTTCCCTGGTAAAAAAAAGACCATGTGTATTCACCCTATCAGAACCCCTCATGGCCTCATACCCTTCTGTAAGATCACTCCTTAATCTTGTACATTCCAAGGAATCAAGTCCAATCCTGACCGACATCACCCTATAACTCAGACCCTTGAGCCCTGGCAGTATCCTCATAAATCTTCTCTCCACTCTTTCCTGCTTAATTATGTCTTTCCTATAACATGGCGATTGAAACTGAACACAATCCTCCAGGTGTGGTTTCACAAACATAATATACATAGGAAAACATTCCAACGACTAAACTCAATTCCCTGACTGAAGGTAAGTGTACCAAACAGCGTGGCAGATTGGTAAGGACGTTCACCACAAATTAAGGCCTAGTTTTTGGGTTCCTGTCATCAGTGAGTCTGCTGTTTGAGGCTTGGAGTTCGGGCCCTCATCCAGGGCCTTCATTCATCGTTATTTGCGAGTCCTGGATCGATACACAAGTTCAAACAATGAAGGCCATCCAGAAGTCCAGATTGAAGCGTGAAAGTCCAGGCCTAAAGGCTGGCATCCAGCGTTTGCAGATTGCTGTGGGTCTGCTGGGGAAGTTGGGGCCCAGCCTCATGAATTTCTGGGTCTGTTGAGAAGTCTGGCACAGTGTCTGTATATCTCTGTGAATCTGTTGGGAAGTCAGGGTACAGTATCTGCGAATCTCTGTAGCTCCATTGGGGAAGTCGGGGTACAGTGTCTATGAAACTCTCTGTGTCCATTGAGAAGTCAGGTGCAGTGTTTGTGGATCTCTGTGGGTCTGTTGGAAAATCAGGGTACAGTGTCTGTGAATCTCTGTGGGTCTGTTAGAAAGTTGGGCTGCATTGTGTGTGAATCTTTGATGGTCCATTGGGAAGTCAGGTTACAGTGTCTGTCAATCTCTGTGGGTCTGTTGGGAAGTCGGGTTACAGTGTCAGACAATCACTGTGGGTTCGTTGGGAAGTCGGGGTACAGTGTCTGTCAGTCTCTGTAGGTCCGTTGGGAAGTTGGGGAACAGTGTGTGTGATTTGCTGTGGGTCTGATGGGGAAGCCAGGGTAGAGTGTTTCTAAATCTCTGTAGGTACGTTGGGAAGTCAAGGTACAGTGTCTATGAATCTCTGTGGGTCCATTAGAAAGTTGGGGTACAGTGTCTGTGAATCTCTGTGGGTCCATTGTGGAAGTCAGGGTTCAGTGAAGATCAAAGGGTTTAGATGGGGCAGAGTTTGTTAAGTGTGTCCAGGACGGATTCCTGTCACAGTATGTTGACAGGCTGACTGGGGGAATGCCATACTAGATCTAGTACTAGGTAACGAACCGGGTCAGGTCACAGATCTCTCAGTGGGTGAGCATCTGGGGGACAGTGACCACCGCTCCCTGGCCTTTAGCATTATCATGGAAAAGGGGAGAATCAGAGAGGACAAGAAAATTTTTAATTGGGGAAGGGCAAATTATGAGGCTAGAACTTGCGGGTATGAATTGGGATGATGTTTTTGCAGGGAAATGTACTATGGACATGTGGTCAATGTTTAGAAATCTCTTGCAGGATGTTAGGGATAAATTTGTCCTGGTGAGGAAGATAAAGAATGGTAGGGTGAAGGAACCATGGATGACAAGTGAGGTGGAAAATCTAGTCGGGTGGAAAAAGGCAGCATACATGAGGTTTAGGAAGCAAGGATCAGATGGGTCTATTGAGGAACATAGGGAAGCAAGAAAGGAGCTTAAGAAGGGGCTGAGAAGAGCAAGAAGGGGGCATGAGAAGGCCTTGGCGAGTGGGGTAAAGGAAAACCCCAAGGCATTCTTCAGTTATGTGAAGAACAAAAGGATGACAGGAGTGAAAGTAGGACCATTTAGAGACAAAGGCGGGAAGATGTTCCTGGAGGCTGTGGAAGTGAGCGAGGTCCGCAATGAATACTTCTCTTTGGTATTCACCAATGAGAGGGAACTTGATGATGGTGAGGACAATATGAGTGAGGTTGATGTTCTGGAGCATGTTGATATTAAGGGAGAGGAGGTGTTAGAGTTGTTAAAATACATTAGGATGGATAAGTCCCCGGGGTCTGACGGAATATTCCCCAGGCTGCTCCACGAGGCAATGGAAGAGATTGCTGAGCCTCTGGCTAGGATCTTTATGTCCTCGTTGTCCACGGGAATGGTACCGGAGGATTGGAGGGAGGTGAATATTGTCCCCTTGTTCAAAAAAGGTAGTAGGGATAGTCTGGGTAATTATAGACCAGTAAGCCTTACGTCTGTAGTGGGAAAGCTGTTGGAAAAGATTCTTAGAGATAGGATCTATGGGCATTTAGAGAATCATGGTCTGATCAGGGACAGTCAGCATGGCTTTGTGAAGGGCAGATCGTGTCTAACAAGCCTGATAGAGTTCTTTGAGGAGGTGACCCGGCATATAGATGAGGGTAGTGCAGTGAATGTGATCTACATGGGTTTTAGAAAGGCATTTGACAAGGTTCCACATGGTAGGCTTATTCATAAAATCAGAAGGCATGGGATCCAGGGAAGTTTGGCCAGGTGGATTCTGAATTGGCTTGCCTGCGGAAGGCAGAGGGTCGTAGTGGAGGGAGTACATTCAGATTGGAGGGTTGTGACTAGTGGTGTCCCACAAGGATCTGTTCTGGGAACTCTACTTCTCGTGAATTTTATTAATGACCTGGACGAAGGGGTAGAAGGGTGGGTTGGCCAGTTTGCAGACGACACAAAGGTTGGTGGTGCAGAGGATTGTCGAAGATTGCAGAGAGACATTGATTGGATGCTGAAGTGGGCTGAGAAGTGGCAGATGGAGTTCAACCCGGAGAAGTGTGGTACACTTTGGAAGGACAAACTCCAAGGCAGAGTACAAAGTAAATGGCAGGATACTTGGTAGTGTGGAGGAGCAGAGGGATCTGGTGGTATATGTCCACAGATCCCTGAAAGTTGCCTCACAGGTAGATAGGGTAGTTAAGAAAGCTTATGGAGTGTTAGCTTTCATAAGTCGAGGGATAGAGTTTAAGAGTCGTGACGTAATGATGCAGCTCTATAAAACTCTGGTTCGGCCACACTTGGAGTACTGTGTCCAGTTCTGGTCGCCTCACTATAGGAAGGATGTGGAAGCATTGGAAAGGGTACAGAGGAGATTTACCAGGTTGCTGCCTGGTTTAGAGAGTATGGATTATGATCAGAGATTAAGGGAACTAGGGCTTTACTCTTTGGAGAGAGGGAGGATAAGAGGAGACATGATAGAGGTGTACAAAATATTAAGAGGAATAGATAGAGTGGATATCCTGCGCCTCTTCCCCAGGGCACCACTGCTCAATACAAGAGGACATGGCTTTAAGGTAAGGGGTGGGAAGTTCAAGGGGGATATTAGAGGAAGGTTTTTTACTCAGAGAGTGGTTGGTGCGTGGAATGCACTGCCTGAGTCAGTGGAGGAGGCAGATACACTAGTGAAGCTTAAGAGACTACTAGACTGGTATATGGAGGAACTTAAGGTGGGGTGTTATATGGGAGGCAGGGTTTGAGGATCGGCACAACATTGTGGGCCGAAGGGCCTGTAATGTGCTGTACTATTCTATGTTCTATGTTCTATAAATTTTTGATGATCTGTTGGGAACTCAGGGTACAGTGTCTGAATCTCCGTGGGTCCGTGGGCAAGTCGGTATACGGTGTCTATAAACCTCTGTGCCTCTGCTGGGGAAATCACAGTAGAGTGTCTGTGAAGCTCTGTGGGTCCATTGGGAAGTCGGGTACAGTGTCCTTTAATCTCTGTGGGTCTGTTGTGGAATTCGGGGACCACTGTCTGTGACTCTCTGTGTGTTCGTTGGGGTAGTCGGTGTTCAGTGTCTGTGAATCTCTGTGTGTCTGTTCGGAAGTCAGGGTACGGTATCTGTGAATCTCTGTAGGTCCGTTGGGGAAATCAGGGTACAGTATCTATGAACCTCTTTGTGTCCATTGGGAAGCAGGGTTCAGTGTTTGTGAATCTCTGTGGGTCTTTTAGAAAGTTGGGCTGCATTGTGTGTGAATCTTTGATGGTCTATTGGGAAGTCGGGGTATTGTGTCAGTGAATCACTGTGGGTCCATTGGGAAGTTGGGGAACAGAGTCTATGAATTTCTGTGGGTCTGCTGGGAAGTCGGGGTACAGTGTGTACGATTCTCTGTGGGTCTGGTGAGGAAGCCAGGGTAGAGTGTCTCTAAATCTCTGTAGGTATGTTAGGAATTTGGGGTACAGTGTCTGTGAATCTCTGTAGGTCCATTGTGGAAGTCAGGATTCAGTGACTGTGAATCTCCGTGGGTCTGTGGGCAAGTCGGTATATGGTGTCTGTAAATCTCTGTGTGTCTGCTGGGGAAGTTGGGATATAGTTCCTGTGAATCTCAGTGGGTACATAGGCAAGTCGGGGAAAAGTTTCTATGAACTTCTGTCTGTTTGGGAAGTCGAGGTTCAGTGTCTGCAAATCTTTGTGGGTACATTGGGAATTTGGGGTTCAGGGTCTGTGAATCTCTGTGGGTCCGTTGGGAAGTTGGGGTACAGTGTCTGTGAATCTCTGTAGGTCCGTTGTGGAAGTCAGGATCCAGTGTTTGTGAATCTTTGCTGATCCGTTGTGATGTTGGGGTACAGTGTCTGTGAAACTTTGAATGTCCATTGGGATGTTGGGGTACAGGGTCTGTGAATCTCTGTGGATTCGTTGGGGAAATCGGGGTTCAGTGTCTATGTACCTCTGTGGGTCTGTTTGGGAAGTTGGGGTACAGAGTCTGTGAATCTCTCTGGGTGCTTTCAGAAGTCGGGGTGAAGTGTCTGTGAATCTCTATGGGCTGGTTGGGAAGTTGGGTACAATTTCTGTGAATCTCTATGGGTCCGTTTGGAAGTCAGGGAGCAGTGTCTGTGAATCTCTGTGGGTTCGTTGGAGAAGTTGGGATACAGTGTCTGTGAATCTCTGTGGGCCCATTAGGAAGTCGGTGTACATTGTCTTTGTATCTTTGATGGTCCGTTGGGAAGTAGGTGTTCAGTGTCTGTGAATGTGTGTGGGCCCGTTAGGAAGGCAGGGTACAGTGTCTGTGAACGTCTGTGGATATGTTCGGAAGTCAGGATACAGTGTCTGTGAATATAGTCATAGTCATAGTCATACTTTATTGATCCCAGGGGAAATTGGTTTTCGTTACAGTTGCACCATAAATAATAAATAGTAATAGAACCATAAATAATTAAATATTTATGCCAGTAAATTATGAAATAAGTCCAGGACCAGCCTATCGGCACAGGGTGTGTGACCCTCCAAGGGAGGAGTTGTAAAGTTTGATGGCCACAGGCAGGAATGACTTCCTATGACACTCTGTGCTGCATCGTGGAGGAATGAGTCACTGGCTGAATGTACTGCTGTGCCCACCCAGTACATTATGTAGTGGATGGGAGACATTGACCAAGATGACATGCAACTTAGACAGCATCTTCTTTTCAGACACCACCGTGAGGTGAGAGAGTCCAGTTCCATCCCCACAACATCACTGGCCTTAAGAATAAGTTTGTTGATTCTGTTGGTGTCTGCTACCCTCAGCCTGCTTCCCCAGCACACAACAGCAAACATGATAGCACTGGCCACCACAGACTTGTAGAACTCGTAGAATATCTGTGGGAGCGTTGGGAAGTCAGTATATAGTGTCTGTGAATTTCTGTCGTTCCGTTAGGAGGTCGGGGTACAGTGTCTGTAAATCTCTGTGAGTCTGTTGGGAAGTCGGTGTACAGTGTTTCTGAATCTCTGTGGGTCCATTGGGGCAGTCGGGGTACAGTGTCTGCGAATCTCTATGGGACCGTTGCGAAGTTGGGTACAGTGTCTCTGAATCTATGTGGATTCGTTTGGAAGTTGGGGGGCAAGTCTGTGACTCTTTGATGGTCTTTTTGAGAAAGTGGGGTACAGTGTTTGTTAGTCGCTGTGGGTCCATTGGGAAGTCGGAGTGCAATGTCTGTGAATCTCTGTGGATCCATTGTGAATCGGAGTACAGAGTCTGTGAACCTCTGTAGATTTGTGGGGTAGTCGGGGTTCAGTGTCTATGTACCTCTGTGGGTCTGTTGGGGAAGTTGGGATCCTGGAGGGACGTTGTTTAGTTTTTATTGTGTGCTGTACCAGCAGTTTATGGTCGAAATGACAATAAAAAGCGATTTGACTTGACTTGACTTGAGAGTCTGTGTATCTCTCCAGGTGCATTCAGAAGTCGGGTACAGTGTCTCTGAATCTATGTTGGTCCATTGGGAATTTGGGGTACAGTGTCTGTGAATCTCTGTGGGTGCATTTGGGAAGTTGAGGTTCAGTGTCTATGAATACCTGTGGGTGCATTTGGGACGTTGGTGTTCAGTATCTGTGAATCTCCATGGATCTGTTGGGAAGTCAGTTTACAGTGTCTGTGAATCTCTGCAGATTTGTTGCAATGTTGGGGTACAGTGTCTCTGAATCTCTGTGGGCCCGTTAGGAAGTCGGGTGTACATTGTCTTCGAATCTTTGTTGGTCCGTTGGAAAGTCGGTATATAGTGTCTTCGAATTTCCGTTGTTCCGTTAGGAGGTCAGGGTACAGTGTCTGTAAATCTCTGTGAGTCTTTTGGGAAGTCGGTGTACAGTGTTTCTGAATCTCTGTGGGTCCGTTGGGGCAGTCGGGGTACAGTGTCTGTGAATCTCTCTGGGTCTGTTAGCAAAGATGGGGTACAGTGTCTGTGAATCTCTCTGGGTCTGTTAGCGAAGTTGGGGTACAGTGTCTGTGAATCTCTCTGGGTCTGTTGGCAAAGTCAGGGTACAGTGTCTGTGAATCTCTGGGTCTGTTAATGAAGTTGGGGTACAGTGTCTGTGAATCTCTCTGGGTCTGTTGGCAAAGTCGGTACAGTGTCTGTGAATCTCTCTGGGTCTGTTAATGAAGTTGGGGTACAGTGTCTGTGAATCTCTCTGGGTCTGTTGGCAAAGTCAGGGTACAGTGTCTGTGAATCTCTCTGTGTCTGTTGGCGAAGTTGGGGTACAGTGTCTGTGAATCTCTTTTTGAATTCCCTCCCCAATTAAATAATACTCTGCAGTTTTGGACCTTTTACTAAAGTGTATTATCATACATTTCCTAACACCATATCCCATCTGCCAATTTTTTGCCCATTCTTCCATTTTGTCTAAGTCCTGCTGCAATCACATTGCTTCCTCAGCGCTACCTACCCCTCCACCTATCTTTATATCATCTGTAAACTTTGCCACAAAGCCATCAATTCCATTATGTAAATCATTGACAAACAATGTGAAAAGTGACACTCCCAATATTGACCACTGAGGAGCACCACTAGCCACTGGCAGCCAACCAGAAGAGGACACTTTATTCCCACTCGCTGCCTCCTGCCTGTCAGCCATTCCTCTGTCCATGCCAGTATCTTTCCTGTAATGCCAAGGGATTTTATCATGTTAAGCAGCCTCATGTGTGGCACATTATCAAATGACATACACTGCCTCTCCTTTGTCCACCCTGCTTGTTGCTTCCTCGGAAAACTTAACAGATTTGTCAGGCAAGGTTTCCCTTGACAGAAACCATGCTGACTTTAACTTATTTTATCATTAATCTCCAAGTACCTTGAAATCTCATCCTTAATAGTGGGTTCCAACACTTTACCAACCACTGTAGTTAGGCTAACTGGCCTATAATTTCCTTCCTCCCTTCCTAAAGAGTCAGTCAGTATTAGGACCGCTGCTTTTCACATTGTTTGTCAATGATTTAGATAATGGAATTGATGGCTTTGTGGCAAAGTTTGCAGATGATATAAAGATAGGTGCAGGGGTAGGTAGCATTGAAGAAGCAATGCAATTGCAGCAGGACTTAGACAAATCGGAAGAATGAACAAAAAAGTGGCAGATGGAATACAGTGTTGGGAAATGTATGATAATACATTTTGGTAAAAGGAACAATAGTGCAGACTATTATCTAAATAGGGAGAAGGTTCAAACATCAGAGGTGCAGAGGGACTTAGGAGTCCTCGTGCAAGACTCCCAGAAGGTTTATTCACAGGTTGAGTCTGTGGAAAAGGCAGCAAATGCAATGTTGGCATTTATTTCAAGGGGAATAGAATATAAAAGCAAGGAGATAATGCTGAGCCTTTATAAGACACTACCCAGGCTACACTTAGAGTATTGTCGACAGTTTTGGGCCCCATATCTCAGAAAAAGATGTGTTGTCATTGGAGAAAGTCCAGAGGAGGTTCATGAGGATAATTCTGGGAAGGAAGGGGTTAACATACGAGGAGCATTTAGAAGATTTGGACCTTTTCTCACTGGAATTTAGAATAATGCGGGGGTGATCTCATTGAAACCTAATGAATGTAGAAAGGGCTAGGTAGGGTGGATGTGGAGAGGAGGTTTCCTATGATGGGGGTTATCAAGAACTAGAGGGCACAGCCTCAAAATTGAGGGGTGACCTTTTAGAACAGAGGTATGGAAGAATTTTTTTAGCCAGAGAGTAGTAAATCTGTGAAATGCTCTGCCACAGACTGTGGTGGAGGCCAAGTCCATGGATTTATTGAAAGCAGAGGTTGATCATTTCCTGATTGATCAGGGCATCAAAGGACATGGCAAGAAGGCGGGTGTATGGGATTGAGTGGGATTCGGGATAAGCTATAATGGAATTGTGGAGCAGACTTGATGGACTGAATGGCTTAATTCTACTTCTATGTCTTGTGGTCTGTGGTCTTATGGAGTGACATTTACAATTTTGAAGTCTTCCTGAACCATGTCAGAATCAAGTGATCCTTGAAAAATCATAAACAATGCATCTGCTCTCTGTTCAGCAACCTGTTTTAGAACTTTGGGTTGTAGTCCATCTGGTCCAGGTGATTTATCCACCTTAAGACCTTTGAGTTTTCCCAGCACTTTTTCCTTTGTAAGAGCAATGGCACGCACTCCTGCTCCCTGACACTCACAGATCTCTGGTATACTACTCATGTCTTCCACAGTGAAGACAGATGTAAACTACTTACTAAGTTCATCCACCATTTCTTCGTCCTCCATTACTACCTTACCAGCATGATTTTCCAGTGGTCCAATATCAACTCTCGCCTCCCTTTTACTCTTTATATAACTGGAAAAACTTTTGGTATCCTGCTTTATACTATTGGCTAGTTTGCCCTCATATTTCATCTTTTCCCTTCTTATAGCATCTTTGTTGCCTTTTGTTGGATTTTAAAAACTTCCTAATCATTCAACTTCCCACTCATTTTTGCTGTGTTATATACCCTTTCCTTGGCTCTTATACAGACATTAACTTTCCTTGTCAGCCATGGTTGCCTACCCCTGCCATCTGAGAACTACTTCTTCTGTGGGACATGTCTATCCTGCATCTTGTGAATTATTCCCAGAAACTACAGCCACCTCTTCTCTGCCATCATGCCCACCAGTATCCCTCTCCAATCCACCTGGGTAAGCTGCTCTTTTATGCCTCTGTAATTCCCTTTATTCAATTTTGATACTGATGCATGTGACTTATGCCTCCCCCTCTTAAATTACTGAATGAATTCAATCATATTATGATCACTGACTCCTTAGGGTTCCTCCACCTTAATCTCACATAAAATCTGAATTATTAACAACACGCAATCTAAGGTACCCCTTTCCCAAGTCGGCTCAAGCACAAGCTGCTCTAAAAAGCCATCTCCTAGGCATTCAACAAATTCCTCTCTTGCCATCTGACACCAACCTGGTTTTCCCAAACCCCTTGCATATTGAAGTCCCCATTACAATTGTGATGTTACCCTTATTACATGCCTTTTCCAGCTCCCTTCGCAATCTCAACCCCACTTCTTGGCTACTATTTGGAGGCCTATGTATGGTTCCCATAATGCTTTTTTTACCCTCGCAGTTTCTTAACTCCACCCACAGAGATTCGACTTTCTCTGACCCTTTGTCACCTTTCTAAAGATGTAATTCCATCTCTTATCAACAGAGCCACGCCACCACTTCTGCCTTCCTGCCTGTTCTTCTGATATAAAGTATAGCCTTCGATATTAAGCTCCCAACTATGACATTCTTTTAGCCACAACTCAGTGATGCCCACAACGTCATACCAACCAATCTCTAATTGCGCCATGTGTTTATCCACAGGTTCACCAGTATATGATTCTTATCCTCAAAGTTCACGGTAAATTCATTATCAAAGTACATACATGGCTGAGATTCATTTTCTTGTGGGCATTCACAGTAGATACAAACAAAACACAATAGAATCAATGAAAAACTACACCCAAAGACAAACAACCAAAGTGCAATAGATGGTAAACTAGGCAAATAGAAAAAGTAAAATGACCAGTAAATAAATAAATAAACAAATAAACAATGCTGAGAACATAAGTTGTAGGAACAGGATTAGGCTATTTGGCCTAAAGCATTTACTCTGCCATTCCATTATGACTGATTTATTATCCCTCTCAACCCCATTCTCCTGCCTTCACCTAAAAACCTCTGACACCCTGAATAATCATGAACCTATTAAGTTCTGCTTTAAATATACCCATGACTTGGTCTCCATAGTCACATATGACCACAGATTCGCTACCCTCTGACTACAGAAATTTCTCCTCATCTCTGCTCCAAATGGGCATCCTTCTATTCTGAGGCTGTGACTGCGGGTCCTAGACTGACCCACTATAGGAAACATCCTCTCCACATCCACTCTTTCGAGATCTTGCAATAGTAAGTAGTTTTCAATTAGGTCCTTCCTCACTCTTCTAAGCTCCAGCAAGTACAAGCTCAGAACTACCAAAAGCTCCTCTTTGTTAACCCTTTCAGTCCCAGAATCCTTGAAAGTAAGTCCATCGGTTGTGGAATCAGTGTTAAGGTGAGTGAAGTTAACCACTGTGGTTCAGGAGTCTGATGGTTCAAAGGTAATAGCTTCCTGAACTTTTGGATCTCCTTCCCGGTGGCAGCAGTGAAAAGAGAGCATGGCCTGGATGATAGATGCTGCTTTCTTGTGGCAGTATTCCTTGTTGATGTGCTCAGTGGTGGGAAGGCCTTTTCTGTGATTTACTGGGCAGTATTCACTACCTTTTTCAGTCTCTTCCATTCATGGGCATTGATGTTTCCATGTCCATCTGTAATGCAACAAGTAATGATACCTTCCTGCTTATCACTCCACTCTTTAAGAAAGGAGGGAGGAAGCAGAAGGAAAATTGTAGACCGGTTAGCCTGACCTCAGTGATTGGGAATATGGCCAAGTCAATTGTTAAGGATGAGGTTGTGGAGTACTTGGTGACACATGACAAGTTAAGACAAAGTCAACATGGTTTCCTTCAGGGAAAATCTTGCCTGATGAACCTGTTGGAATTTGTTGAGGAGATTACAAGTAGGATAGATAAAGGGGATCCAGTGGATGTCGTATATTTGAATTTTCGGAAGGCTTTTGACAAGATGCCACACATGAGCAGTTAAGAGCCTATGGTATTACAGGAAAGTTACTGGCATGGTTAGAGCTTTGGGTGAATGGCAGGACGCAGTGAGTGGGAATAAAAGGATCCTTTTCTGGTTGGCTGCCAGTGACTAGTGGTGATCCACAGGGGTTTGTGTTGGGACTGCTTTTTATGATGTATATCAATGATTTAGATAATGGAATAGATGGCTTTGTTGCCAAGGTTGCAGATGATATGAAGATTGGTGGAGGTTAGGTAGTGTTGAAGAAACAGGTAGGCTACAGAAGGAGAATGGACAAGAAGTGTCAAATGATATATACAATGTTTTAAAGTGCAGGTCATGCACTTGGGTAGTAGAAATAAACGTGCAGACTATTTTCTAAACAAGGAGAAAATCCATAAATCTAAGATGCAAAGTAAACTTGCAGGTAGAGTCAGTGGTGAGGAAGACAAGTACAATGTTAGCATTTATTTCAAGAGGTCTGGAAGACCAGAAAAGGGATTTGATGCTGAGGCTTTATAAGGCACTGGTGAGCCCTCACCTTGAGTATTGTGAACAGTTTTGGGCTCCTTAACTAAGAAAAGATGTACTGGCATTGGAGAGGGTTCAGAGAAGGTTCACAAGGATGATTCCTGGAATAAAAGAATTAACATATAAGGAATGTTTTATGGCTCTGGACCTGTACTCACTGGAATTCAGAAGGATGAGGGAGGGGGGATCTCACTGAAACCTTTTGAGTGTTGTAACCGTATAGAGAGTAGACGTGGAAAGGATGTTTCCCATGGTGGAGGAATCTAGGGACAAGAGGGCACAGCCTCAGGATAGAAGCGTGTCAATTTAAAATAGAGATGCAGAGAAATCTCTTTAGTTCGAGGATGGTGAATTGGTGGAATTTGTTACCACTGGGTGTATTTAAAGCAGGGCTTGATGGATTTTTGATTGGCCATGGCATCAAAGGTTACAGAGAGAAGGCTGGAGAGTGGGTCTGAGGAGGGACAAAAAGGATCAGCCATGATTTAATGGCGGAACAGACTCGATGAGCCAAATGGCGTAATTCTGCTCCTATGTCTTATGGTCTTATGGTCTTGTGGTCTTGACTTCCTTCAGTGGAAAACCACACTTGTATCTGAATTGAAAGGTACTAGCCAATTCCCTGGCTTCTTACCCAGCTGCTCAAGGTCCCCCTGGCATTTTTGATAGCCCTTTCACTGTCCATGATGAACTCTTAGTATTATCCACAAACTTATTAATCATGACATGTGTATTGCAATCAAAGTTGTTTTGTATATATAATGAACAACACAAGTTTGAGCACCGATCTCTGTGACATACCACTAGTCACAGTCCTCCAGTTTGAGAAACAACTTTCAACTATCACTCTCTGCTTCCTATCATCAAATCAATTATGAATCTAATCAGCTATCTCTCACTGGATCCCATGTGATCTAACATTCCAGACGAGCCAGACATGTGGGACCTCTTCAAAAACCTTGCTAAAGTCCATATTGATGACGTCCTCCACACTAACCTCATCTATTCTCTTGGTTAGTTCTTCAAAATATTCTAAAGATTTGTCAAACAATTTCTCACACATAGTCAGGCTGACTATCCCTAATACGTCCTTGCCACTCTAAATATTCATAGATCCTGTTCCTCAGAAACCACTCCATATCTTACCTACCACAGATTTCAAACTCACTGGCTTGTCTATGATGCCCTTCTTGGAGTCATATAACACTACAGCACAGAAACAAGCCATTTGGCCCATCTAGTCCATGCTGAACTATTAATCTGCCTAGTCCCATTGATATGCACCCATACCATTGCCCTCCACAACACTCCCATTCATGCGCCTATCCAAATTTTTCTTAAGTGTTGAAATTGACCCCACATCCACCAATTGTGCTGGCAGCTCATTCTACATTCTCACCACTTCTGAGTGAAGTTCCCCCTTAAGTATTTCAACTTTCACCCTTAACCCCTGACTTCTGGTTGTAGTCTCACCCAACCTCAGTGGTAAAACTCCTACTTACATTTACTCCAGCTATATTCTTCATAATTTTGTATACCTTTATCAAATCTTCCCTCAATCTTCTATGTTCTAGGGAATAAAGTCCTAATCTAATCAATCATTCCCTATAACTCAAGTCCTCCAGCCCTGGCAACATCCTTGTAAATTTTCTCTGCACTCTTTCAGTCAGGCTTACATCTTTCAGCAGCCAGACCAATAGCACTGTGGTCGGCTCTGAGCCTCAGAAGATTAGGGTGAAGTTAGGTAGAGCAATAGTCATAGGGGACTCGATAGTTAGGGAGACAGATAGGATATTCTGTGGCAGCAAAAGAGACGCCAGGATAGTGGCCTGACGAAGGGTCTCGGCCTGAAATCTCTTCCTAGAGATGCTGCCTGTCCTGCTGCGTTCACCAGCAACTTTTATGTGTGTTGCTTGAATGTTCAGCATCTGCAGAATTCCTGTTGTTTGCCAGGATAGTGTATTGTCTCCTGGGCGCTAGGGTCCAGATTGTCTGAGTGGTTGTAGGATATTCTTGAAGGGGAAGGTGAGCAGCCAGAGGTCATAGTACATGTTGGTAAAAATGACGCGGGCAGGAGAGGAGTAGAAATCTTGCACAGTAAGTTCAGGGAGTTAGGAAGGAGGCTGAAGAGCAGGACCTCCAAGGTGATAATCTCCAGATTACTCCTGATGCAACGAGCTAGGGAAGGTCAGAACAGGAAGACAGTGCAGACAAGTGAGTGGCTGAGGAGATGGTACAGGGGGCAGGGTTTCAAGTTCTTGGATCATTGGAATGTTTTCTGGGGAAGGGGTGACCTGTATAAGTGGGACGAGTTGCACCTCTACTGTAGGGGGACCAATATCCTGGGAGGGAGTTTTGCTAATGTTATTGGGGAGGGTTTAAACTAGATTTGCAGCGCGGTGGGAACTGAAGCGAAGAGGCAAAGGATGGGGTGCACAAGTAGAGACAGCTTGTAGGGAATTTGTGAGGAAGGATAAGCAGATAATAGAGCAAATATGCACTCAGCCTAATGGTTTGAGGTGTGTCTATTTAATACAAGGAGAATCATAAACAAGGTGGATGAACTTAAAGCGTGGATCAATATGTGGAACTATGACGTTTTGGCCATTGCAGAGACTTGGATGTTTCAGGAATAGGAATGGCTGCTGAGTGTGCCAGGCTTTAGATGTCTCAAAAAAGACAAGGAGGGAGGCAAAAGAGATGGGGGAGTAGCATTGCTAATCAGGGATAGTATCATGGCTGTAGAAAAGGAGGAAGTCATGGTAGGATTATCTACTGAGTCACTGTGGGTGGGAGTCAGAAACTGGAAGGGAGCAATAGCACTATTAGGTGTTTTTATAGGCCCCCCCAATAGATAGGGAGGTGCAATGATAATAGGGTTGTTGTGTTGGGTGATTTTAACTTTCCTAATATTGATTAGTATCTGCTTAGAGCAAAGGGTTTAGATGAGGTAGAGTTTGTTAGGTGTTCAGGAAGGTTTCCTCACACAATATGTAGATAAGCCAGCTAGAGGAGAGACTGTACTTGATCTGGTATTGAGAAATGAACCTGGTCTGGTGTCAGATCTCTCAGTGGGAGAGCATTTTGGAGATAGTGATCACAACTCTATCTCCTTTACCATAGTGCTGGTGAGGGATAGAAGCTGACAATTTGGGAAGACAATTAATTGGGGTAAAAATACCCTTTTGCACCTACCAGAGGCCTTCTCCCAGGGCCGAAATGGCTAACATGAAAAGGCATAGTTTTAAGCTGCATGGAAGTAGGTACAAGGGCGATGTCAGAGTTATGTTTTTCACACAGAGAGTGGTGGGTGCATGGAGTACACTGCCAGTGACAGTGGTGGAGGCGGATACAATAGGGTCTTTTAAGAGACTCTTAGATAGGTATATGGAGCTTAGAAAAATAGAGGACTATGCAGTAGGAAAATTCTATGCAGTTTACAGTGTAGGTTACATGGTTGGCACAACATCGTGGTCCGATTGGCCTGTAATGTGCAGTAGATTTCAATGTTCTATGTTTCCTGTAGGTAGGTGACCAAAACTGGACATAATACTTCAAATTAGGCCTCATCAATATTTTATACTAGTTCAACAAACTCTTGGCCTGAAGTGTTGACTGTTTATTCATTTCCATAGATGCTGCCTAACCTGCTGAGCTCCTCCAGCATTTTGTGTGTGTCGTGTGTGTTGTGTCCTGATGAAGGGTTCCGGCCGGAAACATTGACTGTTCATTTCCACGGATGCTGCCCGACCTGCTGAGTTCCTCCAGCATGTTGTGAGTGTTACTTTGCGTGTGTTGCTCTGGATTTCTAGCATCTGCAGAATTTCTCATTTTTTATGAGTTGTTGCTCCACTGTGATGTCCCTTTGAGAGATGCCTACCCTGAAGAGGTTTAAATCCTCTCTTTGACATGAGTTCAGTGAGACCCTCTGTCACTGCTGCCCCTCTGTGATCTCTGCTGCCCTCTGACTCCTCGACCACGTGCTTACCCAGACTTGCTACCTTGCCACGTATCCTTCCTGGGAACTTGGTTTTGCCAATCACCTTCTAACTTTCCTCCTTCTCCTCCCCCCACCTTTTTATTTTGTCATCTTACTCCTTCACTTGCAATCTTGAAAAAGGGTCTTGGCCTGAAATGTCGACTGCCTATTAATTTCCATAGATGCTGCCTAACCTGCTGAGTTCCTCCAACATTTTGTGTGTGTTGCTTTGGATTTCCAGCATCTACAGAATTTCTTTTTTTTATGATTCTGTATTCAATACATAAATTTATGAAGGTCAATGTACCAAAAGCTTTCATTATGACCTTATTTACCTGTGATGCCACTTTCAAGGAGTTATGGATCTGTATTCCCAGATCGCTCTGTTCTATCGCACTCCTCAATGCCCGACTGTGCACGATGTAAGACCTACCCTGGTTAGTCCTCCCAAAGTACAACATCTTGCACTTGTCTGCATTAAATTCCATCTGCCATTTTTCCAGCTGGTCCAGAACCCACTGCAAGCCATAATAGTCTTCCTTACTGTCCACTCAACCACCACTCTTCGTGTCATCTGCAACTTTGCTGATCCAGTTTACCATATTATCATCTAGATTGTTGATATAGATGAACAAAAATGGACCCTGCGCCAATCCCTGTGGCACACTAATTACAGGCCTCTGGTCAGAGAGGCAACCATCTGCAACTACTCTCTGGCTTCTTCCATGAACCTAATGTCTAATCCAATTTACTACCTCATCTTGAATGCCAAGCGACGGAACCTTCTTGACCAACATCACATGCAGGACCTTGTCAAATGTCTTGCTAAGGACCATGTAGACAACATCCACTGCCTTTCCTTCATCTACTTTCTTGGTAAATTTCTCAAAAAATCTCTATAAGATTGGCTAGACATGACTTAACATGCACAAAGCCATGTTGACTATCCCTAATCAGTCCCTGTCTATCCAGTCCCTTAGAATACTTTCAAATAACTTTCCCATCAGTGAAATGTCAGGCGCGTTAGCCTCTAATTTCATTGCTTATTCCTAGAGCCTTTCTTAAACAGCGGAACAACATTAGTATTCCTCCAATCTTCCGGCACCTCACCTGTGGCTAAGGATGTTTTAAATACCTCAACTAGGTGCCTTGCAATTTCTGCACAAGCCTCCCATAGGTTCATGGAAATACCTTATCCACCCTAATTTACCTTAAGACAGCAAACACCTCCTCCTCTGTAATCTATATAGGGTCCATGACCTTGCTGTGGCTTTGTCTCACATCTATAGACTCTGTGACCATCTCCCAAGTAAATACAGATGAAAAGCATCCATTTAAGATCTCCCCGATCTTTTTCAGCTCCATGCATAGATTACCATTCTGATTTTCCAGAGGACTAATTTTGTCCCTTGCTATCCTTCTGCTCTTGTAGAAGCCCTTAGGAATCTCCTACACCTTGTCTGCCAGAATAACCCCAAGTCTTCTTTTACCCCACCGGATTTCCTCCTTAAGTATCCCCTTGCATTTCTTATACTCCTCAAGTACCTCATTTGTTCCTGCCTGCCTATACTCGTTACACACCTCGTTCTTTTTCTTAACCAGGGCCTCAATATCTCTTGAAAACCAATATTTCCTAAACCTGTTGTTTTGCCTTTTATTCTAACAGGAATTACAAACTCCGCACTCTCAAAATTTCACTTTTGAAGGCCTCCCACTTACCTAGTACACTTTTTCCAGAAAACAATCTGCCCCAATTGACAGTTGCCTGATCTTTTCTGATACCATCAAAATTAGTCTTTCTCCAATTTAGAATCTGAACCTGAGGACCAGACCTACTCTTGTTCATAATTACCTTGAAACTATTGGGATTGTTGTTGTTCGTCCATCGTTGACGTCGATGAGGACCTCGACACCATTATGATGGTGTCGAGACTAGCGCGTCATTTGGATTTAAGTGAGGGAGAGTTGCGCAGCGTCAGCCTCACTCTCTCTTCCCAATTCCCATCTGGATCCAGTGGCAGGACAGAGTCTAGACGGCTGGAGTTGGGACTAGGCGCAGTGGATGACCAGGATGTCTTCTGTGTCTTGTCCTGCTCTACACGTTCCACGACGCTTGCAGAGACCGCTTTCTTGACTGTTGGACCTTCCATTGGTCTCGTCCGCTCAATCCGACGGAGTCTGTCTTCACATGCTGGGATAGACAACTCCCTATCTCACTAAGGGTTTGAGACCCGTCGGCTACCCTCACCTGGTTTAGCCAGCTTGTCGAAGCCGTTGCCCGGGGTGTGGCCGCTGTCGCATGCAAACAGCTACGGGGAGCCACAGGTGAGAACTGAGTGCCAGGTGGAGACCAAAGGTGGACTAACCACCCTGAAAAGGACGCGGCATGTTCCCCCACCAGAGGTGCTAACCCTCCCTGACACCCCATACTGTGATTGTGATCAGTAAGTGCAAAGCGTTCCCCTACACAAACTTCTGTCACCTCCCTTTTCTGATTTCCTAATAGTATTGCACTCTCTCTAGTTGGGACTTTTACAGTATGTACTGATTAAGGAAACTTCCCTGAACTTATTTGATGAACTCTTTCTCATCCAGCCCTTTTTGAATATGGGAGTCCCAGTCAATATTAGGATATATTTGTCCCTTATATAATGGTACAACATTAGTCTTCTGGCATGTGTAACTGAAAATAAATCAAATATTTCTCCAAAGCCCTCCACAATTTCTTTCCTAGCTTCCCACAAAGTCTAAGGATGCACTAAGAAAGGCCTTGGTATTTCATCCGCCTTAATGTCCTTTAATGTCACCAGTGCCTCCTCCCTGGTAATTTGTACATGTTTCAAACATCATCATTCATTTCCCTCATTTTTTAGCATCCATCATTTTCTCCACAGTAAAAACTGAGAAGAAATATTCATTAAAGATCTTGCTAAATGCTTCCCAACTAACACTTCAGCCACTTGCCCTACCTCATTCCCCAAGAGGAGCTCCAGTGTTGTGCCCTTTCTAAGGAAACTTTCTTGGGCACATTTAACAAACTCCACCCCTTTCAAGTCCTTTGCACTGTGGGAGACCAAATGTTATAGAATATAAACATTTCCAATAATACCAACTTATTATTTTTAAAACTATCTGCAATCTCTCCACACATCTGCTCCTCAAATTCTCACTGTTGGGGGACCATCCCCTCCTTGTTTCTAAGTTCAACCCATATGGCTTCATTGGATGATCCCCATGAATATTTCTCAAAGCACTGACATTCCTCATTAAAAAGACAGTTTCCTTTCCTCTCTTACCTGTACATCTGCACACCTGTAGCATCTTATCCTTGAACATGAAGCTGCCAGTTGTTCCTTCTCTCAACCATGTTCCTGTTCAATAATATTACTAGCAGGAATAACTCAGGAGGAATTCAACAGATCAGGCAGCATCAAAGGAGAGGGGAATAAACTGTCGACATTTCAAGCTGAGACCCTTCATCAGCACTCCACCATCAAGGATTTCATCTTCTGCAACTACCTTCTATCTTCTATGAATCAACCAATTCTGAATTTAAACTGCCAAGTCACTGTGGTCCCAAGCATTTTAATTTTCTGGATTAGCCTAACGAGAGAGACTGTAATGCTTTTCAGGAGACCCAATGCCACTTTTTCAAAGTCAAATTCAATTTTGTTGTCATATATATAAGTATACATGGTGCAATGAAAGACTTACTTCATAGGCACATAACTTCACATTATCAAGATTGACATAAATTATACATAAATATCACAAATGGACACAATTAGAACAAAATAGGTCCATTGTAGTGCAAAGTGTCAAAATTAGGGTTGTGCTGTTTAGTTCATGAACCAAATGACAAAGAAATAACTGTTCTTGAACATAGAGATGTGGTACTTCAGGCTTTTGAACCTCCAGACTGATGAGAGCTCTGAGAAGATGGCATGGACCAGATAGTGGGGATTTTTGATGTTAGATGTTGCGTTCTTGAGGCAGTACCTCATGTAGATGCTTCTAAAGGAGGGGAGGGATCCTTCTTGATCTCAAAATGCCCTAGCAAATTGTCCTAGCCACTGATCTCACTATTCTTCACGTCCTTCTTCTTGGTGAATATCAATTCAAAGTGCTCATTGTGTGCTTTACCCACATCCTATAACTCTACACATGAATTACTTACTTTAACCTTGAATGATCCTACCACCTCTCTCATTATATCCTTGTTTTTAATGTACGTATGTGATGCCCTGGTTCACATCTTTACTGTTATGCTGTAGGTATCTCATTTAGCAGCTCTGTAAGAGCTGCTGTTCTGCTTTCAGCCTATTTGGGTTATTACATAAGAACATAAGAACATAAGAAATAGGAGCAGGAGTAGCCCATCCGGGTCATCGAGCCTGCCCCGCCATTCCATAAGATCATAGCTGATCTATCCGTAAATTCAGCTCCACCTACTGCTTTTTCCCCATAACTTTAAATTCCCCTGCTATGTAAAAATCTATCTGACTGTATCTTAAATATATTTAGTGAAGAAGTCTCAACTGCTTCCATGGGCAGAGAATTCCACAGATTCACCACTCTCTGGGAAAAACAGTTTCTCCTCATCTCCATCCTAAATCTTCTCCCCTGAATCTTGAGGCAATGTCCCCTAGTTCTCGTCTCACCTACCAATGGAAACAACTTTCCTACTCCTATCTTATCTATCCCTTTCAAAATTTTATATGTTTCTATAAGATCCCCTCTCATTCTTCTGAACTCCAGAGAGTATAGTCCCAGGTGACTCAATCTTTCCTCATAGGTTAACCCCTTCATCCCTGAAATCAACCTGGTGAGTCTCCTCTGTACTGCCTCCAACGCCAGTATATCCTTCCTCAAGTATGGAGACCAGAACTGCACACAGTACTCCAGGTGCAGCCTCACCAGTACCCTGTATAGTTGCAGCATGACCTCCCTGCTCTTGAATTCAATCCCTCTAGCAATGAAGGCCAACATTCGTTTTGCCTTCTTAATAACCTGTTGTGCCTGTAAGCCAACTTTTTGCGATTCATGCACAAGCACTCCCAAGTCCCTCTGCACAGCAGCATGATGCTATTTTGTCATTTAAATAATAATCTGCTATTTCATTTTTCCTTCCAAAGTGGATGATCCAACATTTACCAACATTGTACTCCATCTGCCAGACCCTTGCTCACTCACTTAACCTATCTATATCCCTCTACAGGCTCTCCACATCCCCTGTTCAATTTGCTTTTCCACTTCAGTGTCATCAGCAAATTTTGCTACGCTATACTCAGTCCCCTCTTCCAAATCATCAATGTAAATGGTAAACCGCTGCGGGCCCAGCACCGATCCCTGCGGCACCCCACTCACCACTGACTGCCAACCGGAGAAACACCCATTTATACCAACTCTCTGCCTTCTATTGGTTAACCAATCCACTATCCATGCCAATATGCTTCCTCCAACTCCATGCATCCGTATCTTATTTATAAGTCTCTTGTGCGGCACCTTATCGAACGCCTTCTGGAAATCCAAGTATACAACATCCACTTGTTCCCCTCTATCCACTGCACTCATTATGTCCCCAAAGAACTCCAGTAAGTTTGTCAAACAGGACCTACCCTTTCTGAATCCATGTTGCGTCTGTCTAATGGAACCACTCCTTTCTAAATGTCTTACTATTTCTTCCTTAGTGACAGCTTCAAGCGTTTTCCCGACTACAGATGTTAAACTAAATGGCCTATAGTTGCCCATCTTTTGCCTACATCCTTTTTTTAAAAAGTGGCATGACATTTGCTGTCTTCCAGTCTTCCAGTACCTGCCCAGAGTCTCGAGAAATTTGGTAAATGATTACCAATGCGTCTACTATAACCTCTGCCAATTGCCTCAGCACCCTGGGATGCATCCCATCAGGACCAGGGGACTTATCTACCTTCAGGCCCTCTAGTTTGCTCATCACTATCTCTTTAGTGACAGTGATTTTATCAAGGTCCTCACTTCCCATTTCGTCTATAACATTCTTCTTTGGCATATTAGACGTGTCGTCCACCGTGAAGACTGACACAAAATACTCGTTCAATGCCTCAGCCATTCTCTTATCACCCAATATCAATTCCCCCTTCTCGTCTTCCAAGGGACCTACGTTGACTTTAGCCACCCTCTTCCACTTCATATATTTATAAAAAATTTTGCTATCTGTTTTTATGTTTTGTGCTAATTTACTTTCATACTCTATCTTCCCTTTCTTTATTTCTTGTTTAGTTGTTCTTTGTTGCTTTTTAAAGTTTTCCCAATCCTCCAGTCTCCCACTACTCTTTGCGACTTTGTACACGAGTTTTTAATTTGATACTATCTTTTATTTCCTTAGTTATCCAAGGCTGGCTCTCCCCACACTGACTGTCCTTAATTTTGACTGGAATATATACTGTTATAAGGGATGATGTGGAATGTGTGCCATCCAATTAGCAGGAAGTTTCCTTGGTGAAGGACAATAAGGTTGGGCTTCGGGCTTTTGGTTTGAGAGGAGATGAAGAGAGAAGACACTGGGGAGAACCAGTCGTATCATATGATCTAGTGGAAAACCCGTTTGTTCGAAGTGAATTGCGAGTGATTTTCAGAAGATAGTGTGTGCTTTCACGTTGACTGAGGGTCCAGTACGTGAATGTCAGAGAAATTCAAGATGAGCTCCTATTTGTGCATATTTGGTTGTTTAATTAGAATGGTCTCTTTTCTTTTTGTTATTCTTTACTAACCCTTAGTTAAGGTTCATAAATATAATTCCTTTAATCGCATACAGTGTATTGTTTGTTATTTCATGGCGTTAATTTGTAACAGAGGGACAAATGACACAGTAGCCAGACAAACCAGGGTTTGGGGTGGAATCGATCATGCCTTAATCTCATGATGTTTGGCAGGGCTGGAGGTTGTCTTCCCTAGACCTATGCAGTCAAGGAAACCAAGGTGGTTTCACATATAAAATGCTTTGGGATTCTCTTTAATCCTGCTTGCCAAGGCGACTTTCAAAATCCCCTTTGGCCCTTCTGATTGCTTGTTTAAGTTCTTTACTTGTATTCCTTAAAGGTTCTGTCTGATTGCAGTTTTCTAAACCTTTTATGTTTCCTTTTTCTTTGAGACTAAGTTTCAGACCACTCACTCTCATCATCCAATGTTCCCTAACCTTACTGGATCTCTGATCAGCTGGCCTTTAAACACCTCGCACATCAGTTGTCGACTTCCTCAATAACAGCTGCTTCCAATTTACTCTCCTGCGCTCCTGCTGAATAATGTTTTAATTTTCTTTCCCTCAATTTAGTACTTAACCTTAGCTCCCCATAGCTGTTTGCATGCGACAGCGGCCACACCCCGGGCAATGGCTTCGACAAGCCGGCTAAACCAGGTGAGGGTAGCTGACGGGTCTCAAACCCTCGGTGAGGTAGGGAGTTGTCTATCCCAGCATGTGAAGACAGACTCCGGCGGACTGAGCGGACGAGACCAATGGAAGGTCCAACGGTCAAGAAGGCGGTCTCTGCAAGCGTTGTGGAACGTGTAGAGCAGGACAAGACACAGAAGACCATCCTGGTCATCCACTACGCCTAGTCCCATCTCCAGCCGTCTCGACTCTGTCTTGCCACTGGATCCAGATGGGAATTGGGAAGAGAGAGTGAGGCTGACACTGCGCAACTCTCCCTCACTTAAGTCCAAGTCACGCGCTAGTCTCGACACCATCAATAATGGTGTCGAGGTCCTCATCGACGTTGACGATGGACGAACACACACACACTTAACCTGTGGCAAAACTTTTACTGATTGAGTAATTTATTCTTGAGTAACCCTATCCTCCAACTGGAATCAAACTTTCATTAATAAGTGACATCCCTGTCATCTGTATCAAAATACTCCTGTGTTAAAATTGATCTGACAATTATTTGTCTCTTTTGAAATATTATTAACATCTTTTTGGAGTTTTGTCATTGCAGTCATAACATTGACTGTGTTTCTCAATTTGCTATTATTGTCAAATTTAGAAATTATCTCCTTTATTCTTGTGTTTGTCACAGAGTACCACAGCCTTTGGCTTTCTGAGTTTATCTCCACAATTAATTATCTACTTACTCTCATTCTACACTAATCCTATTTAATTCTCCCCTCCGTGTTAGTTTGTCCAGATTCCCCACTCACTTGCATACTGGGGAGGGAAGTCAATTAACCTATCAAGCTGCATATCTTTGGGAAGTGGCAGAAGACTGGGGAGCTGAGAAAATCTGGGTTATTCTGACTGGAGATGTTTCGATGGGACTAGGCAGAATACCAGTTTGGCATGAATCAGATGGGCTGCTGAGCTCTATGACTCTATGCCTATGACAATATTTCTTGGTCCTAATGTTTTGTAGCTGCCGACTTGGTATGTTTCTCTCCACCTCCCCTATTTTATGATACACACCCCATCCACATAGACAGTTTAACTCACTTTCTTCTCACTTTATGGACTGCATGTTGATGACTCCATTTGATCCCAGACCTTAATGTACGTCTGAATTTTAATCTTTGATTTGCTTTCTTTTCTGATGTTGTCTTGATTTAATCTGCTCATGTTTTGTACATAGAACATAGAACATAGAAATTTACTGCAAATTACAGGCCCTTCAGCCCACAAAGTTGTGCCGACCATGTAACCTACTCTAGAGACTGCTTAGAATTTCCCTAGCGCATAGCCCTCTATTTTTCTAAGCTCCATGTACGTATCTAAGAGGCTCTTAAAAGACTCTGTTGCATCTGCCTCCACCACGCCGGCAGTGCATTCCATGCACCCAACACTCTGTGTGTGAAAACATACCCATGACGTCTCCTCTCTAGCTAATTCCAAGCACCTTAAAATTATGCCATCTCATGTCAGCCATTTCAGCCCTGGGAAAAAGCCTCCTGCTATCCACACGATCAATACCCCACGTCTTGTTATACACCTCTATCAGGTCACCTCTCATCCTCCGCCGCTCCAAGGGAAAAGGCCAAGTACACTGAACCTATTCTCATAAGGCATGCTCCCCAATCCAGGCAATATCCTTGTAAATCTCCTCTGCACTCTCTCTATAGTATCCACATCCTTCCTGTAGTGAGGTGATCAGAAATGAATACAGTACTCAAAGCGGGTTCTGACCAAGGTTTTATATAGCTGTAACATTACCTCACGGCTCCTGAACTCAGTCCCATGATTGATGAATGCCAACACACCATATGCCTTCTTAACAATAGTGTCAACCTGCACAACAGCTTTGAGTGACCTATTGATAGGGACCCCAAGATCTCTCAGATCCTCCACACTGCCAAGAGTCTTACCACCATTTATATTATATTCTGTCTTCAAATTGGACCACCAAAATGAACCACTTCACACTTAATTGTGTGGAAGTCCATTTGTCACTTCTCAGCCTAATTCTGCATCCTATTGATGTCCCGCTGTAACCTCTGACAACAATCCAGACTATCCACAACACCCCCAACCTTTGTGTCATCAGCAAACTTACTAATCCACCCTTCTACTTCTTCATCTAATTTTCATTTATAAAAATCACAAAGAGGCGGAGTCCCAGAACAGATCCCTGTGGAACACCACGAGTCACCGACCTCCATGCAGAATACAAACCATCTACAACCACCCTTTGCCTTCTGTGGGCAGGGCAATTCTAGCTGCACAAAGCAAGGTCTCCTTGGATCCCATGCCTTCTTACTTTCTGAAGGAGCCTCGCACGGGGAACCTTATCAAATGCCTTACTGAAATCCACATACACATCCACAACTCTACCTTTATCAATGTGTTTTGTTACATCCTCAAAGAATTCAGTCAGGCTCATAAGGCATGACCTTCCCTTAGTAAAACCATACTGACTATCACTAATCAGATCATGTCTCTTCAAATGCTCATAAATCCTGCCTCCCAGGATCTTCTCCAACAACGTACTCACCACTGAAGTAAGGTTCACTGGTCTATGATTTCCTGGATTATCTCTACTCCCTTTCTTGAACAAGGGAACAACATTTGAAACCCTCAAATCCT
The DNA here is from genome assembly GCF_030028105.1 of Mobula birostris. Classification (NCBI taxonomy): domain Eukaryota; kingdom Metazoa; phylum Chordata; class Chondrichthyes; order Myliobatiformes; family Myliobatidae; genus Mobula; species Mobula birostris. The sequence goes on from NC_092378.1 coordinate 157,256,647, forward strand.
CCAGTACCTCTCCTGTCCCTATTGATGATGGAAAGATAATCACAAGAGGCTCAGCAATCTCCTCCCTCACTTCTCACAGCAACTGGGGTATATCTCATCTGGTCCCAGTGACTTATCTAATTTAATGCTTTTCAAAAACTCCAGCACGTTCTCTTTCTTAATGTCTATATGTTCAAGAGTTTCAGTATGCTGTAAGTCTTCCTCCCAATTGCCAAGGTCTTTTTCCCGGTGAGTACTGAAGCAAAGTATTCATTAAGTACCTCTGCTACCTCCTCCGACTCCATGCACATGTTTCCACTATCACACCTGATTAGTCCTACTCTCTTGCTCTTCCTCTCATTCTCTTGCTCTTCACATACTTGTAGAATGCCTTGGGGTTTTCCTTAATCCTGCTCACTAAGGTCTTCTTATGTCCCTTCCTGGCTCTTCTAATTCCATTCTTAAGCTCCTTCCTAGGAACCTTGTAATTTTCTAGAGCTCTAACAGTACCTAGTTTCTTGAACCTTCTGTAAGCTTTTCTTTTTTCCTTAAATATATTTTCTACATATTTTGTACACCATGGTTCTTTAACTCTACCGTCCTTTCCCTGCCTCAGTGGAACATACTTATGAAGAACTCCATGCAAACGTTCCCTGAATATTTGCCACATTTCTGCCGTGCATTTCCCTGAGAACATCTGCTCCCAATTTATGCTCCCAAGTTCCTGCCTAATATAATCATATTTCCCCCTTGTCTGTTCCTATCACTCTCCAGCACTATTGTAAAGGAGATAGAGCTATGGTTACTACCTCCCATTGAGAAATCTTACACCTGATCAGGATACTTCCCAATACCAGATTAAGTACAGCCTCTTCTCTAGTTGGCTTATCTACATATTGCGTCAGGAAACCTTCCTGAACACACTTAACAAACTCTACTCCATTTAAACCCCTTGCGCTAAGGAGGTGCAATCAATACTAGGAAAGTTAAAATCTCCCATCACAACAACCCTATTATTATTGCACTGTTCCAGAATCTACCTCCCTACCTGTTCCTCAATATCCTGTTCTATTGGGGGGTCTATAACACCCAGTATAGTTATTGCCCCATTTCTGTTTCTGACTTCCACCCACGCTCACTTGGTAGGCCATCCCTCCTTGACTTCCTCTTTTGCCTCCCTCTCCGTTCTTTTTGAAACATCTAAAGCCTGGCACACTCAACAGCCATTCCTGCTCCTGAGACATCCAAAGGGGAATGGGCAAGAAAGTGGCAAATGAAATACATGGTCATGTACTTTGGTAGAAAAAATATAAACGTGCAGACTATTTTCTGAACAGGGAGGAAATCAAAAAAATCTGAGATGCAGAGGGACTTGGGAGTCTTGTGCAGAACACTCCGAAGGTGAACTTGCAGGTAGAGTCAGTGGTGAGGAAGGCAAATGCAATGTTAACATTCATTTCAGGAAGCCTAGAATACAAAAGTATGGATGTGATGCTGAGGCTTTATAAGCCACTGGTGAGGCCTCACTTTGAGTGTTGTGAACAGTTTTGGGCTCCTCACCTAAGAAAAGATGTGCTAGCATTGGAGAAGGTTCAGAGGAGATTCAGAAAGATGATTCCAAGAATGAAAGGTTATCATACGAGGATCATTTGACGGCTCTGGATCTGTACTCGCTGAAATTTAGAAGGATGAGGCAGGATTTGATTGAAACCTTTGAATGTTGAAAGCCCAAGACAAGATGCCAGGGTACGGGATGTCTCGGATCGGGTGCAGAGTATTCTGAAGGGAGAGGGTGACCAGCCAGAGGCTTGGTACACGTTGGCAGAAAAAGGGAGGAAGTCCTGAAGAGAGAATTCAGGGAGTTAGGAAGGAAGCTTAAAAGGAAGACCTGTAGGGTAGTAATCTCAGGATTTCAGGATTGCTGCCTGTGCCACGTGCTAGTGAGTGTAAGAATAGCATGATCAGACATATGAATGTGTTGCTGAGAGACTGGTGTAGGAGGCAGGGCTTCAGTTTCCTGGATCATTGGGGCCTCTTCTGGGGGAGGTACAATCAGTACAAAAAGGACGGGTTACACCTGAACCCAAAGGGGTCCAATCTCATAGTGGGCACATTTAATACAGCTGTTAGGGAGGGTTTAAACTGATTTGGCAGGGGGGTGGGAACTGGAGTGATAGGGCTGAGGAAGAGGAAAGCAGAAATAAATCAAAGATAGCATGAAACAGAGATTATAGAAAGAACAGGCAGGAGATGAGGCATAATCAAAGTCAGTGGCATGAGTTATAGAGCAATAGAGACGTGGCGCTGTTAAAACGGAAAGCAACAAATACTGGACTGAGAGTGTTGTATTTGAATGCACGCAGCATAAGAAATAAAATGGATGATCTTTAAATTCATCTACAGATTGGCAAATATGACGTTGTGGCCATCTCTGAAACTTGGCTAAACGATGGCTGCCATTGGGAGCTGAACGTCCAAGGATATACGGTCAATCGGAAAGATAGGTTAGTTGGTAGAGGGGTGGCGTGGTTCTCTGTATAAGGAATAATATTAAATCATTGGAAAGAGATGACATAGGATTAGAAGGTGAAGAGTCTCTATGCGATGAGTTAAGAAATGGCAAGGGTACAAGGACCATAACGGCAGTTGTATACAGGCCTCCAAACAGCAGCCGGGACATAGATTATAAATTACAGCAGGAGATAGAAAAGGCATATCAGAAAGGCAATGTCATGATAATCATTGGCGATTTTAACATGAAAGTGGATTGGGAAAACCAGGCCAGTACTGGACCTCAAGAGGGAGAATTTGTAGTGTCTAAGGGATGGCTTTTTAGAAGAGCTAGGGGATCGGCTGTGCTGGACTGGATGTTGTGCAATGATCCAGAGGTGATAAGGGAGCTTAAGGTTAAGGAACCCTTAGGGAACAGTATGATCAAGTTGTCACAATATGAACGAGTTCCCTTGGGGAACAGTATGTCACAATATGATCGAGCTCACTTTGAAATTTGAGAGGGAAAAAATGAAATCTAACGTGTCGGTACTTCAGTGGAATAAAGGAAATTACAATGGCATGAGAGGGGAACTGGCCAAAGTTGACTGGAAAGGTAGTGGGAAGATAGAGGATTGGAGAGCTTTTAAAAACTTGCAGAAGGAAACTAAGAAGGTCATTTGGAAGGAAAAAATTAATTATGAGAGGAAGCTGGCGACTACTATAAAAGAAGATACTGAAAGCTTTTTAAAGTTATATAAAGGGCAAAAGAGAGTCAAGGGTAGATATAGGAACAATACTAAATGACGCTGGGGATATTGTAATGAGAGATGCAGACATGGCAGAGGAACTGAATGTGTATTTTGCATCAGTCTTCACAGTGGAAGACGTCTGCAGTATACCGGACATTCAAGAGCGTCAGGGAAGTGAGGTTTGTGCAGTGAAAGTTACAACTGAGAAGGTGCTCAGGAAGCTTAATGGTCTGAGATTGGATAAATCTCCTGAACCTGATGGAATGCACCCTCGGGTTCTGAAGGAAGTAGCTGGAGAGATTGTGGAGGCGTTAATGATGACCTTTCAAGAATCGATAGATTCTGGCATTGTACCAGATGACTGGAAAATTGCAAATGTTACTCCGCTATTTAAGAAGGGTGGGAGGCAGCAGAAAGGAAACTATAGACCTGTTAGCCTGACATCAGTGGTTGGGAAGTTGGTGGAATTGATCGTTAGGGATGACATGACAAGATAGGCCAAAGCCAGCATGGTTTCCTCAAAGGAAGATACTGCCTGACAAACCTACTGCAATTCTTTGAGGAAATTACAAGCAGGGTAGATAAAGGAGATGTAGTAGACGTGGTGTACTTGGATTTTCAGAAGGCCTTTGACAAGGTGCCGCACATGAGGTTGCTTAGCAAGATAAGAGCCTATGGAATTACAGGGAAGTTACTAGCATGGGTGGAGCATTGGCTGGTTAGCAGAAAACGAAGAGTGGGAATAAAGGGATCCTATTCTGGCTGGCTGCCGGTTACTAGTGGAGCTCCACAGGGGTCGGTGTTGACACCACTACTTTTTACGATGTATGTCAATGATTTGGACTATGGGATTAAGGGATTTAGAGGAATGGGCAAAGAAGTGGCAAATGAAATACAATGTTGGAAAGTGTATGGTCATGCACTTTGGTGGAAGAAATGAACTGGCAGACTATTATTTAGATGGGGAGAGAATTCAAAATGCAGATATGTATGGAGACTTGGAAGTCCTTGTGCAGGATACCCTAAATGTTAGGTTAACCTGCAGATTGAGTCAGTTGTGAAGGAGGCGAATGCAATGTTGGCATTCATTTCTAGAGGTATAGAATATAAGAGCCGGGATATGATTTTGAGGTTCTATAAGGCACTCCAGAGACCACATTTGGAGTATTGCGTGCAGTTTTGGGCCCCTTATTTTAGAAAGGATATACTGACATTGGAGAGGGTTCAGAGAAGTTTCAAGAGAATGATTCCAGGAATGAGAGGGTTACCATATGAGGAATGTCTGGCAGCCCTTGGGCTGTATTCCTTGGAGTTCAGGAGAATGCGGGGTGCGGGGGGGAGGGGGTCTCATAGAAACATTCCAAGTGTTAAAAGGCCTGAACAGATTAGATATGGCAAAGTTATTTCCCATGGTAGGGGATTCTAGGACAAGGAGGCACGACTTCAGGATAGAAGGACGTCCTTTTAGAACTGAGATGCGGAGAAATTACTTTAGTCAGGGGGTGGTAAATCTGTGGAATTTGTTGCCAAGAGTAGCTGTGGAGGCCAAGTCATTGGGTGAATTTAAGGCAGAGATAGATAGGTTCTTGATTAGCCAGGGCATCAGAGGGTATGGGGTGAATGTAGGGGAGTGGGGATGGCTGGTTGAAGTGGATCAGCCCATGATTGAATGGCAGAGCAGACTCGATGGGCCGAATGACCTACTCTGCTCCTAAATCTTATGGTCTTATGGTCTAAGACAAAGTAGATATGGGATGGATGTTTCCCATTGTGGAGGAGTCTAAACAAAAGGGCACAGCCTCAGGATTGAGGGATGTCCATTTAAAACAGAGATGCAGAGAAATTCCTTTAGCCAGTGGGTGATGAATTTGTGGAATTTGTTACCATTGGCAGCTGTGGAGGCCAGGTCATTGGGTGTCTTAAGGCAGAGCTTGATAGGTTCTTGATTGGACACGGTGTCAAAAGTTACATGGAGACGGCTGGAGAGTGGGGCTGAGGAGGGAAAAATAGAATCAGCCATGATTGAATGGCAGAGCAGACTTGATGGGCCAAATGGCCTAATTCTGGTCCGCTGTCTTATGGTCTGATACAGGACATTGGCTTCAACATAGAGCAGGGCATGATAACCAATTATGGTAGGTAATCAGATTTTCACTCTAGTAATTCTCCACAACCAATAGTGAACAGAGACAATTTTGGTGAAGTTTTATTTTTTCCATATAAACATTAAAAATATTATAAATAAGGTAAAATATTTTCATGCATATTTACAGAATTCAGATCTTACACTACTGTTGAAAAAAGCATACAATGAAGGTATAAACTGGGTTCCCGGTGGCCTCAAGAGCCTTTAAGTTTCCTCTCAATTAACATAACTGGAATATTTTGGACTGCTCAATGTAAATCCAAAATTGCAGTTACAAGGAACAGGTGACGATGTAAAACAAGTAGTGAAGGTTGAGCTTATGATACAGAAATACAAGATGCTGGTTGCTAGCCTTCAAATCCAACTGTGGATCCACAGGTGAAATTACACTGCCAGTATGTACACCAGAATCTTCTTGGTTGCACATGCTGTGACCATCTTGGCAGCTCTAATCATCCACTTTAGTTCCTTCATGGCAATGCCAATTGAGAACACTAGGACCTTTGTGGCATTATTCTGGAGCCTCCATGGAAATGTCCAGCATACCCACCAGGACAATCATGGCATTTCTAATTGCGTGCACTGTGATGTCTGCGTACAAAGGTTCCATTCTATGCAGCGGGCTTCATTCTATTATCCTGAAAATGATAAACTCCTGTTCTTTGCCTTTACATAACTGGTGAAGTAGAAAGAATAGCAGTCCTAGATCATTAGGCTAACAGTTTGGAATTGTGGTCAGAATTATTTATAATCATAATTCAGATCTATTGGCAAAGGTAAGCCATCAATAACGTATTAACAAGTAACCTGAAGATCTACTGGCAAAGATAAGTCATAGATAACCTATTAACAAGTAATGAATGGGATTAGAAAGCCATCTCAGAAACCATGACACATCAAGGTAACTTCTTTCACCACTGCGGTTTTTGATCAGCTCAAGTCACTGCTCACTCTTGCTAGTATACATTTATTGAGATGGAATACAAACTATTCTCCTGAACTAGCACATCAGATGGCTTTCATTAGAGAAATTACACTGTCCATGCTGTCTCATCAAATATTCCTAGTAAAATCATGTGCTTCTGTTTTATCCCATAACCACCCTGTTCAAACACCACTGAAATCAACTGAACACTGAGCAGGTCACCAGTTAATATATTGACAAGTTTAGTGAGATTGGCTGGTTCTACTGTCATTAAGTAAAAATTTGGAGAGTAAAGATCCCTCTGCCTATCCTGTCACATATTCCCTTTGCATGGGTCTGCGCACATTCCATGACGGGGACAACAAGGTTCAGACACAGAGTAAATCTCCCTCTAAACAGAGCCTAAAATGGTTCACTTTTAACTCAAATAATGAGTTATTTACTGCACTGAACATATGTAAATATTTTACATTGAATTACTTCAGAAAAACATAGCTGCCTGAAATAGAAATATGATTTATTAATCTTAGGCTATTAAAGCTCAGGAATAAGAGGAATGGGGCAACAAGACATTCGCACCTTTATTGTTGGCACCAAAGATGCCAGTTGACAGGGCAATGAGATGGCATTGTGCTGCATTTCACTGATAATTCACAAATTTTCAGCAAGTCACAGTGTTTGAGTACAACACCAGCAAACAATGAATGAAGACCATTTATCAAAGATTAAAACAGCTTTAACATAAAGATTATGCAGATGCAGGGAATCCAGAGTAACACGTGCAAAATGCAGGAGCACCAGTAAAGCAGTATTAATACAGTTTACAATATTCCAGAGTTATGCCTTTTTAATCAGTAAAACCAGCAGAAATTTAATACATTAAAGATGTTTTTGAACTTTCAGCCAGTGGTTAGCTAATGCAGTCTATAATGTGTTAGGATATTACACTGAGGCTTTAACTGTGCAAAGCCCCTGAACATAAGGACATATAATGAACATACTCCGTCATGCACAAGTGCAAACAAATTTAAGATCTTGGGAAGCTCTAGGATAATTATGGGAGTTTTCTGCTGAAGAAGGTAAAAAAAAATCTGAAGGGGATAGACATGTGTATTGCTTGGTGACAGCGGGGTCTGAGTAGGAATCGATCTTGCCTCCGAGTTCATAGACTGTGGATCAAGCCTCATTCTAGCTATGTGGGTGTATAATAAACCAGTAATTCACTGTTGTATTAAGGGAATGGTTGAGTGGTCAGTACTAAGGGAACAGTCCAGTGGCCAGTACTGAGGTTATGGTCAAGTGGTCAGTATTAAGGGAATGGTCGAGTGGTCAGTACTGAGGGAACAGTCGAGTAGTCAATACTGAGGTTATGGTTGAGTGGTCAGTACTGAGATTATGCTTGACTCGTCAGTACTGAGGGAACAGCTGAGTGGTCAGTACTGAGGATATGGTTGAGTGGTCAGTATTGAGGGAACAGTCGAGTGGTCAGTATTGAGGGAACAGTTGAGTGGTCAGTACTGAGGTTATGGGTGAGTGGTCAGTCCTGAGGGAACAGTTGAGTGGTCAGTACGAAAGAAATGGTTGAGTGGTCAGTATTGAGAGAGCAATTGAGTGGTCAATACTGAAGTTATGGTCGAGTGGACAGTACTGGGGTTATATTTGAGTGGTCAGTGCTGAGAGAATGGTTGAGTGGTTAGTACTGAGGGAACGGTTGAGTGGTCAATACTGAGATTATGTTCGAGTGGTCAGTACTGAAGGAACGGTTATGTAGTTAGTACTGAGGGATGCTGCACTACGTTTCTTGAATTAAAGAGGCAGAATTTTCAGCCCTTGCACAAAACATGCTGAGGCTTCTCAAGGCACTGCCAGTCAACAGAAATGTTTGAGGCCAACTTGTTCTGAAGTCTCTGCTCTGTTGTGAATATTATCCCAGGATCTCTATGTGCAAGTAGGCAGGGCTTCAAGAAAAAGCCAGGGTCAGATCTACTCAACTGGAAGGGACCTTGAACATCTTAACTTGGAATAATTTTTAACAGATCACTCAGAGTTGATAGTTGCACCACTTAGACAAGGCTGATATCTTTGTAATTTGCTGATTCTGAGAGGATGATTTTGAGGTGACTATCTTTATAGCTCCCCTGACAATGTGACAAAGGACCACTGGAATATAGCAGGAGTTATTATGCTGAAGGATTGTGTGTCAGATTGAAAGTTTTACAATACTGATGCACTTTGTGAAATCCAATTGAAACTGGATATTTTGAAATCACAGCTCAAAATGCACAATGTTAACAATTCACTTGCTGAGTGCCAACAATCTGGCTCTAAAGATATTGGAACCAGTCCATATTTACACTCTATGTTCAGCACAGCTGTTGGCCTCACATAAATTATCACATCTTGTCTCAAATGTTAGTCATAACAGGCAAAAAAAAAGATACTGCTTTTCGGGTGCGAGGGTGGATGGCGACAATGGGCAGGACAAGGTGGGAATGTCCTTCTGTCAAATACTAACTTGGCTCTTGGGTCAAAGAACAAGCCTTCTATGGTGGGCTGACCTTTACCCATAGAAAGGAGTCATCGGCACATTTAAAAAAGGAATGCTCAATTGCAAAGCATATTCAGCCAACAGTTCGTGTAACAAGCTGTGGAGAATATCATGTCATTTATAGCCTCCTGTCTCCTTGTCACAGTCTAATTTACCTTTCAGCAATTGCTGAAGGATGTATTTTGAACCCAAAGTATGTTGAAATTGCAGCTCAAGATGCCTCTTAAAGCTTCTCCAGAACTGATCAATCAAGCTTTTCCACATTTCCCTTTTTTCTCTTTGCGCTGGAATTTTCGAAGTCGTCTTGTCCAGACATCTCGCCACTGAATGACAAGGCTGTTTTTATCAGCCAGGAGACCTCCAAGCCTCTCAGACAAGCTGTCAAAGGTCCCCATCACGAGGTATTTCTTGCTCATTTGGATCTTTGGGCACTTGCAAGCCAAGTCCTTCATATTTATCCACAAAGATTGTTCTGCTCGCTTAATCCTCTCGTCTCTGCTCTTATATACTGAAATGATGTTCACAGTAAACTTTGCCCATTCACTCACTGTGTTCATATCCAGAACATTCACCTGAATGGCTAGGAAAGGATAAAAAAAAAGTTAGTCAGCTGTCACAAATAACAGTCCGATTCATAAGATATTATACAATTAATAACACTATTCACCAATATCTAACAATCATAGAAACATAGAAAACCTACAGCACAACACAGGCCCTTCGGCTCACAAAGCTGTGCTGAACATGTACTTACTTTAGAAATTACCAAGGATTACCCATAGCCCTCTATTTTTCTAAACTCCATGGTACCTATCCAGGAGTCTCTTAAAAGACCCTATTGTAGCTGCCTCCACCACCGTCACCAGCAGCCCATTCCACGCACTTACCACTCTCTGCGTAAAAAACTTACCCCTGATATACCCTCTGTACCTGCATCCAAGCACCTTAAAACTGTGCCCTCTCGTGTCAGCCATTTGAGCCCTGAGAAAAAAAGCATCTGACTATCCACGTGATCAATGCCTCTTATCATCTTATACACCTCTATCAGGTCACTTCTCATCCTCTGTCGCTCCAAGGAGAAAAGGCCCAGTTCACTTAACCTATTCTCATAAGGCATGCTCCCCAATCTGGGCAACATCCTTGTAAATCTCCTCTGCACCCTTTCTGTGGTTTCCACATCTTCCTGTAGTGAGGTGACCAGAACTGAGTGCAGTATTCCAAGTGGGGTCTGACCAGGGTCCTATATAGCTGTAACATTACCTCTTGGCTCTTGAACTCAATCCCACAGTTGATGAAGGCCAATGCATTGTACGTCTTATTAACCACAGAGTCAACCTGTGCAGCAGCTTTGAGTGTCCTATGGACTTGGACCCCAAGATCCCTCTGATCCTCCACACTGTCAAGAGTCTTACCATTAATACTATATTCTGTCATCAAATTTGACCTACCAAAATGAACCACCTCAAACTTACTGTATCTGGGTTGAACTCCATCTGCCACTTCTCAGCCCAGTTTTGCTTCCTATCGATGTCCTGCTGCAATTTCTGACAGCCCTCCACACTATCCACAACATCCTCAACCTTTGTGTCACCAGCAACTTTACTAACCCATCCCTCCACTTCCTCATCCAGGTCCTTTATAAAAATCACGAAGAGAAGGGGTCCCAGAACAGATCCCTGAGGCTCCTCACTGGTCAGCAACCTCCAAGCAGAATATGGTCTGTCTACAACCACTCTTTGCCTTCTGTAATCAAGCCAGTTCTGGATCCACAAGCAAAGTCCCCATGGATCACATGCCTCCTTGCTTCCTCAATAAGCATTGCATGGGGTACCTTATCAAATGCCTTGCTGAAATCCATATAATTCTGAGTGCAGAGGTTTGAAAATGAGTCTGTAGTTGTGGAATCAAATCAGAATTGCTGTAGGAAAAGGAATAGCAGGTGGAATTTTGCCCAGGCAAGTGCAAAGTGATGATTTTGGGAAAGGTAGGAGATGCTCAAAGTATGAAAATGCACTGGGAAATACTGAAGAATGCAGACACCAAGACCAAGTTCATAGGTCCATCAGAGTGGCCATACAGGTAGACAGGATGATGAAGAAGGTACGTGCCATGGTTCCTTTCATTAAGCACGGGTGTGAGGCATCATGTATAAAGCATAGCTTAGAGAAACATTTGGGTGGAACCAGAGTCAGAATCAGGTTTAATATCACAGACATATGGCATGAAATATCATAAAAACTAAATGAAATAAGTAGTGCAAAAAGACAAAAAATAGTGAGGTACTGCTCATGGGTTTATTGTCAATTCAGATATCTGACAGCAGAGGGGAAGAAAATGTTGTGTGTCTTTAGGGTCCTGTACTTCTTCAGTGATGGTATCAATGAGAAGACACAACATGTCCTGGGTGATGGAGGTCCATAATCTCTTCTGGGGGAGGTATAACCTGTTCGAAACTGATGGGTTTCACCTGAACCCGAGGGGAACCAATATTCTCACATGCAGGGTTGTTGGAGCTGTTGGGAAGGGTTTAAGCTAATTTGGCAGGGAGGTGGGAACTGAAGTGAAGAGACTCAGGATAGGACGGATGGTAAAAAAGTAAAGATAGCATGCAGTCAGATTGTCAGGAAAGGCAGGCAGGTGATGGAACTTAGTTGCAGCCAACAGTCTGAGTATCAAATCATTAGGGATGCAGAATCAGAAAGGAGAGCAAATATGGTACTCAAGGTTTTGCATCTAAATGTGTGTAGTATAAGATATAAGGTGGATGATCTTGTTGCCAGGTATGATGTTATGGCTATCATTGAATCGTGGCTGAAGGATGATTGTAGTTGGGAGCTGAATGTCCAGGGTTACACATTATATTGGAGGATAGGAAGGTAGGCAGAGGGGTGATGTGGCTCTATTGGTAAAGAATGACATCAAATCAGGAGAAAGATGTGACAGAGGATCGGAAGATGTTGAATCCTTGTGGGTTGAGTTAAGAAACTGCAAGGGTAAAAGGACGTTGATGGCAGTTATATACAGACCTCACAACAGTGGCTAGCAGGTGGACCACAGATTACAACAGGAAATAGAAAAGGCAAGTCAAAAGGGCAATGTTATGGTAGTCATGGGGGATTTTAACATGCAGATCGATTGGGAAAATCTGGTTGGTAATGGATCTCAAGAGAGTGAGTTTGTTGAATGCCTAGGAGATGGCTTTTTTGATCAGTTTGTCATTGAGCCTACAAATGGATCAGCTATACTAGATTGGGTGCTATGTAATGAACTGGAGGCGATTAGGGAGCTTAAGGTAAAAGAACCTTGGGAACGAGTGATCACAATATAATTGAGCTCAACTTGGAACTTGATAGGGAGATAGTAAAGTCTGATGTAGCAATATTTCAGTGGAGTAAGGGAAATTACACTGGTATGAGAGAGGTGTTGGCCAAAGTAAACTGGAAGGAACTGCTGGCAGGGAGCAGCAATGGCGTGCATTTCTGGAAAAAATAAGGATGGTGCAGGACTTATGTATTCCAAAAATGTAGACATACTCAAATGGTAAAATAGTACAACCAGAGCTGACAAGGGAAGTCAAAGCTATATTAAAAATGGAAGTTCCCAATTGCCTCAAAAAGGAAACAATTATACCAGTGCCTAAGAAGAATAATGTGGGCTGCCTTAATGACTAGTGCTCAGTAGCACTCACATCGACAGTGATGAAATGCTTTGGGAGGTTGGTCATGACTGGACTGAACTCCTGCCTCAGCAAGGACCTGGACCCATTGTAATTTGCCAATCGCCACAATGGGTCAACGGCAGATGCAATCTCAATGGCTCTGCACACGGCTTTAGACCACCCGGACAACACAAGCACCTACATCAGGATGCTGTTCATCCACTATCATCATCATCATCATCATCAGGTGCCATGCCCAGATTGAGCTTTGACTACCATGGTCCACACACTCCTGTTTCGGGTCAAGTGGATCAATTCATTGGTATTCATTTCCACTTCTCTGGCTGCTGTCTCCATCATCATTTGTCTTTGCTTTCCTTCTGCTTTCTCCCTTCAATCTTTCCCATAATTACCATGCATTCTAACTCCTCTTTCCTAATCACGTGTCCAATGAAGTTACAATGCCTTTTCATGACCTCATACATTATTTCTCTTTTTGTGCTTGCTCTGTTCATGACGTCCTCGTTAGATATTTGTTCTGTCCATGATATTCTTTGCATCCTCCTCAAAAACCACATCTCTGCTGCTTCAATTCGTTTCCTCATCTTACAAGATATTGTCCAACAGTCTGATCCATATAACATAACTGGATAAACGTACTATTTCAGTACTCTGAGGTGGGTTGTCATGCCTAGTTCAGTGTTGGTCAGTATACTCTTCATTCTCATAAAGGTGTCTTTTGCCATCCTTATTCTTCTTTTGATGTCCATGTCGCACCTGCCATCTGATGTCACCCAGCTTCCTAAGTAGCAAAAGTTCTGTACTTGTTTTATGTCTTTTCCCGTTTATTTTCAGCCTGCAGACAGGATTCTCCTTCTTTTTGGATATATTCATACATTCTGTCTTTTTGCAATTGATAGACAGACCCATTTTTGCACTTTCTTCAACAACTATATCAATTAAGTTTTGTAGTCCTTCCTCTGTACTTGCAATTAACACAATGTCATCCGCATACCTGAAATTATTGATGTTTTCACTGCCAACTTTGATTCCCAAGATGTCTCTTATTTTTTGTATAAGGGGTTTCTTCTTTTATGTTACTGTGTATCTTAATCAAAATGGCTTCTTTGTTATGTTAATCTTTTATGCTACTGCGTATGTTAATTAAAATGGCTTCTTTGTTATGTTAAATGCTGAGAAAGTCTGTAGCTAGCACTTTGCTTGGGTTATAACAGATAGCAGAGTAAATGAACCAATGGGTGTCCATGTTATTCTTTCTTGGGGTGATATGCTTTCGCATATGGCTGGGTACCAGGGGGTTGTGGTGGGGAGTTGGAGGAGAGACCGTGAGGATGACGGATGTGTGGAAAAGCTCAGGGTGATTACTCTGGGTGGTCCCGAGCTGTGAGTCGAAGGGGTCTGGGTGGTCCCGAGCTGTGAGTCGAAGGGGTCAGGGTGGTCCCCAGCTGCGAGTCGAAGGGGTCAGGGTGGTCCCGAAGAGGTCCCCGAGCTCCGACGTGTGCACGAAGAAATTGAACTTTGATAAGTCTGGCGCCTTTTCCATTCCTTTTTTTGTATTGAACTTCTATTAATCTCATATAATTAGTAATATCTATAAAGTGTAATTGGTAAAACGTACATTGTGTGCTGGCTGATGATTGATGTTTGTAGCTGAATCAGGTGGCAGTTATACAGCAACCGACATAACCAGGAGACAAGGTGGGAAGCGGACGGGGTTTCCCCTAGATAAATACGAGCCAATGTAGCTGAGTGTTACACTTGTAATATTGTTTCACTGTTCATCAACAAGAGCTCAGCATTTAATACCATATTTCACACAGTCCTGATTCAGAAGTTGCAGAACCTAGGCCTCTGTACCTCCCTCTGCAATTGGATCCTCGACTTCCTAACCAGAAGACCACAATCTGTGTGGATTGGTGATAATATATCCTCCTCGCTGACGGTCAACACTGGCGCACCTCAGGGGTGTGTGCTTAGCCCACTGCTCTACTCTCTATATACACAAGACTGTGTGGCTAGGCATAGCTCAAATGGCATCTATGAATCTGCTGACATTGTTGGTAGAATCTCAGGTGGTGACGAGAGGGCGTACAGATGTGAGATATGCCAACTAGTGGAGTGGTGCCGCAGCAAGAACCTGGCATTCAACGTCAGTAAGATGAAAGAGCTGATTGTGGACTTCAGGAAGGCTTGTCGTTGTGGCTATCCCTCGAGGTCGAGGATGATGGTCTTCATTCTGTTGATCTACTTATGGGCTGTCAAGTGGCTTATGAGTCTACTCTTGACTTCGAAAGTTCTTCCTCATTCAGGACAGGTAGTTCCAGATGGTAGATCGGGCTCTGGTTGTTGCTGCCTCTCTTTCCATTTTCTTCTCTTTTCTTCTAATTCTGCACATGTGTTGGCTTCGAAAGTTGCTGTTCCTTCTCGGATGATGGCTTGCCAGAGTTTCCTGTCCTTGGCATTGGTTTCCCAATTGTTGATGTCGATGTTACATTTCTTCATGTTGGCTTTTAAGACATCTTTGAATCTCTTCTGTTGTCCGCCTCTCTTACGTTTGCCTTCTTTAAGCTGGGAGGAGAAGATTTATTTCGGCAGACGTTCGTCTTTCATCCCAACAACATGACCGCTCCATCTCAGTTAGTTCTTGATGCCGTAGGGCTTCAATGCTTGTTGTTTTTGCTTCATTTAGCACACTGATGTTGGTTCTTCTATCTTCCCAGCTGATATTTCAGATGTTTTGAAGATGTCGTCGGTATGTTGTCCAGATTTCTGATGCATACAGGAGTGTTGGGATTACCACTGCTTTGTACACTAACATTTTGGTGTTTGTTCAGATGTCACGATCATGAAAGACTCTTATTCGGAGAGGTCCAAAAGCTGTTCCAGCGAATTTAAGACGATGTTGGATCTCGTCTTTAAGGTCGACATTGGAGGAGAGGTGACTTCTAAGGTACGGAAAGTGGTCGACGTTTTCCAGGGTTGTTTCGCCAAATTCAATTGATGGTTCTATCCCATTTGTCTCAATTGGTGACGGTTGATAGATGATCTGAGTCTTCTTGGAATTGATGGTAAGTCCAAGTTTTGTTTATGCACAGTTGAAGGCAGTCAGAATCTGTTGTAGGTGGTTTTCTGAGAGAGCTGCAACACTGTTGTCATCTGAGTATTGGAACTCAATGAGGGAACTCGTGGATGTCTTCGTTTTGGATTTGAGATGGGCAAGATTGAAAAGTCTGCCATCTGTACTGAAGACAATTTCGACTCCTAGGGGTAGGTCGTCCTTGATAATGTGGATGATTGTTGCAATGAAGATGGTGAACAAAGTTGGGGCAATTACACATCCCTGTTTTACTCCTGATCTAACTTGAAAAGGCTCACAATTACTGTTGCTGACCATGACTGTGGCAGGCATGCCATCATGGAGGAGTCTCAGGATTTGAATGTATTTTTCAGGGCATCCATAGGTGGATAGGACACCCCATAGGAGTTCCCTTGATACCAAGTCAAAGGCTTTGGTGAGGTTGATGATTGCCATGTACAAAGGCTGAAGTTGTTCACGACATTTTTCTTGTAGTTGTCGCACTGTGAAGATCATGTCGATTGCTCCACGTGATGGTCTAAAACCGGTTTGTGTCTCTGGAAGGATCTTCTCGGCTAAAGACTTGAGCCAGTTGTTCATGATGCGGGTGAGGATCTTTCCTGCTGTTGCTAACAGGGAAATTCCATGATAGTTTCCGCATTCGGATCGATCGCCTTTCCTTTTGTAGATGGTAACCATTGCTGAGTCTCTAAAGTCTGCTGGTACGTCTTCATTTATCCAGATCTTGATGAGAAGTTGATGCAGTTGATAATGAAGCGGGTTACCTCCAATTTTGTAGACCTCGGCTGGTATTCCATCGAGTCCAGCGGCCTTGTTGTTTTTCAAGGTTTTGATGGCTTCCTTGACTTCTTCAAGTGTTGGTATTTTGCTTAGGGAGTCGTCAACGGGCTGTTTTGGAATGTTGTTAATCACATTCCTGTCAAATGAGATGGCTTGATTCAGAAGATCTTCAAAGTGCTCCCTCCATCTAGAATTGATGTCAGCATTGCTCTTCAGGATGGTTGAACCATCTTTGCTTTTGAGAGGGGCTTGACCCTGAGTGGATGGGCCAAAAATAGCTTTAGTTGCTTTGAAAAAGGCTCGAGTGTCATTGGCGTCTGCTAGTTGTTGGATTTCCTGAGCTTTCTTCCTCCACCATTGGTTTTTCAGGTTTCGGGTGCTCTTCTAGACTGCAGCCTTGCATTCCTGATAGGATTTCCTTTTGGTAGCCGATTGTTGGTCATTTTGTAAGGTAATGAAAGCTTTTCTCTTTTCGCCAATGCGTTGTTAGAGTTGTTATCATCGAACCAGTCCTGATGTTTTTTCGTCTTGAACCCAGTTGTTTCTTTGCAGGAAGTGATGATAGCGTTCTTCAATTGATTCCAGTGTTCTTCTACAGATGGTGGGATTTGTTGAGGCAATTGTTCTTGAAGATTTTGTTGGAACTTCTGTACATGGCTAATGTCTTGAAGGATGTCAACATTAAATTTCTTAATAGTGTTCTGATTTTGGTATTTCCTTTTGGGCCGAATCTTCATTCTCATGATGGACGAGATGAGTCGATGGTCTGTCCAGCACTCGTCAGCACCAGTAACAGCTCTTGTTATCAGTACATCTTGTTGGTCCCGAGATCATACGATGATGTAGTCGATGAGGTGCCAGTGTTTGGAGCTTGGATGCTGCCAGGAGACTTCGTGCCTGTTCTTCTGGCGAAATAGGGTGTTTGTAATCACCAGGTTGTGTTCAGCACATTTGGTGAGGAGGAATGTTCCATTGGCATTGACCTTGCCAACTCCTTCCTTGCTTATTATTCCAGTCCAGAGCCTATGATCTTTCCCGACTCTGGCATTGAAGTCTCCCAGGAGAATTATCTTGTCATTGTTGGGAACAGAGGCAAGGACGTGGTCAAGTTGGGCATAGAAGTTCATCTTCAGCGTCCAGAGTTGGAGCATAGATGCTGATGATGGTGGCGTGTTGGTTCTTGACAAGCTGGATTTGCAGAGTCATGAGACATTCATTGATTCCCAGTGGTTGCTCTGTCAGCTTCTGAAGTAGGCTGTTTCGGATGGAAAAACCTACTCCATGGATCCTCGGTTGTTCAGGATCAAGTCCTTTCCAGAAAAAGGTGTATTGACCTTGCTCTTCCTTTAGTTGCCCTTCTCCAGCTCTGCGGGTCTCACTCAGAGCAACAATGTCAAAGTTGAATTTTTGGAGTTCCCGGGCAACAAAGGCAGTTCTCCTCTCTGGTCGGTCTGAATTTGGGTTATCCATCAGAGTTCGTATGTTCCGGGTTCCAAATTTCATAGTTTCACTTCTTGATGTTTTTCGACTGCATGGTGGTGATCCCTCTGGACGTGGCTTTCCAGACAGCATGGGGTGAAGATGAAGGAACACATACCAATTCTCATAGAGGGATCAGAAGTGGAGAGGGTGAGCAACTTCAAGTTCCTTGGTGTCAAGATCTCTGAGGATCTAACCTGGTCCCAACATATCGATGTAGTTATAAAGAAGGAAAGACAGCGGCTATACTTTATTAGGAGTTTGAAGAGATTTAGCATGTCAATAAGTACACTCAAAAACTTCTATAGTAGTACTGTGGAGAGCATTCTGACAGGCTGCACCACTGTCTGGTATGGAGGGGCTACTGCAGAGGACTGGAAGAAGGTGCAGAAGGTTGTAAATCTAGTCAGCTCCATCTTGGGTACTAGCCTACAAACGCAGGACATCTTTAAGGAGCTGTGTCTCAGAAAGGCAGCGTCCATTATTAAGGGCCTCCAGCACCCAGGGCATGCCCTTTTCTCACTGTTACCATCAGGTAGGAGGTATAGAAGCCTGAAGGCACACACTTAGCGATTCAGGAACAGCTTCTTCCCCTCTGCTGATTCCTAAATGAGCACTGAATCTTTGGACACTACCTCACTTTTTTTAATATACAGTATTTCTGTTTTTGCATGTTTTTTTAA
Organism: Mobula birostris; assembly: GCF_030028105.1. Taxonomy (NCBI): domain Eukaryota; kingdom Metazoa; phylum Chordata; class Chondrichthyes; order Myliobatiformes; family Myliobatidae; genus Mobula; species Mobula birostris. The sequence goes on from NC_092378.1 coordinate 157,275,205, forward strand.
TCTATTCAATATACATAATTGATTTACTTGATTATTTATTATTTTTTTATCTTATTAATTTTTTTTCTCGGCTAGATTATGTATTGTATTGAACTGCTGCTGCTAAGTTAACAAATTTAATGTCACATTCCAGTGATAATAAACCTGATTCTGACTCTGAAAAGAAAGGGCATACAACAAAGCAAAAACTAATGGGAAGATAGAGGATTGGGAAATTTTAAAAAAAACCTACGGAGAGCAACTAGAAAAATCATTAGAAGGGAAAAGATGAAATATTGAAAGCAAGCCAGCAAATAATAGCAAAGTGGATAGTGAAAGTTTTTTCAAGTATGTTAAAAATAAAAGAGAACTGAGAGTGGATATAGAATCACTAGAAAATGAGGCAGGAGAAATAATAACGAGGGACAAGGAGATGGCTGATGAACTAAATGAGTATTTTGCATCAGTCTTCACTGTGGAAGACACTAGCAGTATGCCTGATGTAGTGTGTGAAGGAAGAGAAGTGGGTGCAGTTACTATTATAAGAGAGAAGGTCCTCAAAAAGCTGAAAGACCTAAAGGTAAACAACAGGAATTCTGCAGATGCTGGAAATTCAAGCAACACACATCAAAGTTGCTGGTGAACGCAGCAGGCCAGGCAGCATCTCTAGGAAGAGGTACAGTCGACGTTTCAGGCGGAGACCCTTCGTCAAGTCACCTGGACCAGATGAACTACACCCTAGGGTCCTGAAGGAGGTTGTGGATTGTGGTAGCTTTAGGAATGATCTTTCAGAAATGATTGGATTCTGGCATGGTGCCAGAGAACTGGAAATTTGTAAATGTCACTCCACTCTTTGACAAAGGAGGAAGGCAGCAGAAAGGAAAGTATAGACCAGTTAGCCTGACCTCAGTGGTTGGGAAGATGTTAGAGTTAATTTTTAAGGATGAGGTGAGGGAGTACTTGATGACACAGGACAAGATAGTACAAAGTTAATACGGTTTTCTTTGGGGAAAATCCTGCCTGACTAACCTGTTGGAATTCTTTGAGGAGATTACATGTAGGATAGATAAAAGGGATGCAATGGGTTTTGTATATTTGGACTTTCAGAAGGCCTTTGACAAAGTACCACACATGAAGCTGCTTACCATGTTTACAGCCCATGGTAGTACAGGAAAGTTATTAACATGGTTAGAGCATTGGCTGATGGGAGGAGGTAGTGAGTGGGAATAAAAAGATCCTTTTCTGGTTGGCTGCCAGTGGTGACAAGTGGTGTTCTGCAGGGGTCAGTCTTGGGACCACTTCTTTTTATGCTGTATATCAATGATTTAGATGATGGAATAGATGGCTTTGTTGCCAAGTTTGCAGATGATACGAAGATTTGTGGAGGGGCAGGTAGTGTTGAGGAAACAGGTAGGATGCAGAAGGACTTAGACAGATTAGGAGAACGGGCAAAAAAGTGGCAAATGAAATACAATGTTGGAAAATGCATGGTCATGCACTTTGGTAGTAGAAATAAATGAGCAGACTATTTTCTAAATGGGGAGAAAATCCAAAAATCTGAGATGCAAAGGGACATTGGAGTCCTTGTGCAGAACACCCTAAAGGTTAACTTGCAGGGCGAGTCAATGGTGAGGAAGGCAAATGCCATGTTAGCATTCATTTCAAGAGATCCAGAATATAAGAGCAAAGTTGTGATGCTGAGGCTTTATAAGGCACTGGTGAAGCCTCACCTTGATATTGTAAACAGTTTTGGGCCCCTCATCTTAGAAAAGATATGCTGGCATTGGAGAGGGTCCAGAGGAGGTTCACAAGGATGATTCCAGGAATGGAAGTGTTATCATATGAAGAATGTTTGGTGGCTCTGGGTCTGTACTCGCTGGAATTCAGAAGGATGAGGGGGGATCTCATTGAAACCTTTCAAATGTTGAAAGGCTTAGACTGAGTAGATGTGGAAAGGGTGTTTCCCATGGTGGGAGAGTCTAGGACAAGAGGGCATAGCCTCAGGATAGAGGGGAGCCCTTTCAAAACAGAGATGCGGAGAAATCTCTTTAGCCAAAGGGTGGTGAATTTGTGAAATTTGTTACCAGATGCAGCTGTGGAGGCCAGGTCGTTGGTGTATTTAAGGCAGAGATTGATAGGTTCTTGATTGGACATGGCATGAAAGGTAACGGGGAGAAGGCCAGGAACTGGAGTTGAGGACGAGAAAAAAAATGGATCAGCCATGATTGAATGGTGGAGTAGGCACGATGAGCCAGATGGCCTAATTCTGCTCCTATGCCTTATGGTCTTAATGATAGATAACACCTTTTTGAGGCATCACATTTGAAGATGTCCTCAATGCTGACGAGGCTACTGCCTATGATGAAGCTAGCTGAGTTTGCAACTTTCTGAACTTTGTCCGACGTTTTGCAGTGGCCCCCCCCCCCCCCCGTACCAGATAGTGATGCAAGCAGCAGCTGGAATGCTCTCCATGGTATATCTGTAGGCATATGCGAGAGTCTTTGGTGACATACCAAATCTCCTCAAATTCCTAATGAAATATAGGTGGAGTCATGCCTTTGTAACTGCATCAACACATTGGGCCCAGGTTAGATCTTCAGAGATGCTGGTACTCAGGAACTTGAAATTGCTCATCCTTTCCACTGCTGATCCTTTGATGAGAACTGTTGGGTGTTCCCTTGACGTCCTTTTCCTGAAATTCACAATCTGTTCCCTGATGTTACTGATGTTGAGTGTAAGGTTTGTTGTTGTGACATCAGTCAACCAGCTGATCTCTCTCCTGTATACCTCCTTGTCACCTTCTGAAACTCTGCCAACAATAACTGTGTTGCCAGCAAGTTTATGAGCAGTGCCTAGCCACATTGTTATGGGTGTAGAGAGAGCAGAACAGTGGGCTAAGCTGCGGCCTTGAAGCACAACAGTGTTGACTGTCAATGAGGAGATGCTATTTTTGATCTACACTGATGGAGGTCTTCTGATGAGGGAGTCAAGGATTGCAGAAGGAGTTACAGAGGCCCAAGTTTTGGAGCCTGTTCTCCTGATTTCATCTTCAGAGTCCACAATTAGTTCCTTGGATTTGCTGACACTGAGTGCAAGGTTGTCATCACAACACCACTTAACCAGCTGACCTGTATGCCTCCTCGTCACCATTTGTGATTCTACCAACAACAGCAGTGTCACTGGCGAACCTATAGAGAGTGTTGAAGACATGTTTAGACATGGTCGTGGGTATAGTAAGAATAGAGAGGATGGGGGTGTAGGGTGGGCTAAGCATGTAGCCCTGAGGTGCACCTGTATTGATGGTCAGTGAGGAGGAAATTGTATTGGTTGTGGTCTCCCAGAGAGGAAGATAAGGATCCAATTAAAAATTCATCTTATCAGCTTGTACTCAGCATCACCAAGACCAGTAAACTGATTGTGGCTTTCGAGAAGGGGAAGTCAGGAGAACATACACCAGTCCTCATTGAGGTGTCAGCATTGGAAAGGGTGAGAGCTTCAAGTTTTTGCTTGTCAACGTCTTGGAGGATCTACTCTGGGCCCAACATATTGCTGCAATCAGAAGGAGGCTTTATTTCATCAGGAACTTGAGATTTGGTATGTTAGCAAAGACTTTCGCAGTTTTCTACAGATGTACTGTGGAGAACATTCTGACTGGTTGCAACATGGCCTGAAATGGGCAATCCAATGCACAAGATCACAAGAAGCCAAAGAGGGTTATAGTCTCAGCTTGCTCCTTCACAGGCACAACCCATTGCACCATTGAGGGTATCTTCAAGAGGTTGTGCCTCAAAAAGACAACATCCATCAATAAGGACCCTCACAATCCAAGACGTACCTTATTTTCATTACTACCACATTGGGAAAGAGGTACAGGAACCTGAAGACTCACATTCAAACTCTATTTACAGAATTAAGGAAAATCCCAAGGCATTCTACATGCACGTGAAGAGCAGGGGGATAACTAGAATAAGGGTAGGACTGCTCAGGGGTGAAGGGTGAAACGTGTGCCTGGGTTTGGAGGAGATGCGGAAGTCTTTAATGAATACCTTGCTTCAGTGTTCATCAGTGAGAAGGACATTGATAAATGTGAGGCTAGCATGGAATAGGTCATTGTGCTGGAACATGTTGAGGACAAGAAGAAGTTGGTCAGTGCTGTAGCTTTTGAAAAACTTCAGGATAGATAAGTCTCTGGGGACAGTATATACCCCAGGTTACTATGGGAAGCAAGGGAAGAGATTCGTAAACACAAAATACTCTGCAGATGCTGGGGTCAAAGCAACACGGACAACATGCTGGAGGAACCCAGCAGGTCGGGCAGCATCCGTGGAAACGAACGGTTTTACTGTTTGTTTCCACGGATGCTGCCCGACCTGCTGAGTTCCTCCAGCGTGTTGTGCGTGGAGGGAAGAGATTGCCAGGGCATTGATGAAGACCTTTGCATCCTTACTGGCCACAGGAGTAGTATCGGAGGATTGGAGGATGGCAAATGTTGTTCTTTAGCTCAAGGAAAGTAATAGGAATAATCTTGGGAATTACATGTTCATTTGTCTTATGTCAGTGGTCGGGAAACTAATAGAGAGGGACAAGTTTTGTGAGCACTGGAGAAGCATAGGCTTATTAGGAACAGTCAGTAAGGCTTCGTGAGGGACTGGTCATGCCTTATGGACTTGATTGACTTTTTGAGGAAGTGACTAAACAAATTGATGAAGGTAATGCAGTGAATATGACAAGGTTCCCCACCCAGCAAGTCATGAGGAATAGCCATGATGGAAACTTGGCTCTGAAGATTAGGAATTTGAAAGCAGAGGGTGGTAGTAATTGGAGAGTATTCTGTCTGGAGGTTGATGACCAGTTGTGTTCTGCAGCGATCTGTTCTGGGACCCCTGCTCTTTGTGATTTTTATAAATGACCTGACTCTGGCAATGTGCTGGAGGACTGGAAAATTGCAAATGTCACTCCACACTTTAAGAAAGGAGGAAGGCAACAGAAAGGAAATTATAGACCAGTTAGCCTGAACTCAGTGGTTGGGAAGATGTTTTAGTCAGTTGTTAAGGATGAGGTGATGGAGTACAGGACAAGATAGGACAAAGTCAACATGGTTTATTAAAGGAAAATCTTGCCTGACAAGCTGTTGGAAATCTTTGAGAAGACTGCAAGTAGGATAGATAAAGGGGATACAGTAGATGTTGTATATTTGAACTTTCTGAAGGCCTTTGACAAGGTGCCACACATGAGGCTGCTTACCAGGTTATGAGCCCATGGTATTACAGGAAAGTTACTGGCAGAGTTAGAGCACTGGCTGATGTGCGAATAAAAGATTCTTTTCTTAATTGGCTGCCAGTGACTAGTGGTGTTCTGCAGGGTTCGGTGTTGGGACTGCTTTGTCTTATGCAATATGTCAGTGATTTAGATGATGGAACAGATGACTTTGTTGCTAAGTTTGCAGATGATACAAAGATTGATGGAGGGGCAGATAGCGTTGGGGAAACAGGTAGACTGCAGAAGGACTTGGAGAAATTAGGAGAATGGGCAAGAAAGTGGCAAATAAAATACAATATTGGAAAACGTATGGTCATGCACTTTGGTTGAAGAAATAAAAGTGCAGGCTACTTTCCAAATGGGTAGAAAATCCAAAAATCTGAGATGCAAAGGGACTGGGAGTCCTTGTGCAGAACACCTTAAAGGTTAACCTACAGGTAGAGTCGGTGGTGAGCAAGGAAAATGCAATGTTAGCATTCATTTCAAGAGATCTGGAATATAACAGCAGGGATGTGATGCTGAAGTTTGGTAAGGCACTGGTAAGGCTTTGCCCTGAGAATTCTGAACAGGCCTGGGCCCCTCATCTAAGAAGAGATGTGCTGGCATTAGAGAGTGTTCAGAGGGCATTCACAATGATGATTCCGGGAATGAAAGGATTATGATACAAAGAAAGTCTGATAGCTTTGGGTCTGGAATTTAGAAGTATGATGGGGGATCTCATTGAAACCTTTCGAATGTTGAAAGGACTAGATAGAGTAGATGTGGAAAGAGTTTGATAGGTTCTTGATTGGACACGACATCAAAGGTAACAGGGAGAAGGCCAGAGAGTGGGGCTGAGGAGGGAAAAAGGGATTAGCCATGATTGAATGGCAGAGCAGACTCGATGGACCAAATGGCCTCATTCTGCTCTTATGCCTTATGGTCTTATTGCCTTATGAAACATTAACTCTGTGTGTGTGTGTGTGTGTGTGTGTGTGTGTGTGTGTTCATGCTCCTGTACCTCCTCCATAAGAAGAGAGCATGTCCTGGATGATGGGGGTCCTTTATGATGGATGCTGCCTTTTTGAGGCATCACCTTGTGAAGGCAAATGGGACTCACTCAGATAAGCAACTGTGTTATATTGGTATTGGACACAGCCTCAGAATAGAGGGGAGTCCTTTTAGAATGGAGATGAGGAGGAATTTCTTTAGCCGGAGAATGATGAATCTGTGGGATCCCTTACCACAGGCAGCTGTGGAGGCCAAGTCTTTATGTATATTTAAGGCAAAGGTTGACAGATTCTTGATTGATCAGGACATGAAGGGATACTGGGTAAAGGCAGAAGATTGGATCAGCCATGATGAAGTGGCAGAGCAGGATTGATGGGCCAAATGACCTAATTCTGCTCCTATATCTTATGGTGTTATGGACTTCTAAAACCAATTGGCTGCACCAGTGATCATTTAGTGTGGCATATTAAAGGGGGGGGGGTGAGTGCAATCAATTATTTTGTGTTTTATATTTGTAATTAATTTAGTTCACTTTCTGGAGATCTGTTTTCAATTTGACACAGAAGATCTTTTTCTGTTGATCAGTGTCAAAAAAGCCCAATTAAATCCACTGTGATTCAACATTGTAAAACAATAAAACATGAAAACTTTCAAGGGGGGTGAATACTTTTTATAGGCACTGTATTCTCCTTCACTTTGTCTGCTAGAGCAACTGTATGCCTTCTTTTAGCCTTCCTGATTTCTTTCTTACGTGTTCTCTTACTTTTCTTATACTCCATAAGAACCTTATTTGTTCTTACTTGCCTAGACCTACTATGTACATCCTTTTTTGTATTAACCAGGGCATCAATATATCTTGAAAACCAAGCATCGAGAAACTTGTTATCTTTACCTTTTATTCTGACAGGCACATACAAGACTTGTACTCTCAAAATTTCATTTTTGAAGGCCTTCCACTTACCAAGTACAGTTTTGCCAGAAAACAGCCTGTTTCAATCCAATATGCCAGATCATTTCTGATACCACCAAAACTGGCCTTTCTCTAATTTAGAATCTCAACATGCAGACCGGACCTATCTCTTTGTAGGTTTACTTTGAAACTAATAGCATTGTGGTCACTGGATGCAAAGCGTTCCTCCACACAAACCTCTGACACCTGCCCTGTCTCATTCCCTAATAGCAGATCCAGTATCACACGCTCTGTCGTTGGGAATTCTACGTACTGATGAAGGGAACTTTCCAGAACACATTTGACAAACTCTATCCCATCTAGTTCTTTTACAGTGTGAAATTCGCAGTCGATATGTGAAAAGTTAAAACACCTGCTATAAGAACCTACATAAAAGTTGCTGGTGAACGCAGCAGGCCAGGAAGAGGTACAGTCGACATTTCGGGCCGAGACCCTTCATCAGGACTAACTGAAAGAAGAGCTAGTAAGAGATTTGAAAGTGGGAGGGGGAGGGAGAGATCCTGAAATGATAGGAGAAGACAGGAGGGGGAGGGATGGAGCCAAGAGCTGGACAGTTGATTGGCAAAAGGGACATGAGAGGATCATGGGACAGGAGGCCTAGGGAGAAAGAAAAGGGGGAGGGGGGAAGCCCAGAAGATGGGCAGGGGTATAGTGAGAGGGACAGAGGGAGAAAAAGGAGAGAGAGAAAAAGAATGTGTGTATATAAATAACGGATGGGGTATGAGGTGGAGTTGGGGCATTAGCGGAAGTTTAATAAGTCAATGTTCATGCCATCAGGTTGGAGGCTACCCAGACGGAATATAAGGTGTTGTTCCTCCAACCTGAGTGTGGCTTCATCTTTACAGTAGAGGAGGCCGTGGATAGACATATCAGTATGGGAATGGGATGTGGAATTAAAATGTGTGGCCACTGGGAAATCCTGCTTTCTCTGGCGGACAGAGTGCAGGTGTTCAGCGAAATGATCTCCCAGTCTGTGTCGGGTCTCGCCAATATATAGAAGGCCACATCGGGAACACCCGACGCAGTATATCACCCCAGCCGACTCACAGGTGAAGTGTCGCCTCACCTGGAAGGACTGTCTGGGGCCCTGAATGGTGGTGAGGGAGGAAGTGTAAGGGCACCACCATCAACTCTGCTCTCAAACGCATCTCCCCCATTTCACGCACATCTGCTCTCACTCCATCCTCCTGCCACCCCACTAGGAATAGGGTTCCCCTTGTCCTCACCTACCACCCCACCAGCCTCCGGGTCCAACATATAATTCTCTGTAACTTCTGCCACCTCCAATGGGATCCCACCACTAAGCACATCTTTCCCTCCCCCCCACCCCCCCGACTTTCTGCAGGGATCACTCCCTACCTGACTCCCTTGTCCATTCGTCCCCTCCCTTCCTCCCCACTGATCTCCCTCCTGGCACTTTTCCTTGTAAGCGGAACAAGTGCTACACATGCCCTTACACTTCTTCCCTAACATTCTTGCGGGTAGATTTGCTAATGCTGCTCCGGGGGGGGGTTTAAATTAGATTTGCAGGGGGAGAGGAACCAGAGTGTTAGAGCAGATAGTGAGGTGGAGGAGGATAAAAGTCATGCAGATAGTGAGGTGGAGGAGGATAAAGGTCATGTGAGGACTGCATGCATAGACAGAAATCAAAGGTTTGTACGTGATAGAAGTGTTCTCAGGTGCATCTATTTCAATGCAAGGAGTATTGTAGGTAAGGCAGATGAGATTAGGGCGTGGATTGCCACGTGGGATCACGGCATTATTGCTATTAGTGAGACTTGGTTGCAGGAGGGGCAGGACTGGCAGCTCGATGTTCCGGGGTTCCGTTGTTTCAGACGTGATAGAGGGGGAGGGATGAAAGGGGGAGGAGTGGCATTACTAGTCAGGGAAAATATCACAGCTGTGCGTAGGCAGGACAGCCTGGAAGGCTCGTCTACAGAGGCCACATGGGTGGAGCTGAGGAACAGGAAAGGTGTGACCACACTGATAGGGTTGTATTATAGACCGCCCAATAGTCAGAGAGAATTGGAGGAGCAAATCTGTAGAGAGATAGTAGAGAGATAGTAGACCGATGTAAGAAACAGAAAGTCGTAATAGTAGGGGATTTTAACTTTCCATATATTGACTGGGACTCCCAAACTGTGAAAGGGCTAGGTCACTTGGAGTTTGTCAAATGTGTTCAGAAAAGTTTTCTAAATCAATATATAGAGGTACCTATGACAGAGGATGCAATATTTGATCTATCAGGGAACCAGACGGGTCAGGTGACAGAAGTATGTGTAGGTGAACATTTTGGGTCCAGTGACCATAATGTCATTATTTTCAAGTTAATTATGGATAAGGAAAGGTCTAGTCCTCCACTTGAGGTTCTAAATTGGAGAAGGGCTAATTTTGTGGAAATGAGAAATGATCTAGGAAGAGTGGATTGGGATAAGTTGTTTTCTGGCAAGGATATGTTCAGTTAGTGGAAGGCCTTCAAAGGAGAAATTTTGAGAGTGCAGAGTTTGCATGTTCCTGCCAGGAGAACCTGCATAGAGAACCTTGGTTTTCAAGGGATATTAGCGATCTGGTTAAGAAAAAGAGAGAGGTGTATAGCAGGTAGAGGCAACAAGGAACAAATGAGGTACTTGAAGAGTGTAGAAAATGTAAGAAAATACTAAAGAAGGAAATCAGGAAGGCAAAAAGAAGACATGAGGTTGCTTTGGCAGATAATGTGAAGGTAAACCCGAAGAGTTTCTACAAATATATTAAGAGTAGTAGGGGACAAAATTGGTCCCCTAGAAGATCAGAGTGGTCATCTATGTGTGGAGCCTCACGAGATGGGGCAGACCTTAAACAGTTTTTTTGCATCAGTATTTACTCAGGAAACTGGCATAGCATATATGGAAGGAAGTAGTAGTGTCATGGAACATATAGAGATTAAAGAGGAGGAGGTGCTTGCTGCCTTACAGCGAATAAAGGTAGATAAATCCTCCAGGCCTGACATGATATTTCCTCAGACCTCGAGAGAGACTAGTGTAGAAATTGCAGGGGCCCTGGCAGAAATATTTAAAATGTCCTTAGCCATGGGTGCGATGCTGGAGGATTGGAGGGTAGCTCATGTTGTTCCATTGTTTAAAAAAGGCTCCAAAAGTAATTACAGGCCAGTGAGCCTGACATCAGTAGTAGGTAAATTATTGGAAGGTGTTCTGAGAGACCGGATATACAAGTATTTGGACAGCCAAGGGCTGATTAAGGATAGTCAGCATGGCTTTATGCATGGTAGATCGTGTTTAATGAATCTTGTAGAGTTTTTTGAGGAGGTTACCAAGAAAGTAGATGAAGGAAAGGCTGTGGATGTTGTCTACATGGACTTTAGTAAGGCCTTTGACAAGGTCCCACATGGGAGGTTAGTTCAGAAGGTTCAAACACTAGGTATCCATGGAGAGGTTGTAAACTGGATTTGAAATTGGCTTTGTGGTAGTGGTAGTGGATAATTGCTTCCCAGATTGGAAGCCTGTGGCCAGTGGTGTGCCTCAGGGATCTGTGCTGGGACCATTGTTGTTTGTTGTCTATATCAATGATCTAGATGATAATGTGGTAAATTGGATCAGCAAGTTTGCTGATGACACTAAGATTGGAGGTGTTGTGGACAGCGAGGAAGGCTTTCAAAGCTTGCAGAGGGATCTGGACCAACTGGAAAAATGGGCCAGAAAATGGCAGACAAGTGTGTGTCACACTGGTGGGGGCATTGGGAGCAAGGGTGGACCCAAATGCAAGACACATCTTGTGAGGTTTAAGTAACCATTTAGTTTATTGTTCGATACCAGGAGAGCTAGGCAGGAGCAGGAGTAGCGAACTGGACAAGGAGTCAGGACTACGACTAGGCAGGGACCAAGGGTCTGGGCTTGGACTTGGAATCGGCTCCCAGAACTAGAGGAGACATGAAGTGGCTAGGGTATGGACTCCGAGCCCAAGACTGGGCAAGGACCCAGTACTGGGTCTTGCCTCGGGCTCGGACCCCAGAACCAGGCATGGACATGACATGGGCTAGGGAGAGGAGGAACATGGAAAAATAGAGCCTCGATCTCGGGAGAGCAGGTACATGGAACCATGGACACATACACAGAACACAAAGCAGGGACCCCTCCTTGGGAACAGGACATAGGGCTGGGAGTCATACACAGAACAGAGAGCCGGGACCCCTCCTTGGGTACAGGACATAGGGCCAGGACTCATGACCCCCGCGGGGCAACGGCAAGACGGCCTGACTTACCCCACGGAGGCGAGGACAAGACAAGACAAGACAAGACCCCCTGCGGTGCAACGGCAAGATGGCCTGACTTACCCCACGGAGGCGAGGACAAGATAAACACCAAAGGACAACACAGTTCCTGTCTAGCTCCAGCAATAGAACCAGACCGAGGTGCAGGCGAGAGCTACAGACGAGGGCTAGAGGCGGGAGGGGCAGAGAGGGATTCAGACGGGGGGTAGGACAGGAATCATAGACCGCCAGGGCCAGGACTTGACTCAGAACTGGGAAGCCGCCAGGGCCAGGACTTGATTTGGTACTTGAATGCCGCCAGGACCAGGACTTGACTTAGTACTTGAATGCCGCCAGGGCAAGGACTCGACCTGATACTTGAATGCTGCCGGAGCCAGGACTTGACTTCGAACTTGAATGCCTCTGGAGCTACGACTTGACTTGGTACCTCCGGGTAGTGGCGAGCTCTCGACTCAGCCCGGGAACAGTAGACAGCGGTTCTTGAAGATTCCCTCCGGCGGGTTAACTGACGGACCCACCTCGGTGAGGAAACTTTGCAGGCTCGCTTCGGCGAGGTAACTGGACAGGGTTGCTCCGGTGAGGAAGGGCGAATTACAGGCACTCGCTTCGGCAGAGACTAGGCTTGCTCCGGCCAGATGACATTGGCACGCCGTACCTTGGTGACCTTGCAGACACTCCAGTGCCGAATGGCTGAAAGCCGGAGACTATAAACTACCGGTTCAACCGAGCATTGATTGCCTCTAATCACCAAAGCCGAGGGACACGGGAAAACAAGGAATCAACGGTCCGGATCATAACATAAACAAGGTAAATTTAAAGGGACCCCGATCCGGACCATGACAGTGTGAGGTGTTGCATTTTGGAAGGACAGATCAAGGTAGGACATACACAGTAAATGGTAGGGCACTGAGGAATGCAGAGGAACAAAGGGATCTGGGAGATCAGATACATAACTCCCTGAAAGTAGCATCACAGGTAGACAGGTTGTAAAGAAGGCTTTTGACATCCTGGCATTCATAAATCAAAGTATTGAGTATACTTGGGATGTTATGGGGAGGTTGTATAAGACATTGGTGAGGCCAAATTTGGAGTATTGTGTGCAGTTCTGGTCACCTAACTATAGGAAGGATAGCAGTAAGATTGAAAGAGTGCGGAGAAGATTTACTAGGATGTTGCCGGGTCTTCAGGAGTTGAGTTACAGAGAAAGATTGAACAGGTTAGGACTTTATTCCTTGGAGCGTAGAAGAATGAGGGGTGATTTGATAGAGGTTTACAAAATTATGAGGGGTATAGACAGAGTAAATGCGAGTAGGCTCTTTCCACTTAGATTAAGAGAGATAAATACGAGAGGACATGGCTTGGGGTAAAGGGGAACGATTTAGGGGGAACATTAGGGGGGACTTCTTCACTCAGAGAGTGGTAGGAGTGTGGAACGAGCTGCCATCTGATGTGGTAAATGCTCACTCTTTTAAGAATACATTGGATAGCTACATGGAAGAGGTCTGGAGGGTTATGAACTGGGTGCAGGTCAATGGGACTAGTGGAATAAAGTTTTGGCGCAGACTAGAAGGGCCGAATGGCCTGTTTTCTGTGCTGTAGAGTTCTATGGTTCTGTGGCAGTCTCTCGGAATTGGACTGCAACTAGTCACCGGGCAGGCGTGAGTGAAGACGGCATCCTTTTCAATTAGTTCCGCACTCAAGATTAAAAAGGCAGAACTTTATGGCAGTTTTCCAGATCTGGACTGCGACCAGTCACTGAGTGGAATTCACTAGAAAGGAAGAATAAAAATAATGCAAGTGTAAGCGGAACGGCCATTGTTGTGAGTGGTCCAGTGTTTGGATTGGCTTTGGCTTATCAGGCTTGGGAGAGGTAAAGTATCTGTTAAGTTTCTCTTTTTGTTCTTAATTCTTCATTTCTCATCTGTTAGGGTATGGTAGTGTAATGAGAATCACTCCAGGGCAGTGTTTTGTACTACATGTGAGATGTGGGATTTCTGGGAGAACTCCAGCCTCCTGCATAAAGCTGCAGATCCTAAGAGAATGTATTAAGGAACTGGAGCTGCAGTTCGATCACCTTTGGCTCATGCGGGAGAATGAAGAGGTGATATATAGGAGCTACATGGAGGTAGTCACCCCCTAAGTTGCAGGAGGTAGATAAGAGAGATTTTAGGGAATTAGGTAGAAAGCTGAAAAACAGGATCTCCAGGGTAGTAATCTCTGGGTGACTGTCAAAAGAATTAAGGGAAATGCACAGCCAGTGCAGGGTACCTCTGTGGCTGGTCCCTTCTATAATAAGTATACTACTTTAGATACTGGTGAGTGTGACAACCTACCAAGGTGCAGTGACCAGGTACTGAATCTGGTGCTGTGACTCAAAGAGAAGAGAAGTGATGACGACTGCAGTGGTGAATAACAAAGACGAGCTGCTGTGTGGGTGTGATAGAGTCATCTGGATGGTATAGTGCCTCCAGGTGCCAGAGTTACAGATGTCTCATATCGGGTCCATGGCATTCGAAATGGGGAGGGTGAACAGCCAGAAATTTTGGCAACAATGACATAGGTAGACAAGGTGAGGAGGTCCTGAAGAGAGATGTTAAGCAGCTAGGTAGAAAACTGAAAAACAGCACCTCCAGGGTAGTAATCTCTGGATTGCTGATTGAGCCACACGGCAGTGAGGGTAAGAATAGGATGATTTGGCAGGTGGATACATGGCTGAAAAACTGGTACAGGGGAAGGGGTTCAGATTTCTGGATCATTGGGATCTCTCTTCTAGGGGCGATATGACCTGCAGAAAAGGGATGGATTACACGTGAACCTGAGGGGGACCAATATTCTTGTGGGAAGGTTTGCCGGAGTTGTTTGGGAGGGTTAGAACTAATTTGATAGAGGGATGGGAACCGGAATGATAGTACTGAGTATGAGGTAGTTGGTTTACAAACTAAGCTAATCTGCAGTGAGGCTCTTAGCAAGGAGAGGCTGATGATAGGGTAAGATTGCAGTGAACTGAATGAGTTGCAATGTAAAAGGCGGACAAAATCTAAAAGAGTGAATACAGGACTGAAGGTGTTGTATTTGAATGAGCGCAGTATATGGGATAAGGCAGATGAACTTGTAGAACAGTTACAGATTGGTACATATGGTGTAGTCATCACTGAATCATGGCTGAAAAAAGATTATAACTGGGACCTTAATGTCCAAGAATACACATTATCTGGAAAGGACGGACGGGAAGGCAGAAGGGGTGGTGTGGCTCTGTTGGTAAAACATGAAATCAAATCATTAGTACGTGGTAACATAGGATCAGAAGGTGTTGAATCAGAGCTAAGGAACTGCAAGGGTTAAAAAGTACTTGATGGGAGGAAAAGGATCTAGGATCTTTTTTATAGTGCAGATAACCTGATGGGAGTTATATACAGACCCCCAAGCAGTAGCAAGGATGCGGTCTACAAATTACAACAGGAAACAGAAAATGCATGCCAAGAGGGCAATGTGACAATAGTCATGTGGGATTTCAATACGAGGGTAGATTGGAAAAAATCAAATCCGGACATCAGAGGCTTGCAGAGGAGGGGACTTCAATCAAGTGAAGGATAAAAGGCAGGAGTGGATTGCGGTAGCCTAATAGAGCTTTAACCAGTGGGCAATCGGTGTTTGCGATTGATCAGTAAAAGCAAATTAAAGGAAGGCAGGGGCAAGCACAGTGGCCATCGTCGCAATGGTTGTCGTCTGAGTGGACAGAGTCGGAGTGGTGATCTTGAGGCTATAGGTCTTCAAGGCTTCAATGAAGAGAGGCTTTACTCAGAGAAAGCAAAGGTAAGAAAAGCTCAAGTTTTTTTCTTTCTCTTCTTTATATCTGCTCAGCTGGGACTGTAGGCAGAGCAATGCAATGTTCCTCTTGAGAGATGTGGGAAAACAGGGAGACCTCCAGTGTCACTGACCACTACAACTGTGAGAAGTGCATCCAGCTTCAGCTTCTAACAAACCATGTTAAGGAGCTGGAGCTGGAACTGGCTGAACTCCAGATCATTTGGGAGGCTGAAGGGGTGATAGGTAGGACATGTAGAGAGGTAGTTACACCCAGGACACAGGAAAATGGACGACAGTCAGGAAGGGGAAAGGGAACAAGGATCCAGTGCAGAGTGGCCATCCCCCCCGACAGTAGGTACATCACTTTGAATACAGTCAGGGGATGGATGGTCTAATAGAGGAAAGTCACAGTGGTCAGGTCTCTGGCACTGAGTCTGTCTCTGTGACCCAGAAGGAAGGGGGAAGAGGAGGCACACTGTAGTGACAGGGGATTCGTTAGTCAGGGGAACGGATAGGAGATTCTGTGGGTGAGAAGGAGATTCCCGGATGGTATGTTGCATCCTGGGTGCCAGGGTCCGGGATATGTCGGATCGAGTCCTCAGCATTTTTAAGTAGGAGGGTGAACAGCCAGAAATCGTAGTCTTAACTGGCTTATATCATGGTCCCTGCAGGTACCAATGGTATGGGTAGAACGAGAGACGATGTTCGGAATAGGGAGATCAGGGAGTTAGGTGCAAAGTTAAAGGGCAGGACCTCCAGGGCTGTGATCTCAGAACTGCCACCCGTACAACGTGCTAGTGAGGCTATAACTAGGAAGATTATACAGTTTAACACGTGATTAAGGAGTTGGTGTAGGAGGGAGGGCATAAGATTTTTGAATCATTGGGCTCTCTTCCAGGGAAGGTAGGACCTTTACAGAAGGGACAGTTTGCACCTAAACTGGAGGGGGTCTAATATCCCAGCAGGAAGGTTTGTTAATGCTGCACAGTGGGGTTTAACTAGAGTTGCAGGGAGATGGGAACCAGAGTGCCAGAACAGGTAGTGGAGAGGTTGTGGAGGTAGATGTTGGTAAGACCACAGCCAAAGTTGGTGATCAAAAGATTGAGCATGGTGCGGCAAAATTGAAAAGGGCGAATATAGGACTGAAGGTATTGTATCTGAGTGCAAGCAGTACCCGGAATAAGGTAGATAAACTTGCAGCACAGTTGCAGATTGGTAGGTATGATCTTGTAAGCATCATTGAATCATGGCTGAAAGATTATAGTTGGGAGCTTAATGTCCAAGGATACACAGTGTATCAGAAGGACAGACAGGAAAACAGAGGGGGCAGGGTTGCTCTGTTAGCAAAAAATAAAATCATTAGAAAGAGGTGACATAAGGTCCAAAGGTGTTGAATCATTGTGGATAGAGCTTAAGGAACTGCAAAGGTAAAAGGACCCTGATGCGAGTTGTATACAGACCCCCAAACAGTAGTAAAGATGTGACCTACAAATTACAATGGGAGATAGAAAATGCACGCCAAAAGGGCAATGTTACAATAGTCATGGGGGACTTTAATATGCAGATAGATTGGGAAAATCAGGTTGGTGCTGGATTACAGGAGGGGGAATTTCTAGAGTGCCTACGAGGTGGCTTTTTAGAGTTCAGTGCATTAGAGGATCAGCTGTTTTAGATTGGGTGTTGTGCAATGAACCAGAATTGATTAGAGAGCTCAAGGTAAAAGATAGATTCTTTATTAATCCTGAAGAAAATTACAGTGTCACAGTAGCATTACAAGTGCAATATACAAATTTACAAATATTAGAAGAAACCTTAAGTGCAAGTGATCATAATATGATCGACTTCATCCTGAAATTTGAGAAGGAGAAGCTAAAGTCAGATGTATCTGAATTACAATGAAGTGGAGTCACAGAGGCATGAGAGAGGATTTAGCCAGAAATGATTGATAAAGAACACTGGCAGGGATGATGGCAGATCAGCAATGGCTGGAATTTCTGGAAGCAATTTGGACAGCAGAGGATATTAACATCCCAAAGAGGAGAAAGTATTCTAAGGGCAAGACGACATAACAGTGGCTGATAACAGTAGTCAAACCAACATAAAAGCCAAAGAGAGGGCATATAATAGAGCAAAAAATTAGTGGGAAGTTAAAGGATTGGGAAGCTTTTAAAAACCAAGAAAAGGCAACTAAAAAAGTCATTAAGAAGGAAAAAATGGAATACAAAGGTAAGCTAACAAATAATATTAAAGAGGATACCAAGAGTTTCTTCAGATACATAAAGTGTAAAAGAGAGGTGAGAGTGGATATCAGATCACTGGAAAATGTAATGGGGGAGAAGGAAATAGTAGTTGAATTGAGTAATTATTTTACATCTTTCTTCACTGTGGAAAACATGAGCATTATGCCGGAATTTGAGTGTATCAAGGGGCAGAAGTGTGTAAAGTTGCCATTACTAGGGAGAAGGTACTTGGGACACTGAAAGGTCTGAAGGTAGATAAGTTTCCTGGACCAGATGGAATACACCCCAGGGCTCTGAAAGAAGTGGCTGAAGAGATTGTAGAGGCATTAGTAATGATATTTCAAAAATTAATTGTTTCCAGGATAGTTCCACAGGAATGAAAAATTGCAACTCTTCAAGAAGGGAGTGAGGCAGTAGAAAGGAAATTATAAGCCAGTTATTCTGACCTCAGTGGTTGAGAAGATAATGGAGACCATTGTTAAGGTTGTGGTTTTAGGGTACTTGGAGGCACATGATAATATAGGCCGTAGTCGGCATAGTTTCCTCAAGGGAAAATCTTGCCTGTAAAATCTGTTGGAATTCTTTGAAGAAACAATACATAGGATAGACAAAGGAGAATCGGATCATGTTGTGTAATTGGTTTTTCAGAAGGCCTTTGACAAGCTGCCACACATGAGGCTGCTTAACAAGCTAAGTGGTATTACAGGAAGATTCTAGCATGGATAAAGCAGTGGCTGATTGGCAGGAGGCGAACAATGGGAATAAAGGGAGCCTTTCCTGGTTAGCTGCCAGTGACTAGTGGTGTTCCACAAGGATCTGTGTTGGGATTGATTGGTTTTATGCTATATGTCAATTATTTGGATGATGGAATTGATGGCTTTGTGGCCAAGTTTGCAAGTGATACAAAGATAGGTGGAAGGCCAGGTGGTTTTGAGGAAGTGGAGAGGCAACAGAAGGACTTGAACAGATTAGAAGAATGGGCAAAGAAGCGGCAGATGGAATACAGTGTTGGGAAGTCATGGAATACAGCGTTGGTAGAAGAAATAAAAGAAGGGTCTCGGCCTGAAACGTCGACTGCACCTCTTCCTAGAGATGCTGCCTGGCCTGCTGCATTCACCAGCAACTTTTATGTGTGTTGCTTGAATTTCCAGCATCTGCAGAATTCCTGTTTGCGTTTTTAAATAAAAGAATTGACTGTTTTCTAAATACAGAGAAACTACAAAAAAACTTAGGAGCAAAGGGACATGGGAGTCCCTAAAGGTTAATTTGAAGGTTGAGTTTATAGTGAGGAAGGCAAGTGCAATGTTAGTATCCATTTCAAGAGGACTAGAATATAAACGCAAAGATGTAATGATGATTCTTTATAAAGAACTGGTGAGGCTTCATTTGGAGTATTGTGAGTAGTTTTGGGCTCCTTGTCTAAGAAAGGATGTGTTGACATTGGAGAGGGTTCAAAGGAAGTTCACAAAAATGATTCCGGGATTGAAAGGCTTGTCAAATGAAGAGCATTTGCTGGCTCTGGTCCTGTTCTCACTGGAATTCAGAATTAAGGGTCGCCTAATTGAAAGCTATTGAATTTTGAAAGGTTGCAATAGAGTGGATGTGGAGAGGATGCTTCCTATGTTGGGAAATCCTGGACCAGAGGGCACAGCCTCAGAATAGAGGGGCATACTTTTAGAAAGGTGATTAAGAGGAATTTTTTTAGCCAGAGAGTGGTGAATCTGTGCAATTCATTGCCACAGGCAGCTATAGCGGTCAGGTCTTTGGGTATATCTAAGGCAGAGGTTGATAGATTCTTGATTAGTCAAAGCATGAGAAGATATGGGGAGAAGGCATGAGATTGTGGCTGAGAGGGAAATGGATCACTATGGGCCAAATAGCTTATTTCTGCTCTAATGTCTTATGACCTTATGATAGAAAGGATGTGAAAGCTTTAGAGAGAGTGAAGAGGAGATTTTCCAGGATGATGCCTGGATTACGAAATATGGCTTATGAGGATAGATTGAGTGAGCTGTGGCTTTTCTCTTTGGAGTGAAGGAGAATGTGAGGCAACTTGACAGAGGTGTAAAAGATGACAAGAGGCATTGATAGAGTGGACAGCCAGCTCTTTTTTCTCAGGGTAGCAATGGCTAATACCAGAGGACATCCTCTTATGATGAGTGAAGGAAAGATGAAGGGAAATGTCAGAGGTAAAGTTTCTGCACAGAGAGTGGTAGGTCCCTAGAATGCACTCCTGAGGATGGTGATGCAGTAAGAACATTTACAAGAGGCCCTTAGATGGGCACATGGGTTTATACAGGCTTATAGGTTGGCACATAGGTTTATATATGTTGGCACAAATTTGTAGGATGAATATCCTGTACTGTGCTGTGCTGTTCTATGTTTAAATATTCCGAAACAGATCCTTCACCTACACCATCAGATTTCTGAATGGCCCATGGACAGAACAATTCAGAAACAGATCTTTCAATTACTCCATCAGATTTCTGAATGGCCCATGGACACAACGATTCAGAAACAGCTCCTTCACCTACTCCATCAGGTTTCTGAATGACCCAAAGATTCAGAAAAAGCTCCTTCACCTACGTCATCAGATTTCTGAATGGTCCAACGATTCAGAAACAGCTCCTTCACCATCAGATTTCTGAATGGCCCAACAATTCAGAAACAGCTCCTTCCCTACTCCATAAGATTTCTAAATGGCCCATGAACACAACCTCCTATTTTTGCACTATTTCTTTACTTTTGTAATTTATACAAATATTTATGTCTTTGCTTTGTACTTTGTAACAAACAACAAATTTCATGTGATATAAATTACTAATAATAAAACAGATTATGATTCTAAATATTTATTCCTAGTAAATCAAAAGTACTGTTTCATATCCTTCACTTGGACACATGGTATCAAGGAAATTATAGTGGCAAGGATCAAGGATCCAATAACAGTTAATGGAAGTCACACACACAAAATGCTGGAGGAACTCAGCAAGTCAGGCAGCATCGATGGAAAGGAATGAATAGTCAGTGTTTCAGGCCGAGACCCTTCATCAGGACTGAAGGTGAAATGAACAGTTCATTTTTATGTTGTGAGGTCAGGACCTGTAGCTAGTGACAATTTGTCATTAACGAGGGAACAAACAGAATATATCCAAGTTTGCAGATGACACTAAGCTAAGTGGAAATGTGCACTGTGAGGAGGATGCAGAGAGGCCTAAAGGGATGGGAAAGATATTGGCATGGATAGAGGAATGTCTGACAGGCAGGAGGCAGCAAATGGGAATAAAGGGCCTTTTCTGGTTGGCTACCAGTGACTAATGGTGTTCCTCAGATATCAGTAGTAGGACCCCAAGCAACATACACAAAATGCTGAAGGAACTCAGCAGGTCAGGCAGCATCTATGGAAAAGAACATAAAGAAATAGGAGCAGGAGTAGGCCATCTGGCCTGTCGAGCCTGCTCCACCATTGTATAAGATCATGGCTGATCTGGCCATGGACTCATCTCCACCTAACTGCCTTTTCCTTATAACCCTTAATTCCCCTACTATGAAAAAATCTATCCAATATATCGTCTTAAGTATATCTACTGAGGTAGTCTCCACTGCTTCATTGGGCAGATAATTCCACAGATCCACCACTCTCTGGGAAAAGCAGTTCCTCCTCATCTCCATCCTAAATCTACTCCCCCAAATCTTGGGGCTATGTCCCCTCATTCTAGTTTCACCTACCAGTGGAATCAACTTTCTTGCCTCTATCTTATCTATCCCTTTCACAATTTTATATACTTCTATAAGATCTCCTCTCACTTTTCTGAATTCCAGCGAGTACAGTCCCAGGCGACTCAATCTCTCTCTGGAATCAACCTGGTGAACCTCCTCTGCACCTCTTCCAAAGCCAGTATATCCTTCTTCAAGTAAGGAGACCAAAACTGCATGCAGTACTCCAGGTGCGGCCTCACCAGTACCCTGTACAGTTGCAGCATAGCCTCCCTGCTCTTAAATTCAATCCCTCTAGCATTGAAGGTCAGCATTTCATTTGCCTTCTTGATAGCCTGCTGCACCTACAACCCAACCTTTTGTGATTCATGCACAAGCACTCCCAAGTCCTTCTGCACAGCAGCAAGCTGCTTTGTTACCATTTAAATAATAATCTACTCTTTCATTTTCCCTTTCAAAGTGGATGATCCAGCATTTACCAACATTGTACTCCATCTGCCAGACCCCTGCCCACTCCATTAATCTATCTATATCTCTCTGGTGACTTTCTGTATCTTTTGCACAATTTGCTTTTTCACTCAATTTAGTAGTAGTCATAGTCATAGTCATACTTTATTGATCCCGGGGGAAATTGGTTTTCGTTACAGTTGCACCATAAATAATAAATAGTAATAGAACCATAAATAGTTAAATAGTAATATGTAAATTATGCCAGTACATTATGAAATAAGTCCAGGACCAGCCTATTGGCTCAGGGTGTCTGACCCTCCAAGGGAGGGGTTGTAAAGTTTGATGGCCACAGGCAGGAATGACTTCCTATGACGATCTGTGCTGCATCTTGGAGGAATGAGTCTCTGGCTGAATGTACTCCTGTGCCCACCCAGTACATTATGTAGTGGATGGGAAACATTGACCAAGATGGCATGCAACTTAGACAGCATCCTCTTTTCGCATCCTCATTTAGTATCAACAGCAAACTTAGATGCACTATACTCAGCCCCCTCTTCCAGATTTTTAATGTATATCTGCTGGCTCAGCCCCGGTTCCTACGGCACGCTGCTCACCACTGATTGCCAACCAGAGTAACACCCATGTATCCCAACTCTCTGCTTTCTATTAGTTAACCAATCCTCTATCCATGCTAATACATCACCCCCAACTCTATGCATCCTTATCTTATGGATAAGTCTTTTATGTGGCACCTTATCGAATGCCTTCTGGAAATCCAAGTAAATAACATCTATCTGTTCCCCTCTATCCTCAAAGAACTCCAGTAAGTTTGTCAAACAGGACCTGCCTTTGCTGAATCCCTGCTGCGTCTGCCTGATGGATCCATTTCTTTACAGATGTTTTGCTATTTCTTTTTTAGTGATAGCTTCAAGCATTTTCCCAACTACAGATGTTAAACTAACTGGCCTATAGTTACCTACTTTTTTCTTACATCCTTTTTTGAACAGTGGTGTGACATTCATCTTCTTCCAGTCCGTTGGGACCTGCCCAGAGTCCAGAGAACTTTGGTAAATTATCACCAAAGTCTCTACTATAACTTCTGCCAATTCTTCCGGTACCCTGGGATATTCCAAAAGGACTAGGGTACTTATCTAACTGCAGGCCCACAAGTTTACTCAGCACTACCTCGAAGTCCTGCCGAAGGGTCTTGGCCTAAAACATCGACTGTACCCTTTTCCATAAATGCTGCTTGGACTACTGAGTTCCTCCAGCATTTTTGTGTGTGTTGCTTAGATTTCTAGCACCTGCAGATCTTCTCTTGTTTGTGATCAGTACTGGGAGCACTACTTTTCACCTTGTTTGTCAATGATTTGGATAATGGAATTGATGGCTTTGTGGCAAAGTTTGCAGATAATAAAAAGATAGATGGAGGAGTAAGTAGTGCTGAGGAAGCAATGCGATTGCAGCAAGATTTGGACAAATTGGAAGAACAGGCAAAAAAGTGGCAGATGGAATACAGTGTTGGGAAATGTATGATAACACATTTTGGTAAAAGGAACAATAGTGCAGATTATTATCTAAATGGGGAGAAGGTTCAAACATCAGAGGTGCAGAGGGACTTGGGAGTCCTCGTGCAAGACTCCCAGAAGGTTAATTTACATGTTGAAACTGTGGTAAAGTAGACAAATGCAATGTTGGCATTTATTACAAGGGGAATAGAACATAAAAGTAAGGAGATAATGCTGAGGCTTTATAAGACACTAGTCAGCCACACGGAGTATTGTCAACAGCTCTGGGCCCCATATCTCAGAAAGGATATGTTGTTATTGGAGAGTCCAGAAGAGTTTCACAAGGTTAATTCTGGGAATGAAGGAGTTAATGTATGAGAAGCGTTTGGCAGCTTTGTGCCTGTACTCACTGGAATTTAGAAGAATGTGTGGGAATCTAATTGAAACCTACTGAGTGTTGAAAGGACTGGATAGGGTGGACGTGGAGAGGATGTTTCCTGTGGTGGGGGTATACAGAACTAGAGGGCACAGCCTCAAAATTGAGGGCAACCTTTTAGAACAGAGGTAAGGAGGAATTTTTTTTAGTAAGAAAGTAGTGAATCTGTGGTTAGCTCTACCGCAGACTGCGCGGAGGCCATATCTATTTGTATATGTAAAGCAGAAGTTGATCCTTTTCTGATTGGTCAGGGCACCAAAAAATATGGGGAGAAGGCAGGTATATGGGTTGAGCGGGATTTGGGATCGGCCATGATGGAATGGCGGAGCAGACTCAATGTGCTGAATGGCCTCACACATCAAAGTTGCTGTTGAACGCAGCAGGCCAGGCAGCATCTCTAGGAAGAGGTACAGTCGACGTTTCGGGCCGAGACCCTTCATCAGGACTAACTGAAAGAAGAGCTAGTAAGAGATTTGAGAGGGGGAGGGGGAGATCCAAAATGATAGGAGAAGACAGGAGGGGGAGGGATAGAGCCAAGAGCTGGACAGATGATTGGCAAAAGGGATATGAGAGGACCATGGGACAGGAGGCCCAGGGAGAAAGAAAAGGGGGAGGGGGGGAAACCCAGAGGATGAGCAAGGGGTATAGTGAGAGGGACAGAGGGAGAAAAAGAATGTGTGTATATAAATAAATAACGGATGGGGTACAAGGGGGAGGTGGGGCATTAGTGGAAGTTTGAGAAGTCAATGTTCATGTCATCATGTTGGAGGCTACCCAGACGGAATATAAGGTGTTGTTCCTCCAACCTGAGTGTGGCTTCATCTTTACAGTCGAGGAGGCCGTGGATAGACATGTCAGAATGGGAATGGGACGTGGAATTAAAATGTGTGGCCACTGGGAGATTCTGCTTTCTCTGGCAGACAGAGCGTAGATGTTCAGCGAAACGATCTCCCAGTCTGCGTCGGGTCTCACCAATACATAGAAGGCCACATAGGGAGCACCGGACGCAGTATATCACCCCAGCTGACTCACAGGTGAAGTGTTGCCTCACCTGGAAGGACTGTCTGGGGCCCTGAATGGTGGTAAGGCGGGAAGTGTAAGGGCATGTGTAGCACTTGTTCCGCTTACAAGGTTAAGTGCCAGGAGGGAGATCAGTGGGGAGGGATGGGGGGGAACGAATGGACAAGGGAGTCGCGTAGGGAGTGATCCCTGCGGAAAGCAGAGAGAGGGAGGAGGGAAAGATGTGCTTAGTGGTAGGATTCCATTGGAGGTGGCGGAAGTTACGGAGAATAATATGTTGGACCCAGAGGCTGGTGGGGTGGTAGGTGAGGACCAGGGGAACCCTATTCCTAGTGGGGTGGTGGGAGGATAGAGTGAGAGCAGATGTGCGTGAACTGGGGGAGATGCGTTTGAGAGCAGAGTTGATGGTGGAGGAAGGGAAGCCCCTTTCTTTAAAAAAGGAGGACATCTCCCTCGTCCTGGAATGAAAAGCCTCATCCTGAGAGCAGATGCGGCGGAGACGGAGGAATTGCGAGAAGGGGAATGCATTTTTGCAAGAGACAGGGTGAGAAGAGGAATAGTCCAGATAGCTGTGAGAGTCAGTAGGCTTATAGTAGACATCAGTGGATAAGCTGTCTCCAGAGATAGAGACAGAAAGATCTAGAAAGGGGAGGGAGGTGTCGGAAACGGACCAGGTAAACTTGAGGGCAGGGTGAAAGTTGGAGGCAAAGTTAATGAAGTCAACGAGCTCAGCATGCGTGCAGGAATAGTTCTGCTCCTATGACTTTTGGTCTAAGGAGATATAGGGAGGTACAGTGACATGGCATGAATATTGCTGATAGGATATAGCATATAAAATTGTGAGGTCATTCACACTGGTTGAAAAACAGGAAGGCAAAGAATATATTAAATTGTGAAAACTGAAAGGTATTGGTCTTCAAAAGGGCTTGAATGTCATGCGAACAGTGAAATTTTATATGAAGGTCGAGCAAACAATTCAGAGGGCAAACACAATGTTGGCTTTGTAGGAGGAGGATGAAGCACAGGCATCATTTCTTTCTCTTCCCAGAAATACTTGCTAATCTGCTCAGTGTGTCTGTCAAATCTGTTTTGGTTGCAATTAATAGGGCCCTTATGAAAAAGCATCAGCAAACTATATATTCAGACATCCCTCTCTCCCGGAAGTTCTGGGAGACTCCCGCATATTAATAGTGGCTCCCTGATGCCTGCAAATTATATACAATATCACGGAAATCTATTTTTTTGAGAGCGAGCGAGTGAGAGAAAGCAAGAGAGAGTGCGAGAGCAACCACGAGAGAGAAAGCGTGAGAGCGCACCATGGCAGAGTGTTCCAAAAAAAAATAAAACGTACGACACCCCAGACTACACTAAAGTGTACCCCTGCCTAATAGGGGTCAAAATAATAACAGTGTTGCTCGCTGCACTGTTTGCAACAGTGAGTTTTCTATTGCCCATGGTGGGTTAAGACTGTAAAAGACATGTTGAGGTGAGGTTAACAGGTGTCATTTGTTCATTAGCGTAGCTAACATTATTTAAACTAGCTGGCCAGCTGCTAAGGAGCTACTCTATTGCAGACATCCCACCTCTCCCAGAAGTCTCCGCAAATTGATGGTGCTACCTCCCTGAAATAAGTTTTTGCAGGGTGGGATGTCTGTATATTGGACTGGTCTCAATTCATAAGGAAGGATATACTAATGATAAATTAATTTTGGAAAGGTAAACGAGACTGAGGCCTCTGATGGCAGGCATGATATATACGGAGATTAGCAGACTCAGCCTATATTCAGACCTTTGATAGAATAAAAGTTGAAGTGTATAAAGTTTTTTGCAGTTTGATCAGGCAGACAGGGGGCTGAGGTTCCCTGAACCAGAGAGAACAGGCTGTAAATTAGGGTTTGTCTATTCATAACAGAGTTGAATCCAATTCACAGAGTTACAAAATACACGTGGACTAAGATGTTAACTGTCCTGTGCTATCACCAGTGAGATCATCAGTTGATCTGCCACCTATCTTCAGGAGTTTCAGCCCGCTTATGATCAAGACTCCCTGGAGGTGGTGGGCCAGCAGTGCTAAAGCACCACCTCCCACTGGTGAGCTTAAAATCTTGGCATCTGCCTCTATCAGAGTTGTTGGTCACTTCCATCCAACAGACAGTCTGCTCTTCAGGTATCTATGCAACTACTGAAGGGTTTGCAAGATATGTATACACTGTCTGACTATCTGCCCCTCTGGACATACTTGGTCCACACCCATGCTGATCCTTTCTCTGCTGCCTCAGCTACAGCCCTGCTGGTTGACTTGATCTCTCTTCTAGTGAAGCCAAGGTCACGCAGCCACTTCTGGAGAGTGAATGCAATAAACCCACGGCAGCCTACTTCGAATGGATAGCATGAGACCTTCCACCCTCTGTCTCTGCACTCTGATCTTAATTCTGCATACTTGGTTAACTTGTGCTCATGGGCTCCTTCGGTGTTGTCTTCCCAGGGGACTGCGAGTTCACCAATAACCACTTCTCTACTGGTGTCAGACCATGCGATTATATCTGGACGCAATGTTGTGAAAGCTATTTGCTCCGGGAAACTGCCTTTCCTGTCCAGGTCAGCCTTAACACACCAATCATTGGCTGCAGCAAGTATGCTTGATCGTGAGCCTGTGCTGTACACCCTTGACTTGGAGCCTTCTTTCACAAATGATATGCGATGTTCTGTGCAGCATGGGGCATGAGATAAGTTGTGCTGCAGTACTCTCTGCTCAACCGCTTCTGTTACAACTTTGAGAATGTTGTTATGTCTCCAAGTGTACATGCCGCTGGAAAGATTGACTCTGCATGCACTCAAGATATGTTGAAGTGTTCCCTTCTTGCCACAAGCAGCACATCTGTCTGTCTTATCTTCATACCAGGTGCTGAGGTTGGCAGGTGTTGGGAGCAGATCGTACGCTGCTCTGCATAGAAAAGAAATGCGGAGTGGTTCCACCTGCCACAGAACATTCCAAGACAGATGTCGTTGTTCAACACTTTCCCACCGGGTCCAAGCCCCTTGTTTGGCCAGGCCAGCTGTTTTAGTTAACCTCTTCTCCTCTTCTACCTCTCGTATTTCCTGTGTTACAAGCCCATGGCGCTCCTTACCTGTAGAAGATGACCACCACTTGTGGGTTGTCCATCCAAGTCCCTGGCGGCCTAGCTGGCTAGCCCCAACTGTCTCCTTGTGCTTCAATCTAGACTCTGCCTCATCAACTGCTACATGGGCTGACCACTTCCTGCCTGATCTCACATCCGGCTGTGTGTTCTTGATGACAGGGTCATTTGAGTCTCGAAGCATCAAGAATGATCTTATCTTGGCTACCTTGACCTCCTCAACAAGGGATTGCACTGGGATGGTAAGCTTTGTCTGGCTACTGTGGATTGCAACATTGGTGAGGCTGCTCGGTACTCCAAGCCACTTCTTTACATACTTGTTGATCTTCCGTTCCATTGCCTCAACATGGGACATTGCCACTTCATGGACAGTTAGTGGCCACATTATCCGTGACATCAGTCCGTACTGCAAGCACCACAACTTCAACTTGCCAGGCAAGCCACACTTGTCAACAGACATCAAACCTCTGCCGATCTGTTCTCCTGTCTCTTGAACCCTCTTGGTGTCTCTCAGCTCCTCTGTGTACCATCGCCTGAGGCTCTTAACTGGTTGGTCCTGAATGGATGGAATCTCCTCTCCACAAAGGGTGAAATGAAAGTCAACCAGCTTTCCCCTCCTAAGAACAAGGCTCCTTGCCTTCTTGGTCTTGAACTTCATTCTTCCCCAATCCATTAGCTCCTCGAGTCTAGATAGTACATTTTCCACTGCCTCCGTGCTGGGACCCAAAAGGATAAGATCATCCATGAATGCTTGTATTGGTGGTAACTCCTCTCTGCCATCAAGTGCGACACCTGGTCCCACTGATTCTGCAGCCCTCATGAAATTGCACATCCCATTGGGATTCCAATATCCAAGCTCTGCCACCTAGTTGTAAACTGCTGAGTGGAAAACCTCATCTGGAAATCGTTGTAGTACTGCATAACAAAGTTCCTCACCTTAACAGGAATCCATAGGAATTCCATCGCAAACTCAATCAGGATATGGGGAACAGAAGCATACGCATTTGCTAGATCAAGCCAAACTACAGCCAGATTTCTTCTCAACCTTTTTGACTCCTGGATGGTATGCCATATCATACTCGAATGTTCAAGGCATCCTACGAAGCCTGGTACTCTGCCTTCTGCACAGATGTATTTACTAATCCATTCTCTATCACAGATGAAGATATTCTTTCTGCCAGAATGCCAAACATAATCTTCCCCTCTACATTCAGTAGTGAAATTGGTCGGAACTGATTCAATGTAGAAGAATTCTCTTCCTTCGGGATGTATACTCCTTCAGCCTCACTCCATGACAAAGGAACAGCACCTTGCCTCTACACCACCTTTAACAATCTCCACTAGTATTTCCTCAGCTGTTCACACTTCTTGAACATCTTATACGGCACTCCATTAGGTCCTGGTACTGAGCCTGACCTTGCCTTTCTGATGAACTGTTTGACTTCTGCCAGTTTGGGTTCTGACAGATTGAACTTCACTCCTGGCTTGGTAGGCTTCACAAGCCCTGAAATGTCAAGCAAAGGAGCCTCCCGCTGTTCGTTAGAGTAAGTGCTTGCCAGGTGATCCTCAAGTTCTTGTTGAGAGATGTTAAGCTTCCCGCTCTTACTTTGTTCAAACAGTTTCTTTGTGAACTCGTGAGGGTTCTCAAAGACTGACTTTCTTGCCTTCTCTCTCTTCTTTCTCTTTTCACGTTGTGACTCTGCACGATGGAGTGATGCTAACTTTATTCGAAACTGCTCTCGGAGATCAGCAAGCCCTGGCTTGTCACTCTCGCTTACTACCTTCCACCTCTGTCTCAATGATCTAAGCTCTCTCCTCAACCTACTAATCTCCTTCTGGCACCTGCTTGGTTGCTGTGTAGGCTTTGCTTTCTTCAACTCAACCAAACCAAACCTGTACTTTCCAACATTGTAAACCATATCGCCCATCACTTCCAACTTTCTCTTTGATGTTCCCCTGACAGTGTTCTCCAACATCATACTGATATCCTCTTCAAATACACACCAAGCCTTCTCATCTGCCTTTGCTGGCCACTTGACCTTCCTCTTCTTCTCTACCTCCTCACCACTGCCATCATGCGAAGGATCTACCTGGGTACTGTGGTCTGAAACCTGACCTGGGTTATCTCTCGTCTGACCTGGAGTATGATGACTCTCTCCAGAGTGAATTGCTGTGGCTTGTGAATCAGTGGTTGAAAAGACCACATCGTCGGTGCTTGGTGAAGTAATCTCATCTTCATCCACTGGGATGGCATAGCACCTCAACTTTGCTTGGTAGACTCATAAACCTTTAATGCTGGAAAACGCTCTCCCACACCAACACACTGGACACTCAGAGCCTCTTATCCTAGCTCTTGGTCGTAGATGTGGGAATCTTTAAAATTCTCCACCGACAGGGAATGAATCAAGTGATGACTATATTGAAGAAATGAATAGATATTTAACTACCTGACCCCTGATGCTCACGACTGCTGGAAGTTCGAGAGTATCAGGGGTCAGAAGTGTGTGAAGCTGCCATTACTAGGGAGAAGGTTCTTCAGAAACTGAAAGATCTGAAGGTAGATAAATCACCTGGACCAGATGCTGTATACCCTAGGGTTCTAAAAGAGGTGGCTGATGAGAGTGGGGAGACATTAGTAATGATCTTTCAAGAATCACTGGATTCTGGAATGGATTTCGGAAGACTAGAAAATTGAAATGTCATTCCACTATTCAAGAAGGGCGAGAGGCAGAAGAAGGGAAATTATAGGCCAGTTAGTCTGACCTCAGTGATTGGGAATATGTTGGAGTCAATTGTTAAGGATGTGGTTTTAGGGTACTTGAAGGCACATGATATAATAGACCATAGTCAGCACGGTTTCCTCAAGGGAGAATCTTGTCTGACAAAGATCTGTTAGAATTCTTTAAAGAAGTAACAGGTAGATTACACAAAGGAGAATCATTGGATGTTGTGTATTTGGATTTTCAGAAGGCCTTTGACAAGGTGCCACGCATGAAGCTCCTTAACAAGTTAAGGGCCCATGGTATTACAGAAAAGATACTAGCACAGATAAAGTAGTGACTGATCAGCAGGAGGCAAAGAGTGGGAATAAAGGGAGCCTTTTCTGGTTGGCTGCTGGTGACGAGTGGTGTTCCACAGGGGCCTGTGTTAGGATCGCTTCTTTCTATGTCAACCACTTGGATAACAGAATTGATGCCTTTATTAAAAAGTTTGCAGATGATATGAAGATAGGTGGAGGGGGAAGTAGTTTTGAGGAAGTAAGAGAGGCTACAGAAGGACTCAGACAGATTAAAAATATAAGTAAAGAAGTGGCAGATGGAATACAGTGCCAAGAAGTATATGTTCATGCACTTTGGTAGAAGAAACAAAATCTGAGGTGTAAAAGAACTTGACGGTCTTCATGCAGGATTTCCTAAAGTTTAATCTGCAGGTTGAACTGGTGTTGAGGAAGGCGAATGTGATGTTAGCATTCTTCTCAGGAGGACTAGAATATAAAAGCAAGGATGTAATGTTGAAAAATAAGGCACAGGTGAGGCGTCACTTGGAGTAGTTTTGGGATCCTTATCTGAGAAATGATGTGCTGACACTGGAGAGGGTTCAAAGGAGGTTCACGAAAATTATTCCAGGATTGAACAGCTTGTCATACAAGACCCACTGGAACCATACCAGGATCAAGTAATTTTTGAAAGATCATTACTAGCTTCCCAATCCTCTAACTTCCCTCTAATTTTTGCTCTATCTTTGGCTTTTACATTGGCTTTGACTTCTCTTGTTAGCCATGGTTGTGTCATCTTGCCTTTAGAATACTTCTCCCTCTTTGCGATGTTTATATCTTGTGCCTTCCGAATTGCTCAGACATGGGCTGCTCTCTTATATTCATTTGCAAATGGGAATTACCTTATTGATAACCATTTGCATGGTGTCATCTGACCCATGTCCAAACCTGGGAAATCACTATATTACTGATCTACATCTCTTTCGTCTGGATATGCTGAATATTTTTATCAATTAGATTGTAAGGATGTGAGGAAGATTGGAGATTACCGTAGTCTTTCTTGCAATATTTTTTCATGTTAATCTTCAAGTTGCCTTTCACAGGTTTGCAGTATGATTCACAGTCTGTGAGTTAGAAAAGAGCAAGATTAATGCCATGCCAAGACAATATGCAATACAAACAGAAAGCTCAGGCAATATACATGAAGAAAATAGAAAAGTGAAAACTTTCATCATTCATCATTCTCTACTAATTATTCCCACACTCACTTTATCCAGAAATCTATTGATCTCTTAATATATTTAATGACATGGCTTCCACAGCCTTCTGTATGGCAATTTCCACAGCTTTTATACTGTCTGAATAACAAAATTTCTCCACATCTCGCAAACCTCTTGCACTGTAACCAGACACTGTGCCCTGCATTTTAGCACAAATCATCCTTCCTGCTCCAACTCTGTTCAGACCCGTCAGAATTTTGTTTCATTTAGAAGCCTCCCATTCTTCAAAATTGTAGTGAATATAAATGCAGCCAACCTAGTCTCTTCTCATAAGGTAGATCCTTCAAGAATCATTGCACACCTACTCTTTCTTAAATAATGAGACAAAACTGCACTCAACAGGTCGTGTGGTCTCTGTACTACTGTAGCAGCACACCCTCGTTTCTGTTCTCAAACCTTTTTCCTCTGAATGGTAACTTATTACAGTATTTGCCTTCTTATCAGCTTTTTGTAGCTGCACATTGTTTTCAGTGAACACATCAACACTTCTCAATCAAACACTATGTGCTTTTCCCATTGTAATTATTAATCTAGATACATCATACTGCATTTGCCCTGTTTTCCCTACTTGCTTTATGTCTGTTGTCTTGAAACCTCTTTGTATTTTCCTTACCATTCACAGTTCTACCCAGTTTAATTTCATTCTGTTCCCTAATCCAGTGCCTGCCACACCAGAAAGGATTATCTATTCCTACTTAATATTCTGTCTCACTGCTAATTTTTAATCCATACCAATACCTTCAACCTTAATAATACAGCCTAACTTCTCACGAGGGACTTCATTAACACTATTCTGAAAATTGAAGTACACCACATCTAGTTCCTCTTCATCCCCTATACCAGTTTTATCCTCAAAAAACATGATTTTATCTAATCTTGTTGATATTCTGTGGTTCTGTTGGTAAGAGATGGAATTGCATCTTTTAGAAAGAGGTGACATAGGGTCGGAGAATATTGAATCTTTGTGAGTGGAGTTAAGAAACTGCAAGGGTAAAAAAAATATGGGAATCATATATAAGCCTCCAAATAGTAGCTGAGATGTGGGGCTGAGACTGCAAAGGGAATTGGAAAAAACATGTAATAAGGGCAACAACACAATTGTAATGGGGGACTTCAAAACGCAAGAGGGTTGGGAAAATCAGGTTGGTGTTGGATCACAAGAGAGAGGATTTGTTGAATGCCTATGACATGGCTTTTTAGAGCAGCTGTGCTTAAGCCTACTCAGGGATTGGGAGCTGGGTAATAACTCAGATTTTATTCAGGAGCTTAAACTATGGGAACCCTTCGGAAGCAGTGATCATAATATGTTTGAATTCATACTGCGATTTGAGATGTATCAGTATCACAATGGAATAAAGGAATGAGAGAGGAGCTTGCCCAGGTGGATTGGAGGAGGATACTGGCGGGGATGATGGCAGAGCAAAGATGGCTGAAGTTTCTGGGAATAGTTCATAAGGTGCAGAATAGATATGTCTCACAGAGGAATGTGTTCCCAAATGGCAGGGGTAGTCAACCATGGCTGAAGTTAAGGACTGCATAAAAGCCAAGGAAAGGGCATATAACATAGCAGAAGTGAGGGGGAAGCTGGATGATTTGGGAAGCTTTTAAAATCCAACAAAAGGCAGCATAAAAAGCTATAAGAAGGGATAAGATGAAATATGAGGGCAAACTAGCCAATAATATAAAGCAGAATACCAAAAGGGAGGTGAGATTTGATACTGGACTGGAAATGATGCTGGTGAAGTAGTAATGGGGGACAAAGAAATGACAGATGAACTTAATGGGTACTTTGCATCTGTCTTCACTGTGGAGGGCACTAGCAGTGTGCCAGAGGTCCGTGAGTGTCAGGGAGCAGGAGTAAGTGCCATTGCTATTACAGTGCTCGGAAAACTCAAAAGTTTTAAGGTGTATAAGTCAGCTGGACCAGATGGACTACATCCCAGAGTCTTGAGAGAGGTTGCTAAAGAGATTGCAGATGCATTGATCATGATCTTTCAAGAATCACTTAATTTTGGCATGGTCCCGGAGAACTGGCAGATTGCAAGTATCGCTCCACTCTAAGAAGGAAGGTAAGCAAAAGAAATTATAGGCCAGTTAGTCTAAATTGAGGAGTGACCTTTTAGAACAGAGGTAAGGAGGAATTTTTTTTTTTTAGCCAGAGAGTAGTGACTCCAAAGTGTTGGAGCCTATTAGGGTTAGGGTTAGGGAGCAGACTTAATGGGCTGAATAGCCGAATTCTGCTCCTATGTCATATGGTCTTGTATCTGCCTTTCTCTTGGGCTGCATTTATATTCTCACTGTCTGGATTAGTGGCGATAATGCTCTGCAAAATGACTCTATCCCAAACTCCTGCAGCTCACTATGTCCAACTCCCATTCCCACATGATTCCCTTTCTCTCCCATTCTGCATATTTCCATGATGCTTCTTCAGTACAGCAGGTTAATAATTGTAGCTTTCCACACTTGTAAGGTTGCCAGCAAGTAATAACTTGTCAATAATTATTTTCAATGAACATTTAAAAAAACAATTTGTTATTATTATTATGATGTTATGAAAAGCTTACAGTTCTCTGGTGCACATAAGTGTATCTTTTATTTGAGGTTGAAGCACTGCAGGTCTCTCGATGGCTTATTCATATTTGAGACAATGCAATGCTCACCAAGCTTTCAGCACTGTTAATTACACTGATAATTTGTCATTAATAAGGTCAATGTTGCATTAAGTGAAAAGAGGCCCAGTGATTGATTACTTGACAGCTCTATCTTTCACTGCTTGGAAGGTTGTGTGTGGTGTGAGTGCCTCTGCAAACATCTTTCAGCTGATTCCAATTTGGACCTGCAATATTTTAATGACAGTTCCACTGTCAGCAAGGTTGTGTGTAGCAGCTGTCTTCATTGCATCCTTCCCCAGTTATATGGCCAATCAAAGCACTGTGTAGTTACCAGGGTTCATCAGTAATGGGTTAGGATCTTTGATAGGATGATTGAGTCCTGCGAGTGGTGTTTATTCCAGAAGCAGTGGGGTAGGATCCATCAAACCTAAGATACAGTTTCAATGGTATAGGCATTTGGTCTGTTGTGCAGGGTACAGTCCTATAGATGTTGATATCCAGTTACATTTGTGGTAGAGTCCAATGTAATGAGTGTTGGGTTATGGAACTGGGGTGCTAGGAAGCTTTTTCTCACTCCTCTAGGCAGCATTTAAACTTTATATCTGAGTCTGGGCAGTAAATGATTCATCCATACTGTAAATTGAGCGATCATAATGGCTAACAAGAGAAATCTGAGCAACACATACAAAATGCTGGAGGAACACAGCAGGCCAGGCAGCTTCTATAGAAAAACGTAGTCAACATTTCAGGCTGAAACCCTTTGGCAGGACTAGAGAGGAAAAAGCTGAGGAGTAGATTTGAAAGGCGGGGGCAGGGGGGGGTGGTGCGGAGAGAGAAATACCAGGTGACAGGTGAAATGGAGGTGGAAGGATGAAGCAAAGAGCTGGGAAGTTGATTGGTGAAAGAGACAGAAGGCCATGGAAGAAAGAAAAAAGGGGAAGGAGAAGTACCAGAGGGAGGCGATGGGCAGGGAAGGAGATAACATGAGAGGGGGAAAAGGGGATGGGAAATGGTGAAATGGGGGGGAGGCATTTTTCAAAGTTTGAGAAATCGACATTCGTGCTATCAGGTTGGATGCTACCCAAACAGAATATAAGATATTGTTCCTCCAACATAGTGTGGCCTTATCATGACAGCGGCGGAGGCCATGGATGAATGTATTGGAATGGGAAGTGGATTTAAAATGGGTGGCCACTGGGAGATTGCGCTTGTTCTGGTGGATGGAGCATAGATGCTTGGGTCCCAGTCTATGTCAGATCTCCCTGATATACAGGAGGCCATGCTGGAAGCACTGAACACAGTATATTACCCCAACAGACTCACAGGTGAAGTGCCACCTCACCTGGAAGGACCGTTTGGGGCCCTGAATAGTAGTGAGGGAGGAGGTGTAGGGGCAGGTGAAGAATTTGTTCCACTTCCAAGGATTTGCCAGGAGGGAGATCAGTGGGGAAGGACAAATGGACAAGGGAGTCATGTAGGGAGTGATCCCTGTGGAAAGCAGAAAATGGAGGGGAAGGGAAAGATGTGCTTGGTTGTGGGATCCTGTTGGAGGTGGTGGAAGTTTCAGAGAATTATGTGCTGGACGCTGAGGCTGGTGGGGTGGTAGGTGAAGACAAGAGGAACCCTATCCCTGGTAGGGTAGCAGGAGAATGGGGTAAGAGCAGACATGCGTGAAATGGAAGAGATGCGGTCGAGGGCAGCGTTGATGGTGGAGGAAGGGAAACCCGTTTCTTTGAAAAAGGAGGACATCTCCATTGTTCTAGAATGAAAAGCCTCATCCTGAGAGCAGATGTGGTGGAAACAGAGGAATTGAGAGAAGGGGATGGAGTTTTTACAAGTAGCGGGGTGGGACGAGGTATAGTCCAGGTAGCTGTGGGGGTCTGTTTGTTTATAATAGATATCGGTGGATAACCTGTCTCCAGAGATAGAGACAGTGAGATTGAGAAAGGGAGGAAAGTATCAGAAATGGAGCAGGTAAATTCGAGGGCAGGGTGGAAATTGGAGGCAAAGTGGATGAAGTTGATGAGTTCAGCACGATTGCAGGAAGTAGCACCAATGCAGTTGTCTATGTAGCGTAGGAAAAGTGCGAGACAGTCACCAGTGCAGGCTTGGAACATACCCTGTTCCTTCTTCTTCGGTTGTCCATCGAAATCTGATGACGATGTCCACTCCTTTAACGGTGAGATCTTTGATGACTATCCAGTCCTTTCCTGGACCCACAAGCTCTATTGCAGGTGGGACATGTATATGTGGTAGTGGTGGCAACCATGGCTGCATTTCTCCTGGCTCTCTTCTGCTGTCTTCTGGTTGTTCTTTCCATCTCCAGAATACGAACTCTGTCCCTACACCAAGTGGTACGGTCAGCAGCAACCTCCTCCAGGTCCTCGGGTCTGATCTTGCACTTCCTTAAAGCATTCTCATCTGATCCTCAAGACACTTCTTTGGCCTTCCAGCTGAGTGTCGACCATGATGTAGCTGGCTGTATAACACTCTGCGGGATAGCCGACATGGGGGTGTCCTTATCACATGCCCCAGCCACTGCAGCTGATGCTGGGTGATCATGGCCTCAATACTCCTGCAGTTGGTCTTTACAAGTATTTCAGTGTGAGGCACCCGCTCACGCCAGGTAATTCCCAGGATGCGCTGGAGGCAGCTTATGTGGAAGCGCTCCAAGGACTTGATGTGACGGCTGTAGGTTACCCAAGCTTCACAGCTATAAAGAAGGGTGGTGACACAGACCGCTTGGTATATGGCGACCTTTGTGGAGGGACACAGGCTCCTGTTCTGAAAGACTCTACACCGAAGTCTCCCAAAGGCAACTGATGCCTGTTTAATGCGGCTCTGGAAGTCGTTGTCAATGCCGCTATCCTCAGAGAGAATGCTCCCCAGATATTTGAAAGATGGCACTGCTGACAGCTTTTCATCACCAACAGTGAAGGCAGGTAGAGTGGGTACTGGTACCCCATTGGCAAACCACTTCTGTCTTGGTGGTATTGACAGTGAGCCCCATCTTGCTGTACGCTCTCACCGCCACAGCAAGGACAGTCTGAAGATCCTCTGGAGTATGGGCGACAAGAGCACAGTCGTCTGCATATTGCAGCTCCAGGACCCACTTTCTATGGAGTTTAGTGGTTGCATGAAGCCTCCTGATGTCAAAGAGGTTGCCATCTAATCTGATGTCCACTGCCACACTGCTGCTGTCTTCAATCTCGTTGTGGAGAAGCTTGGTAACACACACGAGGAAGATGTTAAAGAGCACTGGTGCTAGTACACACCCCTGCCTCATCCCTGTGCGTACAAGGAAGGGCTCGGACTCTTGTCCTCCTATGGTCACCCAAGCAGTCATCCCATCGTGAAACTGGCGGAGGATGTTAACAAATTTATTGGGATAGTCAAACCTGAGGAGGACATCCCATAAGAGCTCTCTTTGCACAGTGTCGAATGCTTTGGAGAGGTCGATAAAGGCCATAAACAGGTCCTGATGTTGCTCCCGGCACTTTTCCTGAAGCTGCCGGGCTGTAAAGATCATGTTGATCATGCTCCTGTTCTTCCTAAGTCCACACTGCGATTCAGGAAACATTGACTCGGTGATGTTGCTGATGAGTCTCTGAAGCATCACCTTAGCCAGATCCTTTCCAGCAACAGAAAGGAGTGATATGCCGCTACTATTGCCGCAGATGGCCTTGTCACCCATGTTCTTATAAATGACAACGATGTTTGCATTTCTCCATTGCTGTGGGATGCTCTCATCAGTTCAGGCCTTGGTGATGTACTGGTAGAGGGTGCGCATACACATGTACCCTCCGTTCTTCAGTAACTCAGCAGGGATATTGTCAGTGCCAGGGGACTTGTTGTTTGTAAGGGAATGGACAGCTGATAGAACCTACTGGAAGGTTGGTGGTAGACTGAGGTCACGAATAGGAGGTTCAGGCAGTTCGTCCAGGATGGTGGGGTTTGTGTCAGAGTCCTGATTAAGCAGGGTGTTAAAATGCTCATCCCACCTCAGCAGAATGGTATTCTGATTCTTCAGAAGTGTTAGACCATCTGCTGTTTTCAGGGGAGTAACGCATCGATTTATTGGGCCGTAGATGGTTTTGACAGCATTGTAAAAATTATGCACGTCATTATTATCGGCAAAGGACTGGATTTCATGTGCCTTTTCAGTCCACCACTCATTTTGTATGGCCTGTGTTGCCTTTTGCACTTTCCTCCGAGCTGCCTGCCAATGCTGCCTGATGCTAGTGGATGACGGGTTGTCTAAAGTTGCCTGGTGTGCTTTGTGCATGTCCTTAAGCAAGTTGTGGATAGTGTCTGAGTTATCGTCAAACCAGTCTTGGTGGTTACTGCTCTTATGACTGATGGATTAGGCTGCTGTCTCATACAGCACAGAGCTGATATAGGTCCACTGTTGTTCCATGGTATTTTCTGAGCTCAGACAAGGTTCCAGCTCCCTTAGTTTCTCAGCTAGGATGTGTTCCACGTAGCCGACAAACAGATAGGCAGAGCTGGGACCCATGTAAGTGCCCATGGCTACCCCTTTTGTTTGAAGGAAGTGGGAGGAGTGAAAGGAGAAATTATTTAGAGTGAGGACAAGTTTCACTTGATGGAGGAGAGTGGTGGTGGAGGGAAACTGGCTGGGTCTGGTGTCCAGAAAGAAACAGAGAGCTTTGAGGGCTTCCTGGTGGGGATGGAGGTGTATAGGACTGGACATCCATAGTGAAAATGAGATGATGGGGGTCAGGGAACCTGAAATCCTTGAAAAGATCAAGAGCATGTGAGATTTCACGGATGTAGGTGGGAAGGGACTGAACCAGGGGGGATAAAACAGAGTCGAGATATGCCGATATGAGTTCAGTGGGGCAGGAACAAGCTGAAACAATAGGTCCTGGACAAGCTGGTTTATGTATTTGGGTAGGAGGTAGAAACGGGAGGTGCAGGATGCGAGAACTATGAGGTTGGTGGCAGTGGATGGGAGATTCCCAGAGTCAATAATGTTGGTGATGGTGTGGGAGATAATGGCCAGGTGTTATCGGCCTCCTGTATATCGGTGAGACCCGAAGTAGATTGGCAGACTACTTTACCAAGCATCTACGATCCATCCGCCATAACAAGCAGGATCTCCCACTGGCCACCCATTTTAATTCTACTTCCCATTTCCATTTCAATATGTCCATCCATGGCCTCCTGCATTGCCGTGATAAGGCCACACTTAGGTCAGAGGAACAACACCTTGTATTCCATTTGGGTAGCCTTCACCCTGATGGCATGAACATTGTTTCCTCAAATTTCCAGTTATCCCTCCCCCCTCTCTTCTCCATTCCCCATCTCTTTTCTCTCTCTTGTTATTTCCTTCCCTGCTTATTGCCTCCCTCTGGTCCTCCTCCCCCTCCTCTTTCTTCTTTCTTCCATGGCCTTCTGTCTCTTTCACCAATCAACTTCCTGGATCTATGCTTCATCCGTCCCCTTCCAAGTTTCACCTCTCTCGTGTTTCTCTCTCCCCTCCTCCCATCTTTTAAATCCACTCCTCAGCCTTTTTTCCTCCAGTCTTGACGAAGGGTTTCAGCCTGAAACGTCTACTGTGTTTTTTTCCATAGATGCTGCCTGGCCTGCAGAGTTCCTCCAGCATTTTATCTGTGTTGACCACAATGGCTATAGTGTTGGCACCATCTCAGCCCACCAGAAAAATTATAAATTTATTAGGCTACATACTCCAACACTGAAAATGTTCAACATCAGGATCCTTTCAGTTCAAATTCTGCTTCCTGGTTATGATAAAGATCCGATGGGGAATTAGAATTCACCATAACAAAAAGTACTCAAACTTTTTTAAAATGATTAAATGGAAGTCATCTAAATGTAAACTGATGTGTTTCTTAAGAACAGAAAATACTTTAGATTTTAAGAGCTATCAAGGGTTGTACTGACAAAAATTAAGCATATCTCAAGTATAGAGAAATGAAAAGATGATAACGGCCACTTAATAAGAAAAATAGGAGAGCAACGAGAGGAGCACAAAATATCAAAATGAAGAAAATTTTCAAAACTGTTTATAAATATTATTGAGGGTAAGAGGTCAACAGTAAGGGAATACAGTCCGAGAGGGGCAAAAGGGGAAATTTATACAAAGGAGCCAAAGGACATGGATGAGATCTCAAATGAATAATTCATATCTGTAGTCACTTTGTAGTTACAGATTTCAGAAAATGGGACAATTAAATTCAGGAACGTTTTCTCATTACCATTTTACTCAAAGGCCGGTGTAGGACACAGGAAACTAGGTGATAAGGTACCAATATGTAGGAAGGGTGATGAGGTTCTGCAAAGTGAGTTCGGGTTGTTAGGTGCTAAGTTAAAGGGCAGGGCTTTCAGGGTTGTGATCTCAGGTTTGCTACCCGTGCCATGTGCTAGTGAGGCCAGAAATAGGAAGATTATGCAGTTTAACACATTTCTGGGGTTTGGTGTAGGAGGGAGGGCATAAGATTTTTGGATCATTGGGCTCTCTTCCAAGGAAGGTGGGACCTGTACAGAAGAGACAATTTACACCTGAACTGGAAGGGAACTAATATCGTAGCAGATATATTTGCTAGTGCTGCACGGTGAGGTTTAAACGAGAGTTGCAGGGGGATGGGAACTAGAGTGCCAGAACAAATAGTGGAGAGGTTGTGGAGATAGAGGTTGTTAAAACCTCAGGCAAAGTTAGGGATCAAAAGGTTGAACATTATGTGATTAATGTCCTGAGCAGCGTATTTTTCAATGCAAGAAGTATCGTAGGCAAAGCCAATGAGCTCAGGGCACAGATCCACGCTTGGAATTATAACATTGTAGCCATTAGTGAGTCTTGGTTGCAGGAGGGGCAGGACTGGTAGCTCAATATTCTGGGATTCCATTGTTTTAGATGCAACAGAGTCAGAGAGATTAAAGAAGGAGGAGTGGCATTACTATTCAGGGAAAATGTCATGGCACTGCTCAGTCAGAACAGACTGGAGAACTCATCAAGTGAGATGTTATGGGTTGAACTGATAAATAAGAAAGGATTTGACCATGTTAATGAGGCTATATTACAGACCACCCAACAGTCTGAGGGATTTAGAGGAACAAACTTAGAGAGAGATCGCAAACCTTTGCAGGAAAATAAGGTTGGTATAATTAGTGATTTTATTTTCCACATTTTGACTGGAAATCCCATACTGTAAAAGGACAAAATGGGATAAAGTGTGTCAAATCTGTTCAGGAAAGTTTCCTTAATCAGTATGTAGAAGTCCCAACAAGAGAGTGTGTGATACTGGATCTGCTATTAGGCAATCAGAGAGGACAGACGACAGAAGTTTGTGTAAGGGAACGCTTTATATCTAGTGATCACAATGCTATTAGTTTCAAAGCTAATATGAAAAAAAGATAGGTCTGGTCCATGGGTTGAGATGCTAAATTGCAGAAGGGCTAATTTTGATGGTATCAGAAAGGATCTGGCAAGTGTGGATTAGGACTGACTATTTTCTGGTTAAGATGTACTTGATAAGTGGGAGGCCTTCAAAAGTGAAGTTTTGAGAGTACAAAGCTTACATGTGCCTGTCGGAATAAAAGATAAAGATAGCAGGTGTAGGGAACCTTGGTTTTCAAGAGATATTGAGGCCCTGGTTAAGAAAAAAAAGGAAGTACACAGCAGGTATAGGCAGTAGGAACAAATGAAGTGCTTATGAAGTATAAGAAATGTAAGAGAACACTTAAGAAAGAAATCAGGAGGGATAAAAGAAGGCATGAAGATGCCCCAGCAGACAAGGTGGAAAGCGGCCAGTGAGTGAGTGGAGCTTTGAGGCTTTGACTCGAGAGGCTTTGACGAGAAGAGCCAGAGGACGAGCTTGTTCAGTTAGTCTTTATAATGCCTCCTGAGACAGTGATGTGCCTCTCACGTGAGATGTGGCAGTCGTAGGGGAACTCCCCTCTCCCGCAGAGTCACATCTGCCAGAAGTGCATACGGCTGGGCGACCTGGAAGACTGTGTAAGGAATCTGGAGCAGCAGCTGGATGACCTTCGACTGGTAAGGGAGAATGAGGCAGTCATAGATGAGAGCTACAGGGAGGTAGTCACGCCTAGGCTGCCGGATGCAGGTCATTGGGTGACAGAGGGGGGAAAGCCAAGGTGAGTAGACAGGTAGTGCAGAGCACCCCTGTACCCATTCCCTTGAATAATAAGTTCACCGTCCTGGATACTGTTGGCAGGGACGACTGACCAGGTGTGAGCCACGGTGGCAGGGCCTCCGGCACTGAGTCTGACCCTGTGGTGCAGAAGGGTGGGACCAAGAGGAGAGCTGTCATCATTGGAGACTCTATAGTCAGGGGAGCAGACAGGAGATTTTGTGGACGTGAGAAGGACACCCGCCTGGTTTGTTGCCCCCCGGGTGCCAGGGTCCGGGATGTCTCTGACCGGGTGCACGACATCCTGGTACGAGAGGGAAAGCAACCATAAGTCGTGATACATGTTGGTACCAACAACATAGGCAGGAAGAGGGATGAGGTCCTGAAGTGTGAGTTTCGGGAACTAGGCAGAAGGCTGAAGAACAGGACCTCAAGGGTGGCATTCTCAGGATTGCTGCCAGTGCTACGTGACAGTGATGGTAAGAATTGGAAGAGATGGCAGTTGAATGCGTGGCTGAGGAGTTGGTGCAAGGAGCAGGGTTTTAGATTTTTGGATCATTGGGATCTCTTCTGGGGAAGGTGGGACCTGTACAGATTGGATGGGTTGCACCTGAACTCGAGGGGGAGAAATATCCTTGCAGGTAGGTTTGCTAGCATGGTTCAGGAGGGATTAAACTAATTTGCAAGGGGTATGGGACTCAGAGCAATAGAGCAGTGAAAGAAGTGCATGGAGTAAAGCCAGATCTAACATATAGAGAGGCTTTAAGGAAAGAGAAGCAGAAGAAACAGTGTAAAGTCAGTAAGGTAGAAGGACTGAAATGTGTGTACCTCAATGCAAGAAGCATCAGGAACAAAGGTGATGAACTGAGAGCTTAGATACATACATGGAATTATGATGTAGTGGCCATTACAGAGACTTGGCAGGCACCAGGGCAGGAATGGATTCTCAATATTCCTGGATTTCAGTGCTTTAAAAGGGATAGAGAGGGGGGAATAGGGGAGAAGGGGTAGCATTATTGGTCAGGGATGCTGTTACAGCTACAGAAAGGGTGGGTAATGTAGCAGGATCCTCTTTTGAGTCAGTATGGGTGGAAGTCAGGAACAGGAAGGGAGCAGTTACTGTCACAGTATGTTGACAGGCCATCTAGGGGGAATGCCATACTAGATCTAGTATTAGGTAACGAACCGGGTCAGGTCACAGATCTCTCAGTGGGTGAGCATCTGGGGGACAGTGACCACCGCTCTCTGGCCTTTAGCATTATCATGGAAAAGGATAGAATCAGACAGGACAGGAAAATTTTTAATTGGGGAAGGGCAAATTCTGAGGCTATAAGGCTAGAACTTGCAGATGTGAATTGGGATGATGTTTTTGCAGGGAAATATACTATGGACATGTGGTTGATGTTTAGGAATCTCTTGCAGGATGTTAGGGATAAATTTGTCCCGGTGAGGAAGTTAAAAAAATGGTAGGGTGAAGGAACCATGGGTGTCAAGTGAAGTGGAAAATCTAATCAGGTGGAAGAAGGCAGCATACATGAGGTTTAGGAAGCAAGGATCAGATGGGTCTATT
Organism: Mobula birostris; assembly: GCF_030028105.1. NCBI lineage: Eukaryota > Metazoa > Chordata > Chondrichthyes > Myliobatiformes > Myliobatidae > Mobula > Mobula birostris. The sequence goes on from NC_092378.1 coordinate 157,319,571, forward strand.
GAGGAATATAGGGTAGCAAGAAAGAAGCTTAAGAAGGGGCTGAGGAGAGCAAGAAGGGGGCATGAGAAGGCCTTGGCGAGTAGGGTAAAGGAAAACCTCAAGGCATTCTTCAATTATGTGAAGAACAAAAGGATTACAGGAGTGAAGGTAGGACCGATTAGAGATATGGGTGGGAAGATGTGCCTGGAGGCTGTGGAAGTGAGCAAGGTCCTCAATGAATACTTCTCTTCGGTATTCACCAATGAGAGGGAACTTGATGATGGTGAGGACAGTATGAGTAAGGTTGATGTTCTGGAGCATGTTGATATTAAGGGAGAGGAGGTGTTAGAGTTGTTAAAATACATTAGGATGGATAAGTCCCCGGGGCCTGACGGAATATTCCCCAGGCTGCTCCGCGAGGCAATGGAAGAGATTGCTGAGCCTCTGGCTAGAGTCTTTATGTCTTCGTTGTCCATGGGAATGGTACCGGAGGATTGGAGGGAGGTGAATATTGTCCCCTTTTTCAAAAAAGGTAGTAGGGATAGTCCGGGGAATTATAGACCAGTGAGCCTTACGTCTGTGGTGGGAAAGCTGTTGGAAAAGATTCTTAGAGATAGGATCTATGGGTGTTTAGAGAATCATGGTCTGATCAGGGACAGTCAGCATGGCTTTGTGAAGGGCAGATCGTGTCTAACAAGCCTGATAGAGTCCTTTGAGGAGGTGACCAGGTATATAGATGAGGGTAGTACAGTGGATGTGATCTATATGGATTTTAGAAAGGCATTTGACAAGGTTCCACACGGTAGGCTTATTCAGAAAGTCAGAAGGCATGGGATCCAGGGAAGTTTGGCCAGGTGGATTCAGAATTGGCTTGCCTGCAGAAGGCAGAGGGTGGTGGTGGAGGGAGTACGTTCGGATTGGAGGGTTGTGACTAGTGGTGTCCCACAATGATCGGTTCTGGGACCTCTACTTTTCGTGAATTTTATTAACGACCTGGACGTGGGGGTAGAAGGGTGGGTTGGCAAGTTTGCAGACGACACAAAGGTTGGTGGTGTTGTAGATAGTGTAGAGGATTGTCGAAGATTGCAGAGAGACATTGATAGGATGCAGAAGTGGGCTGAGAAGTGGCAGATGGAGTTCAACCCGGAGAAGTGTGGTACACTTTGGAAGGACAAACTCCAAGGCAGAGTACAAAGTAAATGGCAGGATACTTGGTAGTGTGGAGGAGCGGAGGGATCTGGTGGTATATGTCCACAGATCCCTGAAAGTTGCCTCACAGGTAGATAGGGTAGTTAAGAAAGCTTATGGGGTGTTAGCTTTCATAAGTCAAGGGATAGAGTTTAAGAGTCGCGAGGTAATGATGCAGCTCTATAAAACTCTGGTTAGGCCACACTTAGAGTTCTGTGTCCAGTTCTGCTCGCCTCACTATAGGAAGGATGTGGAAGCATTGAAAAGGGTACAGAGGAGATTTACCAGGATGCTGCCTGGTTTAGAGAGTATGGATTATGATCAGAGATTAAGGGAACTAGGGCTTTACTCTTTGGAGAGAAGGAGGATGAGAGGAGACATGATAGAGGTATACAAGATATTAAGAGGAATAGATAGAGTGGATATCCTGCGCCTCTTCCCCAGGGCACCACTGCTCAGTTTAAGAGGACATGGCTTTAAGGTAAGGAGTGGGAAGTTCAAGGGGGATAGTAGAGGAAGGTTTTTTTACTCAGAGAGTGATTGGTGCGTGGAATACACTGCCTGAGTCAGTGGTGGAGACAGATACACTAGTGAAATTTAAGAGACTACTAGACAGGTATATGGAGGAATTTAAGGTGGGAGGTTAAATGGGACGCAGGGTTTGAGGGTCGGCACAACATTGTAGGCTGAAGGGCCTGTAACGTGCTGTACTATTCTATGTTCTATAGTCTAAAATTCAAAGCGATACTATAGATATGTTAAGAGCAAAATGACTGCAAGGCACAAAATTGGTCTTCAGGAAGATCAGAATGGTAATCCATGTGCAGAGCATGGGAAGCCGGTCAAAAAAGTTCAGTCTCTCCAGCGTCTTTTTCCATTGGTCCGATATTCACACTTGCCTCTCTTTTAAACTTTATGTATCTGAAGAAACTTTAGGTATTGTCATTAATATTATTGGTTAGCTTATTTTCGTATTATATCCTTGGGTTGGTTTTTAAAAGCTTCCCAATCTTCCCACTAATTTTTGCTGTCTTATATGAAACCATTAAACCGTAAGACATAGGAGCAGAATTAGGCCATCTGGCCCAGCGATTCTACTCCACCATTCAATCATGGCTGACCCTTTTTTAAAAAATATCCTGCTCAACCCCAGTACTCAGCCTTCTCCCCATAACCTTTTATGCCATGTCCAATCAAAAACCTATCAATCTCTGCCTTAAATACACCCAAGTACCTGGCCTCCACAGCTGCATATGGCAACAAGTTCACCACCCTTTGGCTAAAGCAATTTCTCTGCATCTCTGATTTGAAAGGGCATCCCTGTATCCTGAAGCTGTGCCCTCTTACCTTGGACAGTCCCACCATGGTAAACATCCTTTCCACATCAAAAAACTAGGTAATGATAAGAATCTAGAAGATTATAAAGCTAGCAGGAAGGAGTTTAAGAATGAAATTAGGAGAGCCAGAAGGGGCCATGAGAAGGCCTTGGCAGACAGGATTAAGGAAAACCCCAAGGCATTCTACAAATATGTAAACAGCAAGAGGATAAGATGTGAGAGAAAAGGACCAATCAAGTGTGATAGTGGTAAAGTGTATATGGAACCGGAGGAAATAGCAGAGGTACTTAATGAATACTTTGCTTCAGTATTAACTACAGAAAAGGATCTTGGTGATTGTAGGGATGACTTGCAGTGGACTGAAAAGCTTGAGCATGTGGATATTAAGCAAGAGGATGTGCTGGAGCTTTTGGAAAGCATCAAGTTGGATAAGTCACCGGGACCGGACGGGATGTACCCCAGGCGATTGTGGGAAATGAGGGAGGAGATTGCTGAGCCTCTGGCGATGATCTTTGCATCATCAATGAGGACGGGAAAGGTTCCGGAGGATTGAAGCGTTGCGGATGTTGTTCCCTTATTCAAGAAAGGGAATAGGGATAGCCCAGGAAATTATAGACCAGTGAGTCTTACTTCAGTCGTTGGTAAATTGATGAAGAAGATCCTAAGAGGCAGGACTTATGAACATTTGGAGAGGCATAATATGATTAGGAATAGTCAGCATGACTTTGTCAAAGGCAGGTCGTGCCTTACGAGCCTGATTGAATTTTTTGAGGATGTGACTAAACGTATTGATGAAGGTAGAGCCGTAGGTGTAGTGTATATGGATTTTAGCAAGGCATTTGATAAGGTACCCCATGCAAGGCTTATTGAGAAAGTAAGGAGGCATGGGATCCAAGGGGACGTTGCTTTGTGGATCCAGAACTGGCTTGCCCACAGAAGTTAAAGTTTGGTTGTAGACGGGTCATATTCTGCATGGACGCTGGTGACCAGTGGTGTGCCTCAGGGATCTGTTCTGGGACCCCTACTCTTTGTGATTTTTATAAATGGCCTTGAAGTGGAGGGATGGGTTAGTAAATCTGCTAATGACACAAAGGTTGGGGGTATTGTGGATAGTGTGGAGGGCTGTTTGAATTTCCGACGGGACATTGGTAGGATGCAAAACTGGGCTGAGAAGTGGCAGTTGGAGTTTATCCCAGATAAGTGTGAGGTGGTTCAGTATGGTAGGTCTGGCAGAATATAGCACTAATGGTAAGACTCTTGGCATTGTGGAGGATCAGAGGGATCTTGGGGTCCGAGTCCATAGGACACTCAAAGCTGCTACGCAGGCTGACACTGTGGTTAAGAAGGCATATGGTGCATTGGCCTTCATCAATCATTGGATTCGAAGAGCCGAGAGGTAATGTTGCAGCTATATAGGACCCTGGTCAGACCCCACTTGGAGTACTGTGCTCATTTCTGTTCACCTCACTACAGGAAGTACGTGGAAACCATAGAAAGGGTACAGAGGAGATTTACAAGAATGTTGCCTGGATTGGGGCGCATGCCTTATGAGAATAGGTTGAGTGAACTCGGACTTTTTTCCTTGGAGCGATAGAGGATGAGAGGTAACCTGATAGAGGTGTATGAGATGATGAGAGGCATTGATCGTGCGGATAGTCAGAGGCTTTTCCCCAGGGCTGAAATGGCTAGCACGAGAGGGCAGAATTTTAAGGTGATTGGAAGTAGGTACAGTGGAGATGTCGGGGTAAGTTTTCTAAGCAGAGAGTGGTGAGTGTGTGGAATGGGCTGCCGACAGTGGTGGTGGAGGTGGAAATGATAGGGTCTTTTAAGAGACTCCTGGATGGCTACATGGAGCTTAGAAAAATAGAGGGCTATGGGTAAAGCCTAGGTAGTCCTAAGGTAGGGGCATGTTCGGCACAGCTTTGTGGGTCGAAGGGCCTTAATTGCGCTGTAGGTTTTCTGTGATTCTATGTATCTATCTACTCTGTCTAAGCCTTTCAACATCTGAAAGGTTTTAATGAAATCCACCGCCCCCCATCCTTCTGAATTCCAGTGAATTCAAATGTCCAAAGCTATCAAATGTTCCTCATATGATAATGCCTTCATTCCTGGAATCATCCTTGTGAACCTCTCCTGGACCCTCTCAATTCCAGCACATCTTATCTTAGATGAGGGGCCCAAAACTGTTCACAATACTCAAGGTGAGGCCTCACCAGTGGCTTATAAAGCCTCAGCATCACATCCTTGGTCTTGTATTCAAGACCTCAAAATGAATGCTAACATGGCATTTGCCTTCCTCTTAACCGACTCAACCTGCAAGTTAACCTTTAGGGTGTTCTGCACAAGGACACCATAGTCCCTCTGCATTTCGGATTCCTGGATTTTTTCCCTGTTTAGAAAATAGTTTGCACATTTATTTCAACTGTATGACCATGCATTTTCCAACATTGTACTTCATTTGTCACTCTCTTGCCCATTTTTCTAATCTGTCTAAGTCCTTCTGCATCCTACCTGTTTCCTGAACACTACCTGCTCCTCCACCAATCATCATATCATCTGCAAACTTGGCAACAAATCCATTTATTCCATGATCTAAATCATTTATACACAGTGTAAAAAGAAGCGGTCCCAACACTGACCCCTGCAGAACACCACTAGTCACTGGCAGCCAACCAGGAAAGCATCCTACAAGATTTATCCTTCTTGTAAACACAAAATATTCTTTAGATGCTGAGGCCAAAGCAACACTCATAACAAGCTGGAGGAATTCAGCAGATCCCTACGGCCTCTGCCCCTTCTGTCTTCAGTCCAGACGAAGGGTTCCGGCCCGAAACATTGACTGATCGTTTCCAAGGATGCTGCCCGACCTGCTGAGTTCCTCCAGCTTGTTGTGAGTGTTGCTTATCCTTCTTGTAATCTCCTCAAAAAATTCCAACAGGTTTGTCAGGTAAGATTTTCCCTGAAGAAAATCATGCTGACTTTGTACTATCTTGTCCTGTGTCACCAAGTACTCTAACAATTCACTCTAACATCTTCCTAACCACTGAGGTCAGGCTAACTAGTCTATAATTTCCTTTTTGCTGCCTTCCTCCTTTCTTAAAGAGTGGACTGACATTTGCAACTTGCCAGTCCTCTGGCACCACGCCAGAGTCCAATGATTTTGAAACATCATTTTTAATGCCCACAATCTCTAACGCTACCTCTTTCAGAACCCTAGGGTTCAGTTCCTCTGGTCTGCTTGATCTATGTACCTTTAGGTCTTTCAGCTTTCTGAGCACCTTCTCTCTTGTAACAGTAACTGCACTCACTTATCTTCCATCACACACTACAACATCAGGCATACTGCTTGTATCTTCCACAGTGAAGACTGACGCAAAACATTCACTTAGTTCATCAGCCATCTCCTTGTCCCCGGCTATTATTTCTCCTGCCTCATTTTCTAGTGGTCTTATATCCACTCTGATTTCTCTTTTATTTTTAACATACTTGAGAAAACTTTCACTATCCACTTTGATATTATTTGCCAGTTTGCTTTCACATTTCATTTTTTTCCCTTCTAATGATTTTTTTAGTTGCTCTCTGTAGGTTTTTGAAAACTTCACAATCCTCTATCTTCCCACTAATTTTTGCTTTGTTGTATGCCCTTCCGTTTTTTTTACAATAGCTTGACTTCCCTTGTCAGACATGGTCGTACTATTTTACCATTTGAGCATTTGTTCATTTTTGGGATACACATGTCCTGCACCTTCCTCATTTTTCCCAGATATGCCCTCTCTTTCACTTTTATGTTGGTTTTGCCTTCTCTTGTTAGCCATGGTGGTATCATCTTGCCTTTACACTTCTTACTTTTTTGGTTATATTTATCCCGTGCTTCCAAATTGCTCCCAGAAATTTCTGCCATTGCCGCTCTGCCGTCATTCTTGCCAGTGTTCTTTTCCAATCAGTTCTGGCCAAACCTTCTCTCATTGCTCGGTAATCCGCTTTACTCCAGTGTAATACTGATGCTTCTGACTTCAGCTTCTCCTTCTCAAAATTCAAGGTGAATTCAATCATATTATAATCACTTTCCTCTGAGGGTTCTTTTACCTTAAACTTGTTAATAAATTCCAATTCATTGCACAACACCTAATCCAGAATAAGTGATCCCCTACTGGGCTCAGCCATGAGCTGCTCTAAAAAGCCATTTCGCGTTAGAAACATAGAAACATAGAAAACCTACAGCACAATACAGGCCCTTTGGCCCACGAAGTTGTGCCAAGCATGTCCCTACCTTAGAAATTACTAGGCTTACCTATAGCCCTCTATTTTTCAAAGCCCCATGTACCTATCCTAAAGTCCCTTAAAAGACCCTATCGTATCCGTGTCTACCACCGTTGCCAGCAGCCCATTCCATGCACTCACCACTCTCTGAGTAAAACACTTACCCCTGACATCTACTCTGTACCTACTCCCCAGCAACTTAAACCTGTGTCCTCTTGTGGCAACCATTTCAGCCCTGGGAAAAAGCCTCTGACTATCCACACAATCAATGCCTCTCATCGTCTCATACACTTCTATCAGGTCACCTCTCATCCTCCGTCGCTCCAAGGAGAAAATGCCAAGTTCACTCAACCTATTCTCATAAGGCATGCTCCCCAGTCCAGGCAACATCCTTCTAAATCTCCTCTGCACCCTTTCTATAGTTTCCACATCCTTCCTGTAGTGAGGCGACCAGAACTGAGCACAGTACTCAAAGTGGGGTTTGACCAGGGTCCTATATAGCTGTTACATTACCTCTCAGCTCCTAAATTCAATTCCATGATTGATGAAGACCAATACACCCTGTGTCTTCTTAACCACAGTGTCATCCTGCGCAGCTGCTTTGAGCGTCCTATGGACTTGGACCCCAAGATCCCTCTGATCCTCCACACTGCCAAGAGTAATAATATATTCTGCCATCATATTTGGCCTACTAAAATGAACCACTTCACACTTAGAACATAGAAAATCTACAGCACAATATAGGCCCTTCGGCCCACAGAGTTGTGCTGAAAATGTCCATATCTTAGAAATTACTAGCTTACCTATAGCCCTCTATTTTATCTGGGTTGAACTCCATCTGCCACTTCTCAGCCCAGTTTTGCATCCTATCAATGTCCCGCTGTAACCTCTGACAACCTCGCACACTATCCACAACACCTCCAACCTTTGTGCCATCAGCAAACTTACTAACCCATCCCTCCACCTCCTCATCCAGGTCATTTATAAAAATCACAAAGAGTAAGGGTCCCAGAACAGATCCCTGAGGCACACCACTGGTGACCCACCTCCATGCAGAATATGACCTGTCTACAACCAAACTTTGCCTCCTGTGGGCAAGCCAGTTCTGGATCCACAAAGCAATGTCCCCTTGAATCCCATGCCTCCTTACTTTCTCAGTAAGCCTTGCATGGGGTACCTTATCGAATGCCTTGCTGAAATCCATATACACAACATCTACTGCTCTACCTTCATCAATGTGTTTCGTCACATCCTCAAAAAATTCAATCAGGCTCGTAAGGCATGACCTGCCTCTGACAAAGCCATGCTGACTATTCCTAATCATATTATACCTCTCCAAATATTCATAAATCCTGCCTCTCAGTATCTTCTCCATCAACTTACCAAACACTGAGGTAAAACTGACTGGTCTATAATTTCCTGGGCTACCTCTACTCCCTTTCTTGAATAAAGGAACAACATTGGCAACCCTCCAATCCTCCGGAACCTCTCCCATCCCCAAAGAAAATCGCCAGAGGCTCAGCAATCTCCCCCCTCGCCTCCCACAGTAGCCTGGGGTACATCTCATCCGATCCCGGCGACTTATCCAACTTGATGCTTTCCAAAAGCTCCAGCACATCCTCTTTCTTAATATCTACATGCTCAAGCTTTTCAGTCTGCTGCAAGTCATCACTAAAATCACCAAAGTCCTTCTCCACAGTGAATACTGAAGTAAGGTATTCTTTAAGTATCTCTGCTATTTCCTCCAGTTCCATACACATTTTCCCACTGTCACACTTGATAGGTCCTATTCTTTCATGTCTTATCCTCTTGCTCTTCACATACTTGTAGAACGCCTTGCCATTTTCTTTAATCGTGCCTGCCAAGGCCATCTCATGGCCCCTCCTGGCTCTCCTAATTTCCTTCTTAAGCACCTTCCTATTAGCCTTATAATCTTTGAGATCTCTAACATTACCTAGCTCTCTGAAACTTTTATAAGTTTTTCTTTTCTTCTTGACTACATTTATTACAGCCTTTGAACACCACGGTTCCTGTACCCTTCCATAACTTCCCTGTCTCATTGGAACGTACCTATGCAGAACTCCACACAAATATCCCCTGAACATTTGCCACATTTCTTCCGTACTTTTCCCTGAGAACTTCTGTTTCCAATTTATACTTCCAGTTTCCTGCCTGATAGCCTCATAATTCCCCTTATTCCAATTAAACTCTTTTCTAACTTGTCTGTTCCTATCTCCCTCCAATGCTATTGTAAAGGAGATAGAATTATGATCACTATCTCCAAAATGCTCTCCCACTGAGAGATCTGACACCTGACCAGGTTCATTTCCCAATACCAAATCAAGTACAGCCTCTCCTCTTGTAGGCTTATCTACATATTGTGTCAAGAAACCTTCCTGAACACACCTAACAAACTCCACTCCATCTAAACCCCTTGCTCTAGGGAGATGTCAATCGATATTTGGGAAATTAAAATCTCCCATCATGACAACTCTGTTGTTATTACATCTTTCCAGGATCTGTTTCCCTATCTGCTCCTTGATATCCCTGTTACTATTGGGTGGCGTATAAAAAACACCCATTAAAGTTATTGACCCCTTCCTGTTCCAAACCTCCAACCACAGAGACTCCATAGACAATCCCTCCATGGCGTCCACCTTTTCTGCAGCCGTGACACTATCTCTGATCAACAGTGCCACGCCCCCACCTCTTTTGCGCCCCTCCCTGTCCTTTCTGAAACATCTAAAACCCAGCACTTGAAGTAACTATTCCCGTCCCTGAGCCATCCGAAGTTTTTGTAATGGCCACCACATCATGTCTCCAAGTACTGATCCACACTCTAAGCTCATCCGCTTTGTACACAACACTCCCTGCATTAAAATAGACACATCTGAAACCTTCGGTCTGAGCGCGTCGCTTCTCTATCACCTGCCTATCCTCCCTCTCGCACTGTCTACAAGCTTTCTCTATTTGTGAGCCAACCTCCCCTTCCCCAGTCTCTTCTGCTTGGTTTCCACCCTCCAACAATTCTAGTTTAAACTCTCCCCAGTAGCCTTAGCAAAACTCCCTGCCAGGATATTGGTCCCCCTGGGATTCAAGTGCAACCCGTCCTTTTTGTACAGGTCACACCTGCCCCAAAAGAGGTCCCAATGATCCAGAAACCTGAATCCCTGCCCCTGCTCCAATCCCTCAGCCACGCATTTATCATCCACCTCATTCTATTCCTATTCTCACTGTCACGTGGCACAGGCAGTAATCCCGAGATTACTACCTTTGCGGTCCTGCTTCTCAACTTCCTTCCTAATTCCCTGTAGTCTTTTATCAGGACCTCTTCCCTTTTCCTATCTATGTCATTGGTACCAATATGTACCACAACCTCTGGCTGTTCTCCCTCCCACTGCAGGATATCTTGGATGTGATCTGAAACTCTGGGAGTCAAACTACCATCCGAGTTTCTTTCCTGGGTCCACAGAATCACCTGTCTGACCCCCTAACTATAGAGTCCCCTATCACTATTACCTTCCTCTTCCTTTCCCTACCTTTCTGAGCCACAGAGCCAGACTCTGTGCCAGAGGCACGGCCACTGTCGCTTCCCCCAGGTAGGCTGCCCCTCCAACAGTACTCAAACAGGAGTACTTATTGTTCAGGGGGACAGCCACAGGGGTACTCTCTTGTACCTGACTCTTCCTCTTCCTCCTCCTGACTGTGACCCATTTGTCTGTCTCCCGTGGCCCCGGTGTGACCACCTGCCTATAACTCTTTTCTATCACCTCCTCGCTCTCCCTGACCAGGCGAAGGTCATCGAGTTGCATCTCCATTTCCCTAACTCGGTCCCTTTGGAGCTGCAGCTCAACACACCTCATGCAGATATGGCCGTCTGGGAGACTCCAGGACTTCCCACATCCAACACCGAGCACAGAAAACTGGCCTCACACACATATTTCCTTCTTTCCGCAAATAACACTGGTAAAGCTACCTCGCCTCATCCCATTACCGCCTAAGCCCGTTGAGCCAAAGCCCTATCACTCTGCTGCCTCTCACTCTGCTGTCCACTAGATATGGCAGTCTTCTTTTTAAACCTTTCGCGCTCTACTGGCTGACGTCACGCGCCTGCGCAGTCTAGCCTCTCTTTTACCCCGAGTAGTGAAAAACTGCCTTCGCTTCGGAAATCAGCCGTTCACTTGCAGCCTTCTTGCTCCAAATTGTAGAAATTTGCCCTCATGGAATCCACCACCACCCTCATTTTCCCAATCTACCTGTATAATGTCACTGTGCCACGTGACAGTGAGGATGGAAATAGAATTAGGTGGCAGATGAATGCGTGGCTGAAGAATTGGAGCCGAGGGCAGTGATTCAGATTTCTGGATCATTGGGACCTCTTCTGGGACAGGTGAAACCTGTACAAAGTGATGAGTTGCACTTGACTCTAAGGGGGACCATTATTCTTGTGGGCAGGTTTACCAGAGCAGTTGGGAGTGGTTTAAACTAATATGGCGTGGGGATGGGAACCAGTATGATAGAGTTCTGGATGAGCATGCTGGTTTACAGTTAGGTGATGGGTGTAACATGAATGTAAGGAAGGACAAGCCAATGACTGAGTACAAATACAGACAGAGCAACGAGCTAGATTGTACCACAGAGACAAAATTCAAAAGAGTGAAGAATACAGGACTGAAGGTACTGTATTAAATGTGCATAGCATTTGAATAAGATGGACAAACATGGCGCTATTAGAGATTGGTCTGTATGACGTTCTGGGCGTCACTGATTCGTGGCTGAAAGAGGCAATAGTTGGGAGCTTCACATCAAAGAATACACTTTGCACTAAAAGGATAGGCAGGAAGGCAAAGATGGTGGTGTGGCTCTGTTAGCAAGAAGTGGAATTACGTTTTCAGAAGGAGCTGGTATAGGATCAGAGAATGTTAAATCCTTGTTCGTGGAGTTAAGAAACTGCAAAGTTAAAAAAAACATTATGGGAATCATATATAGGCATCCTAGTAGTAGCTAAGATTACTAGGGTTGAGATTGCAAAGGGAGCTCGAAACGGCATGTAATAAGGATAACGTCACAATTGTAATGGGGGACTTCAATATACAAGGTGTTTGGGAAAATCAGGTTGGTGCCAAATCCCAAGGGAAGAAATTTGTTGAATGTCTACAAGATGGCTTTTTAGAGCAGCTTGTTCTTGATCCCACTCGAGGAAAGGTTATCTTAGATTCGGTGTGATGAAATAACCCAGACCATATTAGGGAGCTTAATGTAAAGGACCCCTTAGGAGGCAGTGATGATAATATGATTGAATTCATACTGGGAGGGAGAAGCATAAGTCACATGTATCAGTATCGCAATGGAATAAAGAGAATTACAGAGGCATGAGAGAGGAGCTTGAACAGGTGGATCGGAGGAGGGTCCTGTCCTGCTGAAGGGTCCCGGCCTGAAATGTTGACTGTACTCTTTTCCATAGATGCTGCCTGACCTGCTGAGTTCCTCCAGAATTTTGTGTGTGTTGCTAGGATTTCCAGCATCTGCAGATTTTCTCTTGTTTGTAATTGGCTTGGAAGAGTATACTGGTGGGGACGATGGCAGAGCAGAGATGGCTGAAGTTTCTGGGAATAGTTTACAAGGTGGAGGATAGATATGTCCCACAGAAGAAGTAGTACTCAAATGGCTGGGATAGGTAACCATGGCTGACAAGGGTTGTTAAGGACTGCATAAGAGCCAAGAAAAAAGCATATAAGGTAGCAAAAATGAGTGGGAATTTGGATGACTGGGTAGTTTTTAAAAATCCAACAAAAGGCAACTAACTAAAAAAGCCTTAAGAAAAGAAGTGATGAAATATGGGGGCAAACTAGCCAATAATATCAAGCAAGATACTAAAAGTTTTTTTCAGTTTTATTAAGAGTAAAAGGGAGGTGTGAATTGATATTGGACCATTAGAAAATGATGTTGGTGAGGTCGTAATGGGGGACAAAGAAATGGCAGATGAACTTAATAAGTAATTTGCATCTATCTTCACTGTGGAAGACATAAACAGTGTGCCAGAGATCCATGAGTGTCAGGGAGCAGGAGTGAGTGCCATTGCTATTACAATGGAAAAAGTGCTAGGAAAACTCAAAAGTCTGAAGGTGGATAAATAATCTGGACTAAATAGACTATTTCCCAGAGTCCTGAGGGAGGTTGCTGAAGAGGTAACGGATACATTGGTCATGGTCTTTGAAGAATCACTTGATTCTGGCATGGTGCCAGTGGACTGGAAGATTGTAAATGTTGCTCCACATTTTAAGAAAGGAGGAAGGCAAAAGAAAGGAAATTATAGACCAGTTAGTGGAACTCAGTGGTTGGGAAAGTTTTGGAGTCTATTATTAAGGATGAGGTTTTGGGGTATTTGGGTAAAATAAGTCAAAGTCAGCATGGTTTCTGCCAAGGGAAATCTTGCCTGACAAATCTGTTAAAGTTCTTCAAGGAAGTAACAAGCAGGGTGAACGAAAGAAGGCAGTGGATGTTATTTACTTGGATTTTCAGAAGGCATTTGATAAGGTGCCACGCATGATCCTGCTTAACAAGATAAAATCCTATAGTATTACAGGAAAGATGCTGGTGTGGATAGGGGAATGGCTGACAGGCAGGAGGCAGCGAGTGGAAATAAAGGGGGCCTTTTCTAGTTGGCTGCCAGTGACTAGTAGTGTTGCTCAGGGGTCAGTATTAAGACCGCTACTTTTCACATTGTTTGCCCATGATTTGAATAACGGAATTGATGGCTTTGTAGCAAAGTTTGTGGATGATACAAAGATAGGTGGCGAGGTAGGTAGTGCTGAGGAAGCAATGTGATTGCAGCAAGACTTGACTAATTGGAAGAATGGGCAAAAGTGGCAGATAGAATACAGTGTTGGAAAGTGCATGGTCATACACTTACGAGGGGTGATTGATAAGTTCATGGCCTAAGGTAGAAGAAGTCTATTTTAGAAACCTAGCACTTGTATTTTTCAACATAGTCCCCTCCTACATGTACACACTTAGTCCAGCGGTCGTGGAGCATACAGATCCCTTCTTTGTAGAAGTGGTCCACAGCAAGGGTAATTGATAAGTTCGTGACCTTAGGTAGAACGAGATGAGTTATACAACTTTTGTTACATGCATGTGCAGTTCAACTCTTTGAGTGCAAATGAAGGAAATTTGAAGTTAACAACTCATCTCCTTCTACCTTAGGCCACTAACTTATCAATAACTGCTGCTGTGGATAACTTCTGGAGGTCCAAGACGCCAACTTTAACAAAGAAGGGATCCGTATGCCCCATGACTACTGGACTAAGTGTGTAAGTGTAGGAAAAATAAATGTGCTAGGTTTTCTAAAATTGACTCCTACCTCAGGCCACGAACTTATCAATCACCGCTTGTAGGTAGAAGTAATGAAAGGGTTGACTATTTTCTAAATTGAGAGACAATAGAAAAATCTGAGGCGCAAAGGGACTTGGGAGTCCTTGTGCAGGATTCCCTAAAGGTTAATTTTCAGGTTGAGTCTGTGGTGAGGAAGGCAAATGTGATGCTAGCATTCATTTCAAGAGCACTAGAATATAAAAGCAAGAATGTAATGTTGAGACGATAAAGCACTGGTGAAGCCCCTCACTTGGAGTATTGTGAGCAGAGGTTTAAGACAGTGGTTGATAGATTCTTGGCTGGCCAGGGTATGAAGGGATATGGGGAGAAGGTAGGAGATTGGGGCTGAGAGGAAAATTACATCAACCACAATGAAATGGTGGTGCAGACTTGATGGGCCAAATAGCCTAATTCTGTTCTTATATTTTATGGACTTATGGATCTATATCAATGATCTGTATGATAATGTGGTTAACTGGATCAGCAAATTTGTGGATAACGCCAGATTTGTGGACTGTGAGGAAGGCTATCATGGCTTGCAGTGGGAACTGGACCAGTTGGAAAAATGACAGATGGAATTCAATGCAAACAAGAGAAAATCTGCAGATGCTAGAAATCCAGGCAATACACACAGAATGCAGGGGGAGCTCAGCAGGCCAGGCAGCATCTATGGTCAACAGAGCTCCCAAGAGGGATTTCTCGCAGGTCGGTGGCCGTTATTTAAAAAGAGAACGAGGGCATTTGTCCATTGCACAGAGCCTATCAGCGGCGTCATCACAGCTCTACGAACTAAATAAAAGTACAGAAGTGATAAACAGAGCGGCCATTGTCAGGTGTAGGCCAGTGGCGAGAGTAGAAAGAACAGGCTTTGGCTCAAACCGGGCTTCGGCTCAGAAGAGGCGCCGGCTCTATGTAAAGCATCTGTTAATGGTCCCATTTTATCTTTTTTCCCTCTCTTATTGTACCATTTAAATGGCTGTGGTGTGTTCTTCGTGGCGGGTGTTGGAGTCTCCCAAGGAACTACCTCTGCGCGAAGTGCATCTGGCTGCAGCTCCTTGAGGACTGTGTTAGGAATCTGGAATTGCAGCTGGATGACTTTCGGCTTGTATGGGAGAGCGAGGATATAATTCATCAAAGTTACAGGGAAGTAGTCACCCCGAAGTTGCAGGAGACGAGTAGCTGGGTGACCGTCAGGAGAAATGGAAATAGGGAGTTAGAGCAGAGCAGCTCTGTGGCTATTCCCCTCAAAAACAAGTATACTGCTTTGGATATTTTGTGGGGGATGACCTCCTGGGAGAATGTCATGGCGACCGGGTTACAGGCACAGAGCATGGATCCATGGTGCAGAAGTGAAAGAGAGCGGGAGTGATAGGGGACTCGATAGTGAGGGGAACAGACAGGAGATTCTGTGAATGTGAACAGGACACCCGGATGGTATGTTGCCTCCCAGGTGCCAGGGTCAAGGATGTCTCAGATCACGTGCACAACATTTTGGAGAGGGAGAGGAGGCAGCCCGAATTCTTGGTACACATTGGTACTAATGACATAGGTAGGAAAAGCAAAGAGGTCCTGAAAAAATAATTTAGGGAGCTAGGTAGAAAGCTGAGAAGCAGGACCTCCCGGGTAGTAATTTCTGGATTGCTGCCTGTGCCACACGCCAGTGAGAGTAGAAACAGGATGATTTGGCAGAAAAATGCATGGCTGAGAAGTTGATGCAGGGGGCAGGGCTTCAGGTTCTTGGATCATTGGGATCTCTTCTGGGGGAGGTATGACCTGTACAAAAGTGATGGGTTGCACCTCAACCCGAGGGGGAACCAATATTCTCATGGGCAGGTTTGTTAGAGCTGTTGGGGAGGGTTTAACCTAACTTGGCGGGGGGAGGGGTGGGAACCAGAGTGAAGGGACTCAGGATAGGGTGGATGGTAAAAAAGTAAAGACAACATGCAGTCAGACTGTCAGGAAGGGCAGGCAAGTGATGGGACTTAGTTGCAGCCAACAGGCTGAGTATCAAATCATTAGGGATGCAGAAGTGAAAGAGAGCGGGAGTGATAGGGGACTCGATAGTGAGGGGAACAGACAGGAGATTATCTGTCTGTTATGGTACTCAAGGTGTTGTATCTAAATGCACATAGTATAAGAAATAAGGTGGGTAATTTTGTTGCACGATTACAGATGGTCAGGTATGATGCTGTGGCCATCACTGAATCATGGCTGAAGGATGGTTGTAGTTGGGAGCTGAATGTCCAAGGTTACATGTTACATCGGAGGGATAGGAAGGTAGGCAGAGGGGGTTGTGTGGCTCTACTAGTAAAGAATGGCATCAATTCAGTAGAAAGATGTGACATAGGTCAGACGATGTTGAATCCTTGTGGGTTGAGTTAAGAAACTGCAGGGGTAAAAGGATGTTGATGGCAGGCCTCCAACACAGTGGCAGGGAGGTGGGCCACAGATTACAATAGGAAATAGAAAAGGTGAGTCAGAAGGGCAATGTTATGTTAGTCATGGGAGATTTTAACATGGAGGCCAATTGGGAAAATCAGATTGGTAATGGATCTCAAGAGAGTGAGTTTGTTGAATGCCGAAGAGATAGCATTTTAGAACAGATTGTCATTGAGCCTACTAGGGGATCAGCTATACTAGATCGGGTGTTATGTAATGAAATGGAGGCGATTAGGGAGCTTAAGGTAAAAAAAAACCCTTAGGAACCAGTGATCAGAATATGATTGTGTTCAACTTGAAACTTGATAGGGAGAAAGTAAAGTCTAATGTAGACACATTTCAGTGGAGTAAGGGAAATTACAGTGGTATGAGAGAGGAGTTGGCCAAAATAAATTGGAAGGAGCTGCTGGCAGAAATGACAACAGAGCAGCAATGGTGTGTGTTTCTGGGAAAAATGAGGAAGGTGCAGGACATGTGAATTCCAAAAATGAAGAAATACTCAAATAGTAAAATAGTACAACCATGGCTGACAAGGGAGCTAGGGCTTTACTCTTTGGAGAGAAGGAGGATAAGAGGAGACATGATAGAGGTGTACAAGATAATAAGAGGAATAGATAGAGTGGATAGCCAGCGCCTCTTCCCCAGGGCACCATTGCTCAATACAAGAGGACATGGCTTTAAGGTAAGGGGTGGGAAGTTCAAGGGGGATATTAGAGGAAGGTTTTTTACTCAGAGAGTGGTTGGTGCGTGGAATGCACTGCCTGAGTCAGTGGTGGAGGCAGATACACTAGTGAAGTTTAAGAGACTACTAGACAGGTATATGGAGGAATCTAAGGTGGGGGCTTATATGGGAGGCAGGGTTTGAGTGTCGGCACAACATTGTGGGCCAAAGGGCCTGTACTGTGCTGTACTATTCTATGTTCTATGTTCTCTAAAGCTAATGTAAAAGTAAAAGAAAGGGCATATGACAAAGCAAAAATTAGTGGGAAGGTAGAGGATTGGGAAGTTTTTAAAAACCTACAGAGAGCAACTAAAAAAATCATTATAAAGAAAAAGATGAAACATGAAAACAAGCTAGCAAATAATATCAAAGTGGATAGTAAAAGTTTTTTCAAGTATGTTAAAATTAAAAGAGAAATGAGAGTGGATATAGGACCGCTAGAAAATGAGGCAGGAGAAATACTAACAGTGGACAAGGAGATTGCTGATGAACTAAATGAGCATTTTGCATCAGTCTTCACTGTGGAAGACGCTAGCAGTATGCCTGATGTTGTAGTGTGTGAAGAAGTGGGTGCAGTTACTGTTACAAGAGAGAAGGTGCTCAAAAAGCTGAAAGTCCTAGGTACATTAGTCACCCAGACCAGAGAAACTGCATCCTAGGGTTCTGAAAGAGGTAGTGTTAGAGATTGTGGTGGTATTTAAAAGAATCTTTCAAAAAATCATTGGGCTCTGGCATGGTGCCAGAAGATTGGAACATTGCAAATATCACTCCACTCTTTAAGAAAGGAGGAAGGCAGCAGAAAGGATATTATAGACGAGTTAGCCTGACCTCAGTGGTTGGGAAAATGTTAGAGTCAATTGTTAAGGATGCGGTAATGGAGTACTTGGTGACACAGGACAAGATAGGACAAAGTTAGCATGGTTTCCTTCAGGGAAAATCCTGCTTAACGAACCTGTTGAAATTCTTTGAGGAGATTACAAGTGGGATAGAAAAAACGGTGGTAGTGGATGTTGTATACTTGGACTTTCAGAAGGTCTTTGACAAGGTGCCACACATGAGGCTGCTTACTAAGTTAAGAGTCCCTGGTCCAACAGGAAAGTTACTACCATGGCTAGAGCATTGGCTAATTGGGAGGAGGCAGCGAGTGGGAATAAAAGGATCCTTTTCTGGTTGGCTGCCAGTGCCTAGTGGTGTTCCGCAGGGGTTGGTGTTGGGACAACTTCTTTTTATGCTGTATATAACAGATTTAGATGGTGAACTAGAAACAAAGAAAACCTACTGCATAATACAGGCCCTTCGGCCCAGAATGCTGTGCTGAACATGAACTTACTTTAGAAATTACCTCGAGTTACCCATACCCCTCTATTTTTCTAAGCTCCTTTTACCTATCCAGGAATCTCTTAAAAGATCCTATTGTATCCACCTCCACCACAGTCGCCGACAGCTCATTCCACACACTTACCACTCTGCGTAAAAAACTTACCCCTGACATCCCCTATTTACCTACTTCCAACCACCTTAAAACTGTGCCCTCTCGTGCTAGCCATTTCAGCCCTGGGAAAAAGACTCAGACTATCCACACAATCAATACCTCTCATTATCTTATACTCCTCTATCAGGTCACCACTCATCCTCCGTCGCTCCAAGAAGAAAATGCCGAGTTCACTCAACCTATTCTCGTAAGGCATGCTCCCCAATCTGGGCAACATCGTAGTAAATCTCTTCTGCAGCCTTTCTATAGTTTCTACATCCTTCCTGTAGAAAGGTGACGAGAACTGAGCACAGTACTCCAAGTGGGGTCTGACCAGGGTTGTATACAGCTGTAACATTACCTCTCGGCTCTTAAAGTCAATCCCACGATTGATGAAGGCCAATGCACCATATGCCTTCTTAACCACAGAGTCAACTTGTGCAGAAACTTTGAGTGTCCTATGGACTCGGACCCCAAGATCCGTCTGATCTTCCACACTACCAAGAGTCTTACCATTAATACTATATTCCGCCATCATATTTGACCTACCAAAATGAACCACCTCACACTTATCAGGGTTGAACTCCATCTGCCACTTCTCACCCCAGTTTTGCATCCTATCAATGTCCTGCTGTAACCTCTGACAGCCCTCTACACTATCCACAACACCCCCAACTTTCGTGTCATCAGCAAATTTACTAACCCATCCCTCCACTTCCTCATCCAGGTCACTTATAAAAATCATGAAGAGAAAAGATCCCAGAACAGATCCCTGAGGCACATCACTGGTCACCGACCTCTATGCAGAATATGACCCATCTACAACCACTCTTTGCCTTCTGTGGACAAGCCAATTCTGGATCCACAAAGCAATTTCCCCTTGGATCCCATGCCTCCTTACTTTCTCAATAAGCCTTGTATGGGGTACTTTATCAAATGCCTTGCTGAAATCCATATACACTACATCTACTGCTCTACCTTCATCAATGTGTTTAGTCACATCCACAAAAACTTCAATCAGGCTTGTAAGGCACAACCTGCCTTTGACAAAGCCATGCTGACTATTCCTAATCATATGATGCCTCTCCATCATCATCATCATGGGCCAAGCTCTGTCAGAGCCTCGGCGACCACTTTCTTCCACTGCGATCTGTCGGCAGTCACACCTCTTGCATCTCTGGAGGTGAGGCTGGTCCACTTCTTGTTGTTGTCGATCCAGGTTCTCCTCTGTCTGCCTCGGGAGTGGCTGAGTTCTACTCTGCCTTCAAGCACAGTGCGTTCCAGTGTGTCATCAGCTCTTGAGGTATGTCCAAAATGGCAAAGTTTCCTTTGGATAACAGTTTCCAGAAGTATTGATTTCATGCCAATCTCTTCTAGGATGAAATTGTTGGATCTCCTTTCAATGTGTGATACCCTGAGGATCCGTCTGTATGTCCACATCTCAAATGCTGTCAACTTCTTTCCATCAGCTGCTTTTAGGGTCCATGTTTCACAGCCATATAGGGTTACTGGCCAGACGAGAGCCTGAGGAGGCGTATCCTGGTGTCAGTGCTCACAGATCTATCTTTCCAGATGTCCCAGAGCTTGGTAGCGTTTGTGCGTGCCATTGCTAGCCTTCGCCTTATTTCCTTGCTGCATTCTTTTGTGTCATTTAGTTCTGCACCAAGGTATATAAAGGAGTATACTTGTTCGATCTTGTCGTTTCCGATGCAGATGTCAGCTTGAATTGCTGTTTTGCTTATCACCATAACTTTGGTCGTTTTGCCATTTATCAGCAATCCAAATTCAGCAGAGACTCTTGCAACATTATTGAGTAGTGCTTGTAGGTCTTCTTCTGTTGTGGCTAGCAGGGCTGTCTCATCTGCGTATCTCAAGTTACTGGTGGTTCTTCCTCCTATTTTAATGCCAGTGTCGTCTGGAATTGCCAGTCTCATGATCATCTCGGCGTAGATATTAAAAAAGGTGTGGAGAAAGGATGCAGCCTTGGCGGACTCCTTTCCCATTGCAGAATGAATCAGTCTCGCCAGATGTGGTCCAAAGGCTGGAGGATTGCGTAGCATACAGTGTTTCTAGAAGAGCCACTAGGTGTGGTGCCATGCCCAGTTGAATCATTTTCATCTACAGTTTGGTGTATTGGACACAGTCAAACGCCTTTGAGTAGTCTATGAAGCAGATGTACAGGGGGTATTGATCTCTCTCATTTTCTCCATTATTAGGCGCATATTGAAGAGCTGGTCCCTGGGGCCTCGGCCACTCCTGAAGCCAGCCTGTTCGAGTGCAATGTCTCTATCTACGTAGTTCTTTAGTCTCTCAGAGATGATTATGAGTAGATCCTTGCTGGCGTGTGGTATCAATGCCATTGTTCTGTAATTACTGCACTGCAGGAGGTCCCCTTTCTTGGGAATTGGATTGTAGACAGATTTGCACCAGTCTGTTGGCCATTTGTCAGTCTTCCAGATGGCGCAGACAATGCGGTGCAAGATGTGGGCCATTGAGGTGCTTGTTGCTTTCAGTAGTTCTGCTGGTATGTTGTCTGGACCAGGTGCTTTATACCTCTCCACATGTTCATAAATACTGCCTCTCAGGATCTCCTCCATCAACTTACCAACCACTGAAGTAAGACTCACTGGTCTATAATTTCCTGGGCTATTTCTACTCCCTTTCTTGAATAAGGGAACGACATCTGCAATGCTCCAATCCTCCAGAACCTCTCCCGTCCCCATTGATGATGCAAAGATCATCGCCATAGGCTCAGCAATGTTCTCCTTCTCCTCCCACAGTAGCCTGGTGTATATCTCGTCCGATCCTGTGACTCATCCAACTTGACACTTTCCAAAAGCTGCAGCACATCTTCTTTCTTAATGTCTATATGCTCAAGCTTTTAAGGCCACTGCAAGTTTTCCCTATAATCATCAAGGTCCTTTTCCATAGTGAATACAGAAGTAAAGTATTCATTCAGTACCTCCGCTATCTCCATTTGCAACAGCCTTTGCACACCATGGTTCCTCTACTCTACCATACTTTCCGTCTCATTGGAATGTATCTATGCAGAACATCATGCAAATATCCCCTGAACACTTGCCACATTTCTGTCATACATTTCCCTGAGAACACCTGTTCCTAGTTTATGCTCCCTGGTTCCTGCCTGATAGCTTCGTATTTCCCCTTACTTCAATTAAACACTTTCCTAATTTGTCTGTCTCTATCCCTCTCCAACGTTATGGTAAAGGAGATAGAATTGTGATCACTATCTCCAAAATGCTCTCCCACTGACAGACCTGACACCTGACCAGGTTCACTTCCCAATACCAGATCAAGTACAGCCTCTCCTCTTGTAGCTTATCTACATATTGTGTTAGTAAACCTTCTTGAACACACCTAACAAACTCCACCCCATCTAATCCCCTTGCTCTAGGGTGATGCCAATCAATATTAGGGAAATTAAAATCTCCCACCACGACAACACTGTTATTATTGAGGCTTGGAGAAGATGGCGGCGCAATGCAGGGCGCGCGGCCACTCCGAATCGATATCGTATTTGTGAACTAGGATGCTGTGCACAATCCTGATTTGATGGAGACAGCTGTGAGAAGCATGGAGGAACATCTGGAGAAACTTCTGAAATGTCTGCTTCACTGCCGTTGCTACTGTGCGATCGAGAATCTCCGGAGGGGAAGGCCCCAAATCCTCAGCTTTGCCTATTGCCTGCTGCCGGGGCCAGAGTCGAAGCGCTCGGCAGAGATGGTGCTCGGTGCCAGAGGACTGGTTGGAGGCTTGAAGTTTTCAGACGGACTCGGAGTCGGACTGTGGTCGGGTGCTTCCAGGGTGCTGCATTGGCAAGTTTGCGGCGCTGGAAGCTCATGGCAGGAAGAGTTTTCTTCCTTCAACCATCTGCATGAGATTATGGGACTTTTGGGAGACTTTGAGACTTCTTACCATGCCCATGGTCTGTTCTTCTATCAAATTACGGTATTGCTTGCACTGTTGTAATTATATGTTATAATTATGTGGTTTTTGTCAGTGTTTTTTAGTCTTGGTTTGTCTTGTGTTTCTGTGATATCATTCTGGAGGAACAAATTGTATAATTTCTTAATGCATACATTACTAAATGATAATAAAAGAGAACCGTATGTCCTCATAATCTAATCTAATCTTTCCAGAATCTGTCTCCCTATCTGCTTCCTGATGTCCCTGTTATTATTGCGTGGTCTATAAAAAACACCCAGAAGAGTTATTGAGCCCTTCCTGTTCCTAACTTCCACCCACAGAAACTCAGTAGACAAGCCCTCCATGACTTCTTCCTTTTCCTCCATGACACTACTCTGATCAGCAGTGCCATGTCTCCAACTCTTTTGCCTCCCTCCCTGTCCTTCCTGAAACATCTAAAGCCTGGCACTCTAAGTAACCCCTGAGCCATCCAAGTCTCTGTAATGGCCACAATTCCCACCCCTGAGCCATCCAAGTCTCTGTAATGGCCACAACGTCATAGCTCCAAGTACTGATCCACACTCTAAGTTCATAATACTCCTTGCATTAAAATAGACACATCTCAAACCATCGGTCTCAGCACGTCCCTTCTCTGTCACCTGCCTATCCTCCCTCTCACACTGCCTACAAGTTTTCTCTATTTGTGAGCTAACCACCCCTTCCTCCGTCTCTTCAGTTCGGTTCCCACCCCCCAGCGATTCAAGTTTAAACTCTCGTCAATCTCCTCAAAGCCTTAGCAAAGCTCTCTGCCAAGATATTGGTCCCCCTCAGTTTCAAGTGCAACCTGTCCTTTTTGTACAGGTCATTTTTGCCCCCAAAAGAGGTCCCAATGATCCAGAAATCTGAATCCCTGACCCCTGCTCCAATCCCTCAGCCATGCATTTATCCTCTACCTCACTCTATTCCTATACTAAATGTCACGTGGCACAGGCAATAATCCCGAGATTACGACCTTTGAAGTCCTGCTTCTCAACTTCCATCCTAACTCCACGTAGTCTGTTTTCAGGACCTCCTTCCTTTTCCTACCTATGCCGTTTGTGCCAATATGTACTGATGAAGTTTTAAGGGTAATGGGTGACGTAAGAAATGTTTCTTGGACTCTTGTAAATAACGGGTTAAAGTTAAGTGCGAACTTATGTGTGCTCTGTTCTGGATAGTGTGCAAATTTCTATTTGTCCTTCACTGAAGAATCTGCTTGCAGCTTGTTTAGATTAACGACTCTCAGATGTCTCTTGGGAATGTTATGTAGGGTTGGGTTCTCATGGGTCACAAATTGAGCTAAGTTCCCTCCTTTGTCTATTGAAAGGGAGGACTCACTAATAAGGACAGGAATGAATATCTGTCTATAATTAGGTCAGAGCCTAGCACAGGGAATAAGGACTGATAGAACATTCATTTGTAATTAAAACCATGATCTAGTGGATTCTCTTATATAAGAAATTAAGTTTTGCTCCAACAGACTTGGTGGGAATACCAGTTGAACTAAGTGCTCTTTGTTTTGCTAGTTCTATAAAGTGTAACGTTTCTGCGTGTTAGACAGAGGTCCGACATGAGCCCCCAGAGGGAGAGGAATGCTGTCCCTATGGTGTTTGGCTTTGTACCTCTCGCCAGCTGAGTTTGAACAAATAAACTGCTGAAAAGGATAAAGTAAAGAACTGTTTGTGGTGTGGTTATTGGTCCAACAAATTTAAGTTTACAGTACCACGATCTCTGGATGTTCACCTTCCCACTTCAGGGTGTTGTGGACACGATCAGAAACATCCCAGACCCTGGCACCGGGGAGGCAAACTACCATTTGCATTTCTTTCCTGTGTCTATAGAATTGCCTGTCTGCCCCCCCCCCAACTATGGAGTCCCCTATCACTGCTGCCATCCTCTTCTTTTCCCTACCCTTCTGAGCCACAGGGCCAAACTCTGTGCCAGAGGCGTGGCTGCTGTTGCTTCCTGCAGGTAGGCCGTTTCCCCCACCCCCCAGCAGTACTCAAACAGGAGTGCTTATTGTTAAGGGGGACAGTCACAGGGGTACTCTCTAGCATCTGACTCCTGCCCTTCCCTCTCCTGACTGTTACTCACTTATCTGTCTCCTGAGGCCCCGGTGTGACTATTTGCCTTCAGCACCTCTCTATCACTGCCTCACTTTCCCTGACTAGACGAAGGTCATCGAGTTCCCCAACCCAGTTCCTAAGGAGCTGCAGATCAACACACCTGGCGCAGATGTTGCCATCGGGAGGCTGGGAGTCTCCCGGACATCCCACATCTGACACCCAGTATAGAACACTGGCCTCACAGACATACTTCCTATTCCTCACAAGTAACTTAACTTGACTCGACCAGTTATTGCTGAAGCCCCATTGAGCCAAAACCCTCCTACTGTGTCTCCTTCTACTCCATCGCCTGCTCTGCCTTCTTTTTAAACTCTTCATGCCAGTCTAACTCACTGACGTCCACACACTTGTGCAGTCATTCCTCGATAGCTTTGTTGCCAAGTTTGCAAATGGTATGAAGACTGGTGGAGGGGTAGATAGTGTTGAGGAAACAGGTAGGATGCAGAAGGACTGAGACAGATTAGGAAAATGGGCAAGAAAGTGGCAAATGAAATTCAATGCTGGAAAATGCAAGGTCGTGCACTTTATGTGCAGACTACTTTCTAAATGGGGAGGAAATCCAGCAATTTGAGATGCAGAGCAGTACCTTGTGCAGAACACCCTGAAGATTAACTTGCAATTTGAGTCGGTGGTGAGGAAGGCGAATGCCATGTTAGAATTTATTTCAAGAGGTCTAGAATACAAGAGCAAGGATGTGATGCTGAGACTTTATAAGCCACTGGTGAGGCCTCAACTTTAGTGTTGTGAACAGTTTTGGGCCCCTCACCTTAGAAAAGATGGCTGGTGTTGGAGAGGTTCCAGAGAAGGTTGACAAGGATGATTCCAGGAATGAAAGGGTTGTCATACGAGGAATGTTTGATAGCTCAGGGTATGGACTTGCTGGAATTCAGAAGCATGAGGAGGGAATCTCAGTGAAACCTTTTGAATATGGAAAGGCCTAGACAGAGTAGATGTGGAAAGGATGTTTCCCATGGTGGAAGAGTCTAGGACAAGTCTCAGGATAGAGGGGAGCCCTTTCCAAACAGAGATATGGAGAAATTTCTTTAGCCAAAGGGTGGTGAATTTGTGGAATTTGTGGCCACATGCAGCTGTGGAGGCCAGGTCATTGGGTATTTTTAAGGCAGAGATTGATAGGTCCTTGATTGGATATGGCATCAAAGGTCATAGGGAGAAGGCCAGGAACTGGGGTTGAGGACGAGGGAAAGAAAAGATCAGCCATGATTGAATGGTGGAGTAGACCTGATGGACCACATGGCCTAATTCTGCCCCTATGTTTTATAGTCTTATAGTCTTATGGAAAAGAATATAGTTGACATTTTGGGCTGAGACCCTTCATCAGGACTGGGAAAAAAGATGAGCAGCCAGAGTAAGAAAGTGGGGGAGGGGAGGAAGGACCACAAGGTGATAGGTAAAACCAGGAAGGTGGGAGGGGTAAAGAGCTGAAAAGTTGATTAGTGAAAGAAATTCAGGACTGGAAAAGGGGGGAATCTGATAGAACAGCACAGAAGGCCACGGAAAAACGAAAAGGGGGAGGAGCCCCAGATGAAGCTGATAGGCAGATAAGGAGGCAAGGTGAGAGAGGAAATGGAAATGAGGGTGAAATGGGGAGGAGGTGGAATTACCAGAAGTTCAAGAAATCAATGTTCATGCCATCATGTTGGAGGCTACCCAGATGGAATATAAGGTGTTGCTCCTCCAACCTGAGTGCAACAGTAGAGGAAGCCATGGACTGACATAGAAACATAGAAACATAGAAAATAGGTGCAGGAGTAGGCCATTCGGCCCTTCGAGCGTGCACCGCCATTCAGTATGATCATGGCTGATCATCCAACTCAAAACCCTGCACCAGCCTTCCCTCCATACCCCCTGATCCCTTTAGCCACAAGGGCCATATCTAACTCCCTCTTAAATATAGCCAATGAATTGACCTCAACTGTTTCCTGTGGCAGAGAATTCCACAGGTTCACCACTCTCTGTGTGAAGAAGTTTTTCCTAATCGCGGTCCTAAAAGGCTTCCCCTTTATCCTCAAACTATGACCCCTCGTTCTGGACTTCCCCAACATCAGGAACAATCTTCCTGCATCTAGCCTGTCTAATCCCTTTAGGATTTTATAAATTTCAATCAGATCCCCCCTCAATCTTCTAAATTCCAACGAGTATAAGCCTAGTTCATCCAGTCTTTCATCATATGAAAGTCCTGCCATCGCAGGAATCAATCTGGTGAACCTTCTTTGTACTCCCTCTATGCCAAGGATGTCTTTCCTCAGATTAGGGGACCAAAACTGCACACAATACTCCAGGTGTGGTCTCACCAAGGCCTTGTACAACTGCAGTAATACCTCCCTGCTCCTGTACTCGAATCCTCTTGCTATAAATGCCAGCATACCATTTGCCTTTTTCACCGCCTGCTGTACCTGCATGCCCACTTTCAATGACTGGTGTATAATGACACCCAGGTCTCGTTGCACCTCCCCTTTTCCTAATCGGCCACCATTCAGATAATAATCTGTTTTCCTGTTTTTGCCACCAAAGTGGATAACTTCACATTTATCCACATTAAATTGCATCTGCCATGAATTTGCCCACTCACCTAACCTATCCAAGTCACCCTGCATCCTCTTAGCATCCTCCTCACAGCTAACACTGCCGCCCAGCTTCGTGTCATCCGCAAACTTGGAGATGCTGCATTTAATTCTCTCATCCAAGTCATTAATATATATTGTAAACAACTGGGGTCCCAGCACTGAGCCTTGCAGTGCCCCACTAGTCACTGCCTGCCATTCTGAAAAGGTCCCGTTTATTCCCACTCTTTGCTTCCTGTCTGCCAACCAATTCTCTATCCACATTAATACCTCACCCCCAATATCGTGTGCTTTAAGTTTGCACACTAATCTCCTATGTGGGACCTTGACATGTCAGAATGGAATTGGAAAGTGGAAATAAATTGAGTGGCCACTGGGAGATCCCACTTTTTCTGGTGGATGGAGCATAGTGCTTGGTGAAGTGATTTCCCAATCTGCGTCGGGTCTCACGGATATCGAGGAGGCCGCATCAGGAGCACTGGGTACAGTAGATGACACCAAGAGACTCACAGGTGAAATGTTACCTCACCTGGAAGGACTGTTTGGGGCACTGAATGGTAGTGAGGGAAGAGGCATAGGGGCAGGTGCAAGGGTAAGTACCAGGAGCCAGGAGGGAGATCAGTGGAGATGGACATTTGGACAAGGGAGTAGCATAGAGAGCAAACCCTGTGAAAAGCAGAAAGCAGGGTGGGGGGGGGGGAGGGGAGGGGAGGGAAAGATGTGCTTGGTGGTGGGATCCCGCTGGAGATAGCAGAAGTTCTGGAGAATTGTGTGCTGGACGTAGAAGCTGGTGAGGTGGTAAGTGAGGACAAGACCCCAACTGCATCTCTTCTATTTTACGTATGTCTCCCCTCACCTCATTGTCCCACCACCCTACCAGGTGTAGAGTTCCTCTTCTACATAGTCTTGGAAGAGAGTATATTCTCTCCCTCTCCACCTTTTCATCATGACTGATACAATTTTACTCTCAGCCCCAGTCTTCTACCTTCTCCCTGTATCCCCTCATGCCCTGACCGATCAAGAATCTATCAATCTCTGCTCACAATATTCCAAGGGGTGGGGGGAGGAGGGTGAAGGGAGGGGGAGGAGGGAGAGGGAGGGGGAGAAAGAGGATGAACACTCTGCCAAGACCATGTAGAATCTATTGATGAAAGGTGACCCTATGTTAAAAGACATATGGAAAGCATCATCTACTTGTCAAAATTTTAGACTAAAAACAAGTAATCTTCACTCCAGCATCCTGAGGGAGTGCCGAGTAGAAAATTTCTATGTCTTATTAGGCACAGCCCAACTCTCTCTCAGTAAGTGTATACGAATGTGTTGTTGATACACCATGGCCACACCTTCAAATGCATTTAATTTTGTGTGTATCAGCACCTGTTCAGCATGGGTTGTATTTCTGGATATTTCTTACTAGTTTCTTCATGTTCCAGGGAAAGGGTTACGCAATTTTTGAGCATATATTGGCCTAGACCATTGTTATTCTATGCCTACATTCCTAAAGTACACCTGCTGGCCATATCTGCTTAGAGAAAATTCAATGAATGACTGATTTGTGCACTGTATTTGAAGTCAAACCATCCACAGAGCACTAACAGTAACATTAGGATTTTTGTTTTATGCTTGGCAGACAAGAAGATTTTCTCTTACTTAAAGATATAATAACCAGCACCCAGTGTTTTGAGGTACAGTATTTAATTTTTTGTCAAAGTGAATGATGTCAGTATTTAGCCCTGAAAGTGTTTGACATGGATAATTGCTTACAGTATTTCAGAGTGAATGTGTGACATTTATTATACACCACAGTGCGTGAGGTTTATTGCAACACGTTATACTATTGGTACTATTGTAGATTATTGTATATAGGTTGAACATGATTATATACATCATACTGTGTGTGTGTGTGAGCGAGAGTATGCCAGAGAGAAAGAATATGATTATACACTGCAGACACGAGGAAATCTGCAGATGCTGGAAATTTAAGCAACACACACAAAACATGCTGGTGAACGCAGCAGGCCAGGCAGCATCTATAGGAAGAGGTACAGTCGACGTTTTGGGCCGGGACCCTTCGTCAGGACTAACTGAAAGAAGAGATAGTAAGAGATTTGAAAGTGGGTGGGTGGGGGAGGAGGAGATCAGAAATGATAGGAGAGGACAAGAGGGGAGGGGTGGATCTAAGAGCTGGAGAAGGGAGAGTATCATGGGACGGGAATCCTGGGGAGAAAGAGAAGGGGGGAGGGGAGCCCGGAGGGTGGAGAGCAGGCAAGGAGTTCGGTGCTCCCAGTGCGGCCTTCTATATATTGGCGAGACCCGACGCAAGCTGGGAGACCTTTTCGCTGAACACCTACTCTCTCTCTGCCAGAGAAAGCAAGATCTCCCAGTGGCCACACATTTTAATTCCACGTCCGTTCCCATTCTGCTATGTCTATCCACGGCCTCCTCTACTGTAAAGATGAAGCCACACTCAGGTTGGAGGAACAACACCTTATATTCCATCTGAGTAGCCTCCAACCTGATGGCATGAATATTGACTTCTCTAACTTTCGTTAATGCCCCTCCTCCCCTTCACACCACATCCATTATTTGTTTGTTTAATATATTTTAAAATATATTTTTAATTTTTCCCCTTTTTTTCTCTCTCTCTTTTTTCTCCTTCTGTTCCTCTCACTATAACTCCCTGCCTGCTCTCCACCCTCTGGGCTCCCCTCCCCACTTCTCTTTCTCCCCAGGCTTCCCGTCCCATGATACTCTCCCTTCTCCAGTCTGGTATCCCCTTTGCCAATCAACTGTCCAGCTCTTAGATCCACCCCTCCCCCTCCTGTCTTCGCCTATCATTTCAGATCTCCTCCTCCCCTTCCCACTTTCAAGTCTCTTACTATCTCTTCTTTCAGTTAGTCCTGATGAAGGGTCCCGGCCCGAAATGTCGACTGTACCCCTTCCTATAGATGCTGCCTGGCCTGCTGCGTTCACCAGCATTTTTTGTGTGTGATGATTATACACTGTACTGCATTGAGTACTCTGCACTGGTTTTGAACATCCTCTGATAAACAATTTCAGTACTGAAAGTAGATCAAAACCCTCTGCCCACGATAGAGGAAATCTTTGTAAACCTTTCTGGAGGGAAACACTTCAGCAAAGTGGACTTAGTTGAGGCCTACCTATTGATGAAGAGTCCAAACTCACAAAAGGTTTTATTGCCATTATAGTCTTATCTTTGGAGTAGCATCTGTACCTGCACTCTGGCAGAAACCTATGGAGCAAATGTTGCAAGGTTGCCCAGGCACTTAGTGTTACTTAGACAAGGAAGATCTCCAAAAATCTCAAGACAGTGTTAAAAAGATTCGAAGTTTACAGGCTCAGAGCATGAGGCGAAGTGCGGGTTCTTCAGACCAAGCATCACTTACTGTGGCCACACCACTGATACAGCAAGCATTACACTAGTAGTGGTGGATGCCCCAAGGCCAATGACATTCCACAGTTACCGTCCTTTCTGCGATTTGTCCATTATAATAACAGGTTCCTGCCAAACCTGGCCACTGACTCATTTACACAGCTCGGGAAGAAGTGGCAATGGACAAAGCTCAGTGTGAGCTGGCTTTCCAAAAGGCAAAGGAAGTGGGGATGTCAGACACTGTACTCACACACTGTGTTCCATATCATCCAGTGAAGCTTGCCTGTGATGCCTTACTTTATGGTAAAGGTGAAGTTATGTCACATATTGTAAGCAATGGAAGTGAACACTCCATAGCCTTTTCATCACGTTCTCTTACTGCTGCAGAGAAAATTTATGGACAGAGGCCTTTAGTCTGGTTTGGGGTGTAAAACATTTCAACCAGTACTTGTATGGGAGGGAATTTACCCTCATTAATGATCATCAACCACTAGTGTCCATGCTCGATCCACAGAGGATTGATCCACTAACATTGGCACCATGAATACAGAGATGGGCTCTGTTTCTTGGAGGACACAATTACAAGATTGAATTCAAGATGAGAACTAATCATGGAAATGCTGATGGATTATCCTGCTTACCCTCGGAAAAGCAAACACGTGAAAAAATTTACAAAAGAGGACACTCTTCGAAGTAATCTCCCTATTACAGCAAAGATGATCCAAAGGGAAATCGGAGAAGACCCAACATTGTCTCAGGACTACATAGTCACTCAAAATGGCTGGAAGATCCAGCAGAAATTCCAGTCTCCCTACTTTTACCAGTGCTGGGATGAACTTGCTCTTGATGGGGGTTGCTTCATGTAGAGAGGGAAAGTTGTTGTACCATTCCATTTGAGAGCTAAAGTGTTGGAGGAATCACATGTCGGTCATTTAGGTGTGGTCAAAATGAAAGCATAGGCTTGAAGCTTTATCTGGTGGCCTGGGTAGATCAGCAGATTGAATAACTTGCCATGTAATGTTCGGAAAGACAACATGTCCCGATGCAAGGTGTCCAGAGTTGTCAGAACCACTTCCTGCAGTCCCAGAGCCAACCACTATGGAGGAGGCCCCAGAACTTGAGATTGTTTCACAGCCGCTAGTCTCACCTGCCACACGGAGTGATCTCCTTTCTCAGGAAAGACATTATCCCACAGGAGTAAGAAATCCTCCACGGCAATTAAATGTTTAGGCCTAAATGGGACAATTTAAAATTGACTATGCTGTAGATGTCTATAGTGTGCAAAAGTGTCTTAGGCATGTACAAACGTACAAACAGCTCAGGTGCCTATGACTGTTGCACAGTACTGTAGTAATTTTATGTATTGCACTGTACTACTGCCACAAAAGGAAACAAATATTTCGACATATGTGAGTGATTGGGAAAAGGGGCAGGGAAAGAGGAGGGAGTGGCAACCACCAAAGAGACATTCTGTGATGATCAAAAACCAAATGTTTGGAATCAAATGACTCTGCCTCATATCTCAGTGTTAGGTGTGTCATCTCCAGCTCCTGGCACTCCTCTTCCGCCTGTCCCATACCCCTCCTGGTGCTCTCCACCCCTGCCATTCCCAACATCCTTTTCCGCTGCCAGATTTACAAACTCACTCTACGTTTCATGTTGAAAAATACAGTACTGTGTAAAAGCCTTAGGCACCCTAGCTACATATATATGTATGTACCTATCTACCTATCTATCTATCTATCTATATATATATGTGTGTGTATCTATGATAACTACAGAGCAATATGTTAGATATTTGAGTTGAGATGTATTCTATATTGAGTTGGAGTTTATAGATAAGCAGTGAGTAGTGTAGTGCAGGGGTCCCCAACCTTTTGCGCACCGCGGACCGGTTTAATATTGACAAATTCTTGCCAACCTCGCGTGTGTCAAGTTCAACAGTGGGCATGACAGGGAATGAGGAAAGGTGCAGCTGACTCATATCGTTTCATATCACCAAATCATATCGTTTCCTCACAGCCTGGTGGTTGGGGGCCACTGGTGTAGTGTGTAGAATATTTCAGTAATACTGTAAATATATTCTTTGATTAAGCATTCTTTGCTGGTTTATATAATTAATTGAGGGTTATTGTATGAAGTACGTGAATAGCAAATGTCATTAGGCCACCACATCATGTGTGAGCAGCACACTGAAGAGAAATTAAGCACATGCGTCCTGGTTCCTGTGTTTTTCTTTCAATTAGTTTCCGGAGGTACAAAACATAGCACTCAATGCCGAGTGAGCTGGAAGGTGGATCAGTCTCTAGGACTGCGTGTGATTTATCACAGTCTGCTGTAGGAGGTACAGAATTGCTGACGCGGTGGCTGAGATTTTTAAAGGTTTGCTGGAAGTGAGGTACCTGATGACTAGAAGACAGCAAACACGGTACTAGTGTTCAAAAATGGGTTAGAAAAACATGCTGAGGGAAGGATTAATGATCACCTAGAAAAGCACAGACTATTCAAAGACAGCCAGCATGGGTTTGTCAAGGGCAGATCCTGTCTGATCAATTTAACTGAATTCTATGAAGAGATAAAGTGTATTGATGATGGCAGGGTGCAGTTGTGAATTACATGAAGTATAGTAAAGCCTTTGACAAGGTCCCACATGGGAGACTGGTTCTAATAATTAGGG
The DNA here is from genome assembly GCF_030028105.1 of Mobula birostris. Classification (NCBI taxonomy): domain Eukaryota; kingdom Metazoa; phylum Chordata; class Chondrichthyes; order Myliobatiformes; family Myliobatidae; genus Mobula; species Mobula birostris. Next base: position 157,353,085 of record NC_092378.1, read on the forward strand.
CCTATTGGATCCAGAACATCTTGGCAACTTATCCAAAATTAGCTTGGTCAATAGAACAATACAGCACAAGACTGGCCTCTTCATCAAAGAAAGTTGTGCCAATGTAATTAAACTAGAAATTAAAAGCCTCAATAAACTAGTGCCTTGTGTCTACACAAGTCCATACCCCCCATTATCTGCACATTAATTTAAGCACTTCTTAATTGTCTCTGTAACATTTGTCTCCACCACCTCGCAACACAAACATGATGGTAGAGAGTTGTTTTTGCCACTGGATTCTCATGACTAGTGGTGTACCAAAGACTGGAGTTTGGGATGTTGCTATTTGTAATATGCAGTATGTGAATGGCCTGGATGAGCATATGGGGAGTATGATCAATCATTTTACTGATAACATGAAGATTACTGAAGTTGTTAATAGTGTGGAAGGCATTTTTAGGCTGCAGAGAGAGATTGATGCATTGTTGAAATGAACTGAAAATCAATAGAACCAGAAGGCATAGATTGAAAGTAAGTGAGAGGAGATCTAGAGGTGATGAGGAGGAGTTTCTTTAGCTGGAGAGAGGTGAATCAGTGAAATTCTTTGCCACAGGCAACCGTGGAGGCCATACTTTATGTATATTTAAGAGGTTGATAGATTCTTGATTGGTCAGGACAGGAAGGGATATGGGGAGAAGACAGGAGATTGGAGTTGAGAGGAAACTTGGATCAGCCATGAAGAAATGGCAGCAAGACTCAATGGGCCAAAAGGCCTAAAACTGCTCATATATTTTATGGTCTTATGGTTTATGGATGTGAAGGGGACATTCTTTACCCACTGAGTGATGAGTACCTTGGAATCCACTGGGAGTCTGGATAACTGACAGCATTTAGGGAGTATCCAGATGAATAGTCCAAGCAGATGCTTGTGCAGGGTGACTATTAGATATACTACCCTATATGTTTTCACAAAGAAGTGTTATAACCTGTTTAAATGTGTGTGAAATTTAAGGTATTGTATTTTGCAGGGTGCATTAATTTACCAGCATGTATCTGATATTATTCTGCAATATGCAGAGAATTTGAGAGATTTATTACACTATATTGCACAGTGTGAAAATTACTCTACACTGTAGTGTTTCAGATAGTTTATGCAATTTTATAGTCTGATATTTAAGATACTCAACTGTACAGAGAATTTAAGATGTTTTCTACGACTGTATACAGAGATAGTATTATATTCATTATTAATATGTCAGGTATGTTTTTGTGCTTTGGACGGTGAGAATACTTACTAAATTGTACAGACTACTAATTCATTACATAATATGGCAGATGGCAGAGTGAGTTTCTGAGAGTTATGGAATGATGCACCATCTGAGAGTTTGACTGTAATGTACATTAACTGTAACAGGATTTATTGATGTTATTGAACATATTATGATCACAGCCTCCTAAGTGTTCCTTTATGTTAAGCTCTCTAATAAGATCTGAGTTATTACACAACACCCAATTTAAGATAGCCTTTCCCCCAGTAGGCTGAGGAGGAGGTTTACGAGGATGATTCTGGGAATGGAGGGATTAAAATATGAGGAGCATTTGGCGGCTTTGGGCCTGTACTCACTGTAATTTAGAACAATGTGGAAGGATCTTACTGAAACCTACTGAATGTTGAAAGGACTAGATAAGTTGGATGCGGAGAGGATGTTTCCGATGGTGGCAGTGTTCCGAACTAGAGAACACAGCCTCAAAATTGGGGGGGGGGGGGGGGCAACCTTTTAGAACAGAGATAAGGGGGAATTTTTTTAGCCAGAGAGTGGTGAATCTGTAGACAATAGGTCTGCCAGGACAAGCAGGTTTGTGGATCTTGGGTAGGAGGTAGAAACGGGAAGTGCGAGGTGTGGGAATTATAAGGTTGGTAGCAGTGGATGGGAGATCCCCTGAGCGGATAAAGTCGGTAACTATAAGGTTGGTAGCAGTGGATGGGAGATTCCGCCCTGCCACAGACTGTAGTGGAGTCCAAGTCCATGGGTATATTTAAAGTGGAAGTCAATAGTTTCCTGATGGGTCAGGGCATCAAAGGATATGGTGAGAAGGCAGGTACATGGGGTTAAGTGGGAACTGGGACCAGCCATGATGGAATGGTAGTGCAGACTTGATGGGCTGAATGGCCTAACCCTGCTCCTATGTCTTATTACCTTATGCTCTTTTGGGAGAACCCAGAGAATGGTCATAGATGGTTGTCTCTCTGACTGGAGGCCTGTGACTAGTGGTCTGCTGCAGGGATCAGTGCTGTGTCTTTTGTTGTTTGCTGTATCAATGATATGGATGATAATGTGATTAACTGGATCGGCAAATTGCAGATGACACCAAGATTGGATGTGTAGTGGACAGTGAGAAAGATTACTGAAGCTTGCAACAGGATCAGGACCAGCTGGTGAAGTGGGCTGAAAGATAGCAGATGGAATTTCCCATCCATTGCTACAAACCTTATAGTTACTGACTTTATCCACCCAGGGAATCTCCCATCCACTGCTACCAACCTTATAGTTACCGACTTTATCCGCTCAGGGGATCTCCCATCCACTGCTACCAACCTTATAATTCCCACACCTCGCACTTCCCGTTTCTACCTCCTACCCAAGATCCACAAACCTGCTTGTCCTGGCAGACCTATTGTCTCAGCTTGCTCCTGCCCCACTGAACTCGTTTCTGCATACCTCGACATGGTTTTATCCCCCCTTGTTCAATCTCTCCCTACCTATGTTCGTGACATTTCTCACGCTCTTAAACTTTTTGATGATTTTAAGTTCCCTGGACCCCACCGCTTTATTTTCACCATGAATGTCCAGTCCCTATATACTTCCATCCCCCATCAGGAAGGTCTCAAAGCTCTCCGCTTCTTTTTGGATTCCAGACCTAATCAGTTCTCCTCTACCACCACTCTGCTCCGTCTAGCGGAATTAGTCCTTACTCTTAATACTTTCTCCTTTGGCTCCTCCCACTTACTCCAAACTAAAGGTGTAGCTATGGGCACCCGTATGGGTCCTAGCTATGCCTGCCTTTTTGTTGGCTTTGTGGAACAATCTATGTTCCGTACCTATTCTGGTATCTGTACCCCACTTTTCCTTCGCTACATTGACGACTGCATTGGTGCTGCTTCCTGCACGCATGCTGAGCTTATTGACTTTATTAACTTTGCCTCCAACTTTCACCCTGCCCTCAAGTTTACCTGGTCCATTTCCGACACCTCCCTCCCCTTTCTCGATCTTTCTGTCTCTATCTCTGGAGACAGCTTATCCACTGATGTCTACTATAAGCCTACTGACTCTCACAGCTATCTGGACTATTCCTCTTCTCACCCTGTCTCTTGCAAAAATGCCATCCCCTTCTAGCAATTCCTCCGTCTCCGCCGCACCTGCTCTCAGGATGAGGCTTTTCATTCCAGGACGAGGGAGATGTCTTCCTTTTTTAAAGAAAGGGGCTTCCCTTCCTCCACCATCAACTCTGCTCTCAAACGCATCTCCCCCATTTCACGTACATCTGCTCTCACTCCATCCTCCTGCCACCCCACTAGGAATAGGGTTCCCCTGGTCCTCACCTACCACCCCACCAGCCTCCGGGTCCAACATATTATTCTCCGTAACTTCCGCCACCTCCAATGGGACCCCACTACTAAGCACATCTTTCCCTCCCCCCCCCCCCCACTTTCCGCAGGGATTGCTCCCTACGCGACTCCCTTGTCCATTCGTCTCCCTCATCTCTCCCCACTGATCTCCCTCCTGGCACTTATCCTTGTAAGCGGAACAAGTGCTACACATGCCCTTACACTTCCTCCCTTACCACCATTCAGGGCCCCAGACAGTCCTTCCAGGTGAGGCGACACTTCACCTGTGAGTCGGCTGGGGTGATATACTGCGTCCGGTGTTCACGATGTGGCCTTCTATACATTGGCGAGACCCGACGCAGACTGGGAGACCGCTTTGCTGAACACCTATGCTCTGTCCGCCAGAGAAAGCAGGATCTCCCAGTGGCCACACATTTTAATTCCACATCCCATTCCCATTCTGACATGTCTATCCACGGCCTCCTCTACTGTAAAGATGAAGCCACACTCAGATTGGAGGAACAACACCTTATATTCCGTCTGGGTAGCCTCCAACCTGATGGCATGAATATTGACTTCTCAAACTTCCGCTAATGCCCCACCTCCCCCTCGTACCCCATCCATTATTTATTTTTACACACACATTCTTTCTCTCACTCTCCTTTTTCTCCCTCTGACCCTCTGACTATACCCCTTGCCCATCCTCTGGGTTCCTACCCTCCCCCTTTTCCTTCTCCCTGGGCCTCCTGTCCCATGATCCTCTCATATCCCTTTTGCCAATCACCTGTCCAGCTCTTGGCTCCATCCCTCCCCCTCCTGTCTTCTCCTATCATTTTGGATTTCCCCCTCCCCGTCCCACTTTCAAACCTCTTACTAACTTTTCCTTCAGTTAGTCCTGACGAAGGGTCTCGGCCTGAAACATCGACTGTACCTCTTCTTAGAGATGCTGCCTGGCCTGCTGCATTCACCAGCAACTTTGATGTGTGTTGCTTAGATGGAATTTAATGCAGACAAGTACAAGGTGTTACACTTCAGTAGGACCAACCAGGGTAGGACTTACACAGTGAACATTAGGGCACAGAGGAGTGCTGTAGATCAAGGGGATCTGGGAGTACAGGTCATAATTCCTTGAATGTCACAAGTAGATAGGGTTGTAAGGAAAGCTTTTGGCACACTGGCCTTTGTAAATCATTGTACTGATTACAGGAGATGGGATGTTATGTTGAAGTTATATTAGACATTCATGAGGCCTAATTTAGAGTATTGTGCACCCTTTTGGTCATCTAACTACAGGAAAGTTGTGAATATGATTGAAAGAGTACAGAGAAAATTTATAAGGATGTGCTGGGATCGGAGTACCTGAGCGATAGAGAAAGATTGCATAGGTTAGGACTTTATTCCTTGGAGTGTAGAAGATTGAGGGGATATTTAATAGAGATATACAAAATTATGAAGGGTATAGATAGGGAAAATGCAAGCAGCGTTTTTCCACCGAGCTTGGGTGGACCTACAAGTAGAGGTCATGGGTTAAGGATGAAAGGTAAAAAGTTTAAGGGGAACACGAGGAGAAACTTCTGCACTCAGAGGGTCATGAGAGTGTGGAGTGAGCTGTCAACGCAAGTGGTGCATGTGAGCTTGATTTCAACGTTGAAGAGTAGTTTGGATAAGTACACAGATGGTAGTGGTATGAAGGGCTATGGTCTGGGTGCAGGTTGATGGCAGTAGGCAGTTTAAATGGGCTGAAGGATCTGTTTCTATGCTGCACTATTTTATGACTGTATGACTTTACGATTGTATGTCTCTATCCTATTTAGAGTTTTCACATCCTTCCTATAAAAAGGTGACCAGAATTGATCACAATATTCCAAGTGTGACCAGGGTTTTATAGGGCTACAACATTACTTCATGGCTCTTCAATTCAATCTCCTGAGAAATGAAGGCTAACACACCATACACCTTTTTAACCACCTGATTAAGTTGTACCATACAAAAGAACCGCAACGTCGTCATCGGGTTTGGAGGCTTACGTGCCTCAAAGACCTGGAGAGATTTGTTGGCTGGAGACAGGGCCTTGTGTTTTGGCTCCTGGTAGGGTCACTCATGTCAAACAGTTCAAAGGATAAAGGCCAGATAAAGAGTAGTCCACTGGGCCTCCAGGTTCAGGGGTTCAGCTCAGGGCTAACAACTAACAGGACAAAAAAATAGTTACAGAAACATTTGCTGCCCTAACTGCCAGCAGCGTAACAGGCAGTAGCTTGTAAAGGAGATTACTATCTGTCAGGAATGTCACATTAAATTGTGCAGCAATTTTGAGGAATCTGTGGACTTAAAGCCCAAAATCCCTACGTTTCACCACAATGCAAAGAATCTTGTCATTACCTTTGCACTCTGCCTTCAAGTTCAATCTTGTAAAATATATCACTTCACAGTTTTCTGGTTTGAACTCCATTTGACACTTCTCTGCCCAGCTCTGGATCCTGTCTATATCCTGCAGTAACATAGGACAATCACCTGCACTATCCACCCCACCAGCAATCTTTGTCTCATTTGCAAACTTACAAACCCACCTTCCACGCATCCTCATCCAAGTCATCTATAAAATCACAAAGAGCAGAGGTCCCAGAATAGATCACCAATTTACTGTCACCTCTGAATTCTGTGGGTAACCAATTGACAACAACACAGATGAAATGCTGTAGGAACTCAGCAGGTCAAGCAGCATCAATGGAGGGAATAAACATCTGACATTTCGGTTCATGACTTTTCATCAAGACTAGACAAGATGGGGGAAGATGGCAGAATAAGGAGGTGAGGGGAGGGGAAGGAGTACAAGCTGGCAGGTAATAAATGAAACCAGGTGAGAGGGAAACTGGGTTAGTTGGTGGGGAAGGGGGAATGAAATGAGAAGCTCAGAGGTGATAGGCGGAGGTGGATAATGAAGATGGTGAGCCATGGGAAAGAAGAGGTGGTGATGGGCGTGAGGAGAAGAGAAGGGGTATGAGGGGAGCCGGAATAGTGAATGGAAATGAGAGGGGTGGGGTGGGGGGGGGGGTTGAGAAGTTAGAGGAATCTACTGTTAATGCTGCCAGATCGGAGGCTACCTGGCTGGAATATGAGGTGTTGGTCCTGCAACCTAAGAGTGGCCTCATTGTGGAAGAAGAATTAAATTCAGAATCCATGTAGCCAAGATTTTCTGGATCCCATGCCTCATGATCTTATGGAAGAGCCAACCATGGGGAGCCTTGTCAAATGCCTTACTGAAATCCATACATGCCACATCCACTGCTTTGCCTTCATTGATATGTTTTGTTATCTCTGGCCCATACTGGAATTTGAAATAAAATTCAAGCTGCTAGAGGAACTTAGTGGTTCAGACAGTGTCTATCAAGGCAGAGAGATGGATGATGTTTCAGGGTGAGACTTTACATCATCTTCAGCATCCAGATTGTAGTAATTATAGAATATGGTTCATTACCTCCAGGTCAATTCATACTAGGCAATAAACACTAGCCTTTCTATTGCACCCATGTTCTGACTCCACTTGCCATCTTTCATATTCATTTGCTACTTTAGCCATGCAATTTGTTCACTCACAGTGACTCAAAATTATTTCAAAATTCAGTGTAATGGTGACAGCTAAACAAAGTGTTTTCAAAGTTCAGAGTAATATGACAGCCACACAAAATGTTTTCAACGTTTAGAGTAATGTGACAGCTTCTCAAAGTTTGAAGTTATCTCAAGCAGCTTCTCCAGTAGGTACTTAGAAGAGGTTTTTCTCCAATAGCACTGCTCCTCGCATCAACATCATATTCTCTGATGCTTAAAATGAGTCCCCACGCACAATAGCTGAAATAACTCACCCCAAGGTGGCTATCTATTGCATATTGCATGTTTTGGGAGCTTTCAGCTTCCTTTTGGTGGGCAATAATCAGTATGGGACTAATAAAAGGAAAGGAGCTGTAAAGGAAGTGGCCAATGTCGGAGTGGCCGTTGTGTGAGTGCGACATTATTAGAGTCGCAAACAACAGACTCTAACAGTATTAGAGTCGTCCTGATTTGACTTGGGTAAGCACTAATTCTAAGTAAGTAAGAGCATTTTTTTCCTGTTAATACATAGCTAGTGCACTGAGAATGGGCCCAGTGTTCCTTTTCTGAGATGTGGGAAATTTGGTTAACCTCCAGTCTCCCTGATAACCACACCTGCATGAAGTGAATTGAACTGCAGCTCCTCAGAGACTGTCTTAAGGAACTGTAGCTGTAACTGGATGACATTTGGCTCATATAAGGAAATGAAGAGGCTACAGGGAGATAGTCACCCCTAAGATGCAGGAGGCAGGAACGCTGGGTGACTGTCAGGAGAGGGAAAGGGAAGATGTCAGCCAGTACAGAGTACCCTTGTGCCCATTCCCTCAATAATAAGTACACCATTTTGGATATTGTTGGTAGGAACTACCTACCGGGGGAAGCCACAGCAACCAAGTCTCTGGCACAGAGTCTGGCTCTGTGGTTCAGAAGAGAGGCAGGGAGAAGAAGAGTGCAGTAGTGATAGGGGATTCAGTACTCAGAGGAACAGAAAGCAGATTCTGTAGACCTGACATTGACTTCAGGAGAAGGAATCCAGAGGGCCATGAGCTAATCCTTATTGGAGTATCAGGGGTGGAGAGGTTCAGCAACTTTCAACTCATCGGTGTTGTCATTTCAGAGGACCTCTGCTGGACCCAGCATGTAAGTGCAATGATGAAAAAGAATGACAGCACCTTTACTTCATTAGTTTGCCCAGAGTTGGCATGACATCTAAAACTTTGATGAACTTCTATAGATATGTAGGGGAGAGTATATTTTTTCTGGCCTCATCACAGCCTGCTATGGAAACAACAGTGCCCTTGAACAGAAAATCCTACAAAAGTAGTGGATATGGCTCAGTCCATCACGGGTAAAGCGTTCCCCACCACTGAGTATATCAACATGAAATGCTGTCATAGGAAAACAGCATCAATCATCAGGGACCCCCCCACCAACCAGGACATGCTGTCTTGCCACTGCCATCAGGAAGAAGGTGCAGGAGTCTCAGGACTTACACCACCAGGTTCAGGAACAGTAATACCCCTCAACCATCAGGCTCTTGAAACTTCACTCAACTTCACTTGCCCCTTCATTGAAATCTTCCCACGACCTCGTTGGTGTTGTGGATAGTGTAGAGGGCTGTCAGAGGTTACAGCAGGACATTGATAGAATGCAAAACTGGGCTGAGAAATGGCAGATGGAGTTCAACCCAGATAAGTAGAGGTGGTTCATGTTGGTCGGTCAAATATGATGGCAGAATATAGTATTAATGGTAAGACTTTTGGCAGTGTGGAGGATCAGAGGGATCTTGGGGTCCGAGTCCATAGGACGCTCAAAGCAGCTGCACAAGTTGACTCTGTGGTTAACAAGGGATATGGTGTATTGGCCTTCATTAATTGTGGAATTGAATTTAGGAGTTGAGAGGTAATGTTGCAGCTGTATAGGACCTTGGTCAGACCCCACTTGGAGTACTGTGCTCGATTCTGGTCGCCTCACTACAGGAAGGATGTGGAAACCAGAAAGGGTGCAGAGGAGATTTACAAGGATGTTGCCTGGATTGGGGAGCATGCCTTATGAAAACAGTTTGAGTGAACTCGGCCTTTTGCCCTTGAAGCGACGGAGGATGAGAGGTGACCTGATGGAGGTGTATAAGGTCATGAGAGGCATTGATCGTGTGGATAGTCAGAGGCGTTTTCCCAGGGCTGAAATGGCTGCCACAAGAGGGCACAGGTTTAAGGTGCTGGGGAGTAGGTTCAGAGGAGATGTCAGGGGTAAGTTTTTTACACATAGAGTGGTGAGTGCGTGGAATGGGCTGCCGGCAACGGTGGTGGAGGCGGATATGATTAGATTAGATTAGATTATGAGGACACTCAGTCCTCGTTTATTGTCATTTAGAAATGCATGCATTAAGAAATGATACAATGTTCCTCCAGAGTGATGTCACAAAAAAAAGGACAAACCAAAGACTAACACTGACAAAACCACATAATTATAACATATAGTTACAGCAGTGCAAAGCAATACCGTAATTTGATAAAGAGCAGACCACGGGCACGGTAAAAAAAAGTCTCAAAGTTCCAATCGACTCCCGACAGTCCCGATAGCAGGCGGCAAAAGGGAGAAACTCTCCCTGCCATAAACCTCCAGGCGCCGACAACTGCTGATGCATTGGAAGCACCCGACCACAGCCGACTCTGAGTCCGTCCGAAAACTTCGAGCCTCTGACCAGCCCTCCAACACCGAGCACCATCGCTGCTGAGCGCTTCAACCCCGTCCCGGTCACCAAGCAACAAGCAAAGCCGAGGACTGGATCACACAGTGGCAGCAGCAGCGAAAAAGGCATTTCAGAAGTTTCTCCAGATGTTCCTCCATTCTCTCACGTCTGTCTCCATCAAATCAGGATTGTGCATGGCACCCTACTTGACAGATTACAGATATCATTCACCAGAGTGGCCGCTGCGCGCTGGTTGCGCCGCCATCTTCTCCTCCTCCAGACTCCAGCTGATAGGGTCTTTTAAGAGACTTTTGGATAGGTAGATGGAGCTTAGAAAAATAGAGGGCTATGGGTAACCCTAGTAATTTTTAAGGTAGGGACATGTTTGGCACAACTTTGTGGGCCGAAGGGCCTGTATTATGCTGTAGGTTTTCTATGTTTCTGTGACCTATAAAAGCACAAGATGTAGGAGCAGAATAAGGCCATTCAGCCCAGAGACCACTCAGCTACCTCATCATGACTGATTCCGGATCCCATTCAACCCCATTCACCTCTCACCATATCCCTTGATGCCCCAACCATCATGAATTTAACAACTTCTGCTGTGAATATACCCATAGTCTTGGCCTCCACAGCAGTCTGTGGCAGAGCATTCCAAAGATTCACCACTCTTTGGCTAAAAAAAATCCTCCTTACTTCCGTTCTAAAAAGTCTCCCTCAATTTTGAGGCAGTGCCCTCTAGTTCTGGATACCCCCACCAGAGGAAACATCTGCTTCACATCCACCTTATCTTGTCCTTTCAACATTCAGTAGCTTTCAATGAGATCCCCCAGCATTCTTCTAAATTCCAGCAAGTACAAGCCCATGATGGCGCTGTGTTGTGTACTCCGAATTGGCATTGTAATTTTCTGCTCATCTCTCTACTTCTTTTTGCACTTCTCTTAAAAGAATCTGAAAGTCACATCAGGTATGATTGATTGACTCTTTTGAACATTGGAAAGATGGCATTCAATCATAACATGCTGCCTTTCTACCACCGGGACCCCCTGCTTGGGTGGTTCATTCACCACCCTGGCATTACCAAGGAAGTGTTGCCGGAGGTGAGGAAGAAGAGCCGGTGTCTTGGTTAGGTTAAGACTGCACACAAATCGGCCGCCGCTTCCTTGCATACTCCTGCCAACGTACAGTTCCTGGACAACAAGCTGCGTGAGCTGAGAGCCAGAATCTCCTACCGATGGGAAACAAAGCATTGTAACATCTTACACTTTACCAAAACCTGGTTGTGGGAGGAGATACCAGATCAAGCCATCGAACCCAGAGAGCGGACAGGTCTAAAGACCTCTTTGCGAAAAGTAAAGGTGGGGGAGGATGCTTCATGGTGAACAATGCTTGGTGCGACCCAGCTAGTGCGCACACTCTCAAATCCTTTTTCTCCCTGAATCTGGAGTCACTTATGCTGCTATGTCGACATTTCTGGCTGCCTAGAGAATTTATGTCTGTTATTATTACAGCTGTGTATAACCCACTACAGGCAGATACCAACCGGGTTCTCGATGAACTTTGTGAAACCATCAATATCCATGAAACCACACACCCAAAGGCTGCTTTAACCGAGTGTCGCTGACCGGAGCTTACCCGAAGTTCTGTCGACACATCGAGGTGAGCGCACAGGGAGGAAGCATACTCGACCACTGCTATTTTCCCTTCCACAATGCCTACAAAGCACTTCTCCGCCCTCCGTTTGGAAAGTCTTCCACTTTGCTCCTACCCGCCTACAGGTAGGAACTGAAACAGTAAGTGGCCATAGTGAATACCATCCACTGCTGGTCGAGCCAGTCAGACTCAATGTTACAAGACTGCTTTGATAGTGTCACCTGGGAGGTGTTTCGAGCTGAGAACATCTCTGAATACATGGAGGCAGTCACAAGTTTCATTTGGAAATGCATTGAAGACACTGTTCCCCAAAAATTGGTCTGGGTCTACACAACCCTGAAGCCTTGGATAAATAGTTCAGTGCGTGTTGCTGTCAGCACAGGGGATAAAGGCTTCACCTCCGGAGACCAACAGGAGCTCAAGAGATGCCACTATGATTTACGTAGAGCCATCAAGGTGGCAAAATGCCAACACAGGGACAAAATCCAGACACAACTCTGCGACAATGACACACGCAGCATATGGCGAGGTCTGCACACCGTCGTGGACTTCAAGAGGGAATGCAGCAGTACAGCCAACTTTGCCGCCTTGCTCCCGGATGAGCTAAATGTTTTTTACACACAATTCAAGGTTGATAGGACTGAACCCCCGAGGAGAGCCACTGATGTACCTTGGTCATCTCCGAGGCTAAGATACCTAGAATATTCCAACGTCGCAAGGTAGCAGGGCTGGACGGCATCCCAGGGTGCGTCCTCAAAGTGAGTACTGAACAGCTGGCTGGTATGATTATGGACATCTTTAATCTCCCCCTCTCCTAGTGTGTAGTTCCCTCCTATTTCAAATTGTTCATCATTGTCCCTATATCTAAGAAAACCAAGGGAGTATGCCTGAATGATTGGTACCCTGTCGCATTCACCTCGATTATAAGCAAATGCTTTGAGAAACTGGTCAAGGACTACATCTGTAGGATGTTACCACCCACACTGGACGCCCTACAATTCGCCTACCGATGGAACTGGTTTACTGATGATGCCATAGCCACAGCACTATACACCATTCTCACTCACCTGGAGAAGAGGGATGCATACGTTAGAATGCTGTTCTTGGACTACAGTTCAGCATTCAACACCATAGTTCCCTCCAGGCCCGACAGGAAACTCAGAGACCTCGGCCTGCGCTTCACCTTGTGCAGCTGGATCCTAGACTTCCTATCAGATTGCTGACAGGTGGGAAGGATGGGCTCCCTCACCTCTGCCCCCTGACCCTCAACACAGGTACCCCCTAGGGTTGTGTTCTGAGTCCTCTCCTCTACTCCCTTTACACTTACGACTATGCTGTCACACACAGTTCCAATCTGCCGATCAAATTCGCAGATGACACGACTCTGATTGGCCTTATTTCTAGAGGTGGTGAGACAGCCTACAGAGAAGAGGTTGATATACTGACTCAGTGTGCCAGGGCAACAACTTCTCCCTCAATGCCCAAAGAACAAAAGAGCTGATTGTGGATTACAGGAGGAATGGAGACAGGCTCTCCCCGATCAACATCAATGAGTCTGCAGCTGAAAGGGTGAGTAGTTTCAAATTCCTCGGTACTGTATACACATCACCAATGATCTTGCCTGAACTGTACACACCGGCTTTGTGGTAAAAAAAGCACAACAGCGTCTTTTCCGCCTCAGGCAACTGAAGAAGTTCGGCATGGACTCTCAAATCCTCAAGACCTTCTACAGGAGCACCATTAAGAGCACACTGACTGGCTGTATCCACACCTGGTACAGGAGCTGCACCAACCTTGATTGCTGGGCACTGCAGCGAATGGTACGGATAGCCCAGCACATTTGTGGATGTGAACTTCCGCCCCCCCCCCCCCCCCATTGATGACATTGAGAGCAGCAGGTGCAGAAAGAAGGCCTGAAAGATCATTGTTTGTATATTCTATTCCATTTGAAATAAATGCCAACATTGCATTTGCCTTTTTTGCCACAGACTCAACCTGTGAACAAACCTTCTGGGAGTCTTGCACGAGGACGCCAAAGTCCCTTTGCACCTCTGATGTTTGAATTTTATCCCCATTTAGGTAGTAGTCTGCACTATTGTTCCTTGTATCAAAACACATGATCATACATTTCCCAAAACCGTATTCAAACTGCCACTTTTTTGCCCATTCTTCCAATTTGTCTAAGTCCTGCTGCAATCGCATTCTTTCCTCAGCACTACCTACTCCTCCACCTATCTTGTATCATTCACAAACTGTCAGAAAGCCATCAATTCCATATCTAAATAGAAACATAGAAACATAGAAAGCCTACAGCACAATACAGGCCCTTCGGCCCATAAAGCTGTGCCGAACATGTCCTTACTATAGAAATTACCTAGGGATACCCATAGCCCTCTATTTTTCTAAGCTCCATTTACCTATGCAGGAGTCTCTTAAAAGTCCCTATCGTATTTGCCTCCATCACAGTTGCCGGCAGCCTATTCCATGCACTCACCACTCTCTGCATAAAAAACGTACCCCTGACATCTCCTCTATACCTACTTCCAAGCACCTTAAAACTGTGCCCTCTCCTGTTAGCCATTGGGAGAAAGCCTCTGACTATCCCCACGATCAATGCCTCTCAACATCTTATATACTTCTATCAGGTCAGCTCTCATCCTTAGAAAATAGTCTGCAAACATGAGGAAATCTGCAGATGCTGGAAATTCATGCAACACACACAAAATGCTGGTGGAATGCAGCAGGCCAGGCAGCATCTATAGGAAGAGGTACAGTCGACGTTTCGGGCAAAGGGTCTCAGCCTGAAACGTCGACTGTACCTCTTTCAGAAGATGCTGCCAGCCTGCTGCGTTCCACCAAAATAGTCTACACATTTATTTCTACTACCAAAGTGCATGACGATGCATTTTCCAACATTGTATTTCATTTGCCACTTTCTTGCCCATTCTCCTAATCTGTCTAAGTCCTTCTGCATCCTACCTGTTTCCTCAACACTACTTGCCCCTCCAACAATCTTCATATCATCTGCAAACTTGGCAACAAAGCCATCTATTCTATCATCTATGTCATTGATATACAGCACAAAAAGAACCAGTCCCAGCACTATCCCCTGCAGGACACCAGTCAGCCAAGGCCTCTTCCAATCAGCCAATGCTAAATGGTTCTTGATTGGACACGGCATCAAAGGTTACAGGGAGAAGGCCGAGTAGCGGGGCTGAGAAGGGGAAAAAGGATCAGCCATGATTGAATGGTGGAGCAGACTCGATGGGCCAACTGGCCTAATTCTGTACCTATGTCTTATGGTCTTATGGACCAGGTGGACTGCACCCAAGGATTCTGAAAGTGGTAGCTGAAGAGATTGTGAAGGCATTAGTAATGATCTTTCAAGAATCACTAGATTCTTGTGATTGTTGGAAAGGAAATTATAGACCAGTTAGCCTGACTTCAGTGGTTGGAAAGATATTGTAGTCTATTATTAAGGATGAGGTTTCAGGGTACTTCAAAGCATATGATAAATTAGGCCAAAGTCAGCATGGTTTTCTAAAGGGGAAATCTTGCCTGACAAATGTGTTGGAATTCTTTGAGGAAATAATAGGCAGGATAGAGAAAGTAGAATCAGTGGATGTTGTTTATTTGGGTTTTCAAAAGTTCTTTGGCAAGTTGCCGCATATGAGGCTGCTTAACAAAATTAGAGCCTGTGGTATTACAGGAAAGGTGCTAGCATGGATAGAAGATTGGCTGACCGGCAGGCGGCAAAGAGTGGGAATAAAGGAGGCCTCTTCAGGTTGGCTGCCGGTGACTTGCAGTGTTCTGCAGGGGTCAGTTGGGGCCACCTCTTTTCACTCTGTATGTAAATGATTTGGATGAAAAAAATTAATGACTTTGTTGCCAAGTTTACAGATGATACGAAAATATGTAGGTGTCTGCAGAAGGACTTAGACAGATTGGGGAGAATGGGTGAAGAAGTGGCAGATAGAATATTATGTTGGGTAGTGACTGTTTGTGCACTTTGGCAGAAGGAATAGAAACATAGAAAACATACAGCACAATACAGGCCCTTCGGCCCACAAAGCTGTGCCGAACATGTCCTTACCTTAGATCCACCTAGGCTTTACCCATAGCCCTCTATTTTCTAAGCTCCATGTATCCATCCAGGAGTCTCCTGAAAGACCCTATCGTTTCTGCTTTCACCACCGCCGCCGGCAGCCCATTCCATGCACTCACCACTCTCTGTGTAAAAAACTTACCCCTGACATCTCCTCTGTACCTCCTTCCAAGCACCTTAAAACTATGCTCTCTTGTGCTAGCCATTTCAGCCCTGGGAAAAAGCCTCTGACTATCCACATGACCAATGCCTCTCATTATCTTGTACACCTCTATCAGTTCACCTCCCATCCTCTGTCACTCCAAGGAGGAAAGGTCAAGTTCACTCAACCTATTCATAAGACATGCTCCCCAATCCAGAAAAGGTGCAGAGGAGATTTACAAAGGCATGGACTGAATGGGGAGAAAATTAAAAAAACAGAGGTGCAGAGGGACTTGGGAGTCCTCGTGCAGGATTCCCTAAAGATTAACTTGCAGGTTGAGTTGGAGGTAAGGAAGGCAAATGCATTGTCATCATTCATTTTGAGAGCTAACCTGCAGCTGATACGCTTTTGAGAGCTTATTGACACAGACAGCTGTGCAGGCCTAGACATTGGTATATTTTAGGCAGAAGTTGATAGCTTCCTGACTAATCAGTGTGTCAAAGGTTATGGGGAGAAGGGAAGAGAATGGAGTTGAGAGGGATGATGCATGGGCCACGACTGAGAGGAGCAGCAGGCCCGATTGACGAACGGCATAACTCTGCTCCTATGTCTTATGGCTCAGATGTGTTCTGACACAAAACTTTTTCAGAAATGTTTAAAAACTAGTAAAAAATTAAGCACTTAAATATGATTATGAACTGAAGAAAAACTAAATACCTTAAAGTATTTAGGTATGCTCATACATATAACAAAGGTGTTAATTTCGATTTTTTTAATGTTTACTTCATTAAGTCAACAGTGAAACATTGCTGCATTGGGTAGGGGTCTAATCTCACATAGGTATTCAGGTGGGCTCCTCACCAAAAGAGGTGTGCACCTGCTGCCCAACCTTACTTCTGGATAAAGTAAAGCGTCAAGTGTAATTTGGTAAGAGATGGAATTACATCTTTAGAAAGAGGTGACATCGGGTCAGAGAATGTTGAACCTTTGTGTTGAAATTAAGAAATTGCAAGGGTTAAAAAAAAACCGTTACGGAAATCATATATAGAACTCCACATAATAGCCAAGATGTGGGGTTGAGATTGCAAAGGGAGATAGAAAAGGCACGTAATAAGGGTAATAACACAATTGTAATGGGAGACTTGAATATGCAAGGGGATTGGAAAAATCAGGTTGGTGTCAGATTGCAAGAGAAGGAACTTGTTGAGTGCCTACAAGATGGCTTTTTAAAGCAGCTTGTGCTTGAACCTAATCGGGGAAAGGCTATCTTACAATGGGTGTTGTGCAATTACCCAGATCTTATTAGGGAGCTTAGCATAAAGGAAACTTAGGAGGCAGTGATTATAATATGATTGAATTAATACTGCAATTTGGGAAGGAGAAGCACAAAGCACATGTATCAGTATGACAATGGAATTAATGGAATTACAGAGGCATAAGAGAGGAGCTTGCCCTGGTGGATTGGAGGAACATACTGGCAGGGATGATGGCAAAGTAGAGATGGCTGAAGTTTCTGGAAATAGTTCACAAGGCACCGGATGGATAGGTCCCACAGAGGAAGAAGTTCTCAAATGGCAGAGGTAGGCAACCACGGCTAATAAAAGAAGTTAAGGACTGCATAAAAGCCAAGGAAAGGGCAGCAGCAAAAGTGTGTAGGAAGTTGGATGATTGAGAAGCTTTTAAAATCCAACAAAAGGCAACAAAAAAAAACTGTAAATAGGAAAAAGATGAAATATGAGGCAGACTAGCTAATAGTATAGAGCAGGATACTAAAAGTTTTTTTTCCAGTTATATAAAGAGTAAAAGGGAGGAGAAAATTAATATTGGGCCACTGGAAATTGATGCTGGTGAGGTAGTAATGGGGGATAAAGAAATGGCAAATGAACTTAATGGGTAGTTTGAATCTGTTTTTACTGTGGAAGACGCTGGCAGTGTGCCAGAAGTCTGTGAGTGTCAGGGAGCAGGAGTGAGTGCCATTGCTATTACAAAGGGAAAAGTGCCAGGCAAACTCAAAGGTCTTAAGGTGGATAAGTCACCTGGGCCAGATGAACTATATTCCGGAGTCATGAGAGAGGTTGCTGAAGAGAGAACGGATGCATTGGCCATGATCTTTCAAGAATCACTTGATTGCGGCATGGTCCCGGAGGACTGGAAGATTGCAAATGTCATTCCGCTCTTTAAGAAAGGAGGAAGACAAAAGAGAGGAAATTATAGGCCAGTTAGACTAACCTCAGTGGTTGGGGAAGTGTTGGAGTCTGTTATTAAGAATGAGGTTTCAGTGTACTTGGAGATTAATGATAAAATAAGTCAGAGTCAGCATGGTTTCTGTCAAGGGAAATCTTGCCTGACAAATCTGTTAGAGTTCTTTGAGGAAGTAACAAGCCGGGTGGACAAAGGAGAGGCAGTGGATGTCATTTACTTAGATTTTCAGAAGGCGTTTGATAAGGTGCCACACATGAGACTGTTTAACAAGATAAAAGCCTATGGTGTTGCAGGAAAGATACTGGCATGGATAGAAACATAGAAACATAGAAAATAGGTGCAGGAGTAGGCCATTTGGCCCTTCGAGCCTGCACCGCCATTCAGTATGATCATGGCTGATCATCCAACTCAGAACCCTGCACCAGCCTTCCCTCCATACCCCCCTGATCCCTTTAGCCACAAGGGCCATATCTAACTCTCTCTTAAATATAGCCAATGAACTGGCCTCAACTGTTTCCTGTGGCAGAGAATTCCACAGATTCACCACTCTCTGTGTGAAGAAGTTTTTCCTAATCTCGGTCCTAAAAGGCTTCCCCTTTATCCTCAAACTGTGACCCCTCGTTCTGGACTTCCCCAACATCGGGAACAATCTTCCTGCATCTAGCCTGTCCAATCCCTTTAGGATTTTAATACGTTTCAATCAGATCCCCCCTCAATCTTCTAAATTCCAATGAGTATAAGCCTAGTTCATCCAGTCTTTCATCATATGAAAGGTCTGCCATCCCAGGAATCAATCTGGTGAACCTTCTTTGTACTCCCTCTATGCCAAGGATGTCTTTCCTCAGATTAGGGGACCAAAACTGCACACAATACTCCAGGTGTGGTCTCACCAAGGCCTTGTACAACTGCGGTAGTACCTCCCTGCTCCTGTACTCGAATCCTCTTGCTATAAATGCCAGCATACCATTCGCCATTTTCACCGCCTGCTGTACCTGCATGCCCACTTTCAATGACTAGTGTATAATGACACCCAGGTCTTGTTGCACCTCCCCTTTTCCTAATCGGCCACCATTCAGATAATAATCTGTTTTCCTGTTTTTGCCACCAAAGTGGATAACCTCACATTTATCCACATTAAATTGCATCTGCCATGAATTTGCCCACTCACCTAACCTATCCAAGTCACCCTGCATCCTCTTAGCATCCTCCTCACAGCTAACACTGCCGCCCAGCTTTGTGTCATCCGCAAACTTGGAGATGCTGCATTTAATTCCCTCATCCAAGTCATTAATATATATTGTAAACAACTGGGGTCCTAGCACCGAGCCTTGCGGTACCCCACTAGTCACTGCCTGCCATTCTGAAAAGGTCCCGTTTATTCCCACTCTTTGCTTCCTGTCTGCCAACCAATTCTCTATCCACATTAATACCTTACCCCCAATACTGTGTGCTTTAAGTTTGCACACTAATCTCCTGTGTGGGACCTTGTCAAAAGCGTTTTGAAAATCCAAATATACCACATCCACTGGTTCTCCCCTATCCACTCTACTAGTTACATCCTCAAAAAATTCTGTGAGATTCGTCAGATATGATTTTCCTTTCACAAATCCATGCTGACTTCGTCCGATGATTTCACCGCTTTCCAAATGTGCAGTTATCACATCTTTGATAACTGACTCTAGCAGTTTCCCCACCACCGATGTTAGGCTAACCGGTCTATAATTCCCCGGTTTCTCTCTCCCTCCTTTTTTAAAAAGTGGGGTTACATTAGCCACCCTCCAATCCTCAGGGAACTAGTCCAGAATCTAAAGAATTTTGAAAAATTATCACTAATGCATCCACCATTTCTTGGATAGTGGAATGGCTGACAGGCAGGAGGTAGTGAGTGGGAATAAAGGGGACCTTTTCTGGTTGGCTGCCAGTGACTAGTGGTGTTCCTCAGGAGTCAGTATTGAGTCCGCTACTTTTCACATTGTTTATCAATGATTTAGACAATGGAATTGAAGACTTTGTAGCAAAATTTGCAGATGATATGAAGATAGGTGGAGGGGTAGGCAGTGCTGAGGAAGCAATGTGATTACAGGAGAACTTGACAAATTGGAAGAATGAGCAAAAAAGTGGCAGATGGAATACAGTGTCGGGAAGTGTATCCTAATGCATTTTGGTAAAAGGAACAATAGTGCAGACTATTAGCTAAATGGGGAGAAGGTTCAAACATCAGAGGTATAGAGGAACTTTGGAGTCCTTGTGCAAGACTCCCAGAAGGTTAGTTTACAGGTTGAGTCTGTGGTAAAGAAGTCAAATGCAATGTTGTCATGTATTTCAAGGGGAATAGAATATAAAAGCAAGGAGATAATGCTGAGTCTTTATAAGACACTAGTCATGCTGCACTTGAAGTATTGTCGACAGTTTTGGGCTCCTATCGCAGAAAGGATGTGTTGTCATTGAAGAGAGTCCAAAGGAGGTTCACAAAGATGATTTTGGAAATGAAGGGTTTAATATATGAGAAGCATTTGGCAGCTTTGGGCCTGTACTTACTGGAATTTAGAAGAATGTGGGGATCTCATTGAAACCTATCGAATGTTGAAAGGACTAGATAGGGTGGATGTGGACAGGAGGTTTCCTATGGTGGGGGGTATCAAGAACTAAAGGGCACAACCTCAAAACTGAGGGGCAACATTTTAGAACAGAGGTAAAGAAGAATCTTTTTATCTAGCTACTAGTGAATCTGTGGAAAGCTCTGCCACAGACTGCAGTGGAGGCCAAGTCCCTGAGTATATTTAAGGCAGAAGTTGATAGTTTCCTGATCAGTCAGGGCATCAAAGGATATAGTGAGAAGGAAGGTGTATGGGATTGAGTGGGATCCCGGATCAGCCATGGCAAAGCAGACTCAATGGGCTGAGTGACCTAATTCTGCTCCTATGTCTTATGGTCTTACCTAACAGTTGCTATTGGAGTCTATTTTTCCTTTTGTTTTTACAGAGTATACTTATGGAGTATATTCATCTTAAATACCATTTTCTCCTTTTCCAAACCAATTCTCTGGCATGTTGTCAGGAACCTTACATTCAATGTGTATTTTGGCTCTTTTTTGATGTTTTCATCCACTTTTCCTGTCTCTGTAATTGGCTGAGTTCTCCTGCCTACCAAACCTTTGAAAGTTTTAAAAGCTTTCTTCTTCTTCCTCATGGTCCCTACTGAATAGGATTGGCATCTGCTACTTTTAATGTGTTTTTGTTTTCAATAGTATGTCTACCATCACCTCCTCACATGTTCCACTGGAGATGAAGGAATCTGCCAACCTCCTGGAGCCTCTTCTGCCTTTAACAGTAACAACATCTCAGCCTCATACCCCTGCCTTAACTCCTCAATGACCTCCTGGAGCCTCTTCCGCCTTTAAAACGATCAACATCTTCTTGGCTCTTGATATACCAGACTAATTAACCTCTGTTTATTTGGGTTGTTGCACCATGTCCAGTCTTTTGCAGAAGAGGCTTTGGTTTCCCTCCTACAGTCACTATAGTTTTAACATATTTGAATTTTCCACTGGGAGGATAGCATCTCCTTCACTATCTCATCAAATCCTGATATTCCCAACATTCCTACCTCATCATTCCTTGGTCTTCTGTACTCAAGGGAAAATAAACAAAATCCTCACAATCTCCCTCTAAACCCAGGCCTCCTTGTGTGTACTGAATTGAATTTGTTTAAATCTTTTATCTGTCCTACAACATGAGAGAGTAAAAATCTTTATGTGTTATGACTCTGTTGCAAAGTATAGACATGTGAATTTATAAATCTAATGGGTGGCAGAAAGAAGGCATCCTGTAGCCTGTTGGTATTACCTGCATATAAGCCTCTGAAGTATCTTACACTCAGGCTCACAAATCTCTTTTCTTGTCCATAAATCCTGTTTCCTCTTTCTTTAGAGCTTATTTTTCTCTCTCCTCCTCCCCCTCTCCCTCTCCCCTCCCCCTCTCTCTCCCTCTCTCTCCCCCCCTCTCTCTCTCTCCCACCGACCCCTCTCCCCTTCCCCCCGTAGCTTAGTATCTTCCTCCTGCCTATTCTGCCAAGAGAGGTTACAATGGAAATAGCAATATTTGCCACAATCATTAAGAAACTATAGGTGTCTGTAGAAATGACAACATTACCTTCTTGTCCGGAAAAGAGAGTATTGGTTTATTTTTGTCACATATACTGAGATGCAGTGAAAAGCTTTTGCTTGTTAGTCCCAGTCAGATCATGTCATACACAAATACACTGTGGTAGTAAAAATAAAAGAAATTGAAGAATATACTCTTACAGCTACGGAGAAAGTGCATTGCAGGGAGACCAATAAGGTGCAAGAATCACAATGTTATAGACCTGAGAGATAGAGTTCATTTTTAGAATGTCAGAGCTCTGTAAAAGAATCTTGCAACTGTAGGGCAGAAGTTATCCTTTACTCTGGTGGTACCTGCTTCCAGGTTTTGTATCTCTTGCAGAGAGCAGAACAGTGGATGACAGGGATGAGAGAGGTCCTTGATTATGTTGTCATCAAGAAATGTGGATGTCATAGAGAGAAGACAGGCACAGACATGATACAGAGAGACTGACATGACATAGAGAGACAGTTATGTCATAAAGGGAAAGAGATGTCATAGAGGGACAGAGAGTCAAAGTATTTTGCATCAGTCTTCACTTTAGAAGACACTAGCAGTATGGTAGAAGTTTCAGGTGGGTCAGAGGTAATTAAATGTGTGAAGATATCATTACAAGAGAGAAGGTTCTTGGGAAACTGAAAGATCTGAAGGTAGATAAGTCACCTAGACCAGACGGTGTACACCTCAGGGTTCTGAAAGAGGTGGCTGAAGAGACTGTGGAGGCATTAGACTTGATCTCTCAGGAATCACTAGATTCTGAAATAGTTCCAGAAGATTGGAGAATTGGAAATATCATGGCAATCTTCAAGAATGGAGAGAGGCAGAAGAAAGTATAGGCTAGATAGTCTGACCTCAGTGGCTAGGAAGAGGTTGGAGTCAATTGTTAAAGATGAAGTTTTGTGGTACTTGGAGGCACATGACAAAATAGGCCATAGTCAGCATAGTTTCCTCAAGGGAAAATCTTGCCTGACAAATCGATTGAAATTCTTTAGAGAAATAACAAACAGGATAGACAAAGGAGAATCGGTTGATGTTGTGTACTTGGATTTTCAGAAGACCCAAGGTGTCACACATGAAGTTCCTTAAACTATGAGCCCATGGTATTTCAGGAAAGATTCTAGCATGGATAAAGCAGTGTTGATTGGCAGGATGCAAAGAGTAGGAATAAAGGCAGCCTTTTCTGTTTGGCTGCTGGTGACGACTGGTGTTCCACAGGGGTCTGCGTGGGATCAATTCTTTTTATGTTATATGTCAATGATTTGGATGATGGAATTGATGGCTTTATTGCAAAGTTTGCAGACAATATGAAAGTATGTTGAGGAGCAGGTGGTTTTGAGGAAGTAGAGAGGTGTTTAAGGAAATAGGGTTTTAAACTCCCTATACTGACTATCTTGCTGGCGAACATGCAGTCTCTGGTGAATAAAATCGATGATCTCAGAGCCAGGGTGCTGAATCAGAGGGATACCAGGACCGCATGTGTCCTTTGTTTCAGGGAATCCTGGTTAATCCCTTCCATACCGGATGCAGCAATCCAGATCGATGGGTTTACGCTACACCGTCAGGACAGATCTATAGAGTCTCTTAAAAGCAGAGGTGGAGGAGTATGCCTCATGATCAACTCTTCTTGGTGCACAAATATATCAGAGCTGACCAGACCTGGAATATCTAGCAGTAAAGTGCCGTCCTTTTTACCTACCACGGGAGTTCTCTGGGGTTATTTTGGTGGCAGTTTACATTCCACCTCAGGCCAATGTCAAGCAAGCTTTAGATGATCTGAACTATGGAATCAAGATGTACGAAACAGCGCACCCCAACGCCTTCACCATCGTTTTGGGAGATTCTAATCACGCCAGTCTGAAAAACTCACTAAGCAACTACCATCAACAGATTACTTGCAATACCAGAGGAAACAACACACTGGACACCACCATCAAGAATGCCTTCCGTGCTATTCCACACCCTCACTTGGGGAAGTCTGATCACCTGGCTGTACTTGTACTCCCTGAGTATAGACAGAGACTGAAGACTGCAGCACCAACAGTGAGGACCAAGAAGGTATGGACAAGGGAAGCAGAGGAGTGCATACAGGACTGCTTTGAATCGGTGGACTGGACTGTATTCAGGGATTCATCTTCAAACCTGGATGAGTATGCTGCAGTTGTTAACGGATTCAGGTTTCTGTATCATTTGGGACTTCTTTTGGGGCAGGTATGACCTGTACAAAAAGGATGGGTTGCACTTGAATCCCAGGGGGACCAATATCCTGGTGGAGAGGTTTGCTAAGGCTATTGGGGAGAGTTCAAACTAGAATTGCTGTGGGGGTGGGAACCAAACTGAAGAGATGGAGGAAGAGGTGGTTGGCTCACAAATAGAGAAAGCTTGGAGGCAGTGCAAAAGGGAGGATAGGCAGATGATAGAGAAGGGACGCGCTCAGACCGATGGTTTGAGATATGTCTATTTTAATGCAAGGAGGATTATGAAGAAAGTGGACGAACTTACAGCGTGGATCAGTACTTGTAGCTATGATGTTGTGGCCATTACAGAGACTTGGAAGGCTCAGGAGCAGGAATGGTTACTTCAAGTGCCAGGCTTTAGATGTTTCAGAAAGGACAGGGAGGGAGGCAAAAGAGGTGGGGATGTGGCACTGCTAATCAGAGATAGTGTCACGGCTGCAGAAAAGGAGGAAGCTATGGAGGGATTGTCTATGGAGTCTCTGTGGGTGGAAGGTAGGAACAGAAAGGGGTCAATAACTCTACTGGGTGTTTTTTATAGACCACCCAATAGTAACAGGGATATCGAGGAGCAGATAGGGAGACAGATTCTGGAAAGGTGTAATAATAACAGAGTTGTCATGGGGGGAGATTTTAATTTCCCAAATATCGATTGGCATGTCCCTAGAGCGAGGGGTTTAGATGGGGTGGCGTTTGTTAGGTGTGTTCAGGAAGGCTTCTTGACATGATATGCAGATAAGCCTACAAGAGGAGAGGCTGTACTTGATCTGATATTGGGAAATGAACCTGGTCAAGTATCAGATCTCCCAGTGGGAGGTCAGTGACCAGAGGTGTGCTGCAGGGATCTGTTCTGGGATCCCTGCTCTTTGTCATAACGTCCCACGATTGATGAAGGCCAATGCACCATATGCCTTCTTAACCACAGGGTCAACCTGTGCAGCTGCTTTGAGTGTCCTATGGACTTGGACCCCAAGGTCCCTCTGATCCTCCACATTAATGCTTACCATTAATACTATATTCTGCCATCATGTTTGACCTACCAAAATGAACCACCTCACACTTTTCTGGGTTGAACTCCATCTGCCACTTCTCAGCCCAGTTTCGCATCCTAGCAATGTCCAGCTGTAACCTCTGACAGCCCTCCACACTATCCACAACACCCCCAACCTTTGTATCATCAGCAAATTTACTAACCCATCCCTCCACTTCTTCATCCAGGTTATTTATAAAAATCACGAAGAGTGAGGGTCCCAGAACAGATCCCTGAGGCACGCCACTGGTTACCAACCTCCATGCAGAATATAACCCGTTTACAACCAGTTCTGGATCCACAAAGCAATGTCCCCTTGGATCCTATGCCTCCTTACTTTCTCAATAAGCCTTGCATGGGGTACCTTATTAAGTGCCTTGCTGAAGTCCATATACACTACATCCACTGCTCTACCTCCATCAACGTGTTTAGTCACATCCTCAAAAAATTCAATCAGGCTCATAAGGCACGACCTGCCTTTGGCAAAGCCATGCTGACTCTTCCTAATCATAGAGGGCTATGGGTAACCCTAGGTAATTTCTAAGGTAAGGACATGTTTGGCACAGCTTTGTGGACCGAAGGGCCTGTATTGTGCTGTACATTTTCTTTGTTTCTATGTTTCATTAAAACCTGTGTGGATGAGTGCGTGCCCACAAAGGCTTACTGTACATTCCCAAACCAAAAGCCGTGGATGAACTAGGAGGTACGTCGTCTGCTGAAGGCTAGATCTGTGGCATTCAAATCTGGTGACCAAGGCCCTTACCAGAAAACCAAGTATGATTTGCGGAGGGCTACTTCAAGGGCGAAGAGACAATTTCAAACAAGGTTGGAGGCGACATCAGATGCACAGCAACTCTGGCAGGGTCTGCAAGACATTACTTCCTGCAAAGCTAAACCCAACAGCATGAAAGGCAGCAATGCTTCACTACCAGGTGAACTCAATGCCTTCAATGCACACTTTGAAATGGAGAACACAATTACAGCTGTGGAGATCCCTGCTGCGCCTGAAGACCCTATGATCTCCGTCTCAGAGGCCAGTGTTAAGCTGTCTTTAAAGACAGTGAACCCTCACAAGGCAGAAGGTCCCGAGGGAGTACCTGGTAAGGCTCTGAAAACCTGTGCCAACCAACTAGCGGGAGTATTCAAGGACATTTTCAACCTCTCACTGTTACGGGTGGAATTTCCCACTTGCTTCAAAAAGGCAATAGTTATACCAGTGCCTGAGGAGAAATATGTGGGCTGCCTTAATGACTATCGCCCCGTAGCACTCACAATCGACAGTGATGAAATGCTTTGAGAGGTTGGTCATGTCTAGACTGAACTCCTGCCTCAGCAAGGACCTGGACCCATTGTAATTTTCCCATCACCACAATAGGCCAACAGCAGATGCAATCTCAGCGCCTCTCCACATGGCTTTAGACCACCTGGACAACACAAACACCTACATCAGGATGCTGTTCATCGACTATAGCTCAGCATTTAATACCATCATTCCCACAAACCTGATTGAAAAGCTGCAGAACCTGGGCCTCTGTACCTCCCTCTGCAATTGGATCATCGACTTCCTAACCAGAAGACTGCAGTCTGTGCGGATTGGTGATAACATATCCTCCTCGCTGATGATCAACACTGGTGCACCTCAGGGGTGTGTGCTTAGCCCACTGCTCTACTCTCTGTATATACATGACTGTGTGGCTAGGCATAGCTCAAATACCTTCTATAGATTTGCTGATGATACAACCATTGTTGGTAGAATCTCAGGTGGCAACGATCGGGCGTACAGGAGTGAGATATGCCAACTAATGGATTGGTGTCGCAGCAACAACCTGGCCCTCAGTGTCAGTAAGACCAAAGAGCTGATCGTAGACTTCAGGAAGGGTAAGACGAAGGAACACATACCAATCCTTATAGAGGGATCAGAAGTGGAGAGAGTGAGCAGCTTCAAGTTCCTGGATGTCAAGATCTCGGAGGATCTAACCTGGTTGCAACATATCGAGGTAGTTATAAAGAAGACAAGAACAGCAGCTATACTTTATTTGGAGTTTGAAGAGATTTGGCATGTCAACAGATACACTCAAAAACTTTTATAATTGTACAGCAGAGAGCATCCTGACAGGCTGCATCACTGTCTGGTATAGAGGGGCTACTGCACAGGACCGAAAGAAGCTGCAGGAGGTTGCAAATCTAGTCAGCTCCATCTTGGGTACTGGCCTACAAAGTACCCAGGACATCTTTAGAGACGGGTGTCTCAGAAAGGCAGTGCCCATTATTAAGGACCTCCAGCACCCAGGGCATGCCCTTTTCTCACTGTTACCATCAAGTAGGAGGTACAGAAGCCTGAAGGCACACACTCAGTGATTCGGGAACAGCTTCTTCCCCTCTGCCAGCCCATTCCTAAATGGACATTGAATCTTTGGACACTCGCTCACTTTTTTAAAAAATATACAGTATTTCTGTTTTTGCACTTTTTGAAATCTATTCAATATATGTAATTGGTTTATTTGTTTATTTTTATTATTATTATTCTATTTATCATTTTTTTTCTGCTAGATTATGTATTGCATTGAACTTCTGCTGCTAAGTTAACAAATTTCACATCACATGCTGGTGATAATAAACCTGATTCTAATTCTGATATAGAAGGATTTAGACAGATTAGGAGAATGGGCAAAAAGTGGCAGATGAAAGACAGTGTTGGGAAGTGTATGGTCATGCACTTTGGTAAAAGAAATGAACGGGTTGCCTATTTTCAAAATGGAGAGAAAATACAAAAATCTGAGGTGCAAGGGGCTTGGGTGCAGGATTCCCTAAAGGTTAATTGCAAGTTGAGCTTGTGGTGAGGAAGGTAAATGCGACGTTTGCATTAACTTCAAGAGGACAAGAATATAGAAACAAGGATGTGATGTTGAGGCTTTATAGAGCACTGGTGAGGCCTCACTTGGAGTAGTTTTGGGCCCTTTAGCTTTGAAAGGATGTGCTGAAACAGGAGTGGGTTCCAAAGAAGTTCACGAAAATGATTCCAGGATTGAATGGCTTGTCATATGAAGAACATTTGATGGCCCGGCCTGCATTCACTAAAATTCAGAAGGATGAGGGGTGACCTCATTGAAACCTATCAAACGGTGAAAGGCTTTGATAGAGTGGATGTGAAGAGGATGTTTTCAATGGTGGAAGTATCTAAGGTCAGAGGAGACAGCCTCAGAATAGAGGAGCGTCCTTTTAGAACAGAGATGAGGAGGAATTTCTTGAGCCAGAGAGTGGTGAATCTGTGGAATTCTTTGCCACAGGCAGTTGTGGGGGCCAAGTCTTTATCTATATTTCAGGTAGAGGGTGGTATATTCTTGAATGGTCAGGGCATGAAGTGATACAGGAGGAAGACAAGAGATCAGGGCTAAAAGGGAAATTGGATCAACCATAATGAAACGGCGGAGCATGACTCGATGGGCCAAATAGCCTAATTCTGCTCCTATATTTTATAGTCTTATGGTCTTCCATCATAGATTGACAAAGGAGTCATAGAGAGACAGAGACAGAGACAGAGACGTCACAGATAGACAGAGATGTTGAAACAGGACCGGATAGACAAAGTCTGCCGAACCAGTTGGAATTCTTTGGGGAGATTACAAGTAGGATGGATAAAGGGGATGCAGTGGATGTTGTATATTTAGACTTTCAGAAGGCCTTTGACAAGGTGTCACACATGAGGCTGCTTATCAAGTTAAGAGCCCATGGTATTACAGGAAAGTTACTAACATGATTAGAGCATTGGCTGATTGGTAGGAGGCAGCGAGTGGGAATAAAAGGATCCTTTTCTGGTTTGCTGCCAGTAACTAGTGGTGGCCCGCAGGGTTGGTGTTGGGACCAGTTCTTTTTATGTTGTATGTCAATGATTTAGATGATGGAATAGATGGCTTTGATGCCAATTTTGCAGATGGTATGAAGATTGGTGGAGGGGCAGGGAGTGTTGTGCAAACAGGTAGTCTGCAGAAGAACTTAGACAAATTAGCAGAATGGGCAAGAAAGTGGCAAATGAAATACAATGTTGGAAAATGAATGGCCATGCTCTTTGGTAGTAGAAATAAATCTGCAGACTATTTTCTAAATGGGGAGAAAATCCAAAAATCTGAGGTGCAAAGGGAGTTGGGAGTCCTTGTGCAGAATTCCCTGAAGGTTAACTTGCAGGTAGAGTCGGTGGTGAGGAAGGCAAATACCATGTTAGCATTCACTTCAAAAGGTCTAGAATACAAGAGCAGAGACATGATGCTGAGGCTTTATAGGGCACTGGTGAGACCTCACCTTGAGCATTGTGAACAGTTTTGGGCTCCTCATCTTAGAAAAGATGTGCTGGCATTGGAAATAGTTCAGAGAAGGTTCACAAGGGTAATTCCAGGAATGTATGGTTATCATACAAGGAACGGTTGATGGTTCTGGGTCTGTATTGGCTGAAATTTAGAAGGATGAGGGAGGATCTCATTGAATCTTTTCAAAAGTTGAAAGGTCCAGACAGAGTAGATGTGGAAAGGATGTTTCCCATGATGGAGGAGTCTAGGACAAGAGGGCACAGCCTCAGGATAGAGAGACATCCATTTAAAACAGATGCTGAGTAATTACTTTAGCAAGAGAGTGGTGAATTTATGGAATTTATTACCACAGGTGGCTCTGGCGGCCAGGTCATTGGGTGTATTTAAGGCAGAGCTTGATAGGTTCTTGATTGGCATTACATCAACGGTTACAGGGACGAGGCCTGGGACTGGGGCTGTGGAGGGGAGAAAAGGATCAGCCATGATTGAATGGCACAGCAGACTTGATAGGCCAAATGGCCTAATTCTGCTGCTATGTCTTATGGTCCTCTCTCATAGACAGGGAGTGACATATGGCATGGAAATAAGTCCTTTGGCTCTGCTGGTCCTTGCTGACCAAAATGCTCATCTAAACTACTTCTACTTGCCCATGATTGGCTTATATCCCTCTAAATCTTTCCTATCCGCCTATCTGTCCAATTAAATGTTAATCTACCTGTCTCAACCACTTCCCTTGCCAGCTCATTCCATATACAAATCATCTGGGTGAAAAAGTTGCCGCTCAGATTCCTATTAAATCTCTCCCTTCTCACCTTTAACCACTGCCCTGTTCTGTGCACATGCATGCTCCTCATGGTTTTATTTACGTCAGTGTCCTACACTCCAATGTACAAAGTCCCAACCTCCATCCATAACTCAGTCCCTTGAGTCCTGGCAACATGCTCTGAAATCGATTCTGCACTCTTTTTTGCATAATGGCATCTTTCCTATAACAGAATATCCAAAACTGAACACACTATTCCATATGTAGCCTCATCAACTACTTGTACTGTGCTGGCACATTCAGAGAAATATGTCATTCACTGGTTTAACTTCCCAAATCATCTTATCTTGTAGCTATATGGGCTAAATTCCATTTTCTGTGCCTTTGCACACTTTGACAGTTTATCTGCATCCTGTTGTAACCTTAGACAACTTCCTTCACTTCTCACCATACCACCAACTTTATTAATCATGCCACCTACATTCTAATACAAATCATTCATGAACTGACAAACAACAGAGGACCCAGCATTGATTCCTGTGGCACATAGCTAGCTGCAGGCCTGCAATATGAAAAAATCCTCCACTACCACTTCTTCTTTCTTTCACCATGACAATTTTGTACCTAACCGTCTTGCTCACCCTGGATTTCATGTTCTCACCTCCAAGAACAGACCTCATCAAAAATCTTGCTAAAGTTCAAGTCGACAACATTGATTGGAGGTGGAGAGAGTCAATAACTTTACACTCCTTGGCGTTATCATTTCAGAGGATCTGTCCTGGGACTGACTCGTGAGTGTATTACAAAGAAGGCATGGCAGCATCTCTAAAAAGTTTGCCCAAATTTCGCATGTCATTTAAAACCTTGACAAACTTCTATAGCTGCACAGTGCAGCTGTCAAGTTGCATCACAGCCTGGTATGGAAACACTATTGCCCCAGGAATCCAGGAATGGAAGATAGTCTATAGAAAGTAGTGGATATGGCCCAGTCCAACACGGGTTGACTAATCCCCATCATTGGGCACATTTACAAGAAGCACTGTCGCAGGAAAGCAGCATCCATCATCAATGATCCCCACCATCCAGGCCATGCTCTCACCTCTCTGCTGCCATCTGGAAGGAAGTACAGGAGCCATAGGTACCACCCCACCTGGTTCAGGAACAGTTAATACTCCTCAGCCATCAGGCTCCTGAACCAATGTCACTCACCTCAACAACGAACTGATTTTACAAGACAATTTCAAGGACTCTACAACTCATGTTCTCAATATTATTTATTATTGTGATTATTTGTTTTTATTGTATTGTACAGCTGGTCTCCTTGGTTGTCAGTCTGTGTGTGTAGTTCTTTCATTGATTTCATTGTATTTCTTTTTAATCTACTGCGAATGGCCATAAGAAGATCAGTCTCAGGCTTAGTACTATACATGGTGATATATCCATATTTTGAAAATAAACACAAGAGATTGTGTAGATGTTGGAAATACAGATTAACATATACAAAATGCTAGAGGAACTCAGTAGGTCAGACAGTAGCTATTGAAAGATTCAAAGATTCAAAGTTTCATTTTATTATCAAAATATGTATGAAAAATACAGCTCTTGAGATTCGTCTTCTCCAGATAGCCACAAAACAGAAAAACCACGGTTGTCATTGTAAGAAAAGACATTACCGCCACCCCCCCGCCGCATATAAAAACAACAAAGACTCGCAAACTTCAAACCCCCAACCCCCTCCCTTGCACAAAAACTAACAGATCGCCCACACTGTAAAGGCAGTTAGAACACCAAACCCCAAACTCCCAACCCCTCCCTTGCAGAGAAAACAAACATATCCCCCCCACCACAGAAAATGGCAACAAGAACATCAATCCCCAACCCCCAATGTGCCAATCAGTAACAAGAAAGAAGCACAGAAAACTGAAGGAGACCAATATGAAGCAACACACGTAAAATGCTGGATAGAGTTAAAAGATGGGGGAGGGGAGGGAGAAACATAAGGCAGTAGGTGAACCCAGGAGGGGGAAGAGTGAAGTAAAGAGCTGGGAAGTTGATCGGTGAAAGAGATACAGGGCTAGAGAAAGGGATATCTAATGGGGGAGGACAGAAGGCCATGGAAGAAAGAGAAAGGTGGATAAGCACCAGAGGGAGACGATGAGCGGGCAAAGAAATGTGAGAGAGGGAAAAGGGGATGCAGAATGGGGAGTAGGGAAGGGGGGCCAATACCAGAATTTCAAGAAATTGATGTTCATGCCAGGGGGACAAGCTCTCCTCTACAATCACTCTGAACACTGGTGCCCCACAAGGCTGTGTACTCAGCCCCCTGCTGTACTCACTGTACACCCACGATTGTGTAGGCAAGTTTCCATCAAACTCAATATATAAGTTTGCTGATGACACAACAATTGTAGGCCATATCTTGGGTAATGATAAGTTTGAGTACAGAGAGGAAATTAAGAACCTGGTGGCATGGTGCAAAGACAATAACCTATCCCTCAATGTCAGCAAGACGAAGGAATTGGTTGTTGACTTCAGAAGGAGTAGTGGACCGCATGACCCAATCTACATCGGTGGTGCGCAAGTGGAACAGGTCAAAAGCTTTAAGTTCCTCAGGGTCAATATCACAAATGACCTGACTTGGTCCAACCAAGCAGAGTTCACTGCCAAGAAGGCCCACCAGCGCCTTTACTTCCTGAGAAAACTAAAGAAATTTGGCCTGTCCCCTAAAACCCTCACTAATTTTTATAGATGCACCGTAGAAAGCATTCTTCTAGGGTGCATCACAACCTGGTATGGAAGTTGTCCTGTCCAAGACTGGAAGAAGCTGCAGAAGATCGTGAACACGGTGCAGCACATCACACAAACCAATCTTCTATCCGTGGACTCACTTTACACCGCACGCTGTCAGAGCAGTGCCGCCAGGGTAATCAAGGACACGACCCACCCAGCCAACACACTTTTCGTCCCTCTTCCCTCCGGGAGAAGGCTCAGGAGCGTGAAGACTCGTACGGCCAGATTTGGGAACAGCTTCTTTCCAACTGTGATAAGACTGCTGAACGGATCCTGACCCGGATATGGGCCTCTCAATTTTTTTGCACTACCTTACCTTCCATTTTTCTATTTTCTATTTATGATTTATAATTTAAATTTTTAATATTTACTAATTTTTACTATTTTTAATATTTAATATTTGTAATCCAGAGAGTGGGTAGCACAGAATCAAATATCGCTGTGATGATTGTACGTTCTAGTATCAATTGTTTGGTGACAATAAAGTATAAAGTATTTAAGTATTTTAAGTATTTTTAAGGTTGGAGGCTACCCAGACAGATTATACGGTGTTGTTCCTCCAACCCAATTGTGGCCTCATTGCAACAGTAGAGGAGGCCATGGATAGACATATTAGAATGGGAATGGGAAGTGGAATTAAAATGGGTGACCACTAGGAGATCCTGTTTTTTCTGGTGGACGGAGCGTAGGTGCCCAGCGAAATTGTCTCCCAATCTACATTGGGTCTCACCGATATATAGGAGGCCACATCAGGAGCACCAGACACAGTAAGTGACCCCAACAGACTCGCAGGTGAAGTGTCGCCTCACCTGGAAGGACTGTTTGGGCCCTGAATGGTAGTGAGGGAGGTGGTGTAGAGTCAGGTGTAGCACTTGTTCCACTTGTAATATGAACACTGTGAACTATGGTACACACCATTAATCACATAAATCTCAGAATTTCAATAGCATCCTCCATCAGTGGCACAGCCTCCTGTAGGGGACGACTGCTGAACCCAGAGGGACTGCCAAACACAGCGGCCTGGCCTCCCGTAGGGGGTGACTGCTGAACCCAGAGGGACTGCCAAACACAGCGGCCTGGCCTCCCGTAGGGCGCGACTGCTGAACCCAGAGGGACTGCCAAACACAGCGGCCTGGCCTCCCGTAGGGGACGACTGCTGAACCCAGAGGGACTGCCAAACACAGCGGCCTGGCCTCCCGTAGGGGACGACTGCTGAACCCAGAGGGACTGCCAAACACAGCGGCCTGGCCTCCCGTAGGGGACGACTGCTGAACCCAGAGGGACTGCCAAACACAGCGGCCTGGCCTCCCGTAGGGGGCGACTGCTGAACCCAGAGGGACTGCCAAACACAGCGGCCTGGCCTCCCGTAGGGGACGACTGCTGAACCCAGAGGTGCAGCCTTTTGCAGAAAGTGACTGCTCACTCTTCACTGCATTTGCCTCAATGTTTCAATCTTCCTCAACACTTTAATCAGAAGTGGAGTCGATCATGGGCCTGTGTCCCGTCTCTGAGCTTCTCCTCGAGGCAGCTCATGCTTGTACTCCTCTCCTGCAATTTTCTCAGGGACAGCAGAGCAGCAGATCACTTGATCGAACTCCAAACTGTAAGTCACAGGTTCCAACAGTTTCAGAAACACAATTAGGATAAAAAGAGTAAGCAGAAGCCGTAGAAGAAGTGATGTAATTGAATATCTGGAAGATGTCGCCTGAGAAATCGCTGCTTGTTGGCACCATCTTGACCAGATGAACAGTCAATGTTTTCGGTCAAGACGCTTCATCAGGACTGGAATGGAAGGGGACAGAAGCTAGAATAAGAAGGTGGTGGGGTGGGGGTGTAGGAGTACAAGCTAGAAGGTGACAGGTGAAGAGTGAACCTGGGTGAGCACATGGTCGAAGAGTTGGAGAGCAGCAGAGATCACCGAGCGGGAGCAACGAGAGAGGGTGTCACTGAACTGTCGAAGAGAGGACTTATACTTCTTTAGAGTAGGCATCTCTCAAAAAAACTGCAGTGGAGCAGCAACTCATAAATATGAGAAATTCTGCAGATGCTGGAATTCGAGAGCAACACACATAAACTATTGGAGGAACTCGGGCACATCAAACAATATCTATGGAAATGAATTAACAGTCCATGTTTCAGATCCAGACCTTTCATCAGGGCTGGAAAGGAAGGGGGAAGATGCTAGACTAAGAAGTTAGCTATACTGAATATCTCTAATTAGTCACAAACAAGAGAAAATCTGCAGATGCTGGAGATCCAAGCAACACCCACAGATGCCAGACGAACTCACCAGGCCAGGCAGCATCTATGAAAAACAGTACAGTCAACGTTTCAGGCCCAGAACCTTCATCAGGGTCCTGAAATGTTGGCCCAAGATGGGACTGTACTCTTTTCCATAGATGCTGCCTGGCCTGCTGAGTTCTTCCAGCATTCTATGTTATCTCTGATTAGTCCTAACCCTAACCCAAATGCAGGTAAATCCTGTCCCTGAGAATGCCCTCCAGTCTACATCAAACAGACCAACAAGCCCAATCAGTCCAACCAACCAGCCCACACTAATAAGCCCAACAAGTCCATAACAACCAGCCCAATTGGTCCAGACCAACCAGCCCAACCAGTCCACATTAACCTGTTCAACCAGTCCATACTGTCCAGACCAACCAGTCGACAGCAATAAGCCCAACAAGTCCAGACCAACCAGCCCAATCAGTCCAAACCAACCAGTCCACACCAACCGGTCCATACCTTCCAGACCAACAAGTCCAACCAAACAGACCACAGCAACCAGTAACAATCAATCTATATAAACCAGTCCAAACAGTCCAGACCAACCAGTCCAAAACAACCAGCATAGCTACTCAATACCAGTCCCTTCAGATCATCCAGTCCATACCAGCCAGCCCAACCAGTCTAACCAGTTCAGACCAACCAACCCATACCAGCCACCCCAATTAGTCCAGACCAATTCAGACCAACCAGTCCATACCAGCCAGCCCAACCAATCCATACCAATTCAGACCAACCAGTCCATACCAATTCAGACCAACCAGCCCAACCAGTCCAAACTAACTTTGTGGCCATCCAGCTAGACCTAATTTCCTGTCTTTGGCTCACATGCCCTCAATCCTCACCCCTCCATATACCTATCTGCACCTCCCTGTGTCCCTCACACCCTCCACACATACCTCTGTCCCTGACGTCTTCCCTTCATCTCTCACATCCTGTGCACTTCCCTTCATCCCTCAAACCCTCCACACCTCCCTCAGTTCCTCACACCCTCCACACCTTCCTCTGCCCTTCACACCCTCCATACCTCCCTCTATCCATCACTCCTGCATATACCTATTCAAGTGTTCTTTATATGATACAATTGTACTTGCCTCAGCCATTTGCTCTGGCAGCTTGTTCCGTTTACTCACCACCCTCTGTGTATAAAAGTTGCCCCTCATGTCCCTTTTAAATCTTTGCCCTGTCACAATAAACTTATATCCCCTCCCAGACTCTCCCTCCCAGGGGAAAAATCATTTCTATAAGACTGATCCTCATTTTCCTAAATTCAAGGAATAAAGACCTAACAAGGCCAACCGTTTCCTTTCACTCAGGCCATCTAATCCTGGCAACATCCTCACAAATCATCTCTACACTCTTTCCAGTTTAACATGTCTTTTCTATAATATGGTGACCAAAACTGTACAGCCTCACCAATGATTTGCAAACCTGCAACATAAGACCCAACTCTTGTACTCAGTGCTTTGATGAAGGCCAACATGTTAAATGTCTTTTTCACCACCCTGTCTATGTATGATGCTGTTTTTCAATGAACTATATACCTGTACTCCTTGGTCCCTCAGTTCCATTAAACTCCCTAGTAACCTACCATCCTTTATGCTTTGCTGGCTTGACTTTTCAAAATATATCACCTTGCACTTATCAGTATTGAAATCTATTTGCCACTAACTGACCAAATCACCCTGTAATCCACAATAAAGTTCTCCACAATCAACAACCTCCAAGTCATCCACAAGTTTACTGATCAAGCCATGCGCATTTGCATTCAAATCATTTATATGAGTAATGAGTAACAAGGCTCCCAACACCGAACCCTGCAGCACACCACTAGTCACCGGCCTCTATTCCAAAAAAACAATCTTCAACCACCACACTCCGCTGCCTATTGCTGAGCTAATTTTGAATCCAGCTGCCCCTGGATTCCGTAGACATGTGTTCCAGCAGCTTCTTCCACAAGTCACACTCTCTCCTGACTTGGGAATACATCACCAATCCTTCATTGTCACTGCGTCTAAATTCTGGAACTCTGCCCAACTGTACTGTGGGAGCACCTTCACTGGAAGAATTACAGTGGTTCTGGAAGGTGCCCAAGCATCACTTACTCAAGGACAACAGAGCAGGTTCAAGAAAAATACTGCTAATATGATTTATGTGGACTTTCAGAAGGCATTTGATGAGGTATCGCATAATAGTGCTGTCATTAAGATTGAAGTGTGTGAAGAGAAAGCAGAATGTCAACCAGGGTTGGAAACTGGTCAGTTAACAGGAAGGTTGTTTCTCAGACCGGAGAGATGAGTGCAGTAGAGTTTCCCAGCGGTTAGTACCCAGCCCACTGCAATTCCTAAAAAATATTAATGACTTGGCTGTTCAGGTACAATTTCCAAATTGACTTACAATACAAAATTAGTAAGTTTGTATATTCTGAAGAAGTTAGTAGACTTCAAGCATGGAAGTTGAAGTCTGCCTCTCTTTGAAGCAAAGAATTTGTGATACTGGATTCACTGAATTGAGTCTTGCAATGGGGTTTGCCCTTGAGGGGAGACTAGGCTGAGCAGAACTGTGCTGTCTGGAGTCGAGAACTTATACAGATTTATAGATGAACTGTTATTACTGCATCAGAGGAAATGGGGTTGGATGTGATGCTAAGGTTTTCAGCCTTGCTTTCACTAAATAGCAGATTTGCTATCCGCTGATTGCATTTATTATGCAATGCTCATTTTTATTTGAGCTAATCCCAGTAATGGAAATATCTGGTCTGTTTGTGAAATGATTGTAACATCATTTTAGTGAGTTTGATTCAGAACTTGACAAGGTTCACCTGGGATTTCTTTCTCAATACATTATCAATTATTTGCATCACAGGTAAACAACTTATTCTCTTTTCAGGACTATTCCCACACATAACTCCAGTGCCAGGTATCAACAGAAACTTGCCACTCACCAATAGGTTCAACAGTGCTGCTTGCCACCCACCTTGGCGAAGCTGTTGGGATCTCTGTGAAAATGAACGATAAGTGATGTTCAGCTGGATAGTTTGGAATCAATGTACAGTAGCCCCTGAACTTGAGCCAGACAAAGCATTTAAAAGCCCCAAAACGACAGTGATAATTTCATCAACGATTAGAATCAATCTGTGCATTTCAGGAAGTGCTTAAACAAAGGACATGACTGTGTAATCAGATGAGGGAGGGAGTGACCACACGAAGGGAGAAAGTGAGTAAGCAGGATAAAGGAGAGAGAGTGAGAGAGACAGAGAATGAGTTTGATAGATGGAACATAGCATAGGAGATAGGACATGAAGTAACACACAGCAAGTGTGAACAAAAAAAATGTGAGTGTGAGATGGGAATGAGGAGTGAGGGGCAGGGTGAATATGAGGGACAGTAACCTGAGGGAGAGAGTGTGTAAGGGACAACAGTGAGAGATGAGAATAAGGGTCAGAGACAGAACGAACTATAGAGTAAGTGTGAGGGACAGTGGAAGAGCGAGTGTGAGGGAGGGACTGACTG
This sequence comes from Mobula birostris, assembly GCF_030028105.1. Taxonomy (NCBI): domain Eukaryota; kingdom Metazoa; phylum Chordata; class Chondrichthyes; order Myliobatiformes; family Myliobatidae; genus Mobula; species Mobula birostris. The sequence goes on from NC_092378.1 coordinate 157,392,105, forward strand.
TGAGGGATAAATGCTATTGTGAGTAACGGAAACAGTGAAATTCATGGCACAGGAGGGGAGGCAAAAGGTTAAGACAATATGGTGTTGGGGGATTCAATTGTAAGAGAAGCAAAGAGGCATTTCCCTGGACACAAATAAGATTACTAGGAAGCTTTTTGCCTCCCTGGTGCCAGGATCATGGATGCCATGGAGAGAGCGAAGAACAGCCAGAGGCTATGGTCCATACTGGGACAACTGACATCAATAATCCTGTAACATGGATGAGAGGGTTAGCTCAATGATTAAACAGAAGGCCGAAAGGCCTAAGGTCGAAATCGTTGGATTAGCTTTGTTGTCGTGTACGGGAAAAGGAGGATGTCCAATGAATGTGTAATTAGTGCAGGTGGGACATCTTTAGATTTCTCAGGTTATGTTTGTCTTCATTAGCTGGGGCATTGAGTATAAAAGTCAGTAAATCACCTTGCAGCTGTACATAATGTTAGTACGGCCACACTTGGAGCATCGTGTGCAGTTCTGGTCACACCATTACAAGAAGGATGTCAAAGCTTTGGAGAAGGTGCTGAGGAGGTACACCAGGATATTTTCTAGATTGGAGGGTATGAGTGATAAGGAGAGGATGACCATAACACTATAAGATATAGGAGCAGAAATAAGTCATTTGGTCCATTGAGTCTGCTCCGATGTTTCATTATGGCTGATCCATTTCCCTCTCAGCCTCATTCTCCTGCCTTCTCCCTAACACTTCATGGCCTGACTATCAAGAACCTATCAACCTCTGCCTTAAATATACCCAATGATTTGGCCTCCACAGCCAACTGTGGCAATGAATTCTACAGATTCACCACTCTCTGGATAAATAAATTCCTCCTCATCTCCTTTATAAGTGGAAGACCCTCTATTCTGAGGCTATGCTCTCTGGTCCGAGACTCCTCCCCACCCATAGGAAATATTCTCCCCATATCCATTCTATCTAGGCCCTCAAACATGTAGTAGATTTCAGTGAGATCTTCACCCCCCACCCCCCCACCATTCTTTTGAATTCCAGTGAGCACAAGCCCAGAGCCATCAATTGGTCCTCATATGATAACCCTTTCATTCCCAGAATCATTCTTGTAAACCTCCTCTGAACCCTTTCCAGAGTCAGCACATCCTTTCTTAGGTAAGGTGCCCAAGGATAGGCAAGTGATAGAGAATGGACGCGCTCAGGTCGACGGTTTGAGATGTGTCTATTTTAATGCAAGGAGTATTGTGAACAAAGCAGATGAGTTTAGAGCATGGATCAGTACTTGGAGATATGATGTGGTGGTCATTACAGAGACTTGGATGGCTCAGGGACAGGAATGGTTACTTCAAGTGCTGTGTTTTAGATGTTTCAGAAAGGACAGGGAGGGAGGCAAAAGAGGTGGGGGCGTGGCACTGTTGATCAGAGACAGTGCCATGGCTGCAGAAAAGGTGGACGTCATGGAGGGATTGTCTACAGAGACTCTGTGGTTAGGAACAGGAGGGGGTCAATAACATTACTGGGTGTTTTTTATAGGCCACCCAAGAGTAACAGGGATATCGAGGAGCAGATAGGGAGACAGATCCTGGAAAGGTGTAATAATAGAGCTGTCGTGGTGGGAGATTTTAATTTCCCAGAGATCAATTGGCATCTCCCTAGAGCAAGGGGTTTAGATGGGGTAGAGTTTGTTAGGTGTGTTCAGGAAGGTTTCTTGACACAATATGTGGATAAGCCTGTAAGAGGAGAGGCTGTACTTGATTTGGTATTGGGAAATGAACCTGGTCAGGTGTCAGATCTCTCAGTGGGAGAGCATTTTGGAATTTCAATGGTTCTTGTTTCAGTCGAAGCAAGCAGCTGAAGAAGGGAGTGAAAGAAATCGGGTAGAAAAAGTCGGGTTTTTTTTAAACGCTGCTCGGGGAGAAGGGTCTGCACTGCGCAGGCGCGTGACGTAGCACGCCAAGATTTAAAAGCAGACCACCATATACAGCGGCCATCGTTGTAGCGGCCATCGTCGGAGTGGACTGAGTCAGAGTGAGACGGCTTTGGCGAGAACAGGCAGAGGCCAGGGTAGGTTCCGTTAAGTTTTTTGTTCAGATTGTCTAGCGTAGAGAGAATGCCAGGCAGGATGTTGGAATGCTCCTCTTGCAGGATGTGGGAAGTCAGGGAGCCCTCTGGTGTCCCTGACAACGACACCTGCAAGAAGTGCATCCAGCTGCAGCTCCTAACAAACCGCGTTAGGGAACTGGAGCAGGAGCTGGATGACCTGCGGATCATTCGGGAGAATGAGGAGATTATAGGTAGTAGCTACAGGGAGGTAGTTACGCCAAAGGAGCAGAGCACAGGAAATTGGGTCACTGTCAGGCGAGGGAAGAGGAAAGGGCAGGCAGAGCAGGGTTCCCCTGTGGCCATTCTCCTCAACAACAAGTATACCGCATTGGATACTGTTGGGGGGGATGACTTACCTGGGACAAGCTGCAGTAGCCGGATCTCTGGCACTGAATCTGGCTCTGCAGTGCAGAAGGGAGGGTAGAAAAAGAGAAGAGCGGTAGTGATAGGGGACTCGATAGTTAGAGGTGCAGATAGGAGGTTCTGTGGTCGTGACAGAGAATCCAGGATGGTTTGTTGCCTCTGGGGTGCCAGGGTCAAGGATGTCTCTGATCGATTGCATGACATTCTGAAGTGGGAGGGTGATCAGCCAGATGTCGTGGTGCACATCGGTACCAATGACATAGCAAGGAAGAGTGAGGAGGTCCTGGAGAGTGAGTATAGAGAGCTTGGTAGGAAGTTGAAAAGCAGGACCTTGAGGGTGGTAATCTCAGGATTGCTACCTGTGCTACGTGCCAGTGAGGGTAGGAATAGGAGGATGAACAAGTGGCTGAGGAACTGGTGTAGGGGGCAGGGTTTCAGATTTCAGGATAATTGGGACCTCTTCCGGGGCAGGTGGGACCTGTACAAGAGAGACAGGTTACACTTGAACTACAGGGGGACCAATATCCTTTCAGGGAGGTTTGTTAGTGCTATTGGGGAGGCCTTAAACTAGATTTGCAGGGGGATGGGAACCAGAGTGCCAGAGCTGACAGTCTGGCTGGGGTGAAAATAAATGTTGTTAAAAATTCAAGCAAATCTGCTAATAGAAAGGTTGTGAGTGGTGGTAAAAATCTTCTGAGGTGTATATATTTCAATGTTAGGAGTATTGCGGGGAAGGCGGATGAGTTGAGGGCGTGGATTGACACGTGGAATTATGACACTATAGCAATTAGTGAAACTTGGCTACAGGAGGGGCAGGACTGGCAGCTTAATATTCCAGGGTTCCAATGTTTCAGATGTGATCGAGGCAGAGGAATGAAAGGTGGAGGAGTAGCATCACTTGTTAGGGAAAATATTACAGCAGTGCTCACGCAGGACAGATTAGAGGGCTTGACTACTGAGTCCTTATGGGTGAAGCTGAGAAACAGGAAAGGTATGGCCACGTTAGTGGGATTGTATTACAGACCACCCAATAGTCAATGAGAATTGGAAGAGCAAATCTGCAGGGAGATAGCAGGCAACTGCAGGAAACATAAAGTTGTGGTGGTAGGGGATTTTAATTTTCCATATATTGATTGGGACTCCCATACTGTTACGGGTCTAGATGGTTTAGAGTTTGTAAAATGTGTTCAGGAAAGTTTTCTAAATCAATATATAGAGGGACCAACTAAAGGGGATGCAATATTGGATCTCCTGTTAGGAAATGAGTTAGGACAAGTGACGAAAGTCTGTGTAGGGGAGCACTTTGGTTCCAGTGATCATAACACCATTAGTTTCAACTTGATCATGGACAAGGATAGATCTGGTCCTAGGGTTGAGGTTCTTAACTGGAAGAAGGCCAAATTTGAAGAAATGAGAAAGGATCTAAAAAGCATGGATTGGGACAGGTTGTTCTCTGACAAGGATGTGATTGGTAGGTGGGAAGCCTTCAAAGGAGAAATTTTGAGAGTGCAGAATTTGTATGTTCCTGTCAGGATTAAAGGCAAATTGAATAGGAATAAGGAACCTTGGTTCTCAAGGGATACTGCAACTCTGATAAAGAAGAAGAGAGAGTTGTATGACATGTATAGGAAGCAGGGAGTAAATAAGGTGCTTGAGGAGTATAAGAAGTGCAAGAAAATACTTCAGACAGAAATCAGGACGGCTAAAAGAAGACATGAGGTCGCCTTGGCAGTCAAAGTGAAGGATAATCCAAAGAGCTTTTACAGGTATATTAAGAGCAAAAGGATTGTAAGGGATAACATTGGTCCTATTGAAGATCAGAGTGGTCGGCTATGTGCGGAACCAAAGGAAATGGGGGAGATCTTAAATGGGTCTTTTGTGTTTGTATTTACTAAGGAAACTGGCATGAAGTCTATGGAATTAGGGGAAACAAGTAGTGAGATCATGGAAACTGTACAGATTGAAAAGGAGGAGGTCCTTGCTGTCTTGAGGAAAATTAAAGTGGATAAATCCCCGGGACCTGACAGGGTGTTCCCTCGGACCTTGAAGGAGACTAGTGTTGAAATTGCAGGGGCCCTGGCAGAAATATTTAAAATGTCGCTGTCTACAGGTGAGGTGCCGGAGGATTGGAGAGTGGCTCATGTTGTTCCGTTGTTTAAAAAAGTATTGAAAAGTAATCCGGGAAATTATAGGCCGATAAATTTAGCGTCGGTAGTAGGTAAGTTATTGGAGGGAGTACTAAGGGACAGAATCTACAAGCATTTAGATAGACAGGGACTTATTAGGGAGAGTCAACATAGCTTTGTGCGTGGTAGGTCATGTTTGACCAATCTATTGGAGTTTTTCGAGGAGGTTACCAGGAAAGTGGATGAAGGGAAGGCAGTGGATATTGTCTACATGGATTTCAGTAAGGCCTTTGACAAGGTCCTGCATGGGAGGTTAGTTAGGAAAATTCAGTCGCATGGAGAAGTGGTAAATTGGATTAGACATTGGCTCAATGGAAGAAGCCAAAGAGTGGTAGTAGAGAATTGCTTCTCCGATTGGGGGCCTGTGACTAGTGGTGTGCCACAGGGATCAGTGCTGGGTCCATTGTTATTTGTCATCTATATCAATGATCTGGATGATAATGTGGTAAATTAGATCAGCAAATTTGCTGATGATACAAAGATTGGAGGTGTAGTAGACAGTGAGGAAGGTTTTCAGAGCCTGCAGAGGGACTTGGACCAGCTGGAAAAATGGGCTGAAAAGTGGCAGATGGAGTTTAATGTAGACAAGTGTGAGGTATTGCACATTGGAAGGACAAACCAAGGTAGAACATACAGGGTTAATGGTAAGGCACTGAGGAGTGCAATGGAACAGAGGGATCTGGGAATACAGATACAAAATTCCCTAAAAGTGGTGTCACAGGTAGACAGGGTCGTAAAAAGAGCTTTTGGTACATTGGCCTTTATTAATCAAAGTATTGAGTATAAGAGCTGGAATGTTATGATGAGGTTGTATAAGGCATTGGTGAGGCCGAATCTGGAGTATTGTGTTCAGTTTTGGTCACCAAATTACAGGAAGGATATAAATAAGGTTGAAGGAGTGCAGAGAAGGTTTACAAGGATGTTACCGGGACTTGAGAAACTCAGTTACAGAGAAAGGTTGAATAGGTTAGGACTTTATTCCCTGGAGCGTAGAAGAATGAGGGGAGATTTGATAGAGGTATATAAAATTATGATGGGTATAGATAGAGTGAATGCAAGCAGGCTTTTTCCACTGAGGCAAGGGGAGAAAAAAACCAGAGGACATGGGTTAAGGGTGAGGGGGGAAAAGTTTAAAGGGAACATTAGAGGGGGCTTCTTCACACAGAGAGTGGTGGGAGTATGGAATGAGCTGCCAGACGAGGTGGAAAATGCAGGTTCTTTTTTAACATTTAAGAATAAATTGGACAGATACGTGGATGGGAGGTGTATGGAGGGATATGGTCCGTGTGCAGGTTAGTGGGACTAGGCAGAAAATGGTTTGGCACAGCCAAGAAGGGCCAAAAGGCCTGTTTCTGTGCTGTAGTTTCCATGGTTCTATGGTTCTATAGTGATCATAATTCTATCTCCTTTACAATAGCATTAGAGAGAGATAGGAGCAGACAAGTTAGAAAAGCATTTAATTGGAGTGAGGGGAATTATGAGACTATCAGGCAGGAACTTGGAAGCTTAAATTGGGAACAGATGTTCTCAGGGAAGGGTATGGATGAAATGTGGCAAATGTTCAGGGGATATTTGTGTGGAGTTCTGCATAGGTATGTTCCAATGAGACAGGCAGGTTATGGTAGGGTACAAGAACTGTGATATACAAAGGCTGTAGTAAATCTAGTCAAGAAGAAAAGAAAAGTTTATGAAAGGTTCAGAGAGCTGGGTAATGTTAAGAGATCCAGAAGATAATAAGGCTAACAGAAAGGAGCTTAAGAAGGAAATTAGGAGAGCCAGAAAGGTGCATGAGAAGGCCTTGGCAGGCAGGATTAAGGAAAGCCCCAAGGCATTCTACAAGTATGTGAAGAGCAAGAGGATAAGATGTGAAAGAATGGGACCTATCAAGTGTGACAGTGGGAAAGTGTGTATGGAACCGGAGGAAATAGCAGAGGTACTTAATTAATACTTTACTTCAGTATTCACTATGGAAAAGGATCTTGGTGATTGTAGTGATGACTTGCATCGGACTGAAAAGCTTGAGCATGTAGATATTAAGAAAGAGGATGTGCTGGAGCTTTTGGAAAGCATCAAGTTGGATAAGTCGCCGGTAATGGATGAAGTGTACCCCAGGCTACTGTTGGAGGCGAGAGAGGAGATTGCTGAGCCGCTGGCGATGATCTTTGCATCATCAATGGGGATGGGCAGGTTCCGGAGGATTGGAGGGTTGTAGATGTTGTTCCATTATTCAAGAAAGGGAGTCGAGATAGCCCAGGAAATTATAGACCAGTGAGTCTTACTTCAGTGGTTGGTAAGTTGATGGAGAAGATCCTGAGAGGCAGGACTTATGAACATTTGGAGAGGTATAATATGATTAGGAATAGCCAGCATGGCTTTGTCAAGGGCAGGTCGTGCCTTATGAGCCTGATTGAATTTTTTGAGGATGTGACTAAACACATTGATGAAGGAAGAGCAGCGGATGTAGTGTATATGGATTTCAGCAAAGCATTTGATAAGGTACCCCATGCAAGGCTTATTGAGAAAGTAAGGAGGCATGGGATCCAAGGGGACATTGCTTTGTAGATCCAGAACTGGTTTACCCACAGAAGGCAAAGAGTGGTTGTAGATGGGTCATATTCTGTATGGAGATCGGTGACCAGTGGTGTGCCTCAGGGATCTGTTCTGGGACCCTTACTCTTCGTAATTTTTATAAATGACCTGGATGAGGAAGTGGAGGGATGGGTTAGCAACTTTGCTGATGACACAAAGGTTGGGGGTGTTGTGGATATTGTGGAGGGCTGTCAGAGGTTACAGCAGGACATTGATCAGATGCAAATCTGGGCTGAGAAATGGCAGATTGAGTACAACCCAAATAAGTGTGAAGTGGTTCATTTTAGTAAGTCAAATATGATGGCAGAATATAGTATTAATGGTTAGACTCTTGGCAGTGTGGAGGATCAGAGGGATCTTGGGGTCCGAGTCCATAGGATGCACAAAGCAGCTGCGCAAGTTGACTCTGTGGTTAAGAAGGCATACGTACAGTGTATTGGCCATCATCAATCGTGGAACTGAATTTAGGAGCCGAGAGGAAATGTTGCAGCTATATAGGACTGTGATGAAGGCCCGTCACTAACTGTGGACAGCACATGGCGCACTTGGTAAAATACTCATCCCCAGCACTGGATCTGAACCAGAGCTGCTGCATGGTGCTGTCTCATATAGGGGCAGCAGCAACCTGCACAGGGGTGCTGATGGTGGAGGATACCATCTTTAATTGGATAATTGAGTTAATTAGCTTTTGGTTGGTCTAGGGGGAGGGGCTTAGCAGTTATAAGCCTCAGGTTACCAAGACTTTGGGGTTAATATGTCTAGTGCACATTCTGGAGTAGAGGGTGGCGGTAATGCACCATTAAGCTGGATGCCAACCGCCGTAAAATAAGATACAGACAGACAGACAGACTTTGGGGTTAGTTTTCTTTGGTGTTTAGTCTGAGGGTGGCTATATATATATATATATATATATATATATATATATATATATATATATACACACACACATGTATATGTATATATATGTATGTATGTATGTTTTTCTCCCAGTTTTTGTTTTGTTTTGAGGTAAATAAAAGCACCTCAATTTATTTTTGCGACTCAAGCCATTTTGTTACTTTTCTTAAACAATTGACCCACTGTTTTTTGTGACATATGGTGGCAGCAGTGGGATGGCCAGTCACAAAACTAAGTGTGCTTTTAAAAAAATGAACTGGACTACGGTCTCAAGACCAGCAACTGCAGATGAAGAATGAGGATGAGTGGGAGACAGTGGCGATGTCAGAGGAAGAGGCACAAGGGGCAAGATCCAAAACCCGACAGCTGCAGCCTGGGCCGTCGCTGGAAGGGGCTCCCTCAACCCTAGAGGTGGTAAATCTCTTCAGGGACTTTTTAGCCGCCCAGCAGAAGAGAGATGATGCTCTCCAAGAAGAGCTCCGGGGCCTGCGGATCTCACTGGACGTCTCCCAACAGCCTGTCCTACAGCCATCCCCAGCGGTCCAGCGTAAGGAACCCAAGATACCAGTGTATCAACAAGGTGAGGAATGTCCTGTGTTATAACTAAGTGGGAAACTTCTGCCCCATGAAACCCGGTACTCCACAGTCGAGAATGAGTGTCTGGCAATCAAGTGGGTGTTGGACAGCCTCAGGTACTACCTTCTTGGGAGGGAGTTTGACCTCCAGACAGACCACAGAGCCCTGACCTGGATCCAGACAATGAAGGACCAGAATGCCAGGGTGACTAGGTGGTACCTGGAACTTCAACCTTTCAGATTCTGTATGCGGCACAAAGCAGGCAAGGAGAACATCACAGTGGACTTCCTGTCAAGACTACCAAACATTGCCACTGCAAGAGAGGAGGGTGGTAATGTGACGAAGGCCCGTCACTAACTACGGACAGCACATGGCGCACTCGGTAAATCACTCATCCCCAGCAGTAATAGTGACTGGGTCTGAACCAGAGCTGCTGCATGGAGCTGTCTGATATAGAGGCAGCAGCAACCTGCACAGGTGTGCTGATGGTGGAGGATACCATCTTTAATTGGATAATTGAGTTAATTAGCTTTTGTTTGGTCTAGGGGGAGGGGCTTAGCAGTTCTCACAACACGCTGGAGAAACTCAGCAGGTCGGGCAGCATCCGTGGAAAAGATCGGTCGACGTTTCGTGCCGGAACCCTTCATGACGAAGGGTTATTTTGGGGCTTAGCAGTTGTAAGCCTCAGGTTACCAAGGCTTTAGGGTTAGTTTTCTTTGGTGTTTAGTCTGAGGATGGCTACATATATATTTATATTTTGTTTTTTTTTCCCAGTTTTTGCCTTGTTTTGAGGTAAATAAAAGCACCTCAATTTATTTTTGCAACTCAAGCCATCTGGTTATTTTTCTTAAGCAATTGACCCACAGTTTTTTGTGACAAAGACCCTGGTCAGACCCCACTTGGAGTACTGTGCTCAGTTCTGGTCGCCTCACTACAGGAAGGATGTGGAAACCATAGAAAGGGTGCAGAGGAGATTTACAAGGATGTTGCCTGGATTGGGGAGCATGCCTTATGAAAACAGGTTGAGTGAACTCAGCCTTTTCTCCTTGGAGCGATGGAGGATGAGAGGTGACCTGATAGTGGTGTATAAAATGATAAGAGGCATTTGATCATGTGGATAGTCAGAGGCTTTTTTTCCAGGGCTGAAATGGCTGCCACAAGAGGGCACAGGTTTAAGGTTCTTGGGAAACGATACAGAGGAGATGTCGTTTTTTACGCAGACAGTGGTGAGTGCGTGGAATGGGCTGCCAGCAACAATGGTGGATGCAGACACAATAGAGTCTTTTAAAAGACTTTTGGATAGGTACATGGAGCTTAGAAAAATCGAGAGCTATGGGTAACCCTGGCAATTTCAAAGGTAGATACATGTTCGCACAACTTTGTGGGCCGAAGGGCCTGTATTGTGCTGTAGGTTTTCTATGTTTTCTAAAACTGTTCACAATACTCCAAGTGAGGCCTCAGCAGTGCTCTATAAAGTCTAAACATTGCATCCTTGTTTCTATATCCTGGTCCACTTGAAATGAATGCCAACATTGCATTAGCCTTCATAGAACATAGAATAGTTCAGCCCACATTGTTGTGCTGACCCTCAAACCCTGCCTCCAAATAACCCCCCCTCACCTTAAATTCCTCTGTATAGCTGTCTAGTAGTCTCTTAAATTTTACTCGTGTGTCTGCCTCCACCACTGACTTAGGCAGTGCATTCTACGCACCAACCACTCTCTGAGTAAAAAACCTTCCTCTAATATCCCCCTTGAACTTCCCACCCCTTACCTTAAAGCCATGTCCTCTTGTATTGAGCAGTGATGCTCTGGGGAAGAGATGCTGGCTATCCACTCTATCTATTCCTCTTATTATCTTGTACACCTCTATCATGTCTCCTCTCATCCTCTTCCTCTCCAAAGAGTAAAGCCCCAGCTCCCTTAATTTCTGATCATAATGCATACTCTCTAAACCAGGCAGCATCCTGGTAAATCTCCTCTGTAACCTTTCCAATGCTTCCACATCCTTCCTATAGTGAGGTGACCAGAACTGGACACAGTACTCCAAGTGTGGCCTAACTAGAGTTTTATAGAGCTGCATCATTACATCGCGACTCTTAAACTCTTTCCCTCGACTTATGACAGCTAACACCCCATAAGCTTTCTTAACTACCCTATCTACCTGTGAGACAGCTTTCAGGGATCTGTGGACATGTACCCCCAGATCCCTCTGCTCCTCCACACTACCAAGTATCCTGCCATTTACTTTGTACTCTTCCTTACCACAGACTCAGCCTGCTAGTTAACCTTTAGAGAATCCTGCATGAGGGCTTCCAAATCCCTTTGCACCTTGGGTTTCTGAATTTTCTGTTGTGTGACAGCAGGTAGAGAGGGTGTCAAAAAGGAGGAGGTTTTTAAATAAACTATTTCAATTGTATTGAGGAAGAATGTCAAATCAGGACAAAAAGGATGTGATAACTTGTCCGAAGAGTTAAACAGTACAGAAACAGGCCATTCAGCCCATCTCGTCTCTTCAGCCCACCACATCCATAGAGATAAACAGTACAGAAACAGGCCATTTGGCTTATCATGTCCATAGAGTAAAACGTGAGAGAAAAAGGCACTTCGTCCCATCTTATCCATAGAGTTAAATAGTAAAGAAACGTGCCATTGGCCCATCAGATCAATCGAATTAAACTGTTCAGAAACAGGCCCTTTGGCCTATCTTGTCCATAGAGTTCACCAGCACAGAAACAGGTCCTCCGCCTGTTGCATGCATACAATTCAACAGTACAAAATAAGGCCCTTTGGCCCATCACATCCATGCAGTTAAATAGTACAACAACAGGCCATTTGGTCCAATGTCCATAGACTTAATTTGTATATTACAGGCCCTTCGGCCTGTTGCGCCCACAGTGTTAAACAGCAAGGAACAAGGCCCTTCAGCCCATTGTGTCTGTGCAATAACAGAAACAGGCACTTTGGTTCATCTGAACCATAGAATTAAACATCACAGAAACAGGCCATTCAGCCCATCTCATTGCTTTGGCCCATCCTGTCCATAGAACAGAAATAGGCCCTTTGGCCCATTTTGTTCATAGAGATGAACAGTACAGAAACAGACCATTCAGCTCACTAATCCCTTTGACCCATTGTGTCCATAGAGTTAAACAGCACAGAAATTGGCTATTTGGCTCATTTCCCCATTTCATTTGTACCATTATACATTACAGAAACTTGCCCTTCGACCCATCTTATTCACACAGTTAAACACTACAGAATTAAGTCTTTCGGCCTATCTTGTTAACTGAGTTAAAAAGTGCAGAAACAGCCTATCTCATTGATAGAGTTAAGCAGTACAGAAAGAGGCTCTTTGGTCCAACTTGTCCACAGACTATAGAATTGAACAGCATGAATACAGCCCTTTGACCCACATTGTCAATTGAGTTAACCAGTGATGAGGTTCTGCAGAGGCTGTGCGGGGAGTTAGATGCTAAGTTAAAAAGCAGAACCTCCAGGGTTGTGATCTCAGGATTGCTATGTGTGCCATGCGCTACTGAGGCCAGACTAGGAAGATTATATAGTTTAATGGGTGGCTAAGGAGTTGGCGTAGGAGGGATGACGTAAGACTTTTGGATCATTGGGCTCTCTTCCAGGGAAGGTGGGATCTGTACAGAAAGGACAGTTTGTACCTGAACTGGAAGGGGACTAATATCCTAGTGGCAAAGTTTGTTAATGCTGCACGCTGGAGTTTAAACTAGATTTACAGGGGGATGGGAACCAGAGTGTCAGAACAGTTAGTGGAGATGTTGTGGAGGCAGATATTGGTAAGACCTCAGACAATTTCAGGAATCAAAAGATTGAACGTGGTATGACTAGTGCCCTGAGCTGCATATATTTCAATGCAAGGAGTATTGTAGGAAAAGGTGTATTAGCTCAAGGCATGGATCAACACCTGGAATTATGATGTTGTAGCCATCACTGAGTCTTGGTTGCAGGAGGGGCAGGATTGGAAGTTCAGTATTCTGGGGTTCTGTTGTTTTAGATGTGACAGAGTGGGAGGAATTAAAGGAGGAGGGGTGGCATTACTAGTCAGTGAAAATGTCATGGCAGTGCTCTGCGAGGACAGACTGGGGAACTCAACTAGTGAGGTTATTTTGAATGATGAGCTTACGGAGTACAAGAAATGCAAGAGAACGCTTATGAAAGAAATCAGGAAGGCTAACAGAAGGCATGAGGCTGCCCTAGTAGGCAAGGTGAAGGAGAATCATAAGGGATTCTACAGGTATGTTAAGAACAAAAGGATTGCAAGGGACAAAACTGGTCCTCTAGAAGATCAGAATGGCAATCAGAGTCAGGTTTATTATCACCGGCATGTACTAACTTAGCAGCAGCAGTTCAATGCAATACATAATGTAGCAGAGAAAAAATAATAATAATAAATAAAGTAAAAAAAATAAACAAGTAAATCAACTACAGTATATATATATTGAATAGATTTTTTTAAATGTGCAAAAACAGAAATACTGTAAAAAAAAACTGAGGTAGTTCTAAAGATTCAATATCCATTTAGGAATGGGATGGCAGAGGAGAAGAAGCTGTTCCTGAATCACAGAGTGTGTGCCTTCAGGCTTCTGTACCTCCTACCTGATGGTAACAGTGAGAAAAGGACATGCCCTGGGTGCTGGAGGTCCTTAATAATGGACACTGCCTTTCTGAGACACTGCTCCCAGAATATGTCGTGGGTGCTTTGTAGGCTGGTACCATGTGTGAAGTCAAAACAAATGGGGGAGATCTTAAATGCGTTTTTTGCATCTGTATTTACTCAGGAGATAGATACAGTCTCTAGCAGTGAGGCAAAGTGGCATCAACTTCATGGATCCTGTACAGATTACAAAGGAGGAGGTGCTTGCTACCCTAGGCAAATCAGGATGAATACTGTAAATCCCCAGGGCTTGATGAGATGTTCCCTCGGACTCTATGGGTGGCAAGTGCAGAAATTGCTGGGGCCCTAGCAGAGATACTTAAAGCATCCTTAGCAACAGGAGAGGTACCAGAGGATTGGAGGATAGCCAGTGTTGTTCTGCTGTTTAGAAAAAGCTCTAAACAGAAACCAGGAAATTATAGGCATGACATCCTGTAGAGTCTGACATCAGTTATGGGCAAGTTATTGTAAGGTATTCTAAAGGACTGAATATATAAATATTTAGATAGGTATGAACTAATTAAGGTCACTCAGCATGGCTTTGTGCATGGTACGTCTGCCTAACTAATCTTACATTGTTTTTTGAGGAAGTTACCAGGAAAGTGAAGACAAGGCAGTGTATGTTGTGTACATGGAATTTAGTAAGGCACTTGACAAGGTTCTACATGGGAAGAAGGTCAGGAAGGTTCAGTCGCTTCGCATTCAGGATGAGGTAGTAAATTGGATTAGACATTGACTTTGTGGGAGAAGCCAGGCAGTAGTAGTAGATGTTTTCCTCTCTGCCTATGACCAGTGGTGTTTTGCTGGGATCGGTGCTGGGAACTTTATTGTTTGTTATCTGTATCAATGATCTGGATGATAATGCAGTTAACTGGATCAGCAAATTTGCAGATGACACCAAGAATGGGGTTGTAGTGGACAGTGAGGAAGACTATCATGGCCTGTAGAGAGATCTGCATCAGCTTTTGGCACATTGGCCTTCATAAATCAATGTATTGAATACAGAAGATGGGATGTTATGTTGAAGTTATGACGGGTGATTCCTGGGTTGGATGTCCAGCTCACTTAAAGAAGGAGGAGTGTCTCCCGTAGGACCTCCTTTCCAGATGTTGTGATCGCCGCAAGATGACTTTTTGGATGCCACGCAGAAGGTTTCTCACATTTGGCCTCTCCTACAGTACCGTGCCCAAAGCAACGACTTCACATGGTGTCCCTGTTCTTACTGAGTTTGTTATGCCACGGCGTGAGTGAGTGTCTAGTGGTATAACTGGGTGGGCAGGCTGGGCTCAATCGCCTTGCCAGGTAGTCTGTCTAGGAGAAGGAAAACTCCGATTCCAGACCCGGATAGATACTTTATACTTTATAGAAACATAGAAAATAGGTGCAGGAGTAGGCCATTCGGCCCTTTGAGCCTGCACCGCCATTCAGTATGATCATGGCTAATCATCCAACTCAGAACCCTGTACCTGCCTTCTCTCCATACCCCCTGATCCCTTTAACCACAAGGGCCATATCTAACTCCCTCTTAAATATAGCCAATGAACTGGCCTCAACTGTTTCCTGTGGCAGAGAATTCCACAGATTCACCACTCTCTGTGTGAAGAAGTTTTTCCTAATCTCGGTCCTAAAAGGCTTCCCCTTTATCCTCAAACGGTGACCCCTCTTTCTGGACTTCCCCAACATCGGGAACAGTCTTCCTGCATCTAGCCTGTCCAATCCCTTTAGGATTTTATACGTTTCAATAAGATCCCCCCTCAATGTTCTAAATTCCAACGAGTATAAGCCTAGTTCATCCAGCCTTTCACCATATGAAAGTCCTGCCTTCCCAGGAATCAATCTGGTGAACCTTCTTTGTACTCCCTCTATGCCAAGGATGTCTTTCCTCAGATTAGGGGACCAAAACTGCACACAGTACTCCAGGTTTGGTCTCACCAAGGCCTTGTACAACTGCAGTAGTACCTCCCTGCTCCTGTACTCAAATCCTCTTGCTATGAATGCCAGCATACCATTTGCCTTTTTCACCACCTGCTGTACCTGCATGCCCACTTTCAATGACTGGTGTATAATAACACCCAGGTCTTGTTGCACCTCCCCTTTTCCTAATTGGCCACCATTCAGATAATAATCTGTTTTCCTGTTTTTGCCACCAAAGTGGATAACCTCACATTTATCCACATTAAATTGCATCTGCCATGAATTTGCCCACTCACCTAACCTATCCAAGTCACCCTGCATCCTCTTAGCATCCTCCTCACAGCTAACACTGCCGCCCAGCTTCGTGTCATCCGCAAACTTGGAGATGCTGCATTTAATTCCCTCATCCAAGTCATTAATATATATTGTAAACAACTGGGGTCCCAGCACTGAGCCTTGTGGTACCCCACTAGTCACTGCCTGCCATTCTGAAAAGGTCCTGTTTATTCCCACTCTTTGCTTCCTGTCTGCCAACCAATTCTCTATCCACATCAATACCTTACCCCCAATACCATGTGCTTTAAGTTTGCACACTAATTTCCTGTGTGGGACCTTTTCAAAAGCATCAATGTCGCCAAACAATTGATACTAGAGTGTACAATCATCACAGCGATATTTGATTCTGCTCTTCATGCTCCCTGGAGTACAAATCGATAGTAAATATTAAAAATTTAAATTATAAATCATAAATAGAAAATAGAAAAGGGAAAGTAAGGTAGTGCAAAAAATACCGAGAGGCAGGTCCGGATATTTGGAGGGTATGGCCCCGATCCGGGTCAGGGTCTGTTCAGCAGTCTTATCACAGTTGTAAAGATGCTGTTCCCAAATCTGGCCGTACGAGTCTTCAAGCTCCTGAGCCTTCTCCCGGAGGGAAGAGAGACAAAAAGTGTGTTGGATGGGTGGGTCGTGTCCTTGATCATCCTGGTAGCACTGCTCCGACAGCGTGCGGTGTAAAGTGAGTCCAAGGATGGAAGATTGGTTTGTGTGATGTGCTGGGCTGTGTTCATGATCTTCTGCAGCTTCTTCCGGTCTGGGACAGGACAACTTCCATACCAGGTTGTGATGCACCCCAGAAGAATGCTTTCTACGGTGCATCTATAAAAAATAGTGAGGGTTTTAGGGGACAGGCCAAATTTCCTCAGCTTCCTCAGGAAGTAAAGGCGCTGGTGGGCCTTCTTGGCAGTGGACTCTGCTTGGTTGGACCAAGTCAGGTCATTTGTGATATTGACCCGGAGGAACTTACAGCTTTTGACCTGTTCCATTTGCGCACCACTGATGTAAATGGGGTCGTGCGGTCTGCGACTCCTTCTGAGTGGGACTTTTCGCCTTGCCAGGCAGTCCGTCTAGGAGAAGGAAAACTCCGATTCCAGACGCGGATAGATAGGACTTGTTAGCCTTGCCAGGCAGTCTGTCTAGGAGAAGGAAAACTCTGATACTCAACCTATAGCCTTGTGGTCACCGCAGTCATCGCAGCTGACTGTGCCATTGTGGAATGTCCCCCGGCCTGAAGAGTGGAATCTGTCCATATGCACCAAATCTCACCATAAACCTACACAGCGCAGGCGAGAAGAACAGGCATTCCTGAAGACTCTTCTTTCCTCCTGATCTTTGCAAGTGAAGGAGCAATCATCATTTTGAAATTGTATAAAATGTTGGTGAGAATTAATTTGGAGTATTGTGTGCACTTTTGGTCACCTACCTGCAGGAAAGATGTAAACAAGGTTGAAAGAGTGCAGAGAAAGTTTACAAGGATGTTGCCGGGTGTGGAAGACCTGAGTTATAAGGAAAGACTGAATATGTTAAGACTGTATTCTTTAGAACATTGAAGACTGAGAGGAGATTTGATAGAGATATACAAAATTATGAGGGTATAGAGAGGGTTTTTCCAACATTCATGTTGGGTGGAACCTCAACCAAAGTTCCCCATTCAAGGCTCCTTCAGAAAGTAAGGAGGCATGGGATGCAAGGAGACTTTGCTTTGTGGATCCAGAATTGGCTTGCACACAGAAGGCGAAGGGTGGTTGTAGATGGTTTGTATGGTGCACAGAGGTCAGTGAACAGCAGTGTTCTGCAGGGATCTGTTCTGCGACCCCTTCTCTTTGTGATTTTTATAAATGACCTGGATGAAGAGGTAGAAGGGTGGATTAGTAAATTTGCTGATGACACAAAGGTTGGGGGTGCTGTGGATAGTCTGGAGGGTTGTCAGAGGTTACAGTGGGACATCAATAGGATGCAGAACTGGGCTGAGAAGTGGCAGATGGACTTCAACCCAGATAAGTGTGAAGTGGTTCATTTTGGTAGGTCCAACTTGAAGACAGAATATAATATAAATGCTGAGACTCTTGGCAGTGTGGAGGATGTGAGAGATCTTGGGGTCCGTGTCCATAGGACACTCAAAGCTGCTGTGCAGGTTGACACTGTTATTAAGAAGGTGTACGGTGTGTCGGTTTTCATCAACCATGGATTGAGTTCAAGAACTGTGAGGTAATGTTACAGCTATATAGAACCCTGGTCAGACCCCACTTGGAATACTGTGTTCAGTTCTGGTCACCTCACTACAGGAAGGATGTGGATACTATAGAGATAGTGCAGAGGAGATTTCCAAGGATATTGCCTGGATTGGAGGGTGAACACTATGAGATTAGGTTGCGTGTACTTGGCCTTTTCTCCTTGGAGCGACGGAGGATGAGAGGTGGCTTGATAGGTGTATAAGATGATGAGAGGCATTGATTGTGTGGATAGCCGGAGGCTTTTTCTTAGGGCTGAAATGGTTAACACAAGGGAGCGTAGTTTAAGGTGCTTGGAAATGGGTATTGAGGGGATGTCAGGGGTAAGTTTTTCACATAGAGAGTGGTGGGTGTGTGGAATGCACTGCCAATGGCGGTGGTGGAAATGGATACAATAGGGTCTTTTAAGAGCCTTTTAGATTGGTTCATGGAGCTGAGAAAAATAAAGGGCTATGCTTTAGGGAAACTCTATGCTGCCTCTAGAGTAGGTTACATAGTTGGTGCAATATTGTGGCTGGAAGGGCCTGTAATGTGCTGTAAATTTCTGTGTTCTATGTTCAAAGGTCACGGGTTATTGTTAAAGGTGAGAAGTTTAAAGGGAACATAAGGGGAAACTCCTTCACTCAGAGATTCGTGAGGATGGTGAGGGTTCCACACTCTAACTCTGAGTGAAGATGTTTCACCTCATGTTCCCATTAAACTTTTCGCCTCTCACCTTTAACCCATGATCTCTGGTTGTAGTTCCACACAACCTCAAGGGGAAAAAGCCTGCTTGCATTTGCCCTATTGGTACCTCTCATAATTTTGTATACCTCTCAAATTTCCTCTCAATCTTTTATGTTCTAATGAATACAGTCCTAATCTATTCAATCTTTCCTCATAACTCCGGTCCTCCAGACCCAGCAACATCCTTGTAAAGTTTCTGTTCAATCTTTCAACTTATTTATATCTTTCCTGTTGGTAGGCAACCAAAACTGTACACAATACTCCAAATTAGACCTCAGCAATGTCTTATACAAGTTCAACATAACATCCAATTTTCTGTATGGAATAGATTGATTTATGAAGGCCAAAAGATTTCTTTATGACCTGTGACCTCATTCGTAAGGCCAGTGATGTTGTGGGGATGGAACTGGACTCTCTGACGATGATGTCTGAAAAGAGGATGCTGTCCAAGTTGCATGCCATCTTGGACAATGTCTCCCATCCACTACATAATGGACTGGTTGGGCACAGGAGTACATTCAGCCAGAGACTCATTCCACTGAGATGCAACACAGAGCATCAGAGGAAGTCATTTCTGCCTGTGGCCATCAAACATTACAACTCCTCCCTTGGAGGGTCAGTCACCCTGAGCCAATAGGCTGGTCCTGGACCTATTTCCTGGCATAATCTACATATTACTATTTAACTACTTATGGTTTTATTATTACTATTTAATTATTTATGGTGCAACTGTAACAAAAACCAATTTCCCCCGGGATCAATAAAGTATGACTATGACATCACCTTCAATGAATTATGTACCTGTATTTAGATCTCTTTGTCCTACCACACTCCTCAGTGCCCTTCTGGTCATTGTGTAAGACCTACCCTGGTTGGCCCTTCCAAATTGCAGAACCTCACACTTGTCCGTATTAAATTCCATCTGCCATTTTTCTAGCTGATGCAGATCCCTTGGCAAGCCATGGTAGACTTCCTCATTGTTCACCACACTATACCTCCATTCTTGGTTTCAACCGCAAATTTGCTGATCCAGTTCACCATATTATCATCCAGTTCATTGACACAGATGACAAACAACAAAGGACACAACACCGATCCCTGCAGCACACAACTAGTCACAAGCCTCCAGTCAGAGAGGCAACCATCTACTACTACTCTCTGGCTTCTCCCACACAGCTAATATCAAATTCAATTTACTGTCTCTTTCTGAATGCCAAGCGACTGAACTTTCTTGACCAGCCTTCCATGCAGGACCCTGTCAAATGCCTTATTAAAGTCCATGTTGACAACATCCACTTCCTTGTCTTCATCCACGTTCCTGCTAACTTCCTCAAAAAGCTCCATAAGAATGATTAGACATGACCTATCCCACACTAAACCATGCTCAATATCCTTAATCAGTCTATGTCTATCCAAATAGAACATAGAACATAAAATAGTACAGCAAAGTACAGGCCCTTCAGCCCACAATGCTGTGCCAACCCTCAAACCTTGCCTCCCATATAAGCCCCCACCTTAAATTCCTCCATATACCTGTCTAGTAGTCTCTTAAACTTCACTAGTGTATCTGCCTCCACCACTGACTCAGGCAGTGTATCCCACGCACCAACCACTCTCTGAGTAAAAAACCTTCCTCTAATATCCCCCTTGAACTTCCCACCCCTTACCTTAAAGCCATGTCCTCTTGTATTGAGTAGTGGTGCCCTGGGCAAGAGGCGCTGGCTATCCACTCTATCTATTCCTCTTATTATCTTGTACACCTCTATCATGTCTCCTCTCATCCTCCTTCTCTCCAAAGAGTAAAGCCCTAGCTCCCTTAATCTCTGATCATAATGCATACTTTCTAAACCAGGCAGCATCCTGGTAAATCTCCTCCGTACCCCTTCCAATGCTTCCACATCCTTCCTATAGTGAGGTGACCAGAACTGGACACAGTACTCCAAGTGTGGCCTAACCAGAGTTTTATAGAGCTGCATCATTACATCGCGACTCTTAAACTCTATCCCTCGACTTATGAAAGCTAACACCCCATAAGCTTTCTCAACTACCCTATCCACCTGTGAGGCAACTTTCAGGGATCTGTGGACATGTACCCCCAGATCCCTCTGCTCCTCCACACTACCAAGTATCCTGCCATTTACTTTGTACTCTGCCTTAGAGTTTGTCCTTCCAGAGTGTACCACCTCACACTTCTCCAGGTTGAACTCCATCTGCCACTTCTCAGCCCACTTCTGCATCCTATCAATGTCTCTCTGCAATCCTTGACAATCCTCTACACTATCTACAACACCACCAACCTTTGTGTCGTCTGCAAACTTGCCAACCCACTCTTCTACCCCCATATCCAGGTCGTTAATAAAAATCACGAAAAGTAGAGGTCCTAGAACAGATCCTTGTGGGACACCACTAGTCACAATCCTCCAATCTGAATGTACTCCCTCCACCACCGCCCTCTGCCTTCTGCAGGCATGCCAATTCTGAATCCACCTGGCCAAACTTCCCTGGATCCCATGCCTTCCAACTTTCTGAATAAGCCTACCGTGTGGAACCTTGTCAAATGTCTTACTAAAATCCATATAGATCACATCCACTGCACTGCCCTCATCTATATACCTGGTCACCTCCTCAAAGAACTCTATCAGGCTTGTTAGACACCATCTGCCCTTCACAAAGCCATGCTGACTGTCCCTGATCAGACCATGATTCTCTAAATGCCTATAGATCCTATCTCTAAGAATCTTTTCCAACAGCTTTCCCACCACAGACGTAAGGCTCACTGGTCTATAATTACCCGGAATATCCCTACTACCTTTTTTGAACAAGGGGACAACATTCGCCTCCCTCCAATCCTCCGGTATCATTCCCGTGGACAACGAGGACATAAAGATCCTAGCCAGAGGCTCAGCAATCTCTTTCCTCACCTTATGGAGCAGCCTGGGGAACATTCCGTTAGGCCCCGGAGACTTGTCCGTCCTAATGTATTTTAACAACTCCAACACCTCCTCTCCCTTAATATGAACATGCTCCAGAACATCAACCTCACTCATATTGTCCTCACCATCATCAAGTTCCCTCTCATTGGTGAATACTGAAGAGAAGTATTCATTGAGGACCTCGCTCACTTCCACAGCCTCCAGGCACATCTTCCCACCTGTTTCTCTAATCGGTCCTACCTTCACTCCTGTCATCCTTTTTTTCTTCACATAATTGAAGAATGCCTTGTGGTTTTCCTTTACCCTACTCGCCAAGGCCTTCTCATGCCCCCTTCTTGCTCTTCTCAGCCCCTTCTTAAGCTCCTTTCTTGCTTCCCTATATTCCTCAATAGACCCATCTGATCCTGGCTTCCTAAACCTCATGTATGCTGCCTTCTTCCACCTGACTAGATTTTCCACCTCACTTCCTCACCAGGACAAATTTATCCCTAACATCCCGCAAGAGATCTCTAAACATCGACCACATGTCCACAGTATATTTCCCTGCAAAAACATCATCCCAATTCACACCCGCAAGTTCTAGCCTTATAGCCTCATAATTTGCCCTTCCCCAATTAAAAATTTTCCTGTCCTCTCTGATTCTATCCTTTTCCATGATAATGCTAAAGGCCAGGGAGCGGTGGTCACTGTCCCCCAGATGCTCACCCACTGAGAGATCTGTGACCTGACCCGGTTCATTACCTAGTACTAGATCTAGTATGGCATTCCCCCCTGGTTGGCCTGTCCACATACTGTGACAGGAATCCATCCTGGACACACTTAATAAACTCTGTCCCATCTAAACCCTTGGAACTAATCAGGTGCCAATCAATATTGGGAAGTTAAAGTCACTCATGATAACAACCCTGTCATTTTTGCACCTTTCCAAAATCTGCCTTCCAATCTGCTCCTCTGTATCTCTGCTGCTACCAGGGGGCCTATAGAATACCCCCAATAGAGTAACTGCTCCCTTCCTGTTCCTGACTTCCACTCATATTGACTCAAAAGAGGATCCTGCTACATTACCCACCCTTTCTGTAGCTGTAATAGTATCCCTGACCAGTAATGCCACCCCTCCTCCCCTTTTTCTGCCCTCTCTATCCCTTTTAAAGCACTGAAATCCAGGAATATTGAGAATCCATTCCTGCCCTGGTGCCAGCCAAGTCTCTGTAATGGCCACTACATCATAATTCCATGTATGTATCCAAGCTCTCAGTTCTTCACCTTTGTTCCTGATGCTTCTTGCATTGAGGTACACACATTTCAGCCCTTCTACCTTACTGTCTTTACACTGTTTATTCTGCTTCTCTTTCCTCAAAGCCTCTCTGTATGTTAGATCTGGCTTTACTCCATGCACTTCTTTCACTGCTCTATCGCTCTGGGTCCCATCCTCCTCGCAAATTAGTTTAAACCCTCCCGAACCATGCTAGCAAACCTACCTGCAAGGATATTGCTCCCCCTCGAGTTCAGGTGCAACCAATCCAATCTGTACAGGTCCCACCTTCCCCAGAAGAGATCCCAATGATCTAAAAATCTAAAACCCTGCTACCTGCACCAACTCCTCAGCCACGCATTCAGCTGCCATCTCCTCCAATTCTTACCATCACTGTCACGTAGCACTGGCAGCAATCCTGAGAATGCCACCCTTGAGGTCCTGTTCTTCAGCCTTCTGCCTAGTTCCTGAAACTCACACTTCAGGACCTCATCCCTCTTCCTGCCTATGTCGTTGGTCCCAACATGTATCACAACTTCTGGTTGCTTTCCCTCTCGTACCAGGATGTCGTGCACCTGGTCAGAGACATCCCAGACCCTGGCACCCGGGAGGCAACAAACCATGCGGGTGTCCTTCTCACGTCCACAAAATCTCCTGTCTGCTCCCCTGACTATAGAGTCTGTAATGACGACAGCTGTCCTCTTCTCCGTCCCACCCTTCTGCACCACCGGGTCAGACTCAGTGCCGGAGGCCCTGCCACCGTGGCTCACATCTGGTCGGTCGTCCCTGCCAACAGTATCCAGGACGGTAAACTTATTATTCAGGGGAATGGCTATAGGGGTACTCTGCACTACCTGTCTGCTCACCTTCGCTTTCCCCCCTCTGACTGTCACCCAACGACCTGCTTTCGACAGCCTAGGTGTGACTACCTCCCTGTAGCTCTCTGCATACTTATATATGCAGCCCCTTACTCCAAAAGTTAGAGGATCAGAATTAGGCCATTTGGTGCATTGAGTCTCCTCTGCCATTTCAAGATGGCTGATCCACTTTTCCTTTCTGCCCTAATCTCTTTCCTTCTTCCAGTATCCCTTCATGCCCCGACCGATCAAGAATTTATCAACGTCTGCCTTAAATATACATAAAGACGTACCCTCCACAGCTGCCTGTGGAAACAAATTCCAGATTCACCACTCTCTGGCTTAAGAAATTCCCCCTCATCTCCATTCTAAAAGGATGTCCCTCTATTTTGAGGCTATGTCCTCTGACCTTAGGCACTTCCACCATAGGAAACATCCTTTCCACATCCACTCTATCTATTCCACACCATTTGATACATTCTAATCAAGTCACCTCATATTCTTGTGAATTCCTGTGAATACAGGCCCAACGTCATCAAACACTCTTCATATATGTTAAGCCATTTAATCATAGAATAATTTTCATGAATCTCCTTTGAACCCTCTCTAGTTTTAGCACATACTCTCTGAAGATAAGGGGCCCGAAACTGCACACAATACTCCAAGTGAGGCCTCACCAGTGCTCTATAAAGCCTCAACATTATATCCTTGCTTTTATATTCCAGTCCTTAATCTTTACGGAATCCTGCACAAGGACTCCCAAGTCCCTTTGCACTTCAGCTTTTTGTATTTTCTCCATTTAGAAAATAGTCAACCCTTTCACGTCTTCTGCCAAAGTGCATGAGCATACACTTCCCAACACAGTATTCCATCCTTCCTTGCCCATTCTCCTAATCTGTCTCAGTCCTTCTGAAGTATCTCAACTTTCTCAAGACTACCTGCCACTATGCCTATCGTGGTATCATCTACAAAGTTTGCAACACAGCCATCAATTCCATCACCTAAGTCATTGATATATGACGTAAAAAGAATCGGTTCCAACACAGATCCCTGTGGAGCACCACAAGTCACTGACAGCCAACCAGAAAATGCTCCCTTTATTCCCACTCTTTGCCTCTTGCCAATCAGCCATGGCTTTATTCATGCTAGAATCTCTTCTGTAATACCATGGGCTCATAGCTTACTAAGCAGCCTCCTGTGTTGCACGTTGCCAAAGGCCTTCTGAAAATCCAAGTACACAACATCAACGAATTCTCCTTTGTCCATCCTGCTTGTTATTTCTTCAAAGATTTTTCCCTGAGGGAACTATGCTGACTATGGCCTATTTTATCATGTGCCTCCAAATTCCACAAAACCACATCCTTAACAATTGACTTCCCAATCACTGAGGCCTGACTAATTGGCCTATAATTTCTTTTCTTCTGCCTTAAGAACTCTTTCCCTTCTTAAAGAGTTTGGAAACATTTGCAATTTTCTAGTCTTCCAGAACCACTCCAGAATCTAGAGATTCTTGAAAGATCATTACAAATGCCTCCACAATCTCTTCAGTCACCTCTTTCAGGACCCTGTGGTGTACACTATCTGGTCTATGTGACTTACCTACCTTCAGACTTTTCAATTTCCCAAGAACCTTCTCCCTAGGAATGGTAACTTCACACACTCCATGACCCATGACACCTGGAAATCCAACCATACTGCTCGTGTCTTCCACAGTGAAGACTCATGCAAAATATTTATTCAATTGATCTATCATTTTCTTATACCCATTACTACATCTCCAGCATCATTTTCCAATGGTCTGATATCCACTCTTGCCTCTCTTTTATGCTTTATGTATTTGAAGAAACTTTTAGTATGCTCTTTAATATTATTGGCTAGCTTATTTTCATATTCCATCTTTGCCTTCGTAATGACTTTTTTAGTTGCCTTCTGTTAGTATTTAAAAGCTTCCCAATCCTCTAGCTTCCTAAACAAGAGAAAATCTGCAGGTGCTGGAAATACAAGTGTAATGCTCTGTAAGGTTTCACAGCTAATGTAAGGGCCTCTCTGTAATGTTTCACTGCTAAGGTAATAGTTTCTCTGTAGCAGCAATGTTTGGGCTATGACTAGAGATAACGGGGCCTTTGGAATGTATGTAGCCAATGAGAGGCATGTTGTTCTTTCTTGTGGGTCTGGGGGCAGGCATTTCATGGTCTTTTATTGGTGAGAGATGAAGAGGGAAGACGCGACTGGAAAGAGTTGGTAGATCACTGGACAGAGTGGACTCGGAGCGAGGGTCCGACAGTCAGCGACGCTCAGAGGAGGTTGATGGGGGTCGAATGGATGATTCTGTGAACTCCAACGTGCACATCCTTGCTTTTATATTCCAGTCCTTAATCTTTACGGAATCCTGCACAAGGACTCCCAAGTCCCTTTGCACTTCAGCTTTTTGTATTTTCTCCATTTAGAAAATAGTCAACCCTTTCACCTTCTGCCAAAGTGCATGAGCATACACTTCCCAACACAGTATTCCATCCTTCTTTGCCCATTCTCCTAACCTGTCTCAGTCCTTCTGAAGTATCTCAACTTTCTCAAGACTACCTGCCATACCTTAGTGGGACCATGCTCCAGTGTGTCGCTACGGACAGAGGGTATTTATGCTAAAGCCATACTTGACATGGGGTTGCAGGTCACGTTGTTGTACCGTTCGTTTTACAACCGATAGCTGAAGCATTTGCCATTGACCCCATTCAGGGCACTGGACATCTGGGGGCTTACTACTAGTGATTATAGTGATTATGAAGGAAGCATTTCAATTCTGGTGGGGACCAACACCCCTCTTGTGAGGAAGCTCATGGGGGCCTGCAAGGAGAAGGCTGGCAAGAGCTTTCTGGGAACATTGTCCGTGCACCCAGTGTTTTGAGCTGCTTTCAAGGAACTGCATGGCTGCATTGGGTCAAATACTGAATTTAGATGAGGGACTGTGTGGTTCACCCAGTCGAAGCCAATGGTGGTACAGCCCAGGGAAGTAGTGAGAGTGATGGGGACCCCCAAATTTTCTGGAGTGCCTGAGAGTGAGGCCCTCTTAGTGGACTCTCCGGAAGACCACGAGGAGGAGTCGGGATTTCCTGCTGGGGTATTGATGAGGCTTGAGCTGCAGAAGCCCTCGGCTGTACAGGCGAGCAGAATGGCAGAGATTGTCAAGAACACTATGAAGAGGAAGATCTCCTTCAAGCGGGGGATGCCCCTGGCACATCTGTTCCCGGTGATGGTAATGTCTGGTGTCCCTGTGAGACAAGCCAGGAAGAAACTATTGGGAACGGGAGGAAAGTTGACAGCCGAGTCATTCAACTACGGGGACTCCCCAGTGTCTGTGGGTTGGAAGATCAGGTTGGTAGAGAAGATGTTGAAGCTGGAAGGTGTCTTTTCCACTGATGAGTTTGATGTGGGTTGTTCTAAGAGCACTTGTCACACTATCCAGGCAACCAAGGACATCCCGTTCAGAGAGAGGTCGCGTCGACTGCCCCCCGCAGACGTGGAAGACGTTCGGCAGCATCTGTGTAAGCTGAAGGAAGCTGGGATCATCACCGGGTCCCGAAGCCCCTGTGCGTCCCCAGTAGCAGTGGCCCGAAAGAAGAATGGGAAGGTACGAATGTGTGTGGACTACAGAACAGGCGCACCATCCCTGAACAGTATACGGCCCCAAGGATCAAAGATGCACTGGCCTGTCTGAGTGGTGCAAAGTGGTTCAGTGTGCTGGATTTGAGGAGTGGATATTACCAGATCCCTATCAGTGAGGCCGACAAAGAGAAGACAGCCTTTATATGTCCCCTAGGATTCTTCCAGTTCGAAAGGATGCCCCAGGGCACAACGGGAGCCCCTGCAACCTTCCAGCGGGTCATGGAGAAGTTGGTGGGGGATATGAACTTGCTTGAGGCATTGGTGTATTTGGATAACCTCATAGTGTTTGGATCCACCTTGGAGGAACATGAAGCAAGGCTACTGAAGGTGCTCAGTCGCCTGAAAGCTGAAGGGTTAAAACTTTCCCTGGACAAGTGCCAGTGCTGAAAAACATCTGTTAACTATGTTGGGGACACAGTGTCACGGGATGGGGTACCTACAGATCCAGCTAAGATAGAGGCGTGACCACTTGGCCAAGACCCCAGTCTGTGAGCGCTCTGCGCTCGTTCCTCGGGTTCTGTGGGGAAGAAAGGGAGGGGGGAAAGGACAGGAGGGTGGAGAGTATCTTAGCCTGTCGGAGCCCTTTGGACCGAGGTGGCATGCAAAATGTGAAGAGGGTTTTCAGTCGCTGAAGGAGCTGCTGATCCAGGCGCCAATGCTGGCTTTTGCAGACCCCCAATTGCCATATGTACTGCACATGGATGCCAGCCAAGAGGGCTTAGGGGGCATCCTGTATCTGGATCAGGGCACCAGGTTGAGGCCCATTGCGTTTGTCAGCCAGAGTCTGTTGCCCTCTGAGAGAAACTATCCCTCGCACAAGCTGTAATTTCTGGCGTTGAAATGGGCTGAGTGACAACCACTATAGGGCCAAGTTTCAGGTGAGGACGGACACCAACCCCTAACTTATATCCTGACCTCGGCGAAACTGGATGCCACAGGCCATCGGTGGTTGGCAGCGTTGTCTGCCTATGATTTCAGCCTGAAGTACCAGCCGGGAAGCAGGAACATCGATGCTGATGCTTTGTCCTGACGGGCGCATGAGGGACTGGACAGGGACGAGGAGTGGGAGAGCGTTCCTGCCCCAGGGGTGAAGGCCATGTGTCAGTTTGCCATCACCGTGAAGGCAGAGGGAAAGGAGGGGTGGGATCGAGCGGTGGATCAGTTGGGAGCTTCTGATGACGCCATCCTCCAAGTTTATTGTAACCTGACTGTTCTGAAGACAAATCAGCAGCCGGAATTGAGTTCTGGGGAAGTGGCAGCTGCTCAGTGAGATGACTCGGGCATCAGTACCATTTGGGCAGCGGCCGGAAAGGGAGACATGGCTCAGGCGGAGAAGACGAAACATGCGTTGGTGACCCCACTACTGAGAGAATGGCCTTGGTTGGAGTTGTGTAACCATCTCTTATACCGGGTCACATCATGCCTGGATCGACCTTGGCGTTCCCAGCTTGTTCTGCCGGAGAAGTATCGGAGGATTGCGTTGAAGTCACTGGACATTTGGGGGTTGAAAAGGCCTATGGATTGCTCAGAAACCAGTTTTACTGGCCCCGGATGAAGTCAGAGGTCCAAGAATACTGCAAGTCATGCATTCGATGCATACGGTGGAAGACACTGCCTACGCGGGCAGCTCCCTTGCCCCACTTGCAGAGTGCGGGGCCTCTGGACCTAGTGTGTATGGATTTCCTGTCAATAGAACCCGATGCCTGCAACATGGCGAATGTCTTAGTCATCACGGACCACTACACCAGACATGCGCAGTATTTTCCTGCCGAGGACCAGAGGGCGTCTATGGTGGCAAAGGTGTTATGGGAGAAGTATTTTGTTTATTATGGCCTTCCCAGGTGGATACACAGTGACCAGGGACGGGATTTCGAGAGCAGACTCATCCATGAGTAACTGGGCATGCCTGGAGTTGAGAAGTCGAGGACCACGCCGTATCACCCGCAGGGTGATCCCCAGCCAGAGAGGTTTAATCAGACCTTACTAGACATGCTCGGGACCCCGGAGATCAGCAAGAAGAATACGTGGAGTCAATATATTGGACATCTGGTCCACAGTTACAACTATACTTGAAATGAAGCTACTGGATGCTGATCATATTATCTGATGTTTGGGCGCGAGGCAAGGTTGTCCATTTATCTTTGTTTTGGGACTAACGAGAGTAACAAAAGCATTATCAGGGATGCATCTCACCCTAACCATGGAGTTTTTACTCTCCTCCCATCCGGTAGGCGCTACAGGAGCCTCCGCTCCCACACCAGCAGGCACAGGAAGAGCTTCTTCCCTGAGGCTGTGACCCTGCTGAACCTCACATCACAGCGCTAAGCAGTATAGCACCCATATTTTACTGTCTCAGTACTTTTATATTTGTGTGCTGTAGCACTTTTTTTATTTGCAGTTATTTTGTATATAACACTATTCTTTGCATTTCTGGTCAGATGCTAAATGCATTTCATTGGCTTTGTATCTGTACTTGGCACAATGACAATAAAGTTGAATCTAATCTAATCTAATCTAATCTAATTTACCACCGAAGACTTATCTGAAGTATGTGTCTGACATGAGAAGAGAGCTGAACAGGGTTTATGGATTAGCTGGGGTCGCGGCTGCCATGCAGAATCAAGGAAACAAGAGAAAGTATGATCAAAAAGTAAGGTTCTCCCAACTCTTGCCAGGAGACCGGGTTCTCATAAGGAATCTGGGGCTACCTGGCAAGCACAAACTGGCAGACTGCTGGGCAGCTAAGCCGTATGTGATGCCGTCAAATGCCAAACCTATCAGTTTTCCTGGTGAAACCAGAGGAGGGGAATGGGCCTGTCAAGATTTTCCACTGGAACCACCTGTTGCCCCTGGGACAAGAGGTGCAGGTAGACCCAGAGCCTGACTCGGAGCCTACACCTGGAAAGAGGACTCTGCGGAATTGCTGGGTGACTGCAGGGCACACAGCGGGGGAGGTTAGGCCGGCTCCCACCCCTCAGAGGGATACTGATTCGGAGGATGAGGTCCTGGATGTGTGGTATATGCTAACTTTCGCTAACTCCCAATTGATTGAGGAAGGGACACCCAGCATTTCTCTCGCTGAGTCAGGTTAAGTGGTGGGGGGTGCATAGCTCCATATACCTGTCCAGGAGTCTCCACCATCCACACGGTCAATGTCTCTCATCACCTTATACACCTCTATCAGGTTACCTCTCATCCTCCGTCGCTCCAAGGAAAAAAGGCCGAGTTCACTCAACCTATTCTTATAAGGCATGCTCCCTAATCCAGGCAACATTCTTGTAAATCTCCTCTGCAACCTTTCTATGGCTTCCACATCCTTCCTGTAGTGAGGTGACCAGAACTGAGCACAGTACAAGTGCGGTCTGACCAAGGTCCTATATAGCTGCAACATTATGTCTCGGCTGCGAAATTCAATCCCACAATTGATGAAGTCCAATGCACCGCATGTTTTCTTAACCACAGAGTCAACCTGTGCAGCAGCTTTGAGTGTCCTATGGACTCAGACCCCAAGATCCCTCTGATCCTCCACACTGCCAAGAGTCTTAACATTAGTACTATATTCTGTCATCATATTTGACCTATCAAAATGAACAACCTCATACTTATCTGGGTGGAACTCTATCTGCCACTTCTCAGCCCAGTTTTGCATCCTATCAATGTCCTGCTGTAACCTCTGACAGCCCTCCACACTATCCACAACACCTCCAACCTTTGCGTCATCAGCAAATTTACTAACCCATCCCTCCACTTCTTCATCCAGGTCATTTATAAAAAGCATGAAGAGTAGGGGTCCCAGAACAGATCCCTGAGGAACACAACTGGTGATCGACCTCCATGCAGAATATGACCCGTCTACAACCAATCTTTCCCTCTGTGAGCAAGCCATTTCTGGATCCACAAAGCAATGTCCCCTTGGATCCCATGCCTCCTTACTTTCTCAAAAAGCCTTGCATGGGGTACCTTGTCAAATGCCTTGCTGAAATCCATATACACTACATCTACTGCTCTACCTTCATCGATGTGTTTAGTCACATCCTCAAAAAATTCAATCAGACTTGTAAGGCATGACCTGTCTTTCACAAAGCCATTCTGACTATTCCTAATCATATTATGCCTCTCTACATGTTCATAAATCCTGCCTGTCAGGATCTTCTCCATCAACTTACCAAACACTGAAGTAAGACTCACTGGTCTATAATTTCCTGGGCTATCTCTACTCCCTTTCTTGAACAATGGAACAACATCTGCAACCCTCCAATCCTTCGGAACTTCTCTCGTCCTCATTGATGATGCAAAGATCATCGCCAGAGGCTCAGCAATCTCCTCCCTTGCCTCCCACAGTAGCCTGGGGTACATCTTCTCTGGTCCCGGTGACCTATCCAACTTGATGTTTTCCAAAAGCAAAAGCACACCCTCTTTCTTAATGTCTATATGCTCAAGCATCCCTCCAATCCCCAAGATCCTTTTCTGTAGTGAATACTGAAGCAAAGCATTCATTAAGTACCTCTGCTATCTCCTCCAGTTCCATACACACTTTTCTACTGTCACTTTTGATTGGTCCTATTCTCTCACGTCTTATTCTCTTGCTCTTCACATACTTGTAGAATGCCTTAGGGAATTATAGTCCTGTTAGCTTGACATTGCTGGTTGGGAAGTTGTTGAAGTCGATTGTCAAGGATGAGGTTACAGAGTACCTGGAGGCATATGACAAGATAGGCAGAACTCAACATGGATTCCTTAAAGGAAAATCCTGCCTGACAAACCTATTACAATTTTTTGAGGAAATTACCAGTAGGCTAGACAAGGGAGATGCAGTGGATGTTGTATATTTGGATTTTCAGAAGGCCTTTGACAAGGTGCCACACATGAGGCTACTTAACAAGATAAGAGCCCATGGAATTACGGGAAAGTTACATACGTGGATAGAGCGTTGGCTGATTGGCAGGAAACAGAGAGTGGGAATAAAGGGATCCTATTCTGGTTGGCTGCCGGTTACCAGTGGTGTTCCACAGGGATCCGTGTTGGGGCCACTTCTTTTTACATTGTACATCAACAATTTGGATTATGGAATAGATGGCTTTGTGGCTAAGTTTGCTGACGATACGAAGATAGGTGGAGGGGCTAGTAGTGCTGAGGAAACAGAGAGTTTGCAGAGAGACTTGGATAAATTGGAAGAATGGGCAGAGAAGTGGCAAATGAAGTACAATGTTGGAAAGTGTATGGTTATGCACTTTGGCAGAAAAAATAAACGGGCAGACTATTATTTAAATGGCGAAAGAATTCAAAGTTCGGAGATGCAACGGGACTTGGGAGTCCTCGTACAGGATACCCTTAAAGTTAACCTCCAGGTTGAGTCAGTAGTGAAGAAGGTGAATGCAATGTTGGCATTCATTTCTAGAGGAATAGAGTATAGGAGCAGGAATGTGATGTTGAGGCTCTATAAGGCACTTGTGAGACATCACTTTGAGTACTGTGGGCAGTTTTGGTCTCCTTATTTAAGAAAGGATGTGCTGACGTTGGAGAGGGTACAGAGAAGATTCACTAGAATGATTCCGGGAATGAGAGGGTTAACATATGAGGAACGTTTGTCCGCTCCTGGACTCTATTCCTTGGAGTTTAGAAGAATGAGGGGAGACCTCATAGAAACATTTCGAATGTTGAAAGGCATGGACAGAGTGGATGTGGCAAAGTTGTTTCCCATGATGGGGGAGTCTAGTACGAGAGGGCATGACTTAAGGATTGAAGGGCGCCCATTCAGAACGGAAATGTGAAGAAATTTTTTTAGTCAGAGGGTGGTGAATCTATGGAATTTGTTGCCACGGGCAGCAGTGGAGGCCAAGTCACTGGGTGTATTTAAGGCAGAGATTGATAGGTATCTGAGTAGCCAGGGCATCAAAGGTTATGGTGAGAAAGTGGGGGAGTGGGACTAAATGGGAGAATGGATCAGCTCATGATAAAATGGCGGAGCAGACTCGATGGGCCGAATGGCTGACTTCTGCTCCTTTGTCTTATGGTCTTATGGTCTTATGGCTTTCCTTAACCCTGTCTGCCAAGGCCTTCTCACGGCCCCTCTGGCTCTCCTAATTTCATTCTTAAGCTCCTTCCCGCTAGCCTTATAATCTTCTAGCTCCTTATCATTACCTAGTTTTTTGAACTTTTCGTAAGCTCTTCTTTTCTTCTTAACTAGATTTATTACAGCCTTTGTACACCACGGTTCCTGTACCCTACCATAACTTCCCCTGTCTCATTGGAATGTACCTATACAGAACTTCATGCAACTATCCTTTGAACATTTGCCACATTCCTTCCGTACATTTCTGTGAGAACATCTATTCCCAATTTATGCATCTAAGCTCCTGCCTGATAGCCTCAAATTTCCCCTTACTCCAATTAAATGCTTTCCTAACTTGTGTGCAGGCTTATAGGGCAGACTGTTACCTAAATGGGGAGAAAATTCAAATGTCAAAGGTCCATAGAGCTTTAGGAGTCCTTGTGCAAGACTCCCAGAAGGTTAATTTACAAGTTGACTCTGTGACAAAGAAGGGAACTGCAATGTTGGTATTCATTTCAAGGAGAATAGAATATAAAAGCAAGGAGAGAATGCTGAGCTCTATAAGACACTAGTCAGGCCACACTTGGAGTAATGTCAACAATTTTGGGCCCCATATCTCAGAGTGGATGTGTTGTCATTGGAGAGAGTCCAGAGGAGGTCAATGAGGATGATTCCTGATTCTGATTCTGAGAGTCCAGAGGAGGTTCATGAGGATCATTCCAGGAATGAAGTGGTTAACATTGAAGGAGCATTTGGCAGTTTTGGGCCTGAATTTTGTAATTTGTGAGGGGATCTCATTGAAACCTTCCAAGTGTTGAATAGTCTAGATAAAGTGGATCTGAAGAGGATGTTTCAGAATTAGAGGGCAAAGTTTGCAGGTATCCAGAACTAGAGGGCACAGCCTCAAAATTGAGGGGCGACCCTTTAGAACAGAGGTCAGGAGGAATTGTTGTAGCCAGAGAGTAATGAATCTGTGGAATGCTCTGCTACCGTCAGCTGAGAAGGCCAAGACCATGGGTATATTTGAGGCGAAAATTGATAATTTCCTGATTGTTCAGGGCATCAAGGGATATGGTGAGAAGGCAGGTGAATGAGGTTGAGTGGGGTCCAGGATCAGCCATGATGGAATGGTGGAACAGACTCGATGGACTGAATGGCCTAATTCTGCTCCTATGTCTTATGTTCTTAACACTGCAACTCATTCTGTTAACTGCAATTTTGCCCTATCATAAGCCTCTCCATGCTAGAACTCTCACTATACATTGTGTCTGTTTGTAAACCAACTACCTCATCTTCAGCACTATCACTCCAGTTCCCATGCCCCTGTCAAATTAGTTTAAACCTACCCAAACAATTCTAGCCAACCTGCTAACAAGGATATTGGACCCACTCGGCTTCAGGTATAACCCATCCCTTTTGTAAAGGTCATACCTCCCCAGAAGAGATCCCAATGTTCCATAAATCTGAACCCCTGCCCTTGCACCAGTTCCTCAGCCACGCATTCACCCACCAAATCATCCTATTCTTACCATCACTGGCACATGGCGCAGGCAGCAATCCAGAGGTCCTGTTTCTCAGCTTTCTACCTAGCTCCCTAAAATACCTCATCTTGCCTACCTAAGTTTTTGGTGTCAATATGTACCAAGACCTAGATGCTCACCTTCAGACTTGAGAATGCCATGGACATGATCTGACACATCCCTGATCCTGGCAACATTTCATCTGGGTCTCTAACACACCTACAGAACCTTGACTCTGTTCCTCTGACTGAGGAATCTCCTGTCTTGCGATTTCAAGAATCTTTTGGACATTGATAATATGAGATGCCACAGGCCAGTTTCCTTTGTTTGGTGGGGAGACAGGCGACGAGGGAGCAGCGTGGCCTCGACTGCAGCGAGGACAAGGCCTCAAGCCGGTTTACCTGCTGCTGCAGTCCAGGTGAGATGCCGCTGGAGGTGGTGCAGCATGGAGTCTGTGTTCATTTGGGAGCTGGCTTTTCCTGTCAGCGCTGCCCTCCAGTGTTCAACTGGTGCAAGGACAAGCTGGATTGCTGAAGCTATACTATCAATTTCCATGTCGCTCAGGGACTTGGGCTATACACGTGTTTTCTTGCAAAATGGTGTGTGTGTGTGTGTGTGTGTGTGTGTGTGTGCATGTGTTTACTCTCTTGCTATTTTGAATGTATGTTTTGTACCTGGGCCCCAGAGGACTGGTGTTTCATTTGACCATATCCATGTATGATCTGAGTGGTAATTAAACTTGATTTGATTTGATCAACACTGCAGTCCTCTTCATCTCTCTGCTCTTCTGAACCACAGCACCCAAATTAGTGCCAGAGACTCGGTCACTGTGTCTCATCCCCCTCGATATCATTTAAAGTTCTATACTTATTATTGAGAGGAACAGCATAGGTGTACTGTCCACAGGCTGTGCATTTCCCCTCTTTCACCTAATGGTCACCCAGTTACCTGTCTCCTGCAAGCTAGAGGTAACTTCCTCCCTGTAGCTCCTGTCTATCACTTCCTCATTCCCCTGTATAAGTTGAAGGTCATCGAGCTGCAACTCTGGTTCCAGACTGGCACGCTCAAAAGAATGGCCATTCCTCTTGCACTTCAATTATTCTTTTAGGCCTTTTCAAATGAATCCCTCTTGCTGATTGTGGATCTTGGGTGGGATCTTCCTACCCAAGATCCACAAACCTGCCTGTCCTGGCAGACCTATTGTCTCAGCTTGCTCCTGCCCCACTGAACTCATTTCTGCATACCTCGACATCGTTTTATCCCCCCTTCTTCAATCCCTTCCTACCTATGTTCGTGACACTTCTCACGCTCTTAAAATTTTCGATGATTTTAAGTTCCCTGGCCCCCACCGCTTTATTTTCACCATGGATGTCCAGTCCCTATATACTTCCATCCCCCATCAGGAAGGTCTCAAAGCTCTCCGCTTCTTTTCGGATTCCAGACCTAACCAGTTCCCCTCTACCACCACTCTGCTCTGTCTAGCGGAATTAGTCCTTACTCTTAATAATTTCTCCTTTGGCTCCTCCCACTTCCTCCGAACTAAAGGTGTAGCTATGGGCACCCGTATGGGTCCTAGCTATGCCTGCTTTTTGTGGAACAATCTATGTTCTGAACCTATTCTGGTATCTGTCCCCCACTTTTCCTTCGCTACATCGACGACTGCATTGGCGCTGCTTCCTGCACGCATGCTGAGCTCGTTGACTTTATTAACTTTTTCTCCAACTTTCACCCTGCCCTCAAGTTTACCTGGTCCATTTCCGACACCTCCCTCCCCTTTCTAGATCTTTCTTTCTCTATCTCTGCTTATCCACTGATGTCTACTATAAGCCTACTGACTCTCACAGCTATCTGGACTATTCCTCTTCTCACCCTGTCTCTTGCAAAAATGCCATCCCCTTCTCGCAATTCCTCTATCTCCGCCACATCTGCTCACAGGATGAGGCTTTTCATTCCAGGACGAGGGAGATGTCCTCCTTTTTTAAAGAAAGGGGCTTCCCTTCCTCCACCATCAACTCTGCTCTCAAATGCATCTCCCCCATTTCACACACATCTGTTCTCACTCCATCCTCCCGCCACCCCACTGGGAATAGGGTTTCCCTGGTCCTCACCTACCACCCCACCAGCCTCTGGGTCCAACATATTATTCTCCGTAACTTCCGCCACCTCCAACGGGATCCCACCACTAAGCACATCTTTTCCTCCCCCACTTTCTCTGCTTTCCGCAGGGATTGCTCCCTACGCGACTCCCTTGTCCATTCGTCCCCCCCATCCCTCCCCACTGATCTCCCTCCTGGCACTTACCCATGTAAGCGGAACAAGTGCTACACATGACCTTACACTTCCTCCCTTACCACCATTCAGGGCCCCAGACAGTCCTTCCAGTTGAGGCGACACTTCACCTGTGAGTCAGCTGGGGTGATATACTGCATCCGGTGCTCCCGATGTGGCCTTCTATATATTGGCGAGACCCAACGCAGACCGGGAGATAGTTTTGCTGAACACCTACGCTCTGTCCGCCAGAGAAAGCAGGATCTCGCAGTGGCCACACATTTTAATTCCACATCCCATTCCCATTCTGACATGTCTATCCACGGCCTCCTCTACTGTAAAGATGAAGCCACAGTCAGGTTGGAGGAACAACACCTTATATTCTGTCTGGGTAGCCTTCAACCTGATGTCATGAACATTGACTTCTCTACCTTCCGCTAATGCCCCACCTCCCCCTCGTACCCCATCTGTTATTTATTTTTACACACACATTCTTTCTCTCTCTCTCCTTTTTCTCCCTCTGTCCCTCTCACTATATCCCTTGCCCATCCTCTGGGTTCCCCCCCTCCCCCTTTTCTTTCTCTCTGGGCCTCCTGTCCCATGATCCTCTCATATCCCTTTTGCCAATCACCTGTCCAGCTCTTGGCTCCATCCCTCCTCCTCCTGTCTTCTCCTATCATTTTGGATCTCTCCCTCCCCCTCCCACTTTCAAATCTCTTACTAACTCTTCCTTCAGTTAGTCCTGACGAAGGATCTTGGCCTGAAACTTCGACTGTACCCCTTCCTAGAGATGCTGCTTGGCCTGCTGCGTTCACCAGCAACTTTGATGTGTGTTGCTTGAATTTCCAGCATCTGCAGAATTCCTCTTGTTTGCCCTCTTGCTGATTGGTCGCTCCTCAAGTCAGAAAAAACTGCCACAAAACTCTAGCTTCAAAACCTTAATCGCCACCCTGATTAAAAAGTAGTTCCTTTACCCACCCCTGGATTGTCCAAACACCTTCCAATAACTTTCCAGCAACCAATGTCAGATTCACCGGCCTATAAGTTCCTGGATTTTCATTTCAGTGCCTTTTTTTAAACAGCAGAACAACATTGGCTATTCTTCAAACCTTTGGTACCTCTCCTGTCGCAAAGGATGTTTTAAATATTTATGCTTGGGTCCCGGCAAATTTTGCACTTGCCTCCTGTAGGGTCAGAGGGGAAACCTTGCCAGGCCCTGGGGATTTATCCACCCTGACTTGCCTCAGGGTCTCAAATACCTTCTCCTCTGTAATCTGTGCAGGGTGCATGAAGTTCGTGCTACTTTGTCTCACTTTTATAGACTCTATATCCAAGTCCTGAGTAAATACAGATGCCAAGAATGCATTTAAGATCTCCCCTATCTGTTTTGGCTCTACACATGGATTACCACTCTGATCTTCCAGAAGACCATGGTGTGAGATTTTAATTTCCCCAATATTGATTGGCATCTCCCTACAGCGAGGGGTTTTAGATGGGGTGGAGTTTGTTAGGTGTGTTCAGGAAGGTTTCCTGACACAATATGTAGATAAGCCTACAAGAGGAGAGACTGTACTTGATCTGGTATTGGGAAAGGAACCTGGTCAGGTGTCAGATCCGTCAATGGGAGAGCATTTTGGAGATAGTGATCACAATTCTATCTCCTTTACTATAGCATTGGAGAGGGATAGGAACACACAAGTTAGGGAAACGTTTAATTGGAGTAAGGGGAAATATGAGGCTATCAGGCAGGAACTTGGAAGCATAAACAGGGAACAGACGTTCTCAGAGAAATGTACGGCAGAAATGTGGCAAATGTTCAGGAGATATTTGCATGGAGTTCTGCATAGGTAGGTTCCAATGAGACAGGGAAAGGATGGTAAGGATGGAACCGCGGTGTACAAAATCTGTTGAAAATCTAGTCAAGAAGAAAAGAAAAGCTTACAAAAGGTTCAAAAAAACAGGTAATGATAGAGATGTAAAGATTATAAGGCTAGCAGGAAGGGGTTTAAGAATGAAATTAGAAGAGCCGGAAGGGGCCATGAGAAGGCCTTGGCGAGCAGGATTAAGGAAAACCCCAAGGCGTTCTACAAGTATGTGAAGGACATGAGCGAATAGGACCAACCAAATGTGACAGAGCAAAAGTGTGTATGGAACCGGAGGAGATAGCAGAGGTACTTAATGAATACTTTGCTTCAGTATTCACTACAGAAAAGGATCTTGGTGATTGTAGGGATGACTTAGAGCAGATTGAATAGCTTGAGCATGTAAACATTAAGGAAGAGGATGTGCAGGAGCCTTTGGAAAGCATCAAGTTGGATAAGTCACCGGGACCGGAGGGGTTGTACCCCAGGCTACTGTGGGAGGTGAGGGAGGAGATTGCTGTGCCTCTGGCTATGATCTTTGTATCCTCAATGGGGATGGGAGAGGTTCTAGAGGATTGGGGGTTGCGGATGTTGTTCCATTATGTTTGGTCCTATGCTCTTAATCCATATCCTCTTGCTCTTCACATATTTGTAGAATGCCTTGGGGTTTTCCTTAATCCTGTCTGTCATGGCCCCTTCTGGCTCTCCTAATTTCTTTCTTAAGCTCCTTCCTGCTAGCGTTGTAATCTTCCAGATCTCTATCATTACCTAGCTCTTTGAACCTTTCGTAAACTCTTCTTTTCTTCTTGACTAGATTTACAACAGCCTTTTTACACCATGGTTCCTGTACCCTACTATTCTTTCCCTGTCTCATTGGAACGTACCTATGCAGAACACCATGCAAATATCCCTGAATATTTGCCACATTTCTTCCGTACATTTCCCTAAGAACATCTGTTCCCAGTTTATGCTTCCAAGTTCCT
This sequence comes from Mobula birostris, assembly GCF_030028105.1. NCBI lineage: Eukaryota > Metazoa > Chordata > Chondrichthyes > Myliobatiformes > Myliobatidae > Mobula > Mobula birostris. Next base: position 157,432,103 of record NC_092378.1, read on the forward strand.
GCCTGATAGCCTCATATTTTCCTTTACTCCAATTAAACACTTTCCTGACTTGTCTGTTCCTATCCCTCTCCAATGCTAAGGTAAAGGAGAAAGAATTGTGATCACTATCTTGAAAATGCTCTCCCACTTAGAGGATCTGACGCCTGACCAGGTTAATTTCCTAATACCAGATCAAGTACAGCCTCTCCTCTTACAGGCTTATCCACATATTGTGTCAAGAAACCTTCTTGAACACACCTAACAAACTCCACCCCATCTAAACCCCTCACTCTAGGGACATGCCAAATGATATTTGGGAAATTAAAATCTCCTTCCACGACAACCCTGTTATTATTACACCTTTCCAGAATCTGTCTCCCTATCTGCTCATCGATGTCCCTCTTACTATTGAGTGGTCTATAAAAAACACCCAGTAGTGTTATTGACCCCTTTTTATTCCTACCTTCCACTCACAGAGACTTTGTAGACAATCCCTCCATGTCTTCCTCCTTTTCTGCAGCCGTGACACTCTCTCTGATCAACAGTGCCACACCTCCACCACTTTTGCCTCCCTCCCTGTCCTTTCTGAAAGATCTAAAGCCTGGCACTTGAAGTAACCATTCCTGCCCCTAAGCCATCCAAGTCTCTGTAATGGCCACAATATCATAGCTCCAAGTACTGATCCATGCTCTAAGCTCATCTGCTTTGTTCATAGTACTCCTTGCATTAAAATGGACACATCCCAAACCATCGGTCTGAGTGAGTCCCTTCTCTATCACCTGCCTATTCTCCCTCTCGCACTGTCTCCAAGCTTTCTCTATTTGTGAGCCAACCGCCCCTTCCTCCGTCTGTTCAGTTTGGTTCCCACCCCCAGCAATTCTAGTTTAAACTCTCCCCAATAGCCTTAGCAAACCTCCCTGCCAGGATATTGGTCCTCCTCGGATTCAAGTGCAACCTGTCCTTTTTGTACAGGTCACTCCTGCCATGCATGTATCCTCCACCTCACTCTATTCCTATACTCACCGTCACGTGGCACAGGTAGTAATCCCGGGATGACTACCTTTGTGGTCCTACTTCTCAACTTTCTTCCTAACTCCCTGTAGTCTGCTTTCAGGACCTCCTCCCTTTTCCTGTCTATGTCGTTGGTACCAATATGTACCACGACCTCTGGCTGTTCACCTTCCCACTTCTGGATATTGTGGACGTGATCAGAAACATCCTGGACCCTGGCACATGGGAGGCAAACTACCATCTGTGCTTCTTTCCTGCATCCACAGAATCGCCTGTCTGACCCCCTAAGTATAGAGTCCCCTATCACTGCTGCCATCCTCTTCCTTTCCCTACCCTTCTGAGCCACAGGGCTGGACTCTGTGCCAGAGGCACGGCTGCTGTTGCTTCCTGCAGGTAGGCTGTCCCCCATCAACAGTACTCAAATAGGAGTACTTATTGTCAAGGGGTACAGCCACAGGGGTGCTCTCTAGTATCTGTCTCCCCAGGCCCTGGTGTGACTACCTGCCTATAGCTCCTCTCTATCACCTCCTCACTCTCCCTGACCAGGTGAAGGTCTTTGAGCTGCATCTCCAGTTCCCTAACTCGGTCCCTAAGGAGCTGCATCTCTATGCACCTGGCCAGATGTGACTGTCCAGGAGGCTGGGAGTTCCAATATCGGACTCCAAGCACAGAACACTGGCCTCACACACATTCTTCATGTCTGTATTCTACACAGATAACCTACCTCGCCTCAACCCATTATCACCGAAGTCCCCTTGAGCCAAAGCTTTCCTACTCAGTCTCCCTCTATTCTAACGCCCACTCTTTTAAGCATGCTCCTTTCAAACTCTTCTCGCTGTTCTCACTGGCTGATGTCCACGTGCTTGGGCAGTCGTGCCTCAAACAAGCCACTGAAGAAATAATCGTGTCCCTTTAAACTCTTCTCGCTTATCCAAAAAATCTTATACCCTCCCTCCTAGACCAACTCCTTAACCATGTGTTAAGCTGTTTCATCTTCCTATTTCTGGCCTCACTAGCATGTGGCACTGGTAGCAATCCTGAAATCACAACTCTAGAGGTCCTGCCCTTTAACTTAGAACCTAACGCCCTGAACTCCTTATGCAGAACTTCGTCACTCGCCCTATCCATGTCATTGGTACCTACATGCACCACGACCATGTTCACCCTCTCAACTGAGAATACTGAGGACTCGGTCCGAGATATCCCGGACCCCGTCACCTGGGTGGGGGGGGGGGCAATGTACCATCTGGGAATCTCATTCTTATCCACAGAACCTCCTGTCTGTTCCCCTAACTAACGAACCCCCTATCACCACAGCGTGCCTCTTCTCCCCCTTCCCTTCTGATTCACAGAGCCCAACTCAGTGCCAGGACCCAAGCACAGTGACTTTCCTCTGTTAGGTCAACCCTCCAAACAGTATCCAAAGCTTATAGCTGTTTTTGAGGGAGATGGCCAAAGGGGTGCTCTGTACTGGCTTCTTAAACCTTTTCCCCTTCCTGACAGTTATCCAGTTTCCTGTGTCTTGCACCTTGTGTGTAACGACCTCTCTATATGTCCTACCTACCATCAGCCATGATCATACTGAATGGCGGTGCAGGTTTGAAGGGCCGAATGGCCTACTTCTGCACCTATTTTCTATGTTTCTATGTTTTCTATATCCCTTCAGCCTCCCTAATGATCCAGAGTACATCCAGGTCCAGCTCCAACTCCTTAATGCGGATTGTTAGAAGCTGCAGCTGGATGCACTTTTGCAACTGTAGTTGCCTTCCCAGATCCTGTAAGTTGAGCACTCAACTATCCTGCCTGGCATCTCTACTGTCTTAGCTGAGCAGATATAAGGAAAGGAATGAAAAAAAACTTAAGCTAGTAACCAGTTGTCTTTTCTACTCGGACAGTGGATCTGAGTAAAATCCCCTCCTCCCAAACTTCCGACGTCTGGATTGGCCGCTGGTCAAAGCTCTATTACATATGAATGAATGAATTTACCTCAAGACAGCAAACTCTGTAATCTGTATACTGTCCATGCTGAATGGTGGGGCAGGTTTGAGGGGCTGAGTGGCTCCTATATTCTTGTGTTCTTGTGCACTTGTTTGATTCAATGTCCTGCAGCTGCTGCTTGCGTCAATGGCCGAGTTGGAGAAGATTCAATAGGTGGTGGTTAAACTCCGTATCTGGAAGTGTGTCAGTGAACTGGGAGAGGAGATTTAATAAATAGCTGGAGTTAGTGACTAAGGAGAAATACTATGGGCTTATGGAAGGAGATTCAATGTGGGGAGAATGTCAATGGGCTGTGGAAGAAGATTCAGCCTGTGAGTAGGGAGAATCAGATTGGAAGAATTACTCAGCCTCTGGCTTGGGACGAGTCACTAAAATTGTTAGATCTTGCTGCTTAGTTAGTCAGCCATATGGAGATTAATGTTCCTCTCACTGCGAGCAATGATTTAGCGAGTGTAAAGTAACACTTTGACATTTCAGCCTCAAATCAGAGCCAATCAGGGGAGTAATATGTCCAATATATTGTCGGAAATATTTGACAATACAGTCTGCAGCTGCAACCTTGAACAATGCCAAGCATGGAAAATGTTCAGCAGAGTTCGGCGTACAATTTTAAAAATAATGAAAGTGCAAGGTATGTTGGGAATGTTGGAAGCTATTGAAAAAGAATGTCATGTTGCTTTGATTTTTTGATGATTTTGAACCATAGTCAAGACTAGCCAAGACGAAAGAGATTTTGATTGTTGGAAAGAAATTGAAGTCCTTTGGGAAATTTGCTGCCGTAAGGGACTGTTAGCTTGCCTATTAAACAAAACTGGAGAACAGAGAAGGAAATTGCAGAGCACAGCTATGAGGTGACACTCACAACACGCTGGAGGAACTCAGCAGAGTATTTTGTGTTTACAGCTATGAAGTGGAAGGTTGTTGGGCTGATGTCTGGATAAGCCAGGAGTGAGTGCAAATGACAAGTGAACTGTATAAACTTACAGGGCTGAGGTTGGAGGTAGAGCCAATATATTTGGTAGTCCAGGAATGGTGTGAGAATATAAATGAACTACAAACGGTTGTAAATAGTGACCTATCACAGAATTACATTTGCAAATGCATATTAAAGTAGCACTATGTTGGGAACATGCCTACCTTAGACTGGGCACGGCTTGTGATTGAACTGGCCAGATATGCAGTTCAGCACCAAGGCCTTTCCTCTGGGATTTCCCATTCATGGAGGTATGGCATGTAGGCACTGACTCGGCATGGGGAAGGAATGAAGACTGGATAAAGAAACTGGTGAGGGGGACAGGGCAGTTGAGGAGATGTCTGGGGGTGTGAGTGGTACTTTTGATGCTGCTATTGGGAAACGTGGAGGGAAGAATTGTCAAAGGACATAATTGGAATCTGCGGCAGAGTGATGTCTTGAGCTCCCAAGAATATTCAGGTACACTGAATATTAACACTAAGCATTTAAAGAAGAAATTAACTTGGTCAAAGATGGCTTCCAAGGAGGACTCAACCCTCAGTGAAGGATTCATGCTGTACTCCTCAGATGCCTAATGAAATGTTGTACAGGCAACGTCAAAACAAACGTGGTATGTCATGTAACACACATAAAAGTTGCTGGTGAACGCAGCAGGCCAGGCAGCATCTCTAGGAAGAGGTGCAGTCGACGTTTCAGGCTGAGACCCTTCGTCAGGACTAACTGAAGGAAGAGTGAGTAAGGGATTTGAAAGTTGGAGGGGGAGGGGGAGATCCAAAATGATAGGAGAAGACAGGAGGGGGAGGGATGCAGCCAAGAGCTGGACAGGTGATAGGCAAAAGGGATACGAGAGGATCATGGGACAGGAGGTCCGGGAAGAAAGACAAGTGGGGGGGACCCAGAGGTCCACTAAGCACATTTTTCCCTCCCCCCCCCTGCATTCCGCAGGGATCGCTCCCTACGCAACTCCCTTGTCCATTCGTCCCCCCCATCCCTCCCCACTGATCTCCCTCCTGGCACTTATCCGTGTAAGCAGAACAAGTGCTACACATGCCCTTACACTTCCTCCCTTACCACCATTCAGGGCCCCAAACAGTCTTTCCAGGTGAGGCAACACTTCACCTGTGAGTCGGCTGGGGTGATATACTGCATCCGGTGCTCCCGATGTGGCCTTTTATATATTGGCGAGACCCGACGCAGACTGGGAGACTGCTTTGCTGAACACCTACGCTCTGTCCGCCGGAGAAAGCAGGATCTCCCAGTGGCCACACATTTTAATTCCACATCCCATTCCCATTCTGACATGTCTATCCACGGCCTCCTCTACTGTAAAGATGAAGCCACACTCAGGTTGGAGGAACAACACCTTATATTCTGTCTGGGTAGCCTCCAACCTGATGGCATGAATATCGACTTCTCTAACTTCCGCTACTGCCCCACCTCCCCCTCATACCCCATCTGTTACTTATTTTTATACACACATTCTTTCTCTCACTCTCCTTTTTCTCCCTCTGTCCCTCTGAATATACCCCTTGCCATCCTCTGGGTCCTCCCCCCCTTGTCTTTCTTCCCGGACCTCCTGTCCCATGATCCTCTTGTATCCCTTTTGCCAATCACCTGTCCAGCTCTAGGCTCCATCCCTCCCCCTCCTGTCTTCTCCTATCATTTTGGATCTCCCCCTCCCCCTCCAACTTTCAAATCTCTTACTAACTCTTCCTTCAGTTAGTCCTGATGAAGGGTCTCGGCCTGAAACGTCGACTGTACCTCTTCCTAGAGATGCTGCTTGGCCTGCTGCGTTCACCAGCAACTTTGATGTGTGTTGCTTGAATTTCCAGCATCTGCAGAATTCCTGTTGTTTGTGGTATGTCATGTGATGCTGTTCAGTGGCTTCAGCCTTAAGGCGGACAGATGTGGAGGAACAACCCACACACTGGGTCTCACGGGGAAACTTCCTGCTGTTCCATCATAGAAATACAGAAAATAGGAGGCAAAGTAGACACTTGGGCCTTTTCCACTATTCTTCATCATCATGGCAATCACCCATTTCAGTCCCTGTCCCTGCTATCTCCTATCCTTTCAGTATTAAAAAATCTATCTACTGCCTCAGTGAGTGAGGAAAGCATTTACTACTTTTACCAATACTTCACCATTCAAATAATAATCCAGTCTCTAAAACTGCATCTCCCATATATCTTCCTAGCAACCCAACTTGTCTACATCACATAAGAACAACACTGAATTCTTCCCACAACTCACACTCACCCACCTATTAACTACTCACTCCCCTCCTTTGTGTAATCTGCAGAACTGAAGTTGTTGCAATGAACTTTGTTGTAATAAATAAAGGCATCCGTTAGTCTTGCGAGACCATGGATCTGCGCCTGGAAAGTCTTCACTCGCCAGGGCGCAGGCCTGGACAAGGTTTTATGGAAGACCAGCAGTTGCCCATGCTGCAAGTCTCCCCTCTCCACAACACCAATGTTGTCCAAGTGAAGGGCATTAGGACCCATACAGCTTGGCGCCAGTGTCGTCGAAGAGCAATGTGTGATTAAGTGCCTTGCTCAAGGACACAACACGTTCCCTTGGCTGGGTCTCGAACTCACAACCTTCAGGTTGCTAGTCCAATGCCTTAACCACTTGGCCACGTGCCCACAAACTTTGTTGTAGGAGATGGAATAATGAGGGATAATAATTAGTAAATACCCATGTGGGTTGTGGTAGCAGGAAACTGAGGACAAGGCCTAGAGGTAGAGACATGAAATGCAGCAGGGATAAGGTCCGAGGTTCAGGAGTTTTATTAGATATGTTATAGCATGCACCCACTGTTGTGAGAGAAAATTGTATTGACTGTGGGCAATCATTTTACTCTGTAATCAGGATCTCGTCTGTATTATATACCTGCAGCAAAATGTATTTTTACTGAGAATGTAAAACCTCTACCAAATTCACATTCAGCCAGATCAGCTTTGACTAGTCTCCTGGTGTGCACCAGTTCTTAATAAATTCCCTGTTATTTCGAACACCAACTTCGTGTTAGCTCTCACTTTGCACCTACAGTTGGTGCTGTGAGTCTCCTGGTTGGGTGGATGTGATACCACCCTTTTAGGTTAGGGGATTACTTCACAGTCCACTCCGAATGCATGTTGTGGTAAGTATCCCAAAGAAGAGGTATTCTAAATGCAGCATGACACAACTGTGGCAGACAAGAGAAGTCAAAGCCAATATAAAAACCAAAAAGAGGGCATATAACATAGCAACAAATAGTGGGAAGTTAGAGGATTGAGAAGCTTTTAAAAACCCATAGAAGGCAACTAAAAAAGTCATAAAGAAGGAAAAGATGGAATACAAAGGCAAGCTAGCCAATAATCTGGCAAGTGTGGATTGGGACAGGCCGTTTTCTGGCAAAGGTGAGCTTGGAAAGCGGGAGGCCTTCAAAAATGAAACTTAGGGAGTACAAAACTTGTAAATGCCTGTCAGCATAAAAGGTAAGGATAAGGGGTGTAAGGAACCTTGGTTCAAGAGATATGAGGCTCCGGTTAAGAGAAAAAAAAGGTGTATAGCAGGTATAGGCAGGTAGGAACAAAAACGCTTATAGTGTATAAGAAATGCAAGAGAACACTTAAGAAAGAAATCAGGAAAGCTAAAAGAAGGCATGAACTTGCTCTAGCAGGTGAAGTGAGGGATTCTACAGATATGTTACGAACAAAAGGATTGGAAGAGACAAAATTGGTCTGCTGGAATATCAGAATGGTAATCCATGTGTGGAGCCAGAACAGATGGGGGTGATCTTAAATGAATTCTTTGCATCTGTATTTACTCAGGAGGCAGATACAGAGTCTTTAGAAGCGAGGCAAAGCGGCATCAACTTCATGGACCCTGTACAGACTACAGAGGAGGAGGCACTTGCTACCATGAGGCAAGTCAGGGTGGATAAATTCCCAGGTCCTGACAAGGTGTTCCCTTGGACCCTATGGGAGGCAAGTACAGAAGTTGCTGGGGACCTAGCTGAGATATTTGAAAAATTGTTAGCGACAGAGAGGTACCAGAGGATTGGAGGATAGCCAATGTTGTTCTGCTGCTTTGAAAAAAGCTCTAAACAGAAACCAGGAAACTATAGGCCAGTGGGTCTGACATCAATTGTGTAAAAGTTATTGCAAGTGTAATGCCGTGGTTCATATGGTTCATATTTTTTCTCTGTTATGCTGTTCTTATCTGTGTACGCTGCTTGTTTGGGTTACTGTTGAAGATAAGAGATAGAATTGTATCCCATCCAATTAGGATGGCCAGATTTAGGGAAGGTTTTTCTGGTGGGGGACACTAAGGTTGGGCTTGGGGCTTTGTTGGGGGAAAAGAGAGAAGGAGCTGGAGAGAAGAAATTGTAGAAGTCAACACGGAGTGGGGCCATGATTCGATGAAGCCTGGGGAGATTGAAGGAGGATCAGTGAAGGGGAAACCATGAGCTCCAACTTCAGCACATTAGATATATAAAGTGAAAAAGGGAGGCCAGAGGAAATATCAGACCACTGGAAAATGAAGCTCAAGGGAAAGGCGGATGAACTGAAGAAGTATTTTACATCAGTCTTCACTGTGAAAGACACCAGTAGTATACAGGAAATTTGAGCGTGTCGAGGCAGATGTTAAAGGAAGAAGGTGCTTGGGAAACTGAAAGGTCTGAAGGTGGATAAGTCACCTTCCAGCACTATGAAAGAGGTGGCTGCAGTGATTGTGGAGGCATAAGTAATGAGGCTGCTTATCAAGTTACAGGAGTGATACTAGCATGGATAGAGCATTAGTTAATTGGCAGGAGGCAAAGAGTGGGAATAAGGGGAGCTTTTTCTGGTTGGCTGCAGATGACTAGCGGTGTTTCACAGGGGTCTGTGTTGGGACCGATTCTTTTTACATTATATGTCAATGATTTGGATGACCACTAGATATAGGAGCAGAATTAGGCCATCTGGTCAATTGAGTCTGCTCCACCATTGAATCATGGCTGATCCATTTTCCCTCTCAGCCCTGATCTCCTGCTTTCTCCCTAAATCGCTTTATGTCCTGATTAATTAAGAATCTATCAACCTTTGCCTTAAATATGCATAAAGACTTGGCCTCCACAGCTGCCTGTGGCAAAGAATTCCACAGATTCACCACTCTTTGGCTAACGAAATTCCTCCTTATCTCCATTCTAAAGAGATGCCTCTCTGTCTCCACTGGTCCTAGACTCCCCCACTATAGGAAACATCCACTCCCTCTCGAGGCTTTGTGACATTCAATAGGTTTCAATAAGATCCCCACTCATTCTTCTGAATTCCAGTGAGTACAGGTTCATCAAATGTTCTTCATATGACAAACTGTTCAATCCTGGAATCATTTTCGTAAACCTCCTTTGAACCCTCTCCAATGTCAGCACATACTTTGTAAGATGAGGGATCCAAAACTTCTCACAGTACTCCAAGTGAGGCTTCCCCAGTGTTTTATAAAGCCTCAACATTACATCTTTGCTTTTATATTATAATCCTCTTGAAATTAATACTAACATCACATTTGTCTTCTTCAACACCATTTCAATCTGCAAATTAACCTTTAGGCAATCCTGCCCAAGGACTCCCAAATATCTTTGCGCCTTAGAGTTTTGACAGTATGCCCTTTTATTTCTTCTACCAAAGTGCATGAACATACACTTATCGACACTGTATTCCATCTGCCACTTCTTTACCTATTCTCCTAATCTGTCCAAGTCTTTCTGTAGCCTCACTACTTCCTCAAAACTACCTGCCCCTCCACCTATCTTCACATCACATGCAAACATTCCAACAAAGTCATCAATTCCATCATCCAAGTTATTGACATATAAGATAAAAAGAGTATGGCACCTTGTCATGGACCTTCTGACAATCCAAGTACATAAAATCCATTGATTCTACTTTGTCTATCCTGCTTGTTATTTCTTCAAAGGGTTCCGACAGATATCTCGGGCAAGATATTCCCTGAAGAAACCCAGGCTGACTTTGGCCTATTTTGTTATGTGCCTCCAAGTACCCCGAAACCACATCCTTGACAATCGACTCCAACATCTTCCCAACCACTGAGGTTAGACTAACTGGCCTATAATTTCCCTTCTTCTCCCTCTCCCCCTTCTTGAAGAGTAGAGTGACATTTGCAATTTGCCAGTCTTCTGAAAACATTCCAGAATCTAGTGATTCTTGAAAGATCATTACTAATGCCTCCAGAATCTCTTCAGCCAACCCTTTCAGAACCCTGGTCCAGGTAACTTCTCTACCTTCAGACCTTTCAATTTCCCAAGAACCTTCTCTCTAGTAATGGTAACTTCACACACCTCATGACCCCTGACACCTGGATGCTTCCATCGAACTGCTATCTTCCACAGCGAAAACTAATGGAAAATATATATTCTGTTTGCCTTCCATTTCCTTGTCCTCCCATTACTACCTCTCCAGCATCATTTTCCAGTGGTCCGATATCCACTCCCACCTCTCTTTTACACTTTATGTATCTGAAGAAACTTTTGGAGTCCTCTTTAATATTATTGGCTAGCTGACTTTCGCATTCCATCTTTATTTTCCTAGTGACTTTTTTAGTTGCCTTTGATGGTTTTTAAAGCTTCCCACTGATTTTTTTCACCACTATATGCCCTCTCTTAGGCTTTTAAATTGGCTTTAATTTCCTTTGCTAGGTACAGTTTTGTCATCTTGCCATTACAATACTTCTTCCTCTTTGAGATGTTAATATCCTGTGCCTTCTGAATTGCTTCCAGAAATTCCAGCCATTGCTGCTCTGCTGTCATCCCTGCCAGTTTCCTTTACCAATCAATTCTGGTCAACTCCTCTCTCATGCTTCTGTAATTCCCTTTACTCCACTGTAATACTGATACATCTGACTTTAGCTTCTCCTCAAATTTTCAGGTAAATTCAATCATATTATGATCACTGTCCCTCCTAAGGTTCTTTTACCTTAAGCTCTCCAATCAATTCTGGTGCATAGTACAACACCCAATCTAGAATAGTTGATCCCCAACTGGACTCAACCATGAGCTGCTCTAAAAAGACCAATGTCTTACAAAGCCTCAGTATTACATCCTTACTCTTGTATCTAGTTCTCTCAAAATGAATGCTAACATTGCATTTGCCTTCCTTACCACTGACTCAACCTGCAAGTTAACCTTTCAGGAATTCTGCATGTGGGCTCCCAAGACCCTTTGCACCTCGCCTTTTTGAATTTCCTCCCCATCTAGAAAATAGTCCCTACCTTCATTCCTTCGACCAGAGTACATGACCACACACTGCCTTACACTATATCCCACCTACCATTTCTTTGCTCATTCTCCCAATTTGACTAAGTCCATCTGCAGACTCTACTTGTTAACACTACCTGTCCCTCCACCTTTTCTCGTATCATCTGCAAATTTGGTCACAAAGCCATCTATTCCATCATCCAAATCATCGACATAACGTGAAAAAAAATGATCCCAATATTGACCCCTGCAGAACACTACTCATCACTGGACGCCACCCAGAATAAGCCCCCTTTATTCACATTTTTTGCCTCCTGCCAATCAGCCAATCTTCTTTCTATACTGTATCTTTTCTGTAATACCATGGGCTCTTACCTTGTTAAGCAGCCTCTTGTGCAGCACTTTTTCAAAGGCCTCTGAAAATCCAAATAAACAACATCCACTGACTCTCCTTTGTCTATCCCCCTTGTTATTTCCTCAAAGAATTCCAACAAATTTGTCAGGCAAGATTTCCCTTTTAGAAAACCATGCTAACTTTGGTCTATTTTATCATGTGCCTCCAAATAGCCTGAAACCTCATCCAACAACTTCCCAACCACTGAAGTCAGAGTAACTGGCCTATAATTTCCCTTCTTCCGCCCCCCCCCCTCTTAATTATGACATTTTCTATTTTACAGTCCTCTGGAACCATTCCAGAATCTGGTGATTCTTGAAAGATCATTACTAATGTCTCCACAATCTCTTCAGCTACCTCTTTCAGAACCTGGGGTGCAGTCCATTTGGTCCTGGTAACTTATCTACCTTCAGACTTTACAGCTTCTCAAGCACCTTCTCCTTGGTAATCTCAACTACACTCACTTCTGCCCCCTGGCACTCTCAAGTTTCTGGCATATTTTGTCTAAGTTGCATGCCATCTTGGACAATGTCTCCCATCCACTACATAATGTGCTGGGTGGGCACAGGAGTACATTCAGCCAGAGACTCATTCCACCGAGATGTAACACAGAGCGTCATAGGAAGTCATTCCTGCCTGTGGCCATCAAACTTTACAACTCCTCCCTTGGAGGGTCAGACACCCTGAGCCAATAGGCTGGTCCTGGACTTATTTCATAATTTACTGGCATAATTTACATATTACTATTTAACTATTTATGGTTTTATTACTATTTATTATTTATGGTGCAACTGTAATGAAAACCAATTTCCCCCAGGATCAATAAAGTATGACTATGACTATGACTATATTTCTCGTGACTTTCACACTGAAGACTGATGCAAAATATTTATTAAGTTCATCCGCCATTTCTTTATCCCCTATTACTATCTCTCCAACATCATTTTCCAGCAGTCCAATATCCATTCTTGTCTCTCTTCTACTCTTTATATATCTGAAAAAACTCTTAGTATCCTCTTTGATATTTTTGGCTTTCATATTTCACCTTTTCTCTCTTTCTGGCCTTTTTAGTTCCCTCTGTTAATTTATAAAAGCTTCCCAATCCTTTAACTTTACACTCATTTTGCTCTATCATATGACCTCTCTTTTGCTTTATGCTGTCTTAGACTTCCCTCGACAGTCACGGTTGCGTCATCCTGCCTTTAGAGTGCTTCCTCTTCTTTGGGATGTATCTATATTCTCTGCCTTCCAAGTTGCTCCCAGAAACATTAGCTGTTGCTGCTCTGCCGTCATCCCTGTTAGTGTCCCCTTCCAATCAATTCTGGCCAGTTTCTCTCTCATGCATTTGTAATTCCCTTTATTACACTGTAATACTAATACATCTGACTTTAGTTTCTCTCTCTCAAACTGCAGGGTGAATTCTATCATATTATGATCACTGCTTCTTAAGGGTTCATTTACCTAATCAAATCTGGTTCATTGCACAATACACAATTGAAAATAGCTGATTCCCTAGTGGGATCAATCACAAACTGCTCTAAAATTATAGACCAGTGAGCCTTACGTCTGTGGTGGGAAGGCTGTTGGAAAAGATTCTTAGAGATAGGATCTCTGGGCATTTAGAGAATCATGATCTGATCAGGGACAGTCAGCATGGCTTTGTGAAGGGCAGATCATGTCTAACAAGCCTGATAGAGTTTGTTGAGGAGGTGACCAGGCATATAGATGAGGGTAGTGCAGTGGATGTGATCTATATGGATTTTAGTAAGGCATTTGACAAGGTTCCACACGATAGGCTTATTCAGAAAGTCAGAAGGCATGGGATCCAGGGAAGTTTGGCCAGGTGGATTCAGAATTGGCTTGCCTGCAGAAGGCAGAGGGTGGTGGTGGAGGGAGTACATTCAGATTGGAGGATTGTGGTGTCCCACAAGGATCTGTTCTGGGACCTCTACTTTTCGTGATTTTTATTAACGACCTGGATGTGGGGGTAGAAGGGTGGGTTTGCAGACGACACAAAGGTTGGTGGTGTTGTAGATAGTGTAGAGGATTTTCAAAGATTGCAGAGAGACATTGATAGGATGCAGAAGTGGGCTGAGAAGTGGCAGATGGAGTTCAACCTGGAGAAGTGTGAGGTGGTACACTTTGGAAGGACAAACTCCAAGGCAGAGTACAAAGTAATTGGCAGGATACTTGGTAGTGTGGAGGAGCAGAGGGATCTAGGGGTACTTGCCCACAGATCCCTGAAAGTTGCCTCACAGGTGGATAGGGTAGTTAAGAAAGCTTATGGGGTGTTAGCTTTCATAAGTAGAGGGATAGAGTTTAAGAGTCGCGATGTAATGATGCAGCTCTATAAAACTCTGGTTAGGCCACACTTGGAGTACTGTGTCCAGTTCTGGTCGCCTCACTGTTGGAAGGATGTGGAAGCATTGGAAAGGATACAGAGGAGATGTACCAGGATGCTGCCTGGTTTAGAGAGTATGCATTATGATCAACGATTAAGGGAGCTAGGGCTTTACCCTTTGGAGAGACGGAGGATGAGAGGAGACATGATAGAGGTATACAAGATATTAAGAGAAAGAGATAGAGTGGATAGCCAGTGCCTCTTCCCCAGGGTACCACTGCTCAATACAAGAGGACCTGGCTTTAAGGTAAGGGGTGGGAAGTTCAAGGGGGATATTAGAGGAAGGTTTTTTACTCAGAGAGTGGTTGGTGCGTGGAATGCACTGCCTGAGTCAGTGGTGGAGGCAGATACACTAGTGTAGTTTAAGAGACTACTAGAAAGGTATATGGAGGAATTTAAGGTGGGGGCTTATATGGGAGGCAGGGTTTGAGGGTTGGCACAACATTGTGGGCCGAAGGGCCTGTACTGTGCTGTACTTTTCTATGTTCTATGTGTAGCCCCCCTGGCCAGCCTCAGGGTTGCTCGGCTCGCTGTCCTCTATGGAAACAGCTCTCAGCCCCGTCAAACTGAGTAATTAGTTTGTGTGGATGCTGTGTGATGTACCCCACCCTGCCCAAATAACAGACAATACACCAGATACGATTAAATGATTTACATAAAACCCCCTTACACTCATTAAAAGACATCTTGTAGGCATTCTACAAATTCCCCCTCTTGGGATCATCTCTTGGAGATGAAGCAATTGGAAAGAAATTTCAGCTATGTTGTATCTGGACACATTTAAAGCAAGATTAAGAAATCAAAAATACAATATATAGATTGAAAAAACACACATAGTTCCATGTATAGAAATAAATCCAATATCTGTTCCATCCAGCAAAAAGGCGAGTGGGCAGAAGGAGAAAAGCTGTCTTGGCCTGAACTGTTTACAGCCCTACCTCATGTAGTGACCTCCGTTTACCAGAGCCGTTTAGCTTTGTTTACCACACCATGCTATCGCAGACACCCTGTGCAATTCTACCATCACTTCTTATCTGGCCAGTGTGAATGTGCACCCATTACTGTCTAATATTATGCTAATTCTTGCATGACCATCTTATCAGTATAAACTTGTAAATCTCGTAATTTCTGACTTGCAAGTCTTGTACATCTTATTTTAAAACCCTAAGACCATAAGGCACAGGAGCAAAATTAGACCATTCAGCCCATTGAGTTTGCTCCTCCATTCCATCATGGCTGATCCCAAATCCTACTCAACCCTATACACCTACCTTCTTGCCATATCATCTGATGCCCTGACTGATCAGGAAACTATCAACTTCCAACTTAAATACACCGATGCACTTGACCTCCACTGCAGTCTGTGGCAGAGCATTTCACAGATTCACTACTCGCTGGCTAAAAAAATTCCTCCTTACCTCCGTTCTAAAAGTTCTGGATATCCTCACCATATGAAAGACCCTCTCCACATCCACCCTATCCAGTACTTTCAATATTTGGTAGGTTTTA
This sequence comes from Mobula birostris, assembly GCF_030028105.1. Taxonomy (NCBI): domain Eukaryota; kingdom Metazoa; phylum Chordata; class Chondrichthyes; order Myliobatiformes; family Myliobatidae; genus Mobula; species Mobula birostris. The sequence goes on from NC_092378.1 coordinate 157,447,611, forward strand.
ATGAGATCCCCATGCATTCTTCTAAATTCCGGTGAGTACAGGCTCAAAGCTGTCAAATGCTTCTCATATGTTAACCCCTTCATTCCTGGAATCATCCTCATGAACCTCCTCTGGACCCGCCAATTACAACACATCCTTTCTGAGATACGGGGCCCAAAACTGTTGACAATACTTCAAGTGCGGACTGACTAGTGTCTTATAAAGCCTCAGCATTATCCTCTTGCTTTTATAATCTATTCCCCTTGAAATAAATGCCAACATTACATTTGCCTTCTTTACCACAGACTCAACCTGTAAATTAACCTTCCGAGAGTCTTGCATGAGGACTCCAAAGTCCCTCCGCACCTCTGATGTTTGAACCTTCTCCCCATTTAGATAAACTCACAACACGCTGGAGGAACTCAGCAGGTCGGGCAGCATCCGTGGAAAAGATCGGTCAACGTTTCAGGCTGGAATCTGTTCCCCCATTTAGATAATAGTCTGCACTATTGTGCCTTTTACCAAAATGATTATCATACATTTCCCAACACTCTATTCCATCTGCTACTTTTGTCACAAAGCCATCAATTCTATTATCTACCTCACTGACAAACAATGTGAAAAGTAACAGTCCCAGTAATGACCCCTAAGGAACACCAATAGTCACTGGCAGCCAACCAGAAAAGGTTCCCTTTATTCCTATTTGCTGCCTGCTGCCTGTCAGCCATTCCACTATCCATGCCAGTATCTTTCCTGTAACCTCATAAGATCTTATCTTGTTAAACACCCTCATATGTGGCACCTTATCAAATGCCTTCTGAAAATCCCAGTAAATGACATTCATTGCCTCTCCTTTGTCCACCCTGCTAGTAACTTCCTCAAAGTACTCTAACAGATTTATCAGGCAAGATTTCCCTTGACAGGAACCATGCTGGCTTGACTTATTTTATCACTGTAGCCCCCACTGTAACTTAAGAGATGAAACCCCCTTACATCACTAATCTCCAAGTAGCCTGAAACCTTATCCTTAATAAAGGACTCCAACATTTTCCCAACCACTGAGGTTAGGCTAACTGGTCCTGCTGAAAGGTCTTGGCCTGAAACGTTGGCTGTACTTTTTTCCATAGATGCTGCCTGGCCTGCTGAGTTTCTTCAGCATTTTGTGTGTGTTGCTTGCATTTCCAGCATCTGCAAATTTTCCTTTGTTTGTTTTTGGCCTATCATTTCCTTTCTTTTGCCTTCCTCCCTTCTTAAAGAGTACAGTGACATTTGTAATCTTCCAGTCCTCCAGGACCATGTCAGTATCAAGTGATTTTTGTAAGATCAGGACCAATGCATCTGTTGTCTCTTCAGCAGCCTCTCTGGGGTGTAGTCCATCTGGTCCAGGTGATTTATCCACTTTAAAATCTTTGAGTTAGCCTAGCACTTTATCCTTTGTAATAGCAATTGCACTCACTCCTGCTTCCTGACACTCATAGATCTCTGGCACACTGCTCATGTCTTCCACAGTGTAGACTGATGCAAAGTACTCATTAAGTTCATCTGCCATTTCTTTGGCCCCCACTACTAACTAACCCGCATCATTTTCGAGTGGCCTGATATCAACTCTCGACTCCCTTTTACTCTTTATATAACTGAAAATACTTTTATGCAGTCCTTAACTTCCCTTGTCAGCCACCATTGCCTACCCTGACCTTTAAGAACCCCTTCTTCTGTGGGACACATCTATCCTGCGCCTTGTGAATTATTCCCAGAAACCTCAGCCATCTCTTCTCTGCCGTCATTCCCAGAAGTATCCTCCTCCAATCCACCTGGGCAAGCTCCTCTCTCATTCCTCTGTACTTCCCTTTATTCCATTACAATACTGATACATCTGACTTATGCTTCTCCCTCTCAAATAAGTTATTTTCTTATTCTTCTTACTTCTCTTCTAAAATTTGTATACAGTATCTGTGCACTTGCAATGCTACTTTGACACTGATTCCTTTGGGATCAATAAAGTATTTATTTACCCTACCTATCTGTTTACACCCTTTCCCTGTGTACTGACCTCTAACCTGTTTACTCCCCTGTCCTGTGTATTGTCCTCTGACCTATTTGCACATCTGTCCTGTGTACTGACCTCTGAACTGTTTACTTGTCCTGTGTACTAACCCCTGATGTTTGCACCCCTGTCCTGTATACTGTCCTGTTTACAGCTCAGTCCTGTGTACTGATCTCTGACCTGCTTGTGCTGCTGTCCCGTGTACTGATCTCTGACCAGTAGTTGGTAAGTAGATGGAGAAGATCTCGAGAGACAGGATTTATGAACATTTGGAGAGGTATAATATGATTAGGAATAGTCAGCATGATTTTGTCAAAGGCAGGTCGTGCCTTACGAGCCTGATTGAATTTTTTGAGGCTGTGACTAAACACATTGATGAAGGTAGAGCAGTAGATGTAGTGTATATGGATTTCAGCAAGGCATTTGATAAGGTACCCTATGCAAGGCTTATTGAGAAAGTAAGGAGGCATGGGATACAAGGGGACATTGTTTTGTGGATCCAGAATTGGCTTGCCCACAGAAGGCAAAGAGTGGTCGTAGACAGGTCATACTCTGTCGGTGACCAGTGGTGTGCCTCAGGGATCTTTTCTGCGACCATTACTCTTCATGATCTTTATAAATGACCTGGATGAAGAAGTGGAGGGATGGGTTAGTAAGTTTGCTGATGACACAAAGGTTGGGGGTGTTGTGGATAGTGTGGAGGGCTGTCAGAGGTTACAGAGGGACATTGATAGGATGCAAAACTGGGTTAAGAAGTGGCAGATAGAGTTCAACCCAGATAAGCATGAGGAGGTTCATTTTGGTAGGTCAAATATGATGAAGGAATATCGTATTAATGGTAAGACTCTTGGGAGTGTGGAGGATCAGAGGGATCCTAGGGTCCGAGTCCATAGGACACTCAAAGCTACTGCACAGGTTGACTCTGTGGTTAAGAAAGCATGTGGTGCATTGGCCTTCATCAATCATGGGATTGAGTTTAAGAGCCGAGAGGTAATGTTGCAGCTATATAGGACCCTGGTCAGACCCCCCTTGGAGTACTGTGCTCAGTTCTGGTTGCCTCACTACAGGAAGGATGTGGAAACCACAGAAGGGGTGCAGAGGAGATTTACAAGGATGTTGCCTGGATTGGGGAGCATGCCTTATGAGAATAGGTTGAGTGAACTCGGCCTTTTGTCCTTGGAATGACGGAGGATGAGAGGTGACCTGATAGAGGTGTATAAGATGATGAGAGGCATTGATCGTGTGGATAGTCAGAGGCTTTTTCCCCAGGGCTGAGATGGCTAGCATGAGAGGGCGCAGTTTTAACATATTTGGAAATAGGTATAGAGGGGATGTCATGGATAAGTTTTTTACGCAGAGACTGGTGAGTGTGTGGAATGGGCCACTGGTGACAGTGGTGCAGACAGATACGATAGGGTCTTTTACCATAGAAACCATAGAAACTACAGCACAGAAACAGGCCTTTTGGCCCTTCTTGGCTGTGCCAAACCATTTTCTGCCTAGTCCCACTGACCTGCACACGGACCATATCCCTCCATACACCTCCCATCCATGTATCTGTCCAATTTATTCTTAAATGTTAAAAAAGAACCCGCATTTACCACCTCATCTGGCAGCTCATTCCATACTCCCACCACTCTCTGTGTGAAGAAGCCCCCTCTAAGGTTCCCATTAAACTTTTCCCCTCTCACCCTTAACCCATGTCCTCTGGTTTTTTCTCCCCTTGCCTCAGTGGAAAAAGTCTGCTTGCATTCACTCTATCTATACCCATCATAATTTCATATACCTCTATCAAATCTCCCTTCATTCTTCTATGCTCCAGGGAATAAAGTCCTAACCTATTCAACCTTTCTCTGTAACTGAGTTTCTCAAGTCCTGGCAACATCCTTGTAAACCTTCTCTGTACTCTTTCAACCTTATTTATATCCTTCCTGTAATTTGGTGACCAAAACTGAACACAATACTCCAGATTCAGCCTCACCAATGCCTTATACAACCTCATCATAACATTCCAGCTCTTATACTCAATACTTTGATTAATAAAGGCCAATGTACCAAAAGCTCTTTTTACGACCCTATCTACTTGTGACGCCACTTTTAGGGAATTTTGTATCTGTATTCCCAGATCCCTCTGTTCTACTGCACTCCTCTACGTGCAATACCTCACACTTGTCTGTATTAAACTCCATCTGCCATTTTTCAGCCCATTTTTCCAGCTGGTCCAAGTCCCTCTGCAGGCTCTGAAAACCTTCCTCACTGTCTACTACACCTCCAATCTTTGTATCATCAGCAAATTTGCTGATCCAATTTACCACATTATCATCCAGATCATTGATATAGATGACAAAAAACAATGGACCCAGCACTGATCCCTGTGGCACACCACTAGTCACAGGCCTCCACTCAGAGAAGCAATTCTCTACCACCACTCTTTGGCTTCTTCCATTGAGCCAATGTCTAATCCAATTTACCACCTCTCCATGTATACCTAGCGACTGAATTTTCCTAACTAACCTCCCATGCGGGACCTTGTCAAAGGCCTTACTGAAATCCATGTAGACAATATCCACTGCCTTCCCTTCATCCACTTTCCTGGTAACCTCCTCGAAAAGCTCCAATAGATTGGTCAAACATGACCTACCACGCACAAAGCCATGTTGACTCTCCCTAATAAGTCCCTGTCTATCCAAATGCTTGTAGATTCCGTCTCTTAGTACTCCCTCCAATAACTTACCTACTACCGACATTAAACTCACCGGCCTATAATTTCCCGGATTACTTTTCGATCCTTTTTTAAACAGCGGAACAACATGAGCCACTCTCCAATCCTCCGGCACCTCACCCGTAGACAGCGACATTTTAAATATTTCTGCCAGGGCCCCGGCAATTTCAACACTAGTCTCCTTCAAGGTCCGAGGGAACACTCTGTCAGGTCCTGGGGATTTATACACTTTAATTTTCCTCAAGACAGCAAGCACCTCCTCCTTTTCAATCTGTACAGTTTCCATGATCTCACTACTTGATTCCCTCAATTCCATAGACTTCATGCCAGTTTCCTTATTAAATACAGACGCAAAAAACCTATTTAAGATCTCCCCCATTTCCTTTGGTTCCGCACATAGCCGACCACTCTGATCTTCAAGAGGACCAATTTTATCCCTTACAATCCTTTTGCTCTTAATATACCTGTAAAAGCTCTTTGGATTATCCTTCACTTTGACTGCCAAGGCAACCTCATGTCTTCTTTTAGCCCTCCTGATTACTTTCTTAAGTATTTTCTTGCACTTCTTATACTCCTCAAGCACCCGATTTACTCCCTGTTTCCTATACATTTCATGGAACTCCCTCTTCTTCTTTATCAGAGTTGCAATATCCCTTGAGGATCAAGGTTCCTTATTCCTATTCAATTTGCCTTTAATCTTGACAGGAACATACAAACTCTGCACTCTCAAAATTTCCCCTTTGAAGGCTTCCCACCTACCAATCACATCTTTTCCAGAGAACAACCTGTCCCAATCCACGCTTTTTAGATCCTTTCTCATTTCTTCAAATTTGGCCTTCTTCCAGTTCAGAACCTCAACCCTAGGACCAGATCTATCCTTGTCCATGATCAAATTGAAACTAATGGTGTTATGATCACTGGAACCAAAGTGCTCCCCTACACAGACTTCTGTCACTTGTCTTAACTCGTTTCCTAACAGGAGATCCAGTATTGCATCCCCTCTGGTTGGTCCCTCTATATACTGATTTAGAAAACTTTCCTGAACATATTTTACAAACTCTAAACCATCTAGACCCCTAACAGTATGGGAGTTCCAATCAATGTATGGAAAATTAAAATCCCCTACCACCACAACTTTATGTTTCCTTCAGTTGCCTGCTATCTCTCTGAGACTCTTGGATAGGTACATGGAGCTTAGAAAAATAGAGGGCTATGGGTAACCCGAGGTAATTTATAAGGTAAGGACATGTTTGGCTCGGCTTTGTGGTCCAAAGGGCCTGTATTGGGCTGTAGGTTTTCTATGTTTCTATGACCAGTTTTCTCATTGTCCTGTGTATTGACATCTGACCTGTTTACACCACTGCACTGTGTGCTGACCTCTGACCTGCTTGAACCCCTGTCCTGTGTACTGACATCTGACTTAATTACACCACTGTCCTGTGTACTGACCTCTGGCCTGCTTGCATCCCTGTGCTATGTTCTGACCTTTGCCCTGTCTTCTCACTGCACTGTGTACTGACCTCTGACCTGTTTACACCCATCCTGTGTATTGACCTCTGTTCTGTTTACATCTGTCCTGTGTGCTGACTTCTGACCTTTTTGCACCCCATCCTCTGTATTGAGGTCCAACTGGTTTACATTCCTGTCCTGTGTACTGACCTCTGAGCTGTTTACACCGCTGTCTAATGTACTGATCTCTGGCCTGTTTCTAACCTGGATAAGGGAAACAAAGAAGAACTTACTTATACAAGGAGCGACTGGAGACCGACTCTGCTGGTAACCCTTGGCACACCGGTTACATGTGATGCCTGTCACGCCATCCTTACACGGACACTGTCCTGTTGTTTGATTGCATGTTTTACCAGCAGCTCCAACGGGGTGACAGTCACAGGCTGTGGAGCAAAGGAAGGTCACAAATTATTTGAAGTCGATAAATACAAACACTTGGGAAGTCAAATGGTGTGGCTGACCAGGGCAAACCGATCCATCACATCTTTTCTTTAAATCTGTTTCTGAGTAAAGGAATCATACATAATTTTAAAAGTGCCCAAAGGCAGGTCAAGTAAACCTTTACACAGGGTCTCTAATTCGAACAGTGCAGCACAAAGACAGGCTCTTCTGTGCACCTACTAAATTAATCATCTATTGGCCATCTGAACTCATCCCTTCATTTGCCTATCCAAAAGCCTCAAACCTTTATTGTATATTCCTCCACCAGTATCCCAGGCACCAACCACTCTCTCTGTAAACAGACTTACTCCACGCATCTCCTTTTGATTTACCCCATCTCACCTTAAATACATGCCTTCTGGTATGAGACATTGCAACCCTGAATAAAAGATACCCATTGTCTGCTCTATCTATAATCTCATAATCTTATAAACATCTATCAGATCTCTCCTCAGCTTCCGCCACTCCAGAAAAAGGAACCCAGCCTCTAACTTCTCCTTGCAGCACAGGCCTCTAATCCAGGTAAACCTCTTCTGCACCCTCTTCCCAAGTCTCCACATCTTTCCTATAACAGGATGCCCAGAACTGAATAATACTCCGATGTGGCCCAACTGGAGTTTTATAAAGCTGCAAAAGAACTTCCCAACTCTTGAACTAATTTCCTTGAGTAATAAAGGCAAACATGAGAACCAGAGTTATAGAGCAGATAGTGGAGAGGTTGTGGGGAAAGATGCTGTTAAATCTATTTATAAAGTCAGAAAATGCAATGTTGAACATGGTGGGATTAATGTCCTGTGTTGTGTAAATTTTGATGCAAGCAGTATTTTGGGAAAAGCAGATGAGCTGGGGGCCTAGGTCAGCACATGAATTTATGACATTGTGGCCATTAGTGCTTGCGTGAAGGAGGGGCAGGACTGGCAGCTTCAGACATGATAGAAAGGGAGGGATTAAAGGGGGATGGGTGGCATTGCTAGTCAGGGAAAATGTCACAGTCAGTCAGGACAGACTGGAGAGCTTGTCTAGTGACGATTTATGGGTGAAATTGAGGAATAAGAAAGGGATGACCATGTTAGTGGGATTATATTATTGACCACCCAACAGTCAGGGGCATTTAGAGGAGCAAATTTATAGAAAGATTGCAGACTATATCATGAAAAATAAGGTTGACATAGTAGGTGGATTTAACTTTCTGCATATTGACTGGGACTCTGTACTGCAAAAGGACTAGATGGGATCAAGTTTGTCAAGTGTGTCAATCGAGTTTCCTTGATTAGTATGTAAAAATCCCAATGACAGAGTGTGTGAAAATAGATGTCGTATTAGGGAATGAGGCAGGGCCTGGCAAATGTGGATTGGGACAGGTTGTTTTCTTGTAAAGGTGCACTAGGTAAGTGGGAGGTCTGCAAAAATGAAACTTTGAGATTACAGAGTTTGTATGTTCCTGTCAGAGTAAAAGGCAAGGATAATAGGTTTAGGGAACCTTGCTTTAATGAGGCCTTGATTAGGAAGGAGGTGTATAGCAGGTAAAGGCAGGTAGGAACAAATGAGGTACTTGAGGAGTATAAGAAATGCAAGAGAAATTCAGAATCGGAATCAGATTTAGAAATAGAGAATAAAACTGAGTTACATTAAGTATATCTGTCTATTTAATAGTTAATTTAAAATAAGTTGTGTAAAGTAACAGAAATTTAATAAGTAGTGAGGTAGTGTTCATGGGTTCAATATCTGTATTGGAATCGTATGGCCAAGGGGAAGAAGCTGTTCCTGAGTCACAGAGTGTTTTTCTTCAGGCTCCTGTACCTCATTCCTCATGGTAACACTGTGAAGAGGCACGTCTCGGGTGCTGGCGATCCTCGATGATGGACGCTGCCTTCCTAAGGCACTGCTCATTTCCAATGGTGATAGTGTGAACAGGGCATGTCTGAGGTGGTGACAATCCTTAATGATGGACGCTGTCTTCCTAAGGCACTGCTCCTTGAAGATGTCTTGGATACTATGGAGGCTGGTACCCATGATACAGCTGACTCGTTTGCCAAGTTTCTGCAACCTATTTGGATCTATTGCAGTAGACCCCACCCCTCACCACCTCCCCCCACCATCCCAGACGGTGATGCAGACGGATACCAGCAGAGCGAACAGAAGTTGCTCCAGAAGACAAGGTGAAGGAGAATCCTAAAGAATTCTACAGATGTATTATACTTTATACTTTATTGCCGCCAAACAGTTGATACTAGAATGTACAATCATCACAACGATATTTGATTCTGCGCTTTCTGCTCCCTGGATTACAAATATTAAATATTAAAAATAGTAAAAATTAGTAAATATTAAAAATTTAAATGATAAATCATAAATAGAAAATAGAAAAATGGAAAGTGAGGTAGTGCAAAAAAAACGAGAGGCAGGTCCGGATATTTGGAGGGTACGGCCCAGATCCGGGTCAGGATCCGTTCAGCAGTCTTATCACAGTTGGAAAGGAGCTGTTCCCAAATCTGGGCATACGAGTCTTGAAGCTCCTGAGCCTTCTCCTGGAGGGAAGAGGGACGAAAAGTGTGTTGGCTGGGTGGGTCGTGTCCTCGATTATCCTGGCAGCACTGAGAGCAAAAGGGTAGCAAGGGACAAAGCTGGTCCTCTGTAACATCAGAATGGTAATCTAAGCATGGAGCTGAAAGAGATGGGGGAGATCTTCAATGGATTTTTTGCATCTATATTTAATCAGGAGATGGACTGCATCTATAGAAGTGAGGCAAAGAAGGAGGGAGTTGATGGACTGTAGACAGAAACAGAGCAGGAGGTACCCACTATCTTGAGGCAAGTTGAGGTGAATGAATTCCCAGGGCCTGACAGGTGTTTTCTCAGACCCAGGGACCCAGTAGGAGGCAGGTAGAGAAATTGCAGGAGCCCTAGCAGACGATAGTTAAAACATCTTTAGCCACAGGACTGGAGGATAGCTAAGATTCTTCTACTAAGATTCTTCTGTTGTTTTAGAAACGTTCAGGGAATAAGCTGGAAAATTACAGGCCGGTGAGCCTGACATCAGTAGTGTGTAAGTTATCCTAAAGTAGCAGATTTATAAATTCAAAGTACAAAGTAAATTTATTATCAAAGATCATATATGCCACCATATACAACTCTGATTCATTTTCTTGTGGGCATACTCAATAAGTCCTTGAAAGTGAGTCCGTAGATATGGACTGTTACCTGTCCAGTCAGCATGATGTAATTCTCTTCTGAGCATTGGGTAATTATCTCGTGATGGGCATGATGTAATTGTCTCATGATAGCGGGGTGATGTGATGTTACGTGATGGCATGTTCCAGCCGGTATAAAGGGGAAACCGTAGTTTGTTGTGTAGGTGTTTTGTTGGGGAGTCACAGTCGGTGGTTACACAATTGCAGGAGGAGAGAGAGAGAGAGGGAGTGAAGATTGCAGGGTTCAAACGAACCCTAAGGATTGGGGTTAATCAGCAGCATTCGGCGCATTTCGGGGGTGACTAACACTTGGTACAATCCATACATGGCACGCAATTTTGTTAACCCTTACATGGTTTGGGGGTTGTGCAGTGACCACTTCAGTGAAAGGTCAGTTACTTTGAGAAAACTCACCCTTCGTAGTATCTTTGGAAAAAGGTATTTCTCGACTGGAAATCTGCATCCGCAGTTTCGTCTATGCTTCAGGAATCAATCGAAGGGTTCGGGAAGTCTCTCTTCTCATTTATTTTATAAATCATATGGACTTATTAAACTACCACCTTAAAACTGTGCTTAAGTCAGATCTGCTAAAAATTGTCTTTAAGTTTGACTGTTTGATAACTATAGACACATAACGCTGTTAACTTCGGTTTAAGTAAGTCGTTTGTTTACTTTTCGATGTTTTTGAGCAGAGGTTAATACATTTCGTTGTTTATTTATACAAACACGACTCAATTTCATATCTATTGCTGCTGGTACATAACAGGACCAATCACGAACAAGAGAAAATCTGCAGATGCTGGAAATCAAAGCAACACACACAAAATGCTGGAGGAACTCAGCAGGCCAGGCAGCATCTATAGAAAAGAGTAAACAGTCAACGTTTCAAGACACTTCATCAGGATGGAAGAAAAGGGAGAGTAGGAGTCAGAGCTAGAAGGTGGGGAGAGGGGAGGAAGAAACCCAAGGTGATAGGTGAAACTGGGAGGTGTGAAGTAAAGAGCTGGGAATTTGCAGATGCATTGAGGCCACTATCAGATTGGAAGAGCAGCACCTTATATTCTGTCTGGGTAGCCGTCAACTGATGGCATGAACATCGATTTCTCTAACTTCTGGTAATGCCCCTCCTTCCTCCTCCATTCCCCATTCCCTTTTCCCTCTCACCTTATCTGCTTATCACCTCCCTCCAGTGCTCTTCCTCCTTTTCTTTCTTCCACGGACTTCGGTCCTCTCCTATCAGATTCTCCCTTTTCCAGCCCCGTATCTCTTTCACCAATCAACTTCCCAGCTCTTTACCTCACCCCTCCTCCTCCCGGTTTCACCTCTCACCTTGTGCTTCTTCCTCTGCTCCCCCTATCTTCTAGCAGTGATACCTCGTCTTTTTTCCTTCAGTCCTGACAAAGGGTCTCGGCCTGAAACATCAACTGTACTCTTTTCCACAGATGCTGCCTAGCCTGTTGAGTTCCTCTGGTATTTTGTGTCTGTTCTGTAGGTTGTGGGAATATTTCAATGATAGGGCAAGTGAAACATAGAAACACAGAAAACCTACAAAGCTGTGGTGAACATGTCCTTACCTTAGAAATTACCTTGGGTTACGCATTGCCTTTCTTTTTCTAAGCTCCAGGTACCAATCCAGCAGTCTCTTAAAGGATCCTATTATATCCATCTCATGCTAGCCACTTCAGCCCTGGGAAAAAGCCTCTGACTATCCACACGATCAGTGGCTCTCATCATCTTATACACCTTTATCAGGTCACTTCTTTCCTCTGTCGCTCCAAGGAAAAAAGGCCGAGTTCACTCAACCTATTCTCATAAGGCATGCGCCCCAATTAGGCAACATCTTTGTAGATCTCCTCTGCACCTTTTCTATGGTTTCCACATCCTTCCTGTAGTGAGGCGACCAGAACTGAGCACAGTACTCCAAATGGGGTCTGACCAGGGTCCTATATAGCTGCAACATTACCTCTCGGCTCCTAAACTCAGTCCCACGACTGATGAAGGTCAATGCACTGTATGCTTTCTTAACCACAAAGTTAACCTGCGCAGCAGCTTTGAGTGTCCTATAGGCTCAGACCCCAAGATCCCTCTGATCCTCCACACTGCCAAGCGTCTTACCATTAATACTATATTCTGCCATCATATTTGACCTACCAACATGAACCACTTCACACTTATCTGGGTTGAACTCCATCTGCCACTTCTCAGCCTAGTTTTGCATCCTATCAATGTCCTGCTGTAACCTCTGACAGCCCTCCACACTATCCACAACACCTCCAACCTTTGTGTCATCAAAGTGAAGTTGAATGAAATTATCCCCTTTGGTTTAAGAGCTTAATTGTTGAGGGGCAGCAACTGTTTCTGAACTTGGTGGTGCATGTCCTGAGGTTCCTGTACCCTGTTCCCGATGGCAGCAGTGAGAAGAGAGCATGACCTGGTTGGTGGGGGTTCCTGATGATGGGTGCTGCCTTCTGCTGACAATGCTTCATGTAGCTGTGCTCAGTGGTGGGGAGGGCTTTACCTGTGATGGACTGGGCCATATCCACTACTTTTTGTAGGATTTTCTGTTGAAGGGCATTTGTGTTTCCATACCAGGCTGTGATGCAGCTAGTCAATATAATAGTTTGTCGATGTTTTAGCTATCATGCTGAATCTTCACAAACTCCTAAGGAAGTAGAAACGCTGCTGTGCTTTCTTCATAAATGTTCTTACATGCTGGGACCAGGACAGGTCTTCCAAAATGATAACACCAAGGAATTTAAAGTTGCTGACTTTAAATTGGATAGAAGGGGACTTAGGAGATTTAGTCAACATGGTTTTGAGTGTGGTAGGTCATGTCTGATCAATCTCATAGAGTTTTTCAAGGAAGTTACCAGGAAAGTGGATGAAAGCAAGGCAGTGGTTGTTGTCTACATGGACTTTAGCAAGGCATTTGACAAAGCCCCACATAGGACATTGAAATAATTAATTGGATTAGACATTTACTTTGTGGAGGAAACTAGAGAGTGGTGGTAGATGGCTTCCTCCCTGACTGGATGCCTGTGACTAGTGGTGTGCTGCAGGGATTGGCGCTGGGTCTGTTGTTCGCCACCTATATCAATGATCTGGATGATAATGTGGTTGACTGGATCAGCAAATTTGTGGATGACACTACGACTAGGAGTGACAGTGAGGAAGGCTGTCATGGCTTGCAGCAAGATCTGGACCAGCTGGAAAAATGGGCTGAAAAATGGCTGATGGAGTTTCATGCAGACAGGTGAGAGGTATTGCACTTTGGGAATGTGGTAGAATGTGGGATCGGGAATTTATTGAATGTGGTGTCATAGGTGGATAGGGTTGTAAAGAAAGCTTTTGGTACATTGGCCTTCATAAATCAATGTATTGAGTACAGGAGTTGGGATATTATGCTGAAATTGTATATGATGTTGGTAAGGCCTAATTTTTGAGTACTGTGTGCAGTTTTGGTCACCTACCGATAGGAAAGATGTAAATAAGGTTGAAAGCGTGCAGAAACCTTTATAAGAATGTTGTCAGGACTTGAGGACCTGGGTTACAGGGAAAAATTGAATAGGTTAAGGTTTTCAAAGTTAAAAATTCAAAGTAAAATTTATTATCAGAGTATTATCCATCAGCGACCACTCGTAGTCGAGTATGGTTCTTCTCCTGGTGGTTCATCTGGTCACTTGCGGGTCCTGCGATGACTGAAGAGGCCAATCCATGATCCACAAGTCTCAAAGCAGTGTTGGCTGGTGTAGGTCATTGAAGTGTTGGTGGATGTGGCTGGCTGGGCCTTTCTCAGTCTCGACGGCACAGTAGAGCTATTCTCCGAGCTGTGCAGTCCCCTCACATAGACAGTCCTACAGCTTTTCCTATCCTGTGCTAATTTCTCCCATCCATTCAGGCTGATGTGACACTTCTTCAGATGGGGCTTGATATTGTCCTTGAACCACATTTTCGGCCCTCCAGGGGTTCACTTTGCATCCTTGAGTTGGCCGAACAGGAATTGTTTAGGGAGATGGGAGTCAGGCATACAGGGGATGTGGCCGATCCATTGCAATTGGCGTTGAGACATGACTATGGCTATGGAGTTAATGTTATCTTCCTCCAGGATGCTGGAGTTACTATGCCTGTTTTTACAGCTACCTTTCAGAATCTTTCAGAAGCGTCTTTGATGATAAGTTTCTAGGGATGTTATGTGCCTGTAGTATATTGTTCATGACTGCACTCCATACAGCAAGGAGGGAAGGACTATAGCTTTATAGACCAGAAGCTTGGTGTTTGGGTGCCTAGAGGAATATCTCAAGATCCTGCAGCTCTTACTCAATGATGAATGCATCAGCAGTTCTTCAGGTTGAGACCGGAGGCAAACAAGGGTGCATCATTGTTCCAACTCTGTTTGTTGTTTTCATTGCGACTATTCTTCACCTCACAGGCCAAGAACTCCCACAAGGAGTACAGATTCTCTATAGGACAGAAGGGGGGCTCTTTAACCTTAACAGGCTCAAGGCAAAGAGCAAGGTGTCAACTACTTCTATCATGGAGCTCCGATATGCAGATGACAAGCCATCGTAGCTCACTCGGAGGAGGATCTGCTGTGCATAATGGATGATTTTGCCAGAGAATACAGGCTTCTGGGACTTGATCTAAACATCAGGAAATACCAAGTATTGCACCAACCTGCACAAGATCAAGCTTCCAAACCTCCAACCAACCAAGTTGACAACATTCCCTTGGGGAACACTGAAAAGCCATAATCAGAGTACATACCTGTCACCACATGCAACCCTGAGATTCTTTTCCTGTGGGCATACATAGCATATCCATAGGACAGTGTCGCTCCAAAGAAAAGAGGCCAAGTCCACTCAACCTATTCTCATAAGGCATGCTCACCAATCCAGGCAACAACCTTGTAAATCTCCTCTGCACCCTTTCTATGATCTCCACGTCCATTCTGTAGTGAGGTGACCAGAACTGAGCACAGTGCTCCAAGTGGGGTCTGACCATGGTCTTATATAGCTGCAACATTACCTCTCGGCTCTTAAACTAAATCACACGATTGATGAAGGCCAATGCACCGTATGCTTTCTTAACCACAGAGTCAACCTGCGTAGCAGCTTTGAGTGTCCTATGGACTCAGACCCCAAGATCTCTCTGATCCTCCACATTGCCAAGAGTCTTACCATTAACGTGTGTTGGGCACGTGGCCAAGTGGTTAAGGCATTCATCTAGTTACCTCAAGGTCGCTAGTTCGAGCCTCAGCTGTGGCAGCATGTTTGTGCCCTTGAGCAAGGCACTTAATCACACATTGCTCTAGTCTGTGCGAGGAGTGGCGCCCCACACAGACTTCCAATCTGCGCCTTCTAAGGCATGAAAATGCCCGACGCAGGCCTCTCATGGTCTGAGTCGATGTCCCTCCCTTACCATTAATGCTATATTCTGCCATCATATTTGACCTACTGAAATGAACCACCTCACACTTATCTGAGTTGAACACAATTGCCACTTCTCAGCCCAGTTTTGCATCCTATCAATGTCCCACTGTAACCTCTGACAGCCCTCCACACTTTCCACAACACCCCCAACCTTTGTGTCATCAGCAAATTTACTAACCCATCCGTCCACTTCCTCATCCAGGTCATTTATAAAAATCATGAAGAGTAGGGGTCCCAGAACAGATCCCTGAGGCACACCACTAGTCACCGACCTCCATGCAGAATATGACCCATCTACAACCACTCTTTTCCTTCTGTGGGCAAGCCATTCCTGGATCCATAAAGCAATATCCCCTTGGATCCCATGCCTCCTTACTTTCTCAATAAGCCTTGCATGGGGTACCTTATCAAATGCCTTGCTAAAATCCATATACGCTGCATATACTGCTCTTCCTTCATCGATGTGTTTAGTCATATTCTCAAAAAATTCAATCAAGCTCATCAGGCACGACCTGCCTTTGACAAACCCATGCGGACTATTCCTAATCATATTATGCCTCTCCAAATGTTCAGAAATCCTGCCTCTCAGGATCTTCTCCATCAACTTACCAACCATTGAAGTAAGACTCACTAGTCTATAATTTCCTGGGCTACTCCCTTTCTTGAATAAGAGAACAACATTCGCATCCCTCCAATCCTCCAGAACCTCTCCCGCCCTCATTGATGATGCAAAGATCATCGCCAGAGGCTCAGCAATCTCCTCCCTCGCTTCCCACAGTAGCCTGGGGTTAATCCCGTCCAGTTCCAGTGACTTATCCAACTTGATGCTTTCCAAAAACTCCAGCACATCCTCTTTCTTAATATCTACATGCTCAAGCTTTTTAGTCCGCTGCAAGTCATCCCTACAATCACCAAGATCCTTTTCTGTAGTGAATACTGAAGCAAAGTATTCATTAAGTACCTCTGCTATCTCCTCCGGTTCCATACACACTTTTCCACTGTCACACTTGATTGGTCCTATTCTGTCACGTCTTATCCTCTTGCACTTAACATCCTTGTAGTATGCCTTGGGGTTTTCCTTAATCCTGTCCGCTAAGGCCTTCTCCTGGCCGCTTCTGTCTCTCCTAATTTCTTTCTTGAGCTCCTTCCTGCTAGCCTTATAATCTTCTAGCTGTCTATCATTACCTAGCTTGCTGAACCTTTCGTAAGCTCTTCTTTTCTTCTTGACTAGATTTACAACAGCCTTTATACACCATGGTTCCTGTACCCTACCATCCTTTCCCTATCTCATTGGAACATACCTACACAGAAACACCATGCAAATATCCCCTGAACACTTGCCACATTTCGTCCGTATGTTTCCCTGAGAACATCTGTTTCCAAATTATGCTTCCAAGTTCCTGCCTGATAGCCTCATATTTCCCCTTACTCCAATTAAACGTTTCCCTAACTTGTCTGTTCCTATCCTTCTCCAATGCTATGGTAAAGGAGATAGAATTGTGATCAATGTCTCCAAAATGCTCTCCTACTGAGAGACCTGACACCTGACCAGGTTCATTTCCCAATACCAGATCAAGTACAGCCTCTCCTCTTGTAGACTTATTTACAGAAACTTTCCTGAACACACCTAACAAACTTCACCCATCTAAACCCCTCACGCTAGGGAGATGCCAATCAATATTTGGGAAATTTAAATCTCCCACCACAACAATACTGTTATTATTACACCTTTTCAGAATTGGTCTCCCTATCTGCTCCTCGATGTCCCTGTTACTATTAGATTAAAGATAAGATTAAAGTCCGTCACGAGCCTTGTGGCCCATCAGGCTGGTTCTTATGCCGGTTTCCGTGGCGTGAAGCGACTGAGAGTATGAGACTCCCCCCGGATAGGACGCCAGTCTATCGCGAGGATAACCCCCAGCATTTTTGCCGGTACTCATTCTCAGCTGGGTAGACTGGAGCATTGTGTGGTTAAGTGCTTTGCTCAAGGACACAACATGCTGCCTCGGCCATTATTAGTATTACTATTAGGTGGTTTATTAAAAAACACCCAATAGAGTTATTGACCCCTTCCTATTCCTAACTTCCACCAACAGAGACTCCGTAGACAACCCCTCCAAGACTTCCTCCTTTTCTACAGCTGTGATACTATCTCTGATCAACAGTGCTGCACCCCACCTCTTTTGCCTCCCTCCCTATCCCTTCTGAAACATCTAAAGCCTGACACTTGAAGTAGCCATTCCTGCCCCTGCACCATCTTTGGTCTTATTGACGTCGAGTGAGAGGTTGTTGTTATTACACCACTCAGCTAAGTTTTCAGTCTCTCTCCTGTGTGCTGATTCTTCACCCCCTTTGATACAGCCCACAAGTGGTGTCATCAGTAACCTTGTATATGGTGTTGAAGCTGTACTTAGCCACATAGTCATATGTGTAAATCGAGTAGAGCAGGGGCTAAGTACAGATCCCTGAGGTGCTCCTGTGCTAATGCAGATTCTGCAGAAGATGTTTTTGCCAATTTGAACTGACTGGGGTCTACAAGTGAGAAAATCCAGGATCCAATTGCACAAGGGGGCATTGAGTCCCAGATCTTGGAGATTAGTTTTGAGGGGATGATGGTGTTAAATGCTGTAATCAATAAAGAACATCCTGATGCACACACCTTTGCTGTCCAGATGTTGCAGGGTTGTGTGAAGAATCAAGGAGATCACATCTGCTGTAGTGCTGTTGCTTCTGTAGGTGAATTGGAGCAGATCCAAGTCACCATTCAGACAGGAGCTTATATGCTTCAACATCACCCTCTCAAAGCACTTCATCACTGTGGTTGCTAGTGCTATTGGGTGATAGTCATCTAGACAGGTTGCCACACTTTTCTTGGGCACCGGTAGCATTGAAGCCTGCTTGAAGCAGTTGAGTACTACACACTGCCAGAGCGAAAGGATGAAAATATTCATGAATACACCAGCTAGTTGGCCAGCACAGGTTGTCAGTATTTGGCCAGGTACTCCGTCTGGACCAGGTTCTTTCGTTGGATTACTCTCTTGAAGGCAGCCCGCATGACAACTTCAGATTCTGAGATCAAAGGATTATTGGGAGACAAGGGGATGGTTCCTCCCTGTTCTGGTGGTCAAAGGGAGCATAGAAGGCATTGAGCTCATCTGGAGGCAAAGCTCTGCTGTTCCCTGTGGCGTTAAATTTAACTTTGTAGGAGGTTACAGCATTTTAACCCTGCTAAAGCTGTCGAGCATCCCTCGTTGAATCCAGTCTAGTCCAGAATCTCCACTTCACCTGGGCGATTGCTTTCTGGAGATCATACCTCCTGCACCTCTTGTAGCACTTCACATCTCCTAACTTGAATGCCTTTGATCAGGCTTTCAGCAGGTCCCGTATTTCATTGTTCATCCAGGGCTTCTGATTGGGGAAAACCCTGAATGATTTCATGGAACAAACTCATCCATAGCTGCTTTAACAAAGTCTGTAATGACCCTGATCATTCAGGTCCTCAGATGAGTTCTTGAACACGGCCAGTCCATTGACTCAAAACAATCCTGTAACCATTCCTCAGCCTCCGCGAACACCTCCTGGTTGTCTTGATCTCTGGAGCAATACTCTTTCGGCTCTGTCTGTACGCAGGTAGCAGGAGCCCAGCCAAATGACCCGACTGGCCAAAGTGCGGTCTCTGGAAGGAACGACAGACGTTCCTTATCGTAATGTCACAGTGATCTAGTGTGTTGGGACCTCTGGTGTAACAGGGTGCATGCTGGTGATAATTGGGCAGGGTTTTCTTCAAACAGGCTTGGTTAAAGTTGCGAACTATAATTTGAAATGCGTCGGGATGGGCTGTTTTTTGTTTACAGACAATTGTGTAGTTTCGCGAATGCTTGCTTATAAACCACTGGTGGCACGTAAACTGCAGTCAGAATCATGAATAAGAATCTCGAGGCAAATAGAAAAGACTACATTTAATCATTAGTTGTTCTAAGCCAGGGGAACAAAAAGTCAACGTAACCCCAATGTCCATGCATGAATGAGAAATGACTAAAAAGCAGACACTGCCTCTTTCCTTACTAGAACTTAAGGTTCAATGCATTCTGAAAATTGTAAAACCTTCAGGTCTAATAGCTTCTTCTGGCATGTTCGCTGTTAACCAAGTCTCAATGCAACAAACAACTGAGGCCTGCCTCTGATACAGCAGCCTTGCCCTGAGATGGTCCATCTTATTTTCAAGTGACTGCACATTCGCTGACAAGATGGTAGGCAGAGGAGGTTTCTGACCAAAAGAGCATAAGACCATAAGATATAGGGGCAGAAGTAGGCCATTCAGCCCATCGAGTCTACTCCACCATTCAGTCGTGGGCTGATCCAATTCTTCCAGTTATCCCCACTCCCCTGCCTTCTCCCCATACCCTTTGATGCCCTGGCTAATCAAGAACCTATCTATCTCTGCCTTAAATGCACCCAATGACTTGGCCTCCACAGCCTCTCGTGGAAACAAATTGCACAAATTCACCACTCTTCGGCTAATGAAATTTTTCCACATTTTGAATGGACGCTCCTCTATCCTGAGGCCGTGCCCTCTTGTCCTAGATGCTCCCACCATGGGAAACATCCTTTCCACATCTACTCTGTCTAGGCCTTTCAACATTCAAAAGGTTTCAATGAGATCCCCTCTCATCCTTCTGAATTCCAGTGAGTACAGACCCAGAGCCATCAAACGTTCTTTCTATGATAACCCTTTCATTCCTGGAATCATCCTTGTGAACCTCTTCTGGACCCTCTCCAATGCCAGTAAATCTTTTCTAAGATGAGGGGCCCAAAACTGTTCACAATACGCAATAAAGCCTCAGCATCATATCCTTGCTCTTGTATTCTAGACCCCTTGAAATGAATGCTAACATTGCATTTGCCTTCCTCACTACCAATAAAATATGCAAGTTAACCTTTAGGGTGTTCTGCACAAGGACTCCCAGGTCCTTTTGCATCTCAGATTTTTGGATTTTCTCCCCATTTAGAAAATAGTCTGCACATTTATTTCTACTATCAAAGTGCATGACCAAGCATTTTCCAACATTGTATTTCATTTGCCATTTTCTTGCCCATTCTCCTAATCCGTCTAAGTCCTTCTGTTTCCTCAACACTACCTACCCCTCCACCAATCTTCGTATCATCTGCAAAATTGGCAATAAAGTCCTTTATTCCATCATCTAAATAATTTATATACAGCACACAAATAAGTGGACCCAACACCGACCCCTGCGGAACACCACTAGTCACTGGCAGCCTAACAGAAAAAGATCCTTTTATTCCCACTCGCTGCCTCCTCCCAATCAGCCAATGCTCTAACCATGTTAGTAACTTTCCTGTAATACCATGGACCCTTAACTTGGTAAGCAGCCTCATGTGTGGCACCTTGTCAAAGGCCTTCTGAAAATCCAAATATACAACATCCACTGCATTCCTTTTATCTATCCTGCTTGTAATCTCCTCAAAGAATTCTAACAGGTTCGTCAGGCAGGGTTTTTCCTGAAGGAAACCATGCTGACTTTGTACCATCTTGTGCTGTGTCACCAAGTACTCCATCATCTCATCCTTAACAATTGACTCTAACATCTTCCCAATCACGGAGATCAGGCTAACTGGTCTATAATTTCCTTTCTGCTGCCCTCCTCCTTTCTTAAAGAGTGGAGTGACATTTGCAATTTTCCAATCCTCTGGCACCACGCCAGAGTCCAATGATTTTGAAAGATCATTACTAATGCCTCCACAATCTCTAACACTACTTCTTTCAGAACCCTAGGGTACAGTTCATCTGGTCTGGGTGGCTATGTACCTTTAGGTCTTTCAGCTTTTTGAGGACCTTCTCTCTTATAATAGTAACTGCACCCACTTCTCTTCTTTCACAAACTACAACATCAGGCATACTGCTATTGTCTTCCACAGTGAAGACTGATGCAAAATACTCATTTAGTTCATCAGTCATCTCCTTGTCCCTCGTTATTATTTCTCCTGCCTCATTTTCTAGCAGTCCTATATCCACTCTCATTTCTCTTTTCTTTTTAACATTCTGGAAAAAAATGTTGACTATCCACTTTGATATTTGCTGGCTTGCTTTCATATTTCATCTTTTCCCTTCTAATTATATTTTTAGTTGCTCTCTGTAGGTTTTTAGAAACTTCCCAATCCTCTATCTTCCCACTAATTTATGCCCTTTCTTTTGCTTTTATAATAGCTTTGACTTCCCATGTCAGCCATGGTTGTACTATTTGAGTACTTCTTCATTTTTGGGATACATATGTCCTGCACCTTCCTCATTTTCCCAAAAACACACACCATTGCTGCTCTGCTGACATTCCTGCCAGCAGTTCCTTCTAATTTACTTTGGCCAACTCCTCTCTCATACCACTGTAATTTCCCTTACTCCACTGAAATACTGCTACATCAGACCTTACTTTCTCCCAATCAAATTTCAAGTTGAACTCAATCATATTATGATCACTGGTTCCTAGGAGTTCTTTTACCTCCGGTTCATTATTTAACACCCAGTTCAGTACAGCTGATCCCCTAGTAGGCTCAATGACAAACTGCTCTAAAAAGCCATCTCTTAAACGTTCAACAAACTCACTCTCTTGAGATCCATTACCAACCTGATTTTCCCTATCAACTTGCATGATAAAATCTCCCATGACTACCATAACATTGCCATTTTGATTCGCCTTTTCTATTTCCTGTTGTAATCTGTGGTCCACCTGCTAGCCACTGTTGGGATGCCTGTATATAACTGCCATCAATGTCCTTTTACCCTTGCAGTTTCTTAATTCAACCCACAAGGATTCAACATCTTCCAGTCTTATGTCATATCTTTCTACTGATTTGATGCCATTCTTTACCAGTAGAGTAACACCACTCCCTTTGCCTACTTTCCTATCCCTCCGATATAACCTGTAAATAGAGACATTCAGCTCCCAACTGCAACCATCCTTCAGCCACGGTTCAGTAATGGCCACAGCATCATACCTGGCAATCTATAATAGTGCAACAAGATCACCCACCTTCCTTCTCATACTACTCGCATTTAGATACAACACCATGAGTACTATATTTGCTATCCTTTCTGATTCTGCATCCCTAATGATTTGATACTCAGCCTGTTGGCTGCAACTAAGTCCCATCACCTGCCTGCCCTTCCTGACAGTCTGACTGCATGCTATGTTTACGTTTTTATCATCTGTCCTATCCTGAGTCCCTTCACTCCGGTTCCCACCCCTTTGCTAAATGAGCTTAAAATCTCTGGGTTCTCCCTGTTCCAGGCAGACAGGTCAAAAAACCTCTCTGGGAAGAGTAAAGGAGGAGGAGGAGTATGCTTCATGGTCAACAATGCTTGGTGTAACCCCCAGAATGTGCATGCTCTCAATTCCTTTTGTTCCTCAGACCTGGAATACTTGGTGCTGCTGTGCAAACCTTACTGGCTGCCTAGGGAGTTCACAGCTGTTATCATTACAGTAGTGTACATGTACCGCCAGATCCCTCTGCTCCTCCACACTATCAAGTATCCTGCCATTTACTTTGTACTCTGCCTTGGAGTTTGTCCTTCCAAAGTGTACCACCTCACACTTCTCTGGTTGAACTCCATCTGCCACTTCTCAGCCCACTTCTGCATCCTATCAATGTCTCTCTGCAATCTTCGACAATTCTCCACACTATTTACACCACCACCAACCTTTGTGTCATCTGCAAACTTCCCAACCCACCCTTCTATCCCCACGTCGAGGTCATTAATAAAAATCACGAAGAGGTCCCAGAACCGATCCTTGTGGGACACCATAAGAAACAACCCTCCACCACGACCCTCTGCCTTCTGCAGACAAGACAATTCTGAATCCACCTGGCCAAACTTCCCTGGATCCTATGCCTTCTGACTTTCTGAATAAGCCCACCATGTGGAACCTTGTCAAATGCCTTACTAAAATCCATGTAGATCATATCCACTGCACTACCCTCATCTATATGCCTGGTCACCTCCTCAAAGAACTCTATCAGGCTTGTTAGACACCATCTGCCCTTCACAAAGCCATGCTGACTATCCCTGATCAGACCATGATTCTCTAAATGCCCAGAGATCCTATCTCTAAGAATCTTTTCCAACAGCTTTCCCACCACAGACATAAGGCTCACTGGTCTATAATTACCCGGACTATCCCTACTACCTTTTTTAAACAAGGGGACAACATCGTCTCCCTCCAATCCTCCGGTACCATTCCCGTGGACAACGAGGACATAAAGATCCTAGCCAGAGGCTCAGCAATCTCTTCCCTCGCCTTGTGGAGCAGCCTGGGGAATATTCCGTCAGGCCCCGGGGACTTATCTGTCCTAATGTATTTTAACAAATCCAACACCTCCTCTCCCTTAATATCAACATGCTCCAGAATATCAACCTCACTCATATTGTCCTCACCATCATCAAGTTCCCCCTCATTGGTGAATACCGAAGAGAAGTATTCATTGAGGACCTCACTCACTTCCACAGCCTCCAGGCACATCTTCCCACCTTTATCTCCAATTGGTCCTACCTTCACTCCTTTCATCTTTTTGTTCTTCACATAATTGAAGAATGCCTTGGGGTTTTCCTTTACCCTACTCGCCAAGGCCTTCTCATGCCCCCTTCTTGCTCTCCTCAGCCCCTTCTTAAGCTCCTTTCTTGCCACCCTATATTCCTCAATAGACCCATATGATCCTTGCTTCCTAAACCTCATGTATGCTGCCTTCTTCCACCTGACTAGATGTTCCACCTCACTTGTCACCCATGGTTCCTTCACCCTACCATTCTTTATCTTCCTCACTGAGAAAAATTTATCCCTAACATCCTGCAAGAGATCTCTAAACATCGACCACATGTCCATAGTACAGTTCCCTGCAAAAGCATCATCCCAATTCACACCCACAAGTTCTAGCCTTATAGCGTCATAATTTGCCCTTCCCCAATTAAAAAATTTCCTGTCCTCTCTGATTCTATCCTTTTCCATGATAATGCTAAAGGCCAGGGAGTGGTGGTCACTGTCCCCCAGATGCTCACCAACCGAGAGATCTGTGACCTGACCCGGTTCATTACCTAGTACTAGATCTAGTATGGCATTCCCTCTAGTTGGCCTGTCAACATACTGTGACAGGAATCCGTCCTGGACACACTTAACAAATTCTGCCCCGTCCAAACCCTTGGAACTAATCAGGTGCCAATCAAGATCAGGGAAGTTAAAGTCACCCATGATAACAACCCTGTTATTTTTGCACCTTTCCAAAATCTGCCTCCCAATCTGCTCCTCTGTATCTCTGCTGCTACTAGGGGGCTTATAGAATACCCCCAATAGAGTAACTGCTCCCTTCCTGTTCCTGACTTCCACCCATATTGACTCAAAAGAGGATCCTGCTACATTACCCACCCTTTCTGTAGCTGTAATAGTATTCCTGACCAGTAATGCCACCCCTCCTCCCCTTTCCGCCCTCTCTATCCCTTTTAAAGCACTGAAATCCGGGAATATTGAGAATCCATTCCTGCCCTGGTGCCAGCTAAGTCTCTGTAATGGCCACTACGTCATCATTCCATGTATGTATCCAAGCTCTCAGTTCATCACCTTTGTTCCTGATGCTTCTTGCATTGAAGTACACACATTTCAGCCCTTCTACCTTACTGTCTTTACACCCTTTATTCTGCTTCTCTTTCCTCAATGCCTCTCTATATGTTAGATCTGGCTTTACTCCATGCACTTCTTTCACTGCTCTATCGCTCCGGGTCCCATCCCCCTTGCAAATTAGTTTAAACCCTCCCAAACCATGCTAGCAAACCTACCTGCAAGGATATTGCTCCCTCTCGAGTTCAGGTGCAACCCATCCAATCTGTACAGGTTGGATTTTACAATACAGGAGTCGCAGTCAATATGTGGAAAGTTAACTCACCTACTGTAACAAACTTATGTTTCTTGCAACAGCCTGTAACCATCTTACAAATTTGTTCCTCTAAATCCCTAGGACTGTTGGTGGTCTGCAACATAGCCCCATTAACGTGGTCACAGCTGTCTGATTTCTCAGTTCCACCCATAATGCCTCACTAGACGAGTTTTCCAGTCTGTAATGACTGAGCACTGCCGTGACATTTTGACTAGTAACGCCACCCCTCCTCCTTTAACCCTGTAACTACATACCACGTTTGCGACCCTCCCACTATTTCCCAACTGGAGAGCCTCAAATAAGGATACAGAGTCTGTCATGCACTCTCAGGAACTTACAGTTTTAAGTAAAATCACTTATTTTGCTTCAAAGCTCCAAATAATATAGACTCTTTTTACATTATACGTCATTGATTTGGATGATGGAATTGATGGCTTTGTTGTAAAGTTTGCAGATGATATGAAGATAGGTGGATGGGCAGGTAGTTGAGGAAGTACAGAGGTGAGAGAAGGACTTAGACAGATTAGGAAAATGGGCAAAGAAGTGGCAGATGGAATACAATGTTGGGAGTGCGTGGTCATGCACTTTGGTAGAAGTGAATGGGTTGACTATTTTCTAAATTGAGAGAAAATGCACACAAAGGGACTTGTGCGGGATTCCCTAAAGGTTAATTTGCAGGTTGAGTCTGTGGTGAGGAAGGCAAATGTGATGTCAGCATTCATTTCAAGAGCACTAGAATATAAAAGCAAGGATGTAATGATGAGGCTTTATAAAGCACTGGTGAAGCCCCTCACTTGGAGTACTGTGAGCAGGGTTGGGTCCTTATCTTAGAAAGGATATGCTTAAACTAGTGAGGGTTGAAAGGAGATTCACCAAAATGATTCCAGGATTAAACAGCTTGTCATATGAAGAGCGTTTGATGGCTCTGGGCCCGTATTCGCTGAAATTCAGAAGAATGTCGGGTGACCTCATTGAAACCTACCGAATGGTGAAAGGCCTTGATAGAGTGAATGTAGAGAGGATGTTTCCTCCAGGGGGAGTACCTAAGACCAGAGGACACAACTTCAAAATAGAGGGGTGTCCTTTTAGAACAGAGATGAGGGGGAATTTCTTTAGTCAGAGAGTAGTGAATCTGTGGAATTCATTGTGACAGGCAGCTGTGGAGGCCAATTCTTTACGTATATTTAAGGCAGAGATTGGTAGATTCTTGATTGGTCAGGGCATGAAGGGATATTGGGGGGGGCAGGAGATTGGGGCTGAGAGGAAGGATGGATCAGCCATGATGAAATGGTGGAGCAGACTTAATGGGCCAAATGGCCTAATTCTGCTCCTATATTTTATGGCCTTATGACCTTATGTAATTTCTAACCACCTCATCAGTATTATTCTCTTGCCACAGACTATCCTCTTAACAATCAACAACAAATATCTCCAGTTTCAGCACTTTCTCAGATAAGGGGTCCAAAACTGCTCACAATACTCCAAGTGAGGCCTCTCCAGTGCTTTATAAACTCTCAACATTACATCCTCCAACTACTAAGTTCTTAATTACAGTGAACACAGATAAAAACCACTGGTTTAAAATCCACCCATGCCCTCTGGATCCTGCACTGATCCCTAACATGTCCTACGTCCTATTCTTTCCCAGGTTACCTTCATTGAGATTTTTATTTGGAAATATAGTGCAGGATAGCCCCTTCTGGCTCAATGAGCTGCATCTCCCAACAAACCAACTGTTTAACACTAGTGCTATCACAGAACAATTCACAATGGCAATTAAACTACTAACTAGTAAGTATTTGGACTTTGGGAGGAAACCGGATCACCCAGAAGAAACCCATTCAATCATGGGGAAAATGTACAAACAGCGGTGGAAATGAACTCCAAGTTCTGGAACGCCCCAAGCTCTAATAGTGTTATGCTAACTGCTATGGTACTATGGCATCCACCAGTTTTTTTTTAATTTTCCCACTATGATAGTTCATGATTCCTCTGTATACCCTCTTCTGTATACCCACTTTGCCTCCCTAATTTGTTTTAAGTAACACTCCCTCCACCTGACAGTTTCTTTATCCCTGGAGGCCCTCCCTATTTCAATTCCCTATACCCACCACACACTTGTTTTTTATCCCACCTCTAATCTCTTGGATTCCTTGGACCTGCTCTTGCCTTGCAACTCCAGTCCACTTTCCACTGTAAGTCCAGATATTTTTACTCCTTCAGTGACTTGGATGTTAGATTTAAGATAATTAGCTGAGATTTAAGATAATTGGCACACAAGTGAGAAATGAAAATTCAGGGACCTTTTCCCCAGCCAGCAAACAGGAATGCATTGTGTAAAAGACCTGTGTCAAGTTATTGAGTGGCAAAGTTCAAAAAGTGCTTGTATAAATATTTGAAATGGAAAACATGAACAGGCTGTCCCGAAGGGTCAGTGAGTCACATGAGTCAAATGGGCCATGACATTCTATGATCTTTTTGTGCTGTAGAGGTACAGAATGTTGTCTTTCTGAAGCACAAGAGGATAAGTGTGGTTGAGGCAACACATACTAGTGATGAATTGCTGTATATCCAATCTGATTGCTTTTTGTCCCTGCACAATAACACCAGGATGAAAAGTTCCTGTGCCATTCTGAGAATAAGTGTAACATCTTTTCCTACTACCCATGTTCACTCTGTCATGTGGAAATTTATCTATTTTATCTCCAAGAGAAGTCCCAAACCTTTGTCCCTTCCCTTTTCATTACCTGCTTCTTTTGACTTTTAACCAGACAAGTAATGACTTTATTTAGAGAGCACTTTGAACTACAGATGATATAGTTCAAAGAGCTTTACAATGTGATTAAAGTACAAACATAAAAATAAATTTAAAATAAAAATAAAAATAAACATTAAAATAAAAGACCGAAAGATGTTACTTAGAAGCAAGATTAAATAAATAGGTTTTGAGATGATGTTTAAAATGTCTGCATCCCTTACAGTTTTAGGTATTCATTTTCACAGTTTATGGAGTGTACTTCAAATGTGGATGTGGTGATGCTAACAAGGCAATATTTAGAAACACAGAAACATAGAAAACCTACAGCACAATACAGGCCCTTCAGCCCACAAAGCTGTGCCAAACGTGCACTTACTTTAGAAATTACCTAGGGTTACCCATAGCCCTCTGATTTTCTAAGCTCCACGGTACCTATCCAGAAGTCTCTTAAAAGACCCTATCATATCCACCTCCACCACAGTGGCCGGCAGCCCATTCCACACACTCACCACTCTCTGCGTAAAAAATTTACCCGTGACATCTCCTCTGTACCTTCTTCCAAGCACCTTAAAACTGTGCCCCCTCGTCTTAGCCATTTCAGCCCTGGGAAAAAGCTTCTGACTATCCACATGATCAATGCTTCTTATCATCTTATACACCTCTATCAGGTCACCTCTCATCCTCCGTCGCTCCAAGCAGAAAAGGCCAAGTTCACTCAACCTATTCTCATAAGGCATGCTTCCCAATCCAGGCAACATCCTTGTAAATCTCCTCTGCACCCTTTCTATAGTTTCCACATTCTTCCTGTGTTGAGGCGACCAGAACTGAGCACAGTACTCCAAGTGGGGTATGAGCAGGGTCCTATATAGCTGCAACATTACCTCTCGGCTCCGAAACTCAACCCCACGATTGATGAAGGCCAATACACCGTATGCCTTCTTAACCAGAGTCAACCTGCGCCGCTGTTTTGAGTGTCCTAGGGACTCAGACCCCAAGATCCCTCTGATCCTCCACACTCCCAAGAGTCTTACCATTAATACTATATTCTGCCATCATGTTTGACCTACCAACATGAACCACCTCATACTTATCTGGGTTGAACTCCATCTGCCACTTGTCAGCCCAGTTTTGCATCCTATCAATGTCCTGCTGTAACCTTTGACAGCCCTCCACACTATCCACAACACCCTCAACCTTTGTGTCATCAGCAAATTTACTAACCCATCCCTCCACTTCCTCATCCTCATTTCTTGATTTGAATTTGTATCTGTTGTGTTTTATACTAACTGGTATAATTTCATGCCTTTACGAACATGCAAAGTACCTGTATAAACTAACCAACATAACTGAACTTTTTTCAAATGGACCAAGGTAAGGACTTCCACCTGTCACCAGAAGGACATTTCTTTAATTAGTTATGTGTGGGAGTCCACTTCCTGTTACTGAGATAATGTCAATGCAGAGATACAATGAGAACAACTTGCTACATTCTTCATAATTACTCTTTGAATTCCTTCAGTTTCAACTTGATTGGCTGACCTTCCTGATGTGGCTGATCAGCTGGAGGAGCGGAGACCACAACCGCTTATTCCTTGATAATACTCTAAGCAGGTCTAGTTCTCAGTTAAAGCAGGCAGTGTGAACAGATAGATGGTTGTTGTCAGAGAGCCATATCTCAGCCACAGCCGAATCTGTGCCATTTCTGTGACCACAGCTGCTCCATATTATCAGTGAGAGCTTTGCCTCACTCTGCCTGGAATGCTTTCAGATCTTCAGCAAAAGGGCAAGGCTACTCTGAAGCATAAATATTTTATAACAGATGACATCACAGAGCTCTTGCTGTGGCTGCTTTACTGATTCAGCCTCATCAGACACTTTGGAAAGTTTATGCTGCAATTTCACTTGGCCTCCAACATCAACACAAAGATATCATTTCATTCTGGGTTTAGTTCCAACTACTGCAGACCAACAACAGAATGTGCACTGTCTCCTGGACATAAGGTTCTATCCACGAGATAGACGGCTCTCTGGTCACCCTGCCAGTTGACAAGTAACTAATAATGACCCAAGGGATAGTCAGTTAGTTTCTGTTCATCACACTCCTCCGTCCAGTAAAGGTGACTGAAT
The DNA here is from genome assembly GCF_030028105.1 of Mobula birostris. Lineage (NCBI taxonomy): Eukaryota > Metazoa > Chordata > Chondrichthyes > Myliobatiformes > Myliobatidae > Mobula > Mobula birostris. Next base: position 157,477,747 of record NC_092378.1, read on the forward strand.
GTTTAGAAAATTCAGATGGTGGCTTGGCTTTGACAAAACATACTGAATTTTTTACTGTTCTGGACAGGAAAGTGAATGGGGTGTTAGCTGAAAGAGGGATAATCCTATTGTTACTATGACTTCACCACCAGGAATAAAGCAGGAGAAGGCCATTTGTCCCCACATGTCTATTCTACCATGTCCTTTGTTCGGCATGTTTTACATGGAGTGGTGACTTGATTTGATCAGTTTAAGAGTACGCCCTCAGGCTTGTGATTTGTACCTGCCTTATTGAGAAAAGTCTTTTGTGTGTCACTCACCACAGGATGCCTTTCATGTCTAAGTAAAGATGTGCTGGTGCACATTCTTGGAGGAGGGCTTGATGATGATGCCCACATCAAATCCAAAGGACAGGTGCTTAACCTCTCCACTGAATGGCACATTGTGATACACATTACCATGAAGCAGAACAGCCTGAATTGTGTTGGTGTTACTCTACGCATCATGGTCTACTATGCTTACTGCAGAGTTGCAAATGGAAATGAACTGTGCAATCATCAGCAGGATTTATAATAGGAGCATTACTGATGAAGATAGTTAGGCCCAGGAAACAACCCTGACTGATGTCCCAAGCCTGGGATAATCAAGAGTATTAGGTAGGCTGGGTGTTTCTGATATCTTTAGGACTAGATGGTGATGCAGTGTATCACATGGCAGTACGTCATACCAAGATGTTTACTGTTAGGTCTCAGTGTCCTGACATTCGAATTCCTGTGTATCTGAGAGTCCATCTGGTTTCTGATGCTTTTGGTCAGGGTACCTGATTTTTCGTAGATGACTATGCCATCTCTTTACTTATTCATTACAAAAGAAAAGCAGGCGATTAAATAGTTCCATTTCAGCCTCCAGCAGAACCAATCCATCTTTCCCACTCTTAATGTCTATTCTCAAGCGTTTCAATCCACTGTGAGTCATCCCCACAATGGCCAAGGTGCTTTTCACTGGTGAATACCGAAGCAAATTACTCATTAAGTACCTCTGCTATCCCCTCCGACTCCATGCACAAGTCTCTACTATCTCATCTAATTGGTCCTATTCTAACACGGTGTTCTTTACATACTTGTAGAATGCCTTGGAGTTTTCCTGAATCCTACTCTCCAAGGCCTTCTCATGGCCCCTTCTAGCTCTCCTAATTTCTTTCTTAAGCTCCTTCCTTGCAACCTTGTAATTTTCTAAAGCTCTAACAGTACGTAGTTTCTTGAATCTTTTGTAAGCTTTTCTTTTCTTCTTAACTAGATTTTCTACATCCTTTGTCCTTTTACCCTACCATTCTTTCCCTGCCTCAATGGAACATACCTATGCAGAACGCCATGCAAATGTTCTCTGAGCATTTGCCATATTTCTGCTGTGCATTTCCCTGAGAGCATCTGCTCCCAATTTATGTTCCCAAGTTCCTGACTAATAGCATCATATTTCTCCTTACCCCAATTAAATGTTTTCCCAAATTGTCTACTCCTGTCCCTCTCCAATGCTATAATAAAGGAGATAGAGTTGTGATCACTACCTCCAGAATGCTCTCCCACTGAGAGATCTGACACCTGACCAGGTTCATTTCCCAGTACCAGATCTAGTTGGCTTATCTACATATTGTGTCAGGAAACCTTCCTGAACACACCTTACAAATTCCACCCCATCCAAGCCCTTTGCTCGAAGGAGATGTCAGTCAATATTAGGAAAGTTACAAGCACCCATCATGACGACCCCATTATTATTGCACCATTCCAGAATCTGCCTCCCTATCTGCTCCTTGATGTCTGTTACTGTTGGGAGGGGGGTCTTTGAAAAACACCCAGTAGAGTGGTTACCCCCATCCTGTTTCTGACTTCCACCCACACTGACTCAGAAGACCATCCCTTCATGACTTCATCCTTTTCTGCAGCCGTGATACTATCCCTGGCTAGCAATGCTATACCCCCATCTCTTTTGCCTCCCACTCTGTCCTTTTAGAAACGTCTAAAGCCCATCACACTTAGTAGCTGTTCCTGTCCCTGAGATATCTGTAATGGTCACAACATCATAGTTCCACATATTGGTCCACGCTGTAAGTTCATCCACCTTGTTTATGAGACTCAGTGCATTAAAATAGACACATTTCAAACCATCTGCCTGAGTATATCTTTCCTCTATCATCTGTCTATCCTTCCTCACAAACTCCCTACAAGCTGTCTCTACTTGTGTGCCAACCTCCCCATTCTCTGCCTGTTCACTTCGGTTCCCACCTCCCCTGTAAATCTGGGTTAAACCCCACCTAATAGAATTAGCAAACCTCCCTCCCAGAATATTAGTTCTCCTCCAGTTCAGGTGCAACCCGTCCCACTTGTACAGGTCACCCCTTCCCCAGAAAAAGTTGCAATGATCCAAGAACTTGAAACCCTGCCCCCTGTACCATCTCCTCAGCCATTCATTCACCTGAGCTATCTTCCTGTTCTGACCTTTGCTTCAGTATTCACCAAGGAAAAAGAGCTTGGCAACTGTGGAGATGACTTATAGTGGACTGAAGTGTTTGAACATATAAACATTAACAAAGAGGATGTGCTGGAGCTTTTGAAAAGCATTAAGCTAGGAAAGTCACCGGAACCAGATAAGGTATACCCCAGACTACTGTGGGAAGAGAGGGAGGAGATTGCTGAGCCTCTGGCGATAATCTTTGCATCATCAATAGGGGCAGGAGAAGGACTGGAGGATTGGAGGGTTGCAAATATTGTTCCCTTGTTCAAGAAAGGGATTAGAGATAACCCAGGAAATTATAGACCAATAAGTCTTACTTCAGTGGTGGGCAAATTGTTGGAGAAGATCCTGAGAGGCAGGATTTACAAACATTTGGAGTGACATAATCTGATTAGGGATAGTCAGCATGGCTTTGTCAAGGGCAGGTCATGCTTTACAAGCCTAACTGAACTCAGAGAACTTAGAATATAGGTCATGCTTTACGAGCCTAACTGAACTCAGAGCACTTAGAATATAGAATATAGGTCGTACTTTACGAGCCTGACTGAACTCAGGGAAGTTAGAATATAGAAATCTACAGCACATTACAGGCCCTTCGGCCCACAATGTTTGCCGACCAACTAACCTACTCTAGAAACTGCCTAGAATTTCCCTAGTGCATAGCCCTCTAATGTTTAAGCTCCATGTACCTATTTAAGAGGCTCTTAAAAGACCCTATTGTATCCACTTCCACCACCTCCAATGGCAGTGCATTCCACGCACTCACCACTCTCTGCGTGAAAAACTTACCCCTGACATCCCCTCGGTACCTATTTCCAAGCACTTTAAAACTATGTCCCCTTGTGTTAGCTATTTCAGCCCTAGGAAAAAACCTCTGACTATCCACACAATCAATGCCTCTCATCATCTTATACACCTCTATCAGGTCACCTCTCATCCTCCGTTGCTCCAAGGAAAAAAGGCCAAGTTCACTCAACCTATTCTCATAATGTGTGCCCTCCAATCCAGGCAATATCCTTGTAAATCTCCTCTGCGCTCTCTCTATAGTATCCACGTCCTTCCTGTAGTGAGGTGACCAGAACTGAACACAGTACTCCTAGTGGGGTCTAACTAAGGTCTTATATAGCTGTAACATTACCTCACGGCTCTTGAATTCACTCCCATGGTTGATGAATGCCAACACACCACACACTTTCTTAACAAAACTGTCAATCTGCACAGCAACTTTGAGTGTCCTGTGGACACGGACCCCAAGATTGCTCTAATCCTCAACATTGCCAAGAGTCTTATAGTCATCAATGTTATATTCTGTCTTCAAATTTAACCTACCGAAATGAACCAATTCACACTTATCTGGGTTGAACTCCATCTGCCACTTCTCAGCCCAGTTCTGCATCCTATCAATGTCCCGCTGTAACCTCTGACAACCCTTCAGACCACCACAACACCCCCAACCTTTGTGTCATCAGCAAACTTACTAACCCATCCCTCCACTTCCTCATCCAGGTCATTTATAAAAAATCACAAAGAGGAGGGGTCCCTGTGGAACACCGCTGGTCACCGGCCTCCATGCAGAATATGAACCATCTACAACCACTCTTTGCCTTCTGTGATCAAGCCAGTTCTGGATCCGCAAAGCAAGATCCCATGCCTCCTTACTTTCTGAATGAGACTTGCTTAGGGCACCTTATCAAATGCCTTAATGAAATCCATATACACTACATCCACTGCTCTACTTTAATAAAAGTGTTTTGTTACATCCTCAGAGATGGAGTGGGAACCAAAGTGAAGAGGCAGAGGCTGGGAGGTTGAGCACAAGTGGAGACAGTTTGTAGGGAGTTTGTGAGGGAGGATAGGAAGATGTTAGAGCAAAGATGTACTCAGCCTGATGGTTTGAGATGTGTCTGTTTTAATGCAAGGAGTATCATAAACAAGGCGAATGAACTTACAGCGTGGATCAATACGTGGAACTGTGAAGTTGTGGCCATTACAGAGCCTTGGATGTCTCAGGAGCAGGAATGGTTGCTGAGTATTCCAGGCTTTAGATGTTTCAAAAAGAACAGCGAGGGAGGCAAAAGAGGTGGGGGCACGGTATTGCTAATTAGGGATAATGTCGGGGCTGCAGAAAAGGAGGTCATAGAGGGATGGTCTACTGAGTCAGTGTGGGTGGAAGTCAGAAACAGGAAAGGGGCATTAACTCTACTGGGTATTTCTATAGACTCCCACCCCAATAGTAACTGGGATATCGAGGACTAGATAGAGAGGCAGATTCTGGAACAGTGCAATAATAATAGGGTTGTTGCGATAGGAGATTTTGACTTTCCTAATATTGATTGGCATCTCCTTAGCACAAGGGGTATAGATGAGGTAGAGTTTGTTAGGTGTGTTCAGGAAGGTTTCCTCACACAATATGTAGATAAGCCAACTAGAGGAGAGGCTGTACTTCATCTGGTATTGGGGAATGAACCTAGTCAGGTGTCAGATCTCTCAGTGGGAGAGCATTTTGAAGATAGTGACCACAACTCTATCTCGTTTACCATAGCGCTGGAGAGGGATAGAAGCAGACAATTTGGGAAAACATTTAATTAGGGTCGGGGGAAATTTGATGCTATTAGGCAGGAATTTGGGAGCATAAATTGAGAGCAGACACTCTCAGGGAAATGCATGGCAGAAATGTGGCAAATGTTCAGAGAACATTTACGTGGAGCTCTGCATAGGTATGTTCCATTGAGGCAGGGAAAGGATGGTAGGGTTAAAGAACCACCGTGTACAAAGCATGTAGAAAATCCAGTTAAGAAAAGCGTACAAAAGGTTCAAGAAACTAGGTACAGTTAGAGCTCTAGAAAATTACAAGGTTGCTAGGAATGAGCTTAAAAATGGAATTAGGAGAGCCAGAAGGGGCCATAAGAAGTCCTTGGTGAGCAGGATTTAGGAAAACCCCAAGGCATTCTACAAGTGTGTGAAAAGCAAGAGGATGAGCCGTGTGAGAATAAGACCAACCAGGAGTGATAGTGGAAACGTGTGCATGGAGTTGGAGGAGGTAGCGGAGGTACTTAATGAATACTTGCTTCAGTACTCACCAGGGAAAAAGACCTTGGCATTTTTGGGGATGACTTACAGCGGACTCAAATGCTTGAGCAAAGAGGCATTAAGAAAGAGGATGTGCTGGAGCTTTTGAAAAGCATTAACTTAGATAAATCACCGGGACTAGATGAGATATGCCCCAGGCTACTGTGCAAAATGAGGGAGGAGATTGCTGAGCCTCTTGTGGTGATCTTTGCATCATCAATAGGGACAGGAGAAGTATGGGAGGATTGGAGGGTTGCAAAAGTTGTTCCCTTGTTCAAGAAAGGGAGTAGAAATAATTCAGGAAACCAGACCAGTGAGTCTGACTTCAATGGTGGGCAAGTTGTTGGAGAAGATCCTGAGAGGCAGGATTTATGAGCACTTGGAGAGACCTAATCTGATTAGGGATAGTCAGAATGGCCTTGTTACATTCTTTGAGGATGTAACAAAACACATTGATGAAGGGAGAGCAGTGGATGTAGTATATATGGAATTCAGTAAGACATTTGATAAGGTTCCCTATGCAAGGCTCCTTCAGAAAGTAAGGAGGCATGGGATCCAAGGAGATCATGCTTGGTGCATCCAGAATTGGCTTGCCCACATAAGGCAAAGGGTGGTTGTAGATGGTTCGTATTCTGCATGGAGGTCGGTGACCAATGGTGTTCTGCAAGGATCATTTCTGGGACCCCTCCTCCTTGTGATTTTTATAAATAACCTGAATGAAGAAGTAGAAGAGTGGATTAGTAAGTTGCTGATGACACAAAGGTTGGGGGTGTTGTGGATAGTCTGTAGGGTTGTCAGAGGTTGCAGCGGGACATTGACAGGATGCAGAACTGGGCTGAGAAGCGGCAGATGGGGTTCAACCCAGATAAGTGTGCAGTGGTTAATTTAGCTAGGTCCAATTTGAAGACAGAATATAATATAAATGGTTAGACTCTTGACAGTGTGGTGGATCAGCGAGATCTTGGGGTCCGTGTCTATAGGACACTCAAAGCTGCTGCACAGGGTGGCAGTGTTGTTAAGAATGTGTGTGCTGTGTTGGCATTCATCAACTGTGGGGATGAGATCAAGTGGTGGGTGTGTGGAATGCACAGCTGGTGATCTTGATGGAAGTGGATACAATAAAGTCTTTTAAGAGCCTCTTAGATAGGTACATGGAGCTTAGAAAAATAGAGGGCTATGCACTACGGAAATTCTAGGCAGTCTCTAGAGGAAATTACATGGTCAGCACATCATTGTGGGCTGAAGAGCCTGTAATGTACTGTAAATTACTATATTCTGTGTTCTAAGAAGAGGGCTGTCCTGGACAGGGAGAGTACTTCATGTAGATGATACCTTATTGAGGCACCGACTGTTGAATATGTCATTGATGGTAGGGAGGTGCGGCCTCATGATGCGCATGGTTGAATCTACAACCATTCGCAGTCTTTTTCAATTCTGTGCAAAGGAGCGTGCCTACCAGGCAGTGCTGCAGCAGTCAGAATGCCCTCCACATTACAGTTGATGACAGACCAAATCTTCTCAAACTCCTGATGAAGTATAGCTACTGGCATGAATTCGTCATGATTACCTCAGAATGTTGGGTCCAGGGTAGACCTTCTCAGATGTTGACACCCAGGAGCTCGAAGCTGCTCACCCTTTCCACTGCTGACTCATCAATGAGGAATGGTGTGTGTTCCCTCAACTTCCCCTTCCTGAAGTCATTTTCTTGGTCTTGTTAATGTTGAGTGCAAGGTTGTTATTGTGACACCACTGAGCCAGCCAATCTGTTTTGCTCCTACACATCTTCTTATTGGCATCTGAAATTCTGCCAACATCAGTAACAGCATCGATGAATTAATAAGAAGGCGTTTGAGCTGTGCCTAGCCACACAGTCATGAGCGTGAAGAGAAACAGAACACTGGGTTAATCACACATCCACGAGGTGAGCCTGTGTTGATTGTCAGTGAGGAGGAGATGTTATCTCTGATCTGCACTGACTATGTTCTCCCGATGAGGAAATGAAAGGTGCCGTTATAGAGGCCCAGCTTTTGGTGCTTGTTGATGAGTACTGATGGGATGAGGGTGTTGAATGCTGAGTTGTAATCAGTAAACAGCAACCTGACATTTGCACTACTGTCATCCAGCTACTCCAAAGCTGTGTGGAGAGCCAGGAAGATTGTGTCCTCTGTAGATCTGTGTGGCAGTAGACAAACTGCAGTCAGTCCAGGTCCTTGCTCAGGCAGGATTTAATTCTATCCATGACTAGCCTCTCATAGCACTCCACAGTTCACATGAGTACAACTGGACGATAGTCATTGAACAGCTCACCTTCCTCTTCTTCAGTATGATTGCTGCTCTTCTGAACATCCAACTACAGCACTTGGGGGGGGGGGAATGAGGAATTTGCAAATTCCCCCTGAATATTCTCGTTTCCTCTCACAGCCCAAGGGTGTGCTGGTGAGTTAATTGGCTGCTTGGTTAAGGTTGGGCTGGTGGACTAATTAGATACACAGTTAAGGTTGTGCTGGTGGGTGGAGGTTGTACTGGTGGGTTAATGGGCTGCTGGGCTAAGGATGTGCTCGTGGGTTAATTGGCTGGTGTGTTAATTCGGTGCTGGGTTAAAGTTGTGCTGGTGTGTTAATTCGGTGCTGGGTTAAGGGTGTGCTGGTGTGTTAATTCGGTGCTGGGCTAAAGTTGTGCTGGTGTCTGACCCTCCAAGGAAGGAGTTGTAAAGTTTGATGGCCACAGGCAGAAATGACTTCCTATGACGCTCAGTGCTGCATCTCGGTGGAATGAGTCTCTGGCTGAATGTACTCCTGTGCCCACCCAGTACATTATGTAGTGGATGGGAGACATTGACCAAGATGGCATGCAACTTAGACAGCATCCTCTTTTCAGACCACCGTGAGAGAGTCCAGTTCCATCCCCACAACATCACTGGCCTTAAGAATGAGTTTGTTGATTCTGTTGGTGTCTGCTACCCTCAGCCTGCTGCCCCAGCACACAACAGCAAACATGATAGCACTGGCCACCACAAACTCGTAGAACATCCTCAGCATCGTCCGGCAGATGTTAAAGGACCTCCGTCTCCTCAGGAAATAGAGACGGCTCTGACCCTTCTTGTAGACAGCCTCAGTGTTCTTTGACCAGTCCAGTTTATTGTCAATTCGTATCCCCAGGTATTTGTAATCCTCCACCATGTCCATACTGACCCCCTGGATGGAAATAGGGGTCACCGGTACCTTAGCTCTCCTCAGGTCTACCACCAGCTCCTTAGTCTTTTTCACATTAAGCTGCAGATAATTCTGCTCACACCATGTGACAAAGTTTCCTACCTTAGCCCTGTACTCAGCCTCATCTCCCTTGCTGATGCATCCAACTATGGCAGAGTCATCCGAAAACTTCCGAAGATGACAAGATTCTGTGCAGTAGTTGAAGTCCAAGGTGTAAATGGTGAAGAGAAAGGGAGACAAGACAGTCCCCTGTGGAGCCCCAGTGCTGCTGATCACTCCGTCGGATACACAATGTTGCAAGCACACGTACTGTCATCTGCCAGTCAGGTAATCAAGAATCCATGATACCAGGAAAGCATCCACCTGCACCGCTGTCAGCTTCTCCCCCAGCAGAGCAGGGCGGATGGTGTTGAACGCACTGGAGAAGTCAAAAAACATGACCCTCACAGTGCTCGCTGGCTTTGTCCAGGTGGGCGTAGACACGGTTCAGCAGGAAGACGATGGCATCCTCAACTCCTAGTTGGGGCTGGTAGGCGAACTGGAGGGGATCTAAGTGTGGCCTGACCGTAGGCTGGAGCAGCTCCAGAACAAGTCTCTGCAGGGTCTTCATGATGTGGGAGGTCAATGCCACTGGTCTGTAGTTATTGAGGCCGCTGGGGCGCAGCGTCTTCGGCACAGGGACGAGGCAGGACATCTTCTACAGTACAGGAACCCTCCGGAGCCTCAGGCTCAGGTTGAATACATGGCGAAGTACTCCACATAGCTGAGGGGCACAGGCTTTGAGCACCCTGGTACTGACACCATCCGGTCCTGCAGCCTTGATTGGGTTGAGACATTTCAGCTGTCTTCTCACCTGTTCAGCTGTGAAGCCCACCGTGGTGGTTTCGTGTGGGGAAGGGGTATAGTCATAAGAGCAGGGTGGGGGACTGTGAGGAGGGGTAGGAGGGGAGAGTGGAATATGTGTTGGTTGGGGACCGACAACAGATGACTCATGTGTGGGATGGGCGGGGGCCACAATGTCAAATCTGTTAAAGAACAGGTTAAATTCATTGGCCCTGTCCACACTGCCTTCCGCTCCTCTGTTGCTAGTTTGCCGGAACCCAGTGATGGTCCTCATCCCCCTCCAGACCTCGCTCATGTTGTTCTGCTGGAGTTTCCACTCAGGCTTCCTCCTGTACCTGTCTTTAGCCTCCCTGATCCTGGCTTTCAGGTCCCTCTGTATTGCCCTCAGCTCCTCCCTATTTCCATCTCTAAATGCTCTCCAAAAAACAACAAACTTCATAATGTATTGTATGTCATTAATAATGAACCTGATTCTGGGGAGTATGACATGAGAAAGGAGCTCTAAACGTTGCAGTACAATGCCATCTGTCACCTTGGTGACTACACTGATGCCTAAAAGCCTGGGTACTTGGTATTACGTTATCTAGTATTCTTTGAGTGCTTGGTTCCTGTATTGGATTCCAGAATGTCTGAAAGCCCAATGTTAACTAGAGTTTTGCCGAAGGATTTTGGCCTGAAATGTCAACTGTACTTTTTTCCATAGATGCTGCCTGGCCTGCTGAGTTCCTCTAGCATTTTGTGTGTGTTACTCGGATTTCCAGCATCCGCAGATTTTCTCTTGCCAGTGTTAACTAGGTTGTTGACTGGCAACTTGTGGCTGGGAATAAAATGTTTCACTTTCTCTGAGTGCATATGTTCCATGTCTAGCACTTGAGTCCTAATCTGCCTTGTGTTGATGTGTCAGCGTCTCTGGTGTCTGGATTAGGTGCCCCAGTTGGGGGAAAGCTATTTAGGCATTCCATTTAGGGGGTTGAGGTATCCCAGTTAAGGGGTTTAGGTGTCCCAGTTAGGGGGAGCAAGCTACTTATGTTGCAGTTCAGGTTTAGGTGTCTGAGTAGCTGTTGACTATGTGTGTGATGTTATTTATTTGTGCCCATTGTTGGATGCCTGGTATCTGCTGTATCTTTTGTTGGGTGTCTGTTCAAACGTACTGTAAATCCACAGGTAAGATCACTTCAAATCCTCGGTATTATTTATTGGACCAATTTAAGATATTTTCCTTAAATAATTACATTATTCGTACTTCAAGGTTGTGTAGTTTCATTCCAAGAAATGGAGCAATCTGAGCAATTCTGACTGATTGCAGAGTAACCTTTGCATTTTTGCAGGAGCTCAGACCCAGTGCAATGTGGGAAACAGCGATAGAAGTCACTGCCAACAGACAGCCTCTTCCTGTGTGTGTGTGTGTTTTGTATCAGGATGCCTAACATCTGTCTGCCTTGTGTCTGTGTGTCTAGATACTGCAGCCTGTTTGTCTGGGCCTTTACATCTGTGCTCTGGACATCTAGTTATCAGATATCTCTATATGTGTGTTTGTGTGCATTTGCTTCTTTAACGTCTGGACATCTAGTTCCACCGTCTGTGTGTCTAATGCCCAGGTATTCAGATGTCTGGTGCTGGGTGCCTAATGTTGGGGGTCCATATGTCTGGTGTCTGATTGTCTAATGTCTGGTTGCTGGGCGCCTAATGTTTAGATTCCAGACATCTGTTGGCCAAGTGTCAAGTGTCTGGGTGTTCAAATGTCTGGTGTCTAGGTGTCTAATGCCTGGGTACCTAGGGTTTTGTTGTCTGAGTGCCTAATGTCTGGTGTCTGGGCTCCGTTACTTTCCATCTTTGTATTTCAGTTTCCTTTCTTGTTAGTACCTCAGTTTTGTGTACAACTGTGATATTAAGGTGAACTGAAGGGTTGATACAGATTTTTTTGGCAGAGGCTGTCTGTTGGCAGTGAGTTCCAAAAGCGGCTGCTTCCCACATTGCACTGGGCCTATGCTCCAGGAAAAATGCAAAGGTTACCCTGCAATCAGTCAGAATTGTTCATGTTGCTCTGAAACTGCAGAACCTTCAAGTACAAACAAAGTACAGATTTAAGAAAAAACTCAAATTGGTCCCATAAATAATAGTGAGGATTTGATGTTGTTCCAGTTTTGGAATCAATGTTTGCAACCCAGAATCCTGCCATGAATTTCATCCAACTCTCCATCTCGAATATCAATCTTTCCCTTTAATCAGTTTTACAAATAAACATGATTCCAAGAGGCATGGCCCTCAGTGCCTGTTTTGTTACTCAGACTGTGATCCAGATATTAAACAAAGCCTACTCTACTTTGCCTTGGAGATACGGCACTTTCTACAAGTCTGAGGCAGAGATTCCAAGCTTGCCTCACTGGTAAATCTCTTTCGCTCAGCCAGATTTGGGGTACATTCACTGCTGAACCTGGATTTTAATTTTTCTTGCACTGCAGAGCCCCATCCCAGAGACTTATTGGTGAAGAAATCTCAGGTGCACCAATAGTACCAGACTAGCTTCAGGAACACACCTGGACCTGGGAAATAAACCCGGCTTCTGTGACCGTCCAGCAGAGGGCGAGGCTGGTACATTAGGCATCTAGGAGACTCATGAAGGATTGAGAAAACAGGGGTTTTGCGCCGTGCAGATGATCATGGAGTAGATTTATATAGGTTGACACAATATTGAGGACTGAAGGGCCCACTGATGTACAGTGGGCCTGTCACACTTCGAGGAAACCAATGGGCATTGTCACACTCCTGAGAAGGACCAATCAGCTCTGTCCTTCCAAAGTGTACCACCTCACACTTCTCCGGGTCGAACTCCATCTGTCACTTCTCAGCCCACTTCTGCATCCTATCAATGTCTCTCTGCAATCTTCGACAATCCTCTACACTATCTACAACACCATCAACCTTAGGGGCTGCTTCATAAGTTCCGGTTGCACTTCAGCCCCACTCTCCTGACCTTTGGGCACCTAGTGCCGAGGAGTGTGGGTTAGTCAGGTGACCTCTTGGTTGGTTTTTCTGGGCCTGGACACTCACAGATGCAGGCAGAGGGCCATCAGTATTCCAGACAATGCTCTCTTGTCTGCTGTCTTCCCTTCAGGAATAGCTTCTTCCCCTCTGCTATATGATTCCTAAATGGATACTGAACCCATGAACACGACCACACTTCTTTTTCTATATTATTTCTGTTTTTGCACTATTTTAATTTATTTAATATAAATAAACTGCATATTTATTTCCTGTAACTGATTTTCTTATTTATTTAAAAGATGTACTTCTCATCTTTTTTACCAGTCCTGGAATATGTCGACTGTTTACTCTTTTCCATAGATGCTGCCTGACCTGCTAAGTTCCTCCAGCACTTTGTGTTGCTTGGATTTCCAGCATCTGCAGATTTTCTCATCTTTGTACTTATTTACTGATCTATCTTTCTTTCTATATTATCATTTATTGCATTGTACTGCTGCTTCTAAATTAACAAATTTCACAACGCAGGCCAGTGATAATAAATCTGATTCGGAGTATGATTTTTCCAGGAATACTGCATGTCCTTGCCCATTTGTGCCTGGACTTCCTGGAGACCTTAAATAGAACAGTATAGCATAGTACTCATCCTTTAACCCACAATGCTGTGCTGAAATTTTAACCTACTCTAAAATCAATCTAACCTTCCCTTCCCATGTAGACCTTCATTTTTCATTGTGCCTATTTAAGAATCTCTTAAATGTCCTTAATGTATCTGCCTCTACCATCATCCCTGGCAGGGATGATGCATTCCATGCATCCACTACCCTCTGCATAAAATCCTACCTCTGACATCCTCTCTATACTTTCCTCCAATCAGCTTAAAATTATGCCCTTTCTTCTGGGACTGTTGTCCATCTTGAACAGGGATGACTTCTCCTACAATTGATGTAAATATTCTGATCAAAGTTAGGTAAACATGCAAATAAACATCTTTTTAAAAAAATTTAATACATACAACATTCAGTACGTTTCACAGGAAAAATCAAATAACAATTGGTGCCTAACCAGTGAACAGGAGACAGATGATTATTTAAAGGGTTGAAGGTTCATGTTGGTCATAAAGGAGAAGAGGACAATAGAGCTTTTCTGAGGGAACTCCATAGCCTAAGGCTTTGGCAGCAAAAGGCACATTTCTCAGTGGGCTGAGTAATATGCAGAAAATGAATGGTGCAAAGATCTTGGATGGTTATAGGAATGGAGCAACGGAAATTGATACCAGTGGTAGGCAGGAAGGAGGAGACATCTTGAAGACCATTATTCAGCTTTACCTGATGACAACAGTCCCCAGTACACTCACCATTCTACGTGGTTGCTACTCCACTCACATCTTCACACAGCTAATGGCCTCGAATTATATTCCAATGAAAGGAAATGTAAAGTTTCCTTATCTAAGTCCTCTGAAGTACTTTTATTCCATTTGCCTCAACTGCTCCCTGAGTTAATTATTCTCCTTGTTTTCTGAGTTTCCTACTAGATTTACTAAAGACTATTCCACATTCTTCATCTCTGATATGAAAGATACTGAAATTAAGTTGGAACATTTTCTTCCCCTGGTCATTGACTTCATCATGATGGGCAGCATACATGCTCCTGTTAATATCAACGCTAAGCTTCAGAGGGTTAAGATCTTCATGTTAACATCAGTAATAGCGTGTCATGGTGCAACCACACTGATGCCACATCCAATGAAGCACACCAGTGTCTCTACTTCCTCAGGAGGCTACAGAATTTGGCATGTTCCCTTTGATCCGGATGCATCAAGGTTTGATATGGTATCTACTCTGCCTATGACCGGCAGAGAGTTGTGAACACAGCTCAGCACATCACAGAAACCAACCTCCTCTCCATGGACTCCATCTACACTTCTCGCTGCTTCAGTAAAGTAGCCAGCATAATCAAAGCCACCATCTACCCCGGACATTATCTCTTCTCCCTCCTCCCGCTGATCAGAATATACAAAAGCCTGAAAGCATGTACCATCAGGCTCAAGGACAGTGCTTTGCAACTGTAACACATATACCCGTACAATTACCAGTGTCTCTCAGTATATTGCTTTCAAAAAGTACCTGGCCGCTCATAAGAGTATTTGGTTTATTGCCCCTCTCAAAGATTTGTACATTGACTTGGGTCCAACAGACAGATAAAGATGGTTTTCAGTAAGGTGCTTGACAAGGTCCCTCATGGGAGGCTCATCCAACAGGCAAATGGCTGTTTGGATTCAAAATTGGCTTGTCTATAGAAGACCGAGGGTAGTGATTGGTAGGGCTTACTTTGGCTTGAACTCCATGATTGGTACCGTTCTGCAGGGATCTATGTACTGGGACCCCTGCTGCTTCTGATATATGCAAATAACCTGGATGTATGGTTTAGTAAGTTTGCAGATGATACAAGATTGGTGTGTTGTGGATCGTGCAGAAGACTGGCAAAGTATATAGATCAGTTGCAGGTATTATTGGAGAAATAGCAGAAGTATCTTAATTTCAGCTTTGTAAAGTTCAAAGTTATGCTGGTAGTTTTACACAAACTCTTCCACTAGAATATTACATCTGTAGGGAATGTGTTGCAGCAGAAGGGGAACACAGCCAGATGGGAATGATGAAATGGATCTCATAACATGTTGGCTGTTCTGTACTGCATTTCCTCATAAACAGCATTGCCAAAATTCCAGCCTATAACTCACTCCCGGGTATCTGTTTGTCTACTTAGAAAACCCAACCCCCTCCCTGAGGCCCTCAATTAGATTCCGGCCTGAAGTTCCTTCCTACAGTCTCCCACTGCCCTCTTCTCCTTGTAAAATCCAAGTGGCCAGTGCCCCCCTACCCAAACAACCTTACCAGTAATATGACATTAGTGTGTCCACAAGAACATATCTTAGAAAAAAACATCAAAGTTCATCGAGCTTATTCACCATGAGCTCACTAAGGGAGCCTGACTGTTAAAGGAGAGACATTTAACAACATCTCTGACAGTAAGTTTATCAACCCTTCCAAAAATGTGGTTGGAATTTTTTTCAGGGCGGGTGGAAAGTAAAAGGAATAAAATTAAAAACTTGAAACAGTCCTTTGCAAACATGGTAACAAGATACAAAGTTGGAAGTCTAAGAATTGCTCAGTTTAATTGAACAAACATAAAATGTAATGAGAATATCAAAAGCATGGGTTACCAGTCTGAGGTTACACCACACTGGAGAGATATGGAGAAAATATTTGACGAGAGCAGAGAAGAACAACAATAACTGCCAACAATGACAAATGTCCTTAGATAGGCTGGCCTTAGTACAATCTCCATTAAGCAGAACATGAGCAGCATTTGGTAAATATGGAGAGGGTTTAAGGCAGAGAATTCCCCAATGACCTGGCCTCCACAGCTGCCTGTGGTAACAAAACTCACCAACATCTGGCTAAAGAAATTTATCTGCACCTCTGTTTTAAATGGACACCCCTCTATCCTGAGGCTGCACCCCCTTGTCCTATTCTCCCCCACCAGGGGAAACATCCTTTCCACATCTACTCTGTCTGGGCCTTTCAACATTCGAAAGGTTTCAATGAGAACCCCCCTCATCCTTCTAAATTCCAGCAAGTACAGTCCCAGAGCTATCAAATGTTCCTCGTATGATAACCCTTTCATTCCTAGAATCATCCTTGTGAACCTCCTCTGAACCCTCTCCAACTCCAGCTCATCTTTTCTCAGATGAGGAGCCCAAAACTGTTCACGACATTCAAGATGAGGCCTCACCAGTGCGTTATAAAGCCTCAGCATCACATCCCTGCTCTTGTATTCTAGACCTCTTGAAATGAATACTAACATTGCATTTGAACTTTTTAATTCAGAGGAAGAAGGCTGTGAGTGAACGGCTGATTTCGGAACCAAGGCAATATTTACCACTTGGGGTGAAAGAGAGGCTAGACTGCGCAGGCGTGTGAAATCAGCCAGCAGAGTGTGAAAGGTTTAAAAAGAAGACCGCCATATCCAGCAAGTAGCATTCGGAGCGGGCAGCAGAGTGATAGGGCTTTGGCTCAACGGGCTTAGGCGGTAACGGGACGAGGGGAGGTAGGTTTACTGGTGTCATTTGCGGAAAGGAGGAAGTATGTGTGTGAGGCCAGTCTTCTGTGCTCGGTGTCAGATGTGGGAGGTCCTGGAGTCTCCCAGCCTCCCAGACGGCCATATCTAAGCCAGGTGTGTCGAGCTGCAGCTCCTGAGGGACCGAGTTAGGGAACTGGAGATGCAGCTCGATGACTTTCGCCTGGTCAGAGAGAAGAGGCGGTGATAAAAAGGAGTTATAGGCAGATGGTCATACCAGGGCCACGGGAGACAGACAAGTGGGTAACAGTCAGGAGAGGGATGGGTAAGAGTCAGGTACTAGAGAGTACCCCTGTGGCTGTACCCCTTGACAATAAGTACTCCTGTTTGAGTACTGTTGGCGGTAACGGCCTACCTAGGGGAAGCAACAGTGGCCATGCCTCTGGCACAGAGTCTGGTCCTGTGGCTCAGAAGGGTAGGGAAAGGAAGAGGAAGGCAGTAGTGATAGGGGACTCTATAGTTAGGGGTCAGATAGGCAATTTTGTGGATGCAGGAAAGAAACTCGGATGGTAGTTTGCCTCCCAGATGCCAGGATCTGGGATGTGTCAGATTGCGTCCAAGATATCCTGCAGTGAGAGGGAGAACAGCCAGAGGTCGTGGTACGTATTGGTACCAATGACATAGGTAGAAAAAGGGA
The DNA here is from genome assembly GCF_030028105.1 of Mobula birostris. Classification (NCBI taxonomy): domain Eukaryota; kingdom Metazoa; phylum Chordata; class Chondrichthyes; order Myliobatiformes; family Myliobatidae; genus Mobula; species Mobula birostris. Next base: position 157,495,117 of record NC_092378.1, read on the forward strand.
AGAGGTCCTGAAAAAAGAGTACAGGGAGTTAGGAAGCAAGTTGAGAAGCAGGACCGCAAAGGTAGTAATCTCGGGATTACTGCCTGTGCCATACGACAGGGAGAATAGGAATAGAGTGAGGTGGAGAATAAATGCGTGGCTAAGGGATTGGAGAGGGGACAGGGATTCAGATTTCTGGATCATTGGGACCTCTTCTGGGGCAGATGTGACCTGTACAAAACGGACGGGTTGCACTTGAAACCCGGGGGACCAATATCCTGGCGGGGAGGTTTGCTAAGGCTACTAGGGAGAGTTTAAACTAGAATTGTTGGGGGGTGGGAACCAAACTGAAGAGACTGGGGAAGAGGAGGTTGGCTCACAAACAGAGAAAGCTTGTAGACAGTGCGAGAGGGAGGATAGGTGGGTGATAGAGAAGGGATGCGCTCAGACCGAAGGTTTGTGATGTGTCTATTTTAACGTAAGGAGTGTTGTGAACAAAGCGGATGAGCTTAGAGTGTGGATCAGTACTTGGAGATATGATGTGGTGGCCATTACAGAGACTTGGATGGCTCAGGGACAGGAATAGTTACTTCAAGTGCTGGGTTTTACATGTTTCAGAAAGGACAGGGAGGGAGGCAAAAGAGGTGGGGGGGGCGTGGCACTGTTGATCAGAGATAGTGTCATGGCTGCAGAAAAGGTGGACACCATGGAGGATTGTCTACAGAGTCTTTGTGGGTGGAGGTTAGGAACAGGAAGGGGATCAATAACTTTACTGGGTGTTTTTTATCATCCGCTCAATAGTAACAGGGATATCGAGGAGCAGATAGGGAAACAGATCCTGGGAGGCATAATAATAATAGAGCTGCTGTGATGGGAGATTTTAATTTGCCACTTATCGATTGGCATCTCCCTAGAGCAAGGGGTTTAGATGGAGTGGAGTTTGTTAGGTGTGTTCAGGAAGGTTTCTTGACACAATATGTAGATAAGCCTACAAGAGGAGAGGCTGTACTTGATTTGGTATTGGGAAATGAACCTGGTCGGGTGTCAGATCTCTCAGTGGGAGAGCATTTTGGAGATAGTGATCATAATTCTATCTCCTTTACAATAGCATTGGAGAGAGGTAGGAACAGACAAGTTAGAAAAGTGTTTAATTGGAGTAAGGGGAATTATGAGGCTATCAGGCAGGAACTTGGAAGCTTAAATTGGAAACAGGTGTTCTCAGGGAAAAGTACGGAAGAAATATGGCAAATGTTCAGGGGATATTTGTGTGGAGTTCTGCATAGGTACGTTCCAATGAGACAGGGAAGTTATAGTAGGATACAGGAACCGTGGTGTACAAAGTCTGTAATAAATCTAGTCAAGAAGAAAAGAAAAGCTTACAAAGCATTCAGAGAGCTAGGGAATGTTAGAGATCTAGAAAATTACAAGGGTAATAGGAAGGAGCTTAAGAAGGAAATTAGGAGAGCCAGAAGGGGCCATGAGAAGGCCTTGGCGGTCAGGATTAAGGAAAACCCCAAGGCATTCTACAAATATGTGAAGAGCAAGATGATAAGACATCAAAGAAAAGGACCTATCAAGTGTGACAGTGGGAAATCTGTATGGAACCGGAGGAAATAGCAGAGGTACTTAATGAATACTTTACTTCAGTATTCACTGTGGAAAAGGATCTTGGTGATTGTAGTGATGACTTGCAGCAGACTGAAAAGCTTGAGCATGTAGACATTAAGAAAGAGTATGTGCTGGAGCTTTTGGAAAGCATCAAGTTGGATAAGTCGTAAACACAAAATATTCTGCAGATGCTGGGGTCAAAGCAAAACACACAACACACTGCAGGAACTCAGCAGGTCGGGCAGCATCCGTGGAAATGAACAGTCAACGTTTCGGCTGAGACCCTTCGTCAGGACTGAAGAGGGAGGGGGCAGGTGCCCTATAAAGAAAGTGAGGGGAGGGTGGGGAGGAGAAGGCTGGTAGGTTCCAGGTGAAAAACCAGGAAGGGGAAAGATAAAGGGATGGGGGAGGGGAAGCAGGGAGGGGATAGGCAGGAAAGGTGAAGGAATAGGGGAAAACACAACGGGTAGTAGAAGGAGGCGGAACCATGAGGGAGGTGATAGGCAGCTGGAGGAGGGGGCAGAGTGAAACTGGGATAGGGGAAGGGAGAGGGAGGGAATTACTGGAAGCTGGAGAATTCAATGTTCATGCCAAGGGGCTGGAGACTACCCAGACGGTATATGATGTGTTGCTCCTCCAACCTGAGCTTGGCCTCATTATGGCAGTAGAGGAGGCCATGTATGGACATATCCGAATGGGAATGTGAAGTCGCCAGGACCGGATGAGATGTACCCCAGGCTACTGTGGGAGGAGAGGTAGGAGATTGCTGAGCCTCTGGCGATGATCTTTGCGTCATCAGTAGGGAGGGGAAAGGTTCCGGAGGATTGGAGGGTTGCGGATGTTGTTCCTTTATTCACTAAAGGAAGTAGAGATAGCCCACGAAAATTTAGACCAGTGATTCTTACCTCAGTTGTTGGTAATGTGATGGAGCAGATCCTGAGAGGCAGGATTTATGAACATTTGGAGAGGTATAATATGATTAGGAATAGTCAGCATGGCTTTGTGAAGGGCAGGTCATAAGTTACGCGCCTGATTGAATTTTTTGAGGATGTGACTAAACACGTTGATGAAGGAAGAGCAGTAGATGTAGTGTATATGGATTTCAGCAAGGCATTTGATAAGGTACCCCATGCCAGGCTTATTCAGAAAGTAAGGAGGCATGAGATCGAAGAGGACATTGCTTTGTGGATCCAGAACTGTCTTGCCCACAGAAGGCAAAGTGTGGTTGTAGACAGGTCATATTCTGCCTGGAGGTCGGTCACCAGTGGAGTGCTCAGGGATCTGTTCTGGGACTCTTACTCTTCGTGATTTTTATAAATGACCTGGATGAGGAAGTGGAAGGATGGGTAAGTTTGCTGATGACGCAAAGGTTGGAGGTGTTGCGGATAGTGTGGAGGGCTGTCAGAGGTTACAGCGGGACATTGATAGGATGCAAAACTGGGCTGAGAAATGGCAGATGGAGCTCAACTCAGATAAGTGTGAAGTGGTTCATGTTGGTAGGTCAAATATGATGGCAGAATATAGCATTAATGGTAAGACTCTTGGCACTGTGGAGGATCAGAGGGATCTTGGGGGCTGAGTCCATAGGACGCTCAAAGCGGCTGCGCAGGTTGACTCTGTGGTTAAGAAGGCATACGGTGTATTGGTCTTCATCAATTGTGGGACTGAATTTAGGAGCCAAGAGGTAATGTTGCAGCTATATAGGACCCTGGTCAGACCCCACTTGAAGTACCGTGCTGAGTTCTGGTCACCTCACTACAGGAAGAATGTGGAAACCATAGGAAGGGAGATTTACAAGAATGTTGCCTGGATTGGGGAGCATGCCTTATGAGAATAGGTTGAGTGAACTTGGCCTTTTCTCCTTGGAGCGACGGAGGATGAGAGGTGACCTGATAGAGGTGTATAAGATGATGAGAGCCATTGATCGTGTGGATAGTCAGAGGCTTTTTCCAAAGGTTGAAATGGTTGCCACAAGAGGACACAGGTTCAAGGTGCTGAGGAGTAGGTACAGAGGAGATGTCAGGGGTAAGTTTTTTCCTCAGAGAGTGGTGAGTGCGTGGAATGGGCTGCCGGCAACGGTGGTGGAGGCGGATACGATAGGGTTTTTTTAAGAGACTTTTGGATAGGTACATGGAGCTTGGAAAAATACAGGGCTATAGGTAAGCCTAGTAACTTCTAAGGTAGGGACATGTTCAGCACAACTTTGTGGGCCAAAGGGCCTGTATTGTGCTGTAGGTTTTCTGTTTCTGTGTTACTGTGTTTCTATGAATTCCTCACTACTGACTCAATCTGCAAGTTAACCTTTAGGATGTTCTGCACAAGGACTCCCATTTTCAGATTTTTGGATTTTCTCCTTGTATAGAAAATAGTCTGCACATTTATTTCTACTACCAAAGTGGATAACCATGCATTTTCCAACAGTGTATTTCATTTGCCACTGCCTTGCCCATTCTCCCAATCTGTCTAAGTATTTCAGCAGCCTTCCTGTTTTCTCAACACTATCTGCCCCTCTACCAATCTTCATATCATCTGCAAACTTGGCAACAAAGCCATCTATTCCATCATCTAAATCATTGATATACATCATAAAAAGAAGCAGTCCCAACACCAACCCCTGAAGAACACCACTGGTCACTGGCAGCCAACCAGAAAAGGATCCTTTTATTCCCACTTGCTGCCTTCTACCAGCCAGCCACGCTTTAACCATGCCACTAACTTTCCTGTAATACCATGACCTTTAAATTTGGTAAGCAGCCTCATGTGTGGCACCTTGTCAAAGGCTTTCTAAAAGCTGAAATATACAACATCCACTGCATCCCCTTTATCTAACCTACTAGTAATCCCTTCAAAGAATTCTGACAGGTTCGCTAGGCAAGATTTTCCCTTAAGGAAACCGTGCTGATCTTGTCCTATGTCACCTTGTACTCCAGAACCTCATCCTTAAAAATTGACTTAAAGGGTTATAGCAATGGGATAACAATTGAACTGATGTACCCCAACTGGGGAAGGGGCACCCATAGTGCTGTTTGGGAGGGAGTTCTAGGACCTGAAGGTGTCTTATGCACTGAAGCAGTTGCCCTTGATAGTTTGGGTTATGCTGTGGGGATGGGCAAATAATGGCAGTGCATACTGACAATTATACTGCAGTCACTATGCACCAGTGGTGGAAGAAATAATTGTTCCAGAAGGTGGATATAAGAGATAAGAAGCAGAATGAGGCCATTTGACCCATGAGGTCTGCTCCGCCATTTCATCATGGCTGATCCATTTCCCTCTCAGCCCCAGTCTCCTGCCTTCTCCCCGTATCTCTTCATGCCCTGATTAATCAAGAACCTATCAACCTCTGCCTTAAATATACCCAACGACTCAGCCTCCACAGCCACCTGTGACAACAAATTCAACAGGTTCACTATTCTCTGGCTTAAGAAATTCTTCCTCATTTCCATTCTAAAAGGATGCTCCTCTGTTCTGAGGCTGTGTCCTCTGGTCTCAGACTCCCCTGAAGGCTAATTTGCAGATTGAGTCAGTGATAAGGAAGGCAAATGTGATGTTAACATTCACTTTCAGAGGACTAGAATATAAAAGCAAAGATGTAATATTGAGGCTTCATAAAGTTCAAACATCCTCTCCAAATCCACTCTATCGAGGCCTTTCACCATTGGATAGGTTTCAATGTGGTCATCTCCATTCTTCAGAATTCCAATGAGTTCAAGCCCAGAGCCATTAAATGCTCCTCAAATGATAAGCCTTTCAACCTTCCAGTTTTGATGGCACTACCGAATGTGTGTGACAGCTTCCTGGTTGTCAAAAAGCTACGAAATCCAACTAAAGACATCAGTAAAAATACCTTTCCTGAGGTAAACTGTGTTACATTATAGCTGCAAACAGTGAAGGGACAAGCAATTGCTGGGGATGAGTCAATGCAGATGAATTCCAACACTCATACAGCTGGCCTTGGGGCAAGGTAGAATTGCTTTGGGTGCTGTAAGTAGAAGTCGAGGTCCGGGTAGAGGAGATCCGAAATTTGACGCTCGTACAGCTGGCCTTGGGGCAAGGTTGGATACCCTCAGTGCCAAGCTGACTTGAAGAGCTGGAGAGCAGCTTTGGGCTGGGAGGTGAATTCTGGGCCCGGGGCGAGTTGATGGGCAGCATGGTCTAGGCCCCACACACAAAATGCTAGAGGAACTCAGCAGGCCAGGCAGCATCTATGGAAAAAAAGTACAGCTGACGTTTCAGGCCAAGACCTTTCCTTCCAGTTGACCGTGCTTTTTTTCCATAGATGCTGCCTGGCCTGCTGAGTTCCTCGAGCATTTTGTGTGTTGCTCGGATTTCCAGCGTCTGCAGATTCTCTCTTGTTTATGGTCTAGGCCCGGTATCTTTTACAGCAACGGTGCCTGGGTCCTAGTGCAAGGTGCAATGCACTGTTTAGACAATTTAAACACCAGTCCAGATTGGAGCTGAGAGCCGATTTCGCTTGCTTTCCGCAATGTTTACTCTCTCTCGGGGGCATTTGAGTCTTTCGCTGTTCCGTCATTGGGTCAACGTAAACGCTGGCCCAGGTAGACTGAAAAGACTAGTCAGTTGGGACGAGAGCCAATTTTGCTCTTTCTCTGCGATGCTCCTCTCCATGATGCTGAGGCTACGAAGACAGCCCTGGCTGCTGTTCTCCATGCCTGCTAATATGATGAACTGATAAGCGAGGCTTTGGGCCTACTCCTCAATGCTCCGGGGTTCGGATCTGAGGACTCAATTTTGTTTCAGAATGCTGTTGTTCGCTTCAATTGTTTGCATGCTTTCTATTTTTTTCTTTCTCTTGCATATCTTTTATTTTTATTTTGATTCTTTTTTTTCTCGAGATTAGGTTCTTTCAGGTTTCTTGCTTTGCGACAACCTCTGAGCAAGCAAATCTCAGGGTGTGAAATTTATACATTATTTGATAATAAATGTACTTGAATTTTGAATCCTGGAATCATTTTCGTGAACCTCTTTTGAACCCTCTCTAATGCCAGCACATACTTTCTGAAATAAGGAGCTTAAAACTGCTCACAATACTCCAAGTGGGGCCTCACCAGTGCTTTATAAAGCCTCAACATTACATCTTTTAAATTCTAGTCCTCTCAAAATGAATGCTAACATTGCATTTGTCTTCCTCACCACTGACTCAACCTGCCAATTAGCCTTTAGGGAATCCTACACAAGGAATCCAACTCCCTTTACACCTCAGATCTTTGAATTTTCTCTCCATTTTGAAAATAGTCTATCCTTTCATTTCTTCTACCAAAGTGCATGAACATATACTTCCTGACACTGTATTCCAACTGCCACTTCTTTGCCCATTTTTCTAATCTCTCTGGAGCCTCACTACTTCCTCAAAACTATCTGCCCCTCCACTCATCTATGTATCATCCACAATCATGGCCACAAAGCCACCGATTCCATCATCCAAATCATTGACATGTAACTTAAAAGGAATCAATCCCGACACAGGCCCCTGTGGAACACCAGTGCCCACTGGCAGCCAACCAGAAAAGGCTCCCTTTATTCCCAGTCTTTGCCTTCTGCCTATCAGCCACTGCTTTATCCGTGCTAGTAGCTTTCCTATAATACCACGGGCTCTTAACTTGTTAAGTAACCTCGTGTGTGGCTTTCTGAAAATCCAAGTACACAAAATCCACTGATTCTCCTTTGTCTATCCTGCTTGTTATTTCTTCCAAGAATTCCAACAGATTTGTCAGGCAAGATTTTCCCTCATGGAAACCATGCTGGCCAAAGCCTGCTTTATCATGTGTCTTCTGCTACCCTGAAACCACATCCTTAACAATTGGCTCCAACATCTTCCCAACCACTGAAGTCAGCCTAACTGACCTATAATTTCTTTTCTTCTGCCTCTCTCCTTTCTTAAAGAGTGGAGTGACATTTACAATGTTCCAGTCCTCTAGAACCATGGCAGAATCAAATGATCCTTGAAAGATCATTACTAATGCCTCCACAATCTCCACAGCCATCTCTTTCAGAACCCTGAGGTGTATACCATCTGGTGCAGGTGACTTATCTACCTCCTGATTTTTCAGTTCCCCAAGAACATTCTCTCTAGTAATAGTAACTTCACACACTTCTGCTCCCTGACACTTGAATGTCCGGCATATAGCTAGTGTCTTCCACAGAGAAGACCATAAGACCATACGACATAGGAGCAGAATTACGCCATCTGGCCCATCAAATCTGCTCCTTTTTTTTCACCTTTTCAATCCCAGTTCCCAGCCTTCTACTTGTAACCTTTGATGCCATGTCCAATCAAGAACCTATCAATCTCTGCCTTAAATACACCCAACCATCTGGCCTCCACAGCTGCATGTGGCAACAAATTCCACAAATTCACCACCCTTTGGCTAAAGAATTTTCTCTGCATCTCTGTTTTGAAAGGGCGTCCCTCTATCCTGAGGCTGTGCCCTCTTGTCCTAGACTCTCCCACCTTGGGAAACATCCTTTCCACATCTACTCTGTCTGGGCCTTTCAACCTTTGGAAGGTTTCAATGAGATCCCCCCCATCCTTTTGAATTCCAGTGAGTACAGACCCAGAGCCATCAAACGTTCCTCATATGGTAATACTTTCATTCCTGGAATCATCCTTGTGAACCTCCTCTGGACCCTATCCAATGCCAGCACATCTTTTCTAAGATGAGGGGCCCATAACTGATGCAGTTTATCCACCATTTCCTTGTCTCCCACTACTACCTCCTGAGCGTCCTTTTCTAGTGGTGCAATATCCACTCTCGCTTCTCCTGTATACTTCACATATCTGAAGAAGCTTTTATTATCTTCTTCAATATTATTACTTAGCTTACCTTCGTATTCTATCTTTTTTTCCTTCTTTATGGCTTTTTTAGTTGCCTTCTGTTGTTTTCAAAAGCTTCCCAATCCTCTTAACTTCCCACTAATGTTTGGTCCAATTCTTCTCGTCATCCCAACTCCCCTGCCTTCTCCCCAAACCCTTTGATGCCCTGGCTAATCAAGAACCTTTCTATCTCTGCCTTAAATACACCCAATGACTTGGCCTCCACAGCTGTTCGTGGCAACAAATTCCACAGATTTACCACCCTCTAACAAAGTAATTTCTCCACATCTCTATTTTAAATGGACGTCCTTCAATCCTGAAGTCGTGCCCTCTTGTCCTAGACCCCCCTACCACGGGAAATAACTTTGCCTTATCTAATCTGTTCGGGCCTTTAACATTCGTAATGTTTCTATGAGATCCGCTCCTCATTATCCTGAACTCCAGGGAATTCAGCCCAGGAGCTGCCAGACGTTCCTCATATGGTAACCCTTTCATCCCTGGAATCATTCTCGTGAATCTTCTCTGAACCCTCTCCAATATCAGTATATCCTTTCTAAAATAAGGAGCCCCATACTGCACACAATACACTGTGTGGTCTCACGAGTGCCTTACAGAGCCTCAACATCACATCCCTGCTCTTATATTCTATTCCTCTAGAAATTGATGCCAACATTGCATTCGTCTTCTTCACCACCAACTCACCCTGGAGGTTAACCTTTAGGGTATCCTACACAAGGACTCCCAAGTCCCTTTGCATCTCTGCATTTTGAATTCTTTCTCCATCTAAATAATAGTCTACCCATTTATTTCTTCCACAAAAGTGCATGACCATACACTTTCCAACATTGTATTTCACTTGCCACTTCTTTGCCCATTCCCCTAAACAATCTAAGTCTCTCTGCAGGCTCTCTGTTTCCTCAACACTACCCACTCCTCCACCTATCTTTGTATCATCGGCAAATTTAGCCACGAATCCATTAATCCTATAGTCCAAATCATTAACATACATCGTAAAAAGCAGTGGTCCCAACACCGACCCCTGGGGAACTCCACTGGTAACCAGCAGCTAGCCAGAATAGGATCCCTTTATTCCCACTCTCTGCTTTCCGCTGATCAACTAATGCTCCACCCATGCTAGTAACTTCCCTATAATTACTTTATAACTTTATACTTTATACTTCATTGTCACCAAACAATTGATACTAGAACGTACAATCATCACAGCGATATTTGATTCTGCGCTTTCCGCTCCCTGGATTACAAATATTATATATTAAAAATAGTAAAAATTAGTAAATATTAAAAATTTAAATTATAAATCATAAATAGAAAATAGAAAAATAGAAAGTAAGGTAGTGCAAAAAAACCGAGAGGCAGGTCCAGATATTTGGATGGTACAGCCCGGATCCGGGTCAGGATCCGTTCAGCAGTCTTATCACAGTTGGAAAGAAGCTGTTCCTAAATCTGGCCGTACAAGTCTTTAAGCTCCTGAGCCTTCTCCCGGAGGGAAGAGGAACGAAAAGTGTGTTGCCTGGGTGGGTCGTGTCCTTGATTATCTTGGCAGCACTGCTCCAACAGCGTGTGGTGTAAAGTGAGTCCAAGGACGGAAGATTGGTTTGTGTGATGTGCTATGCCGTGTTCACGATCTTCTGCAGCTTCTTCCGGTCTTGGACAGGACAACTTCCATACCAGGTTGTGATGCACCCTAGAAGAATACTTTCTACGGTGCATCTATAAAAATTAGTGAGGGTTTTAGGGGACAGGCCAAATTTCTTTAGTTTTCTCAGGAAGTAAAGACGCTGGTGGGCCTTCTTTGCAGTGAACTCTGCTTGGTTGGACCAAGTCAGGTCATTTGTGATATTGACCCCGAGGAACTTAAAGCTTTTGACCTGTTTCACTTGCGCACCACCGATATAAATTGGGTCGTGTGGTCTGCTACTCCTTCTGAAGCCAACAACCAATTCCTTCGTCTTGCTGACATTGAGGGATAGGTTATTGTCTTCGCACCATGCCACCAGGTTCTTAATTTCCTCTCTGTACTCAAACTCATCATTACCCGAGATACAGCCTATAATTCCACGGGCTCTTATCTTGCTAAGCAGCCTCCTGTGCGGCACCTTGTCAAAGGCCTTCTGAAAATTCAAGTACACCACATCCACTGTATCTCCGTTGTCTACTCTGCTGGTAGTTTCCTCAAAAAATTGCAATAGGTTAGTCAGGCAGGATTTTCCTTTCAGGAAACCATGCTGGCGTTGGCTTATCTTGTCATGTGCCTCCAGGTACTCCGTAATCTCATCCCTAACGATCGATTCCAACAACTTTCCAACCACTGATGTCAGGCTAACAGGTCTATAGTTTCCTTTCTGCTGTCTCCCACCCTTCTTAAATAGCGGAGTAACATTTGCAATTTTCCAGTCACCTGGTACAATCGATTCTCGAAAGATCGATTCTTGAAATGAGCTGCAATAAAAAAGCCATCTTGAAGGCATTCTAGAAATTCCCCCTCTTGGGGTCCCTCACCAACTTGATTTTTCCAATCTACCCGCATATTGAAGCCCCCCATGACTGTTGTAACCTTGCCTTTTTGACACATTTTCTCTCTCCCATTGTAATTTGTAGACCATATCCCTACTACTGTTTGTGGGTCTGTATATTAATCCTATCAGCATCTTTTTACCTTTGCAGTTCCTTAGCTCTACCTACAATGATTCAACACCTTTTGTCTCCATGCCACCTCTCTCTAATAATTTTATTTCATTTTTAACCTATAAATCCACACCAACCCCTCTGCCTACCTGTCTGGAACTCAGCAGGTCGGGCAGCATCCGTGGAAAAGATCGGTCGACTGATCTTTTCCACGGATGCTGCCCGACCTGCTGAGTTCCTCCAGCGTGTTGTGAGTGTTGCTTTGACCCCAGCATCTGCAGAGTATTTTGAGTTTACTGCCTATCTGTCTGTCCTTTTGATAGAATGTGTATCTTTGGACATTAAGCTCCCAGGTGTAATCTTCTTTCAGCCACAATTCAGTGATGCCCACAATGTCATACACGCCAATCTGTAACTGTGCTACAAGTTCAGAAACAGGTTTAATATCACTGGCATACGTTGTGAAATTTGCAGCAGCAGTACAATGCAATAAGTAATAATAGAAAATAAAACTGTGAATTACAGTAAACATAAAATATATTAAATAGTTAAATAAGTAGTGCAAAAATAGAAATAAAGAAGTAGTGAGGTAGTCTTCATGGGTTCAATGTCCATTCAGAAATTGGATGGCAGGGGATAAGAAGCTGTTCCTGAATCACTGAGTGTGTGCCTTCAGACTTCAGTATCTCCTTCCTGATAGCAGCAATGAGAACAAGGCATGACCTGGGTGATGGTGGTCTTTAATGATGGACACCACCTTTTTGAGGCATTAGAAGGTGTCCTGGATACTATGGAGGCTAGTGACCATGATGGAGCTGACTAAGTTTACAACTCTCTACAGCTTACTATGACCCTGTGCACTAGACCCCCGCCCCACCCCCATAACAGAGAGTGATGCAGGCAGCTAGAATGCACTCTATGGTACAACATTAGAAATTCACAACTGTTTTTGCTGACATACCAAATCTCCTCAAACCCCTCATGAAATATAGTCACTATCATGCCTTCTTTATAGCTGCATTGATATGTTGGGGCAGGTTAGATCCTCAGAGATACTGACACCGAAGAACTTGAAATTGCTCACTCTTTCCCCTTCAGACCTCTGTATGAGGACAGGTGTGTGTGCCCTCGCCTTACCTTTTCTGAAGTCCACAATCAGTTCTTTAGTCTTACCAACACTGAGTGCAAGGTTGTGCTGTATGTTTTCTATGTTTCTGTGTATTCTAATATAAAGCAGAATACCAGAAGTGTTTTCAGTTATATGAAGAGTAAAGGGGAGGTGCGAGTTTGGAAAATGATGCTGGTGAGGTAGTGATGGTGGGGGCAGATGAAGTTAATGGGTACTTTGCATTGGTCTTCACTGTGAAAGACACTAGCAGAGTGCCAGAGGTCGATGCGTGTCAAGGAGCAGGAGTGTGATTCCTATATTGCTATTACAAAGGAAAAAGTGCTAGGCAAACTGAAAGGTCTTAAGGTGGATAAGTCACCTGGGCCAGATGGACAACATCCTAGAGTCCTGAGAGAGGTTGGTGAAGAGATCACGGATGGATTGGTCATGATCTACTTGATTCTGGCATGATCCCAGAGGACTGGAAGATCACTCCTTAAGAAGTGGAGGAAGGCAAGAGAAAGGAAATTATGGGCCAGTTAGCCTAACGTGAGTGGTTGGGAAAGTGTTGGACTTCTTTATTAAGGATGAGGTTTCGGGGTATTTGGCGACGAATGAAAAGATAAGTCAAAGTCAGCATGGTTTCTGTGAAGGAAAATTTTGCCTGACAAATCCGTTAGGGTTCTTGGAGGAAGTAACAAGTTGGGGTGCACAAAGGAGAGGTAGTCATTTACTTGGATTTTAGAAACATAGAAAACATACAGCACAATACAGGCCCTTCGGCCCACAAAATTGTGCAGAAGATGTACCTCCCTTAGAAATTACTAGGCTTACCCATAGCCTTCTATTTTTCTGAGCTCCATGTACCTATCCAAAAGTCTCTTAAAAGACCCTGTCGTACCTGCCTCCACCGCCATTTCTGGCAGCCCATTCCACACACTCACTGCTCTCTGAGTAAAAAAACTTACCCCTGCATCTCCTCTGTACCCACTCCCAAGCACCTTAAACCTGTGCCCTCTTGTGGCAGCAATTTTAGCCCTGGGAAAAAGCCTCTGACTATCCACACAATCAATGCCTTTCATCATCTTATACACCTCTATCAGGTCACCTCTCATCCTCCATTGCTCCAAAGAGAAAAGGCCGAGTTCACTCAACCTGTTTTCATAAGGTATGCTCCCCAATCCAGGCAACATTCTTGTAAATCTCCCTTCCTATGGTTTCCACATCCTTCCTGTAGTGAGGTGACCAGAAATGAGCACAGTACTCCAAGTGGGGTCTGACCAGGGTCCTATATAGCTGCAATATTACCTCTCGGCTCCTAAATTCAATTCCACGATTGATGAAGGCCAATACACCTTATGCCTTCTTAACCACAGAGTCAACCTGCGCAGCTGCTTGGAGCGTCCTATGGACTCAGACCCCAAGATCCCTCTGATCCTCCAGACCGCCAAGAGTCTTACCATTAATACTATATTCTGCCATCATATTTGACTTACCAAAATGAACCACTTCACACTTATCTGGTTGAACTCCATCTGCCACTTCTCAGCCCAGTTTTGCATCCTATCAATGTCCCACTGTAACCTCTGACAGCCCTCCACACTATCCACAACACCTCCAACCTTTGTGTCATCAGCAAACTTACTAACTCATCCCTACACTTCCTCATTTATAAAAATCACGAAGAGTAGGGATCCCAGAATAGATTCCTGAGGCACACCACTGGTCACTGACCTCCATGCAGAATATGACCTGTCTACAACCACTCTTTGCCTTCTGTGGGCAAGCCAGTTCTGGATCCACAAAGCAATGTCCCCTTGGATCCCATGCCTCCTTACTTTCTCAATAAGCCTTGCATGGGGTACTTTATCAAATGCCTTGCTGAAATCCATATATACAACATCTATTGCTCTTCCTCCATCAATGTGTTTTGTCAGATCCTCAAAAAATTCATTCAGGCTTGTAAGGTACAACCTGCCCTTGACAAAGCCATGCTGACTATTCCTAATTATATTATGCCTCTCCAAATGTTCATAAATCCTGCCTCTCAGGATCTTCTCCATCAACTTACCAACCACTGAAGTAAGACTCACTGGTCTATAATTTCCTGGGCTATCTCTACTCCCTTTCTTGAATAATCCGCAACCCTCCAACCCTCAAGAACCTCTGCCATCCCCATTGATGATGCAAAGATCATCGCCAGCAGCTCATCAATCTCTTCCTTTGCCTCCGTCAGCAGCCTGGGGTATACCTCATCTGGTCCCGGCGACTTATCCAACTGGATGCCTGCCAAAAGCTCCAACATCTCCTCTTTCTTAATATCTACATGCTCAAGCTTTTCAGTCCGCTGCATGTCATCACTACAATCACCAAGATCCTTTTCCATAGTGAATACTGAGGTAAAGTATTCATTAAGTACTTTTGCTATTTCCTCTGGTTCCATACACACTTTCCCACTGTCACACTTGATAGGTCCAATTGTTTCACATCTTATCCTCTGCTCTTCACATACTTGTAGAATGCCTTGGTGTTTTCCTTAATCCTGCCGGCCAAGGCCTTCTCATGGCCCCTTCTGGCTCTCCTAATTTACTTCTTATGCTCCTTCCGGTTAGCCTTATAATCAACTAGATCTCTAACATTACCTCGCTCTCTGAGCCTTTTGTAAGCTTTTCTTTTCTTCTTGACTAGGTTTACTACAGCCTTTTTACACCATGGTTCCATAACTTCCCTGACTCATTGGAACATACCAATGCCAAACGACAAGCAAATATCCCCTGAACATTTGCCACATTTCTTCTGTACCTTTCCCTGAGAACTTCTGTTCTCAATTTAAGCTTCCAAGTTCCTGCCTGATAGCCTCATAATTCCCCTTACTCCAATTAAACGCTTTTCTAACTAGTCTGTTCCTATCTCTCTCCAATGCTATTGTAAAGGAGATAGAATTATGATCACTATCTCCAAAATGCTCTCCCACTGAGAGATCTGACACCTGACCAGGTTCATTTCCCAATACCAAATCAAGTACAGCCTCTCCTCTTGTAGGCTTATCTACATATTGTGTCAAGAAACCTTCCTGAACACACCTAACAAACTCCACCCCATCTAAGCCCCTTGCTCTAGGGAGATGCCAATCGATATCTGGGAAATTAAAATCTCCCACCATGACAGCTCTTATTATTACACCTTTCCAGGATCTGTTTCCCTATCTGCTGCTCGATATCCCTGTTACTCTTGGGCGGCCTATAAAAAATATCCAGTAGAGTTATTGACCCCTTCCTGTTCCTAACCTCTACCCACAGAGACTCTGTAGACAATCCCTCCATGACATTCACCTTTTCTGCAGCTGTGACACTATCTCTGATCAACAGTGCCACACCCCCACCTCTTTTGCCTCCCTCCCTATCCTTTCTGAAACATCTAAAACCCAGCAGTTGAAGTAACCATTCCTGTCCCTGAGCCATCCAAGTCTCTGTAATGGCCACCACCTCATAGCTCCAAGTACTGATCCACGCTCTCCTTTGTTCACAATACTCCTTGGTACTCTCTAGCTTCTGACTCCTGCCCTTCCCTCTCCTGACTGGTACTCACTTATCTGTCTCCCCAGGCCACAGTGTGACTACCTGCCTATAGCTCCTCTCTTTCACCTCCTCACTCTCCCCGACCTTGTGCAAACTATTATCTAAATGGGGAGAAGGTTCAAACATCAGAGGTGCAGAGGGACTTTAGAGTCCTCGTGCAAGAATCCCAGAAGGTTAATTTACAGGTTGAGTCTGTGGTAAAGAAGGCAAATGCAATGTTGGCATTTATTTCAAAGGGAATAGAATATAAAAGCAAAGAGATAATCAAGAGCCTTTATAAGCTACTAGTCAGGCTGCACTTGTCAACAATTTTGGGCCCCATATCTCAGAAAGGATGTGCTGTCATTGGACAGAGTCCAGAGGAGGTTCACGAGGATGATTCCGGGTATGAAGGGGTTAACATATGAGCAGCATTTGGCAGCTTTGGGCCTGTACTCTTTGGAATTTAGAAGAATGTGGGGAATCTCAATGAAACCTACCGAATATTGAAAGGACTAGATAGGGTGGATGTGGAGAAGATGTTTCCAATGGTGGGAGTATCTGGAACTAGAGGACACAGCCTCAAAATTGAGGGGCAACCTTTTAGAACAGACGTAAGAAGGAATTTTTAGCCAGAGAATAGTTAATTAGTGGGATGCTCTGCTTCAGACTGTGGTGGAGGCCACGACTGTTGGTATATTTAAGATGGAAGTTGATAGTTTCGTGATAGGTCAGGACATTGAAATATATGGCGAGAAGGCAGGTGTATGGAGTTGTGTGGGATCCGGGATCAGCCGTGATGAAATGGCAGAGCAGATTCAATGGGCTGAATGGCCTAACTCTGTTCCTATGTCTTATGGTCTTATGGTTAGAATAAATTTTAGTTGCCTCTTCAATGAACTCCAGCATATTAGTTCAACTTGATTTCCCTTTTCTGAACCCATGCTGCTAACATGCCTGTTCTTATCACCTGCTTTTCCATCTCATTCTTTATTAATATTTCCACAATCTTGCCCATGACACACATTATACTAACTGGTCTATAGCCACCAAGGACAGTGCAGTCATCATTCTTATACACTCGGGCAACGTTAGCCCACTTTCAGTTGTTACAGACTTCACCAGTCTTCAATGACTTTTGAAAAATACATTTTAGCAGTTGTATATATAATCATAAATTTTGACAAGGTGCCACACGAGGCTGCTTACATATTGGAGAAAGTTACTGGCATGGTTCGAGCATCAGCTGCTTGGTAGGAGGCAGAGACTGTGAATGAAGGGATCCTTTTCTGGTTGGCTGCCAGTGACGAGTGGTGATCCACAGGGGTCGGTGTTGGGACCAATTCTTTTTATGCTGTATATCAATGATTTAGATGACGGAATGGCGACTTTGTTGCCAAGTTTGCAGATAATACAAAGATTGGTGGAGGGGCAGGTAGTGTTGAGGAAAGAGCTAGGCTGCAGAAGGACTTAAGAGAGATTAGGAGAATGGGCAAGAGAGTAGCAAATGAAATACAATGTTAGAGAATGCATGGTCATGCACTTTGGTAGTAGAAATAAATGTGCAGACTATGTTCTATAAATCCAAAAATCTAAGATGCAAAGGGACTTGGGAGTCCTTGTGCAGAACACCCTAAAGGCTAACTTGCAGGAAAGCAAATGCAGTGTTAGCATTCTTTTCAAGAAGTCTAGAATACAAGAGCAGGGATGTGACGCTGAGGCTTTATAAGGCACTGGTAAGTACTCTCTTGAGCATTGCGAACAATTTTGGGCTCCTCATCTGAGAAAAGATGTGCTGGCATGGGAGAGGGTTCAGAGGAGGTTCACAAGGACGATTCCAAGAATGAAAAGATTATCATATGAGGAATGTTTGATGGCTCTGGGTCTGTACTTGCTGGAATTCAGAAGGATGAGGGAGGATCTCATTGAAACCTTTCGAATGTTGAAAGGCCTGGACAGAGTAGATGTGGAAAGGATGTTTCCCATGGTGGGGGAGTTTCGGACAAGAGGGCACAGCCTCATGATAGAGAGGCGTCCATTTAAAACAGATGCAGATAAATTTGTTTTGCTAGAGGGTGGTGAATTTGCCAAAATCTGTTCCTATGTCTTATGCTCTTGTCACAGACCTCTTTAAGTACCCTGGGATATTCAATATATTGTCTGGCCCTGCTTCAGACTTTTCAGCTGATGCAAGACTTCACTTTCTAAAATCTCTAAGTCAATTAAAACAACTTTATTTTTCTCTATTCTTATTGGCATATTGCTAACATCTTTGTAAGTGAATATTTTAGCGAAATATGAGTTAAGAGTATCTGCTATGTCTTTCTCTAAATAACTTAACACCCCGATATTATTACTTTTCTTTTCAAATCTTTTTATTGTATATATATATATAGAAAAAATAACGAGTACATCGAACTTACAATGCCTCAAAAAAAAACCATCATCTTAAAGATAATTAAAAAAACCTACTAAGCAGGAAAGTGAGAAAAAAAAAGAACCCATTAGGTGTACAACCCCGGAGCCATGCGTCATACAAAAAGCTTCTAAAAATAAACATCAAACCGCCAGCAAGAAAAGAAAATATACTAAAAGAATTTACAATTAGATCGTGGAAAAATTATATCAATTAACTCAAATGATAATAACGAGCAAATGAGCCCCATCTTTTCTCAAAATCAAATAAAGGTTCAAAGGTTCGACTGCTAATTTTCCCCAAACTAAGACATAGCATCACTTGAGAGAACCATTGGGACAAAGTGGGAGCTGATGTATCCTTCCACTTCAGCAAAATGGCCCTCCTAGCTATCAATGTAACAAATGCAATAACATGTTGGTCAGACACAGAAATATCATGAATATTTTGAGAAACTATTCCAAAAAGCACAGTTAATTTATTAGGTTGTAAATTAATTTTAAGTGCTTTAGAAATTATTGAGAAAACCGACTTCCAGAACTGTTCCAATATAGAACAAGACCAAAACATGTGTCAGTGTAGCTATCTCAGTTTTACATCTATCACAATGACTATCAACATTAGGAAAGATTTTAGAAAGTCTCTCCTTTGTCAAATGATAATGATGTACAATTTTAAATTGAATCAATGAACGGCAGCACAAATTGAAGAAGAGTTAACCAACTTCAATATCCACATCCAATCCTCCGTCATAAAAGTCAAATTAAGTTCCTTTTCCCAATCCTGTCCGATATTATTACTAATACACTTAACTTTCTCCTTGACTTTTCTTTTACCACTAAAGTATTGAAAAACCTCTTCGGATCAATCTTAGCACTATCAGCAATATCCTTCTCAACCTGCCTATACCCTACGGTTAACATCAGTACTATTTTTTCTGTATTCCTGTTTTCTCTTAAATAACTTTTATGTATATCTTTATTCATCCATGTAATTGATCTACTGTTTTTATTGCTTCTCCTGACTTTGGGTATGTATATTTCCTGCACTGCGTGTATTTAAATCGACCCCATTGTTCCTTAACTGACTCAACGTCAAGCAGTTCCTTCCAGTTTACCTTTCAAAGTCTTGGCCGCATGTTTGTTGGCCACAAACTTCACCTTTCTGAAATTCAAATTAATAGCTTCGGTATTTACTGAAATACTCTCCCAAAAAACCTGGAACTAACAACGTTATGGTCACTTGTTTTTAAAGGCTCAGCAACTTCTGTACTCAAAATGCTATCCTGATTGTTACAAAATATCAAGGCTAGACAGGCCTCCCCTCTTGTTGGTGCATTAACATACCGGGTCAAAAAACAATCATTCAACCTCTCAATGAATTCGCTTTCAAGTTCAGGTTGAAGTGAAGTTTATTGACATTTAACTACATACATGTACATAATGATATAATGCATATAGAAACGAGACAACATTTCTTCCAACCAGGGTGTAAAGCACAGTACACATAAGACACGTAACACAGGATAACTTATGGAGGTATGGATAAAATCTTTAGATGAATCACACATGAATAACAAACTAAAGTGCATTAATAATAAATGTTGTAAGGTATGGAACAGGATAAGGTAGGATTAAGGTAAAACAGGAATGCTCTGCCACAGACTGTAGTGGAGGCCAAATCTGTGGGGATATTTAAGGTGGAAATTGATTGTTTCCTGATTAGTCAGGGCATCAAGGGATATGGTG
Source organism: Mobula birostris (assembly GCF_030028105.1). Taxonomy (NCBI): domain Eukaryota; kingdom Metazoa; phylum Chordata; class Chondrichthyes; order Myliobatiformes; family Myliobatidae; genus Mobula; species Mobula birostris. The sequence goes on from NC_092378.1 coordinate 157,515,014, forward strand.
AGAGGGTGGGTGTATGGAGTTGAGTGGGATCCAGGATCGGCCATGATGGAATGGTAGAGCAGACTCAATGGGCTGAATGGCCTAATTCTGCTCCTATGTCTTATGGTCTAGCTAGAGATTAACCAGTGACACTCTGAATACGATGCAGCCGAGAGCTCAGAAGCCGAATGGTCTGAGGGAAGAAACTGTTGTTCATCCTGACCCTTCTTGTTTTTATGTGTCGTAGTTTCCTGCCTGATGGTAAAAAGTCAAAGGGGATGGGTGGGATCCTTAATAATAATAAATAAGGGCACTGTGTAGGCAGTGCTTCTGCTAAATGTCCCCGCTGGATGGTAGGGAGACTCGTTCGATCCTCTCAGCTGTTCTCACAGCCCTTTGTAGGAACTTCTGTTCTGATGCTTGACCGCTTCTATACCAGATGGAGGAAGTGGAGGCGTTGCTGTGCCTTCTTGTTCAGGAAGGTGATAACGAGGAACCAGGTGAGGTCATCCATGATGTGAACACCCAGGAACCTGGTGCACTTAACTCTCTCTATGTAGGAGCCATGTATTCACAGAGGGGGATGGTCTGTCTGCACCTTCCTGAAGTCGACAATGATTTTCTGTAATTCCTGTAATCCATAAATCACCGGGATCTCCCATTCAATATTTGGGAAATTAAAGTCACCCATAACTATAACATCACCCTCAGAACTTGCTTTTTTAATATTCTGATATTGTTTTATACTAAAATCACGTCAGCATTAAGGGGGTCTATAACATACACCCAATGTTATTCAATTATCCTTATCCTTGCTTTTAAAGAACATAGAAACACAGAAAACCTACAGCACAATACAGGCCCTTCAATCCACAAAGCTGTGCTGAACATGTCCTTACCCTGGATTAACTAAAGCCCTCTATTTCTGTAAACTCCATGTATCTATCCAAGAGTATCTTAAAAGACCCTATTGTATCCGCCTCCACCACTGAGCAGTGGTGCCCTGGGGAAGAGGCACTAGCTGTCCACTCTATCTATTCCTCTTATTATCTTGTACATCTCTATCATGTCTCCTCTCATCCTCCTTCTCTCCAAAGAGTAAAGCCCTAGCTCCCTTAATCTCTGATCATAATCCATACTCTCTAAACCAGGCAGCATCCTGGTAAATCTCCTCTCTACCCTTTCCAATGCTTCCACATCCTTCCTATAGTGAGGCGACCAGAACTGGACACAATACTCCAAGTGTGGTCTAACCAGAGTTTTATAGAGCTGCATTATTACCTTGCAACTCTTAAACTCTATCCCTCGACTTATGAAAGCTAACACCCCATAAGCTTTCTTAACTACCCCATCTACCTGTGAGGCAACTTTCAAGGATCTGTGGACATGTACCCCCAGATCCCTCTGCTCCTCCACACTATCAAGTATCCTGCCATTTACTTCGTACTCTGCCTTGAAGTTTGTCCTTCCAAAGTGTACCACCTCACACCTCTCCAGTTGAACTCCATCTGTCACTTCTCAGCCCAATTCTGCATCCCATCAATGTCTCTCTGCGATCTTCGACAATCCTCTACACTATCTACAACACCACCAACCTTTGTGTCTTCTGCAAACTTGCCAACCCACCTTTCTACCCCCACATCCAGGTCTTTAATAAAAATCACGAAAAGTAGAGGTCCCAGAACCGATCCTTGTGGGACACCACAAGTCACAACTCTCCAATCTGAATGTACTCCCTCTACAGGCAAGACAATTCTGAATCCACCTGGCCAAACTTCCCTGGATCCCGCGCCTTCTGACTTTCTGAATAAGCCTACCGTGTGGAACCTTGTCAAATGCCTTACTAAAATCCATGTCGATCACATCCACTGCACTACCCTCATCTATATGCCGGGTCACCTCCTCAAAGAACTCTATCAGGCTTTTTAGATACGATCTGCCCTTCACAAAACTATGCTGACTGCCCCGATCAGACCATGATTCTCTAAATGCCCATAGATCCTACCTTTAAGAATCTTTTCCAACAGCCTTCCCACCACAGACATAAGGCTCACTGGTCTATAATTACCCAGAATATCCCTACTACCTTTTTTGAACAAGGGGACAACATTCGCCTCCCTCCAATCCTCCGGTATCGTACCCATGGACAACGAGGACATAAAGATCCTAGCCAGAGGCTCAGCAATCTCTTTCCTCGCCTTGTGGAGCACCCTGGGGAATATTCCGTCAGGCTCCAGAGACTTGTCCGTCCTAATGTATTTTAACAACTCCAACACCTCCTCTCCCTTAATATGAACATGCTCCAGAACATCAACCTCACTCATATTGTCCTCACCATCATCAAGTTCCCTCTCATTGGTGAATACCGAAGAGAAGTATTCATTGAGGACCTCGCTCACTTCCACAGCCTCTAGGCACATCTTCCCACCTTTATCTCTAATTGGTCCTAACTTCACTCCTGCCATCATTTTGTTCTTCACATAATTGAAGAATTCCTTGGGGTTTTCCTTTACCCTACTCGCCAAGGCCTTCTCATGCCCCCTTCTTGCTCTTCTCAGCCCCTTCTTAAGCTCCTTTCTTGCTACCCTATATTCCTCAATAGACCCATCTGATCCTTGCTTCCTAAATCTCATGTATGCTGCCTTCTTCCACCTGACTAGATTCTCCACCTCACTTGTGACCCATGGTTCCTTCACCCTACCATTCTTTATCTTCCTCACTGGGACATATTTATCCCTAACATCCTGCAAGAGATCCCTAAACATCAACCACATGTCCATAGTACATTTCCCTGCAAAAACATCATCCCAATTCACCCCAGCAAGTTCTAGCCTCATAGCCTCATAATTTGCCCTTCCCCAATTAAAAAATTTCCTGTCCTCTTTGATTCAGTCCTTTTCCATGATAATGCTAAAGGCCTGGGAGCGGTGGTCACTGTCCCCCAGATGCTCACCAACTGAGAGATCTGTGACTTGACCTGGTTCGTCACCTAATACTAGATCCAGTATGGCATTCCCCCAGTCAGCCTGTCAACATACTGTGACAGGAATCTGTCCTGGACACTTAACTCACTCTGCCCCCTCTGAACCATTGGAACTAATCAGGTGCCAATCAATATTAGGGAAGTTAAAGTCACCCATGATAACAACCCTGTTATTTTTGCACCTTTTCAAAATCTGCCTCCCAATCTGCTCCTCGGTATCTCTGCTGCTACTGGGGAGACATAACATACAAGGAGGGTTTGATGGCTCTGGGCTTTACTCACGGGAATTCAGAAGAATGAGCGGTGACCTCACTGAAACCTATCGACTGTTGAAGGGCCTCGATAGAGAGGATGTGGAGAAGATGCTTCCTGTGGTGGGGGAGTCTAAAACCAGAGGACACAGCCTCAGAGTAGGAGGATATCCATTTAGAATGGAGATGAGGCAGATTTCTTTAGCCAGGGAGTGATGAATTTTTGTAATTCATTGTCACAGATGGCTGTGGAGGCCAAATCAATGGATACATTTAAGGCAGAGGTTGATAGTTTCTTGACCAATCAAAATCAGAATCAGGTTTATTATCACTGGGATGTGTCATGAAATTTGTTAACTTAGCAGCAGCAATTCAATGCAATACATAATACAGAAGAAGAAGCAGAAGAATAATTAATTAATTAACAAACTAACTAACACATAAATAAATAAATAAATAAATAAATAGCGGTATACGTATATTGAATAGATTAAAAATCATGCAAAAACAGAAATAATATATATTTAAAAAGTGAGGTAGTGCTTATGGGTTCAATGTTCATTTAGGAATCGAATGGCAGAGGGGAAGAAGCTGTTCCTGAATCGCTGAGTGTGTGCCTTCAGGCTTCTGTACATTCCTACCTGAAGATAACAGTGAGGAAAGGGCATGCCCTGGGTGCTGGAGGTTTTAATATTGGATGCTGCCACTTGAGACATTGCTCCCTGAAGATGTCCTGGGAACTTTGTAGGCTAGTACCCAAGATGGAGCCAACTAAATTTACAACCCTCTGCAGCTTCTTTAGGTCCTGTGCAGTAGCACCCCCCCCCTCATACCAGACAGTGATGCAGCCTGTCAGAGTGCTCTCCACAGTACATCTATAGAAGTTTTTGAGAGTTTTGTTGACATACCAAATCTCAGGGCATGAAGGCAGGGACTAAGGGACTAAGAAGGAAATGAATCAGCCAAGATGAAATGGCGAAGCATACGATGGGCCAAATGGCCTAATTCTGCTCCTATATCTTATGGTCAATGGAGGGACAAGACTGTTCATTAGCCTGACTGTCCAGTTCCACTGAGCAGCTGTGTTCTTCCAGTATTTGCATGTTTTGCTCAAGATTTCAAACATCTTGTATGTACCTGTGATCTTCTTTAATACCCATGGTTTCATAAGGCTGAGCCTGCCTAGATTCTGATTATGGAGAACCTCCAGTTTGTTGATAGTGAGGCTTGGCCACTGTAAAATCATTAAATTTCGGAAACAGGGGTTTTGGCACTTGCCTGTTAGACGAGGTGATTTTTCTGCCACTTGTGCCAGGAAACTTATTTTCACTTATTACGCCCGAATGACCTCTAGGTCTTGCTGTTTGTAGACAAAGTCTTCTTCATTTGGTGGGAAGTTGTGAGTGCAATTGAACATTATGCAGTCACTTGCAAATATCACTGCTTCTGACATTATGATGGAAGAAAAGTTGCTGATGGAGTTATCTTAATATGTTTGGGCTTTGGTTGCTGCTCTGAAGAACCCCTGTAATGATATCCTGGAATAATTGGTCTCCAACAAGTCTTCTTCCTCTGTGTGTAGTACAGCTCTTTCCAATGGAATGCTGTCTTCTTGGTCCTCACTGACTTCACTTCTACCAGGGCTGCTTGGTGCCACACTTGAAAAATGCCTCCTTGATATCAAGGACAGCGTTTAATGCCTCCCTTCCAGAACTTAGCACTGTAATAAATTCTGATTGGTTCTTGCAAAATCCATATTTTCATTAAAGAGGAGGCTACTTGCATGTAAGTGACTCCTGACAACAAGCTGAATTCATGATTCATCACCTTACTGATGAGTGACACTGACAAGCGGAAACTGAATGTAAGGGATTGCTTGTATTGTTATTTGTATCAATTAACCTGGGTTTGTGTCAAAGTAAGCTAGTTCAAACTTCAATACACTAATGGGCAATTTGGCTGAAAATGGATATGTAATTGTCTAAATTGGGAAGGAGACATCCACCAATCATTCAGCTCCAAGATCTATTCTTTAGGGTGTAAAGCCTGATTCCAAATTGAAAACTTCCTTAGAAATTGCTACTTGTTCAAGGAACAGAATTCCATTGTCCATGATGATCCTTGTAAAAGTAAACTTCAAACGTCCCAACTACTGGCGGAAATAACATGTCACATCACAGCTTTGTTACAATGTGCCTTAGAGTGAGTCATATAGCAAGCACTATATTTGGGCAGAATGCTCAACTCTTGTAACTTGTTTGTTATTAGACATTATCCACATAATGTGCATGGATGCTTGAAGGCAAAAGAGACAGCAAATGTTGGAACCTGAAACAACAAACAGAATAATGGAAGAACTCAGCAGGTCAAAAGGTCGGCACAAAATCATGGGCCAAAGGGCCTGTATGTGCTGTAGTGTTTCATGTTCTAGGTCAAAGAGGCATATGTTAATGTTTCAGTTGAGACTCTACACAAGAATGGATCCTGATGCAGGGTCTCAATCCAAAATGTCGATTTACATCTTGTGCCTTTACAGCTGCTGCTTGGCCGGCTGAGTTCTTCCACAGTTATGTTGTGTCTACTTGAGTGCTGGTTATCAAGGCTGGAAAGCTCATCGAGTCTGTTCTTGTTCATCAACGTGTAAATGTTCATCACTCCATCTAACTCTGCTTGTGCCCCTCTGAAACTCCCCAGAAAGTGCCCTCGCACCTACGATTGGAATCTTTTGCTGCATTGGAACTTGCCACCTACCTCTGCAAGCTTTACGGTGTGTAATAGCCTTGGTGAGGTCTCGGTAGAATCCTTCCTTACAATAGTGGCAATGTCGTCCTGCCGTATTGTGTCGGCAATTTAGGCAAACACCTCCACTCTTTCGGCCAGAGAGTTTGTAAAGCTCCATGTTGAATCGGCAGCGCCGGGCATGCAGGTTGCAGCTACATGCTGAAGGAAGTAAACACAGATTTGATCAAAGGTTAATGTTTGCCATGTAGATCAAAAGTACATCAGGTGATGGTGTCAATAGGCAATGATGTAGATCTGTGGAAGTGGAAAGTGGGTGATAATTTAAAATGGCAGCAGTACAGAGGCATTTATCTTTCTACATTCACACCAGTGGCAACTCTAATAATATACCTAGCCTTAGCACCCTCCATTTCTTTATCCCCTCTCTGTCTCAGCACTGTCAGCCTTTTCATCCTGCACCCAGTATCGGTTAAGCAGAAATTTTCTTCATAGTGTTGTGTATATATACAAGTTGAGATGGCAGATTTTTGCATGATTGTGAAATCATGGATCATGGGAATTAGGCAAGGAAGGGAGCTGAGGACAATTGTCAGATCAAGCATCTGCATATCAGTAATGGAGTGGCGTGAAGGAGCTGTCAGATCCACAGCTCAGGAATTATATCAGGAAATAATTCCACAAAAATTCTCTGCATTTCCTCCTTAGTGGAAAGTTTACAATGCTGCACATTAGTCTGTGTAATCTTATGAGTGGACTGTACATGCACATCACTCCAAAAGTAATCTCAGCAATGTCCACACACATCACTCCAAAACTAGTCAAAGCAATGTGCACTGCACATCACCCCAAAAGCAGTCAAAGCAATGTCCTGTATACATCAACCCAGAAGTGGTCAAAGCAATGTCCACTATACATCACTTATACCCTGTTGATGTTACTCCAAGCTTGGTTCCATGTAAGCCCTATATATATCACTTCAAAAGTGATCTCAGAAAAGTCCTATAAGCAGATGACAAAAGCTGGTTTTGTTGTTAGTGAAGAGAGTGTTTTGGGCAACAGCAGGATATAATTTATTTGGAACGCTGAGTAGAGCTTTAGCAGATGGAATTTAAGAACATTTGGAGTTTGACTTCCCAAAAGATCTGTGTCAGAAACCCAGTTATCTCCTCCTTATTTCCCCCAGCATCCTGGGATAGATCCCAACAGGGACTATGGAGCTATCCACACCCCCAAAACCTCCTCTTTCTTCATATCAATATGCCTTGCTTAAAACATCAACATGCCCTTCTCTGATCTCACCATCATCCATGTCCTCCTTTTTGGTGAATACCAATGTGAAGCACTCGTGTACGACGTCACCCTCTTCTGCTGGATCACTGCATAAATCCCCCTCCTTTCACTCCGAGTGGACATATGGGAATGAATCCAGGAATGAAAGGGTTATCATATGAGAAGCGTTTGGTGGCCTTGGCCTATACTCTTGGAGTTTAGAAGAATGAGGAGGGATCTCATTCAAACCTATCGAATGTTGAAAGGCCTAGAAAAGAGTGGATGTGGAGAGGATATTTTTCTATGATGGGGAAGTCTAGGACTAGAGGACACAGCCCAGAACAGAGGGATGTCCATTTAGAATGGAGATGAGGAAGGACTTCTTTAGCCAGAGGATGGTGAATCTCTGGATTTCATTACCACAGATGGCTGTGGCGGTCAGGTCATTGTGTGTATTTAAGGCAGAGGTTGGTAGGTTCTTGATTAGACAGGGCATGAAAGGTTATGGGGAGAAGGTAGGAGACTGGGTTGAGAGGGAAATGGATCAGCCATGATGAAATGGCAGAGCAGATTCAATGGGCTGAATGGCCTAATTCTGCTCCTATATCTTACAGTGTTTTACCCATTGCATAACTACCCTCCAGCTAGGATGTAGTCTTTTTCCCAGGCAGGGAAGGCTACTGAGCACAGATTTTAGGAAAGCCGAGAAATTTAAAAGAGAAAATACAGAATCATACAGCGTTGAAATAGGCATTTGGTCCAACTTTTCCATGTTGACTCATGCTCACCATTCTGCATTATATTACCACCCAGAAATTGGTTCACAGTTTAACTGATTGAAGTCCTCCTGCAGCACTTTTAAAATGTCATCAGTGACCAACATCATCAGTCTCTCCAGCAGTGTGTTCCACCATTTAGAACGTCACCTCATATCTGTTTTATCATCATTTGTTATGGGGAAAGATTTCCTGCAGATTATCCTCTCCCTACCCTTTTTAATTTTATGTTTCTCATGTCCCCTCTTAAACCCCTTTTCTCCAGGGAGAACAGTCTCAACCTCTTTAGCCTCTCCTCAGATCAGAACCGCTCCATTCTGCTGAATCTGCTTTGCATTCTCTCCAGTATCACACATCCTTCCTACACTTTGGCAATTCCTCAAAAATGAGGCATCTATCACTAAGGACCCCATTCTTCTCATTGGTATCAGACCTCCAGCAGCCTGACGACACACATTCAATGCTTTATAACAGATTCTTCTCCTCCACTCAATGAACCCATGTGTATGTGTGTGTGTGTGTGTGTGTGTGCGTCTGTAATTATACCTTTCTTATTCTGTATTGCAATGTATTGCTGCCGGCAAACAATAAATTTCACGACATATGCCAGTGATATTAAACCTGTTTTTGATTCTGGTAACTAGATCTGCACCCAAAACTCAGCTAAATTCTGATGGGTTTTATCAAATCAGAACATAACTTTCCTATTTGTATGTTCAGTGCTCTTACTAATTTAGGTTAGTATGTCATATCCTTTCCAAACCACGTTCTCCACCTGTGTAGAATATATTGATTGGTTATATCATGGCCAGGTACGGAAACACAAGTGCCCTTGAATGAAAAAGCTGGAAAAAAGTACTGGACATTGTCCAGTCTATCAGAGGTAAAGCCCTCTCCACTACTGAGCACTTCTACGCAGAGTGCCTTTGCAGGAAAGCAGCATTATCATTAAGGATCCCTGCCATCCCGGACACAGGACATGTTCTCTTTTCGCTGCTGCCATCAGGCAGAAGGTGAAGGAGCCTCAGGATGCACCCCACCAGGTTCAGGAACAGTCACCATCCTTCAAACATCATTCAACTTCCCTCATCCCGTCACTGAACTGTCCCCACAACCTAGCGATTCACTTTCAACAACCCTTAACCTAATGTCTCAATATTTACTGCTTGCTTGCTTGCTTGTTTATTTATTTATTTTTTTATTTATATTAATTTGCCCTTTTTTCCTTTTGTATTTGCACAGTTTGTTGTTGCTTATCATATTCATTGCGAAGGAAACGAATCTCAGTTTGTACGTGGTGACATACAGGTGCTTTGATAACAAATTTACTTTGAACTTTGTGTTTCACAACAAGGATCTATGGATGTCACCCACAGTGTGTTCCCAAGCCTGTCACCCACAGTGTCCCCCCGAGCCCGTCACCCACAGTGTGTCCCCGCGCCTGTCACCCACAGTGTGTCCCCGAGCCCGTCACAGTGTCCCCTTGAGCCCGTCACCCACAGTGTGTCCCCGCATCCGTCACCCACAGTGTCCCCAAGCCAGTCACCCACAGTGTGCCCCCAAGCCAGTCACCCACAGTGTCCCTGAGCCCGTCACCCAAAGTGTGTCCCGGCGCCCGTCACCCACAGTGTCCTCGAGCCCGTCACCCACAGTGTCCCCCTGAGCCCGTCACACACAGTGTGTCCCCGAGCCCGTCACCCACAGTGTCACCGAGCCCATCACCCAGTGCCCCCGAGCCAGTCACCCAGTGTCCCCGAGCCAGTCACCCACAGTGTCACCGAGCCCGTCACCCACAGTGTGTCCCCGAGACAGTCACCCACAGTGTGTCCCCGAGCCCGTCACCCAGTGTCCCCGAGTCCGTCACCCAGTGTCCCCGAGCCAGTCACCCACAGTGTGTCCCCGAGCCAGTCACCCACAGTGTCCCCGAGCCAGTCACCCACAGTGTCCCCCCGAGCCAGTCACCCACAGAGTCACCGAGCCCGTCACCCAGTGTCCCCGAGCCCATCATCCACAGTGTCACCGAGCCCGTCACCCACAGTGTCCCTGAGCCCACCACACTGTAGGGTGTTTTAGGTGTTTCAGTCCTTCTACCCTTGTGCAGTGTCCATATCTCCCACCCAGCCAGCTCCTCAGAGTGAGGTAATCTCAGTCTCCCACCCACCTACCTGCCTAGTTTAGGGTTTCCTTTGACTCCCACCTTCCCAGTGAAAGGTGTCCTGCAACTCTCAGCTCCCCAGTCCAGAGTATACTATGTCTCTGAGACATCTCCAGAGTGAGGTTTATTGCACATAACAATGCTGGAGGAAATCGACTGTTTATTCTTTTCCACAGATGCTACCTGACCTACTAAGTTCCTCCAGCACTTTGTGAGTGTTGTGCAGAGTTTGCAGCATCTGCACAATCACTCACGTTTTAACACTCAAACTTAAATGTTCATCTCAGTCAAACTGTTTCCAGTCACCACTCAGCAAGCTTATCATGGCCACAAAGAATCAGAAAACCTGAAAGTGAATGCACTCCTTCTAATCTGTGCAACAGATGTGAATATAGGCTGTTGGAAATATTCCATGGGTCAACACTGCCGAGATGCTGGAGGGGAAGAGGTGATTATCTGCAAATCACAGCCAGATGCTGACTGTTCAGCCAAACTCTGCTGTACCAACATCAGTCCACAAACACACAGGCCTGAAGCCACAATGACAAATTAATCACCTCCACAGAATTCACTCAACTCAAGGGCAGTAGGCAGATGAGGAAAAGAGGAGAAAAATAATCTAAGGGGCTGGGTCAAAGGTTACGAGGTGGGAATGGGTTCAATCCTTTGAGTGAAAGCAGAGCTGAGAAACACGGACGCACTGACCAGCGGGGTAATAGTCAGTGCTCAGTAACATGGACACACTGACCAGCAGGGTAATGGTTAGAGACCAGTAACATGGATACACTGACCAGCAGGGTAATGATCAGAGACCAGTAACACAGAGACACTGACCAGCAAAGTAATGGTCAGTGCTCAGTAACATGGACACACTGACCAGCAGGGTGATGGTCAGTTGTGGTTTCCATGCCATTGGAATCAGTTGGTTGATTTGTGAAGTGTCGTATGCTTCTTGGAGTGCAACATCAAGTACATGTTAAACAAATACACGCACAGCCATCTTCGCTCTGTGGGCCACTTCTTCAAGTCTTTCGGCGATCGGGGGAGGAGGACAGGAGCAGGCAATGTGATGGCTGGAAGCTGCTAGTCAAGAACCAGGACGAAAGCAGTGAATACTTGATTCAGTCGCACAACATTTGGACAGAAGCAGGAAAGTTGTTTGGTAGAAGTATTCATGTCTGAGCAGCCCTACTTAGGATCCACTCTGCTCACCCTGAACTGGGAAGGACCTAGAAAAGGTGCCCTAAAAATAGTCTACTTCACCCCATGCTGTCTGGAAAGCCGCGTCCAGAGGGATCACCATCATGCGGTCGAAAAACATCGAGAAGTGAAACTATGAAATTTGGAACCTGGAATATACGAACTCTGATGGATAACCCAAACTCAGACCAACCAGAGAGGAGAACTGCCTTTGCCAAAAATTCAACTTTGACATTGTTGCTCTGAGTGAGACCTGCAGAGCTGGAGAAGGGCAACTAAAGGAAGAGCAAGGTCAATACACCCTTTTCTGGAAAGGACTTGATCCTGAACAACCGAGGATCCATGGAAACAACAGGAATTCTGCAGATGCTGGAAATTCAAGCAACACTCATAAAAGTTGCTGGTGAACGCAGCAGGCCAGGCAGCATCTCTAGGAAGAAGTGCAGTCGACGTTTCAGGCCGAGACCCTTCGTCAGCACTAACTGAAGGAAGAGTGAGTAAGGGATTTGAAAGTTGGAGGGGGAGGGGGAGATCCAAAATGATAGGAGAAGACGGGGGGGGAAGGGATGGAGCCAAGAGCTGGACAGGTGATTGGCAAAAGGGATACGAGAGGATCATGGGACAGGAGGTCTGGGAAGAAAGACGGGGGGGGGGGGAACCCAGAGGATGGGCGAGGGGTATATTCAGAGGGACAGAGGGAGAAAAAGGAGAGTGAGAGTAAGAATGTGTGTATAAGAATAAGTAACAGATGGGGTACGAGGGGGAGGTGGGGCATTAGCGGAAGTTAGAGAAGTCGATGTTCATGCCATCAGGTTGGAGGCTACCCAGACGGAATATAAGGTGTTGTTCCTCAAACCTGAGTGTGGCTTTATCTTTACAGTAGAGGAGGCTGTGGATAGACATGTCAGAATGGGAATGGGATGTAGAATTAAAATGTGTGGCCACTGGGAGATCCTGCTTTCTCTGGCGGACAGAGCGTAGGTGTTCAGCAAAGCGGTCTCCCAGTCTGCGTCGGGTCTCGCCAATATATAAAAGGCCACATCGGGAGCACCAGACGCAGTATATCACCCCAGCTGACTCACAGGTGAAGTGTCGCCTCACCTGGAAGGATTGTTTGGGGCCCTGAATGGTGGTAAGGGGGGAGGTGTAAGGGCATGTGTAGCACTTGTTCCGCTTACACGGATAAGTGCCAGAAGGGAGATCAGTGGGGAGGGATGGGGGGGGGACGAATGGACAAGGGAGTTGCGTAGGGAGCGATCCCTGCGGAGTGCAGAGAGAGGCGGGGAGGGAAAGATGTGCTTAGTGGTGGGATCCTGTTGGAGGTGGCGGAAGTTATGGAGAATAATATGTTGGACCCAGAGGCTGGTGGGGTGGTAGGTGAAGACCAGGGGAACCCTATTCCTAGTGGGGTGGCGGGAGGATGGAGTGAGAGCAGATGTACGTGAAATGGCGGAGATGCGTTTAAGAGCAGAGTTGATAGTGGAGGAAGGGAAGCCCCTTTCTTTAAAAAAGGAAAACATCTCCCTCGTCCTAGAATGAAAAGTCTCATCCTGAGAGCAGATGCGGCGGAGACGGAGGAATTGCGAGAAGGAGATGGCGTTTTTGCAAGAGACAGGGTGAGAAGAGGAATAGTCCAGATAGCTGTGAGAGTCAGTAGGCTTATAGTAGACATCAGTGGATAAGCTGTCTCCAGAGACAGAGACAGAAAGATCTAGAAAGGGGAGGGAGGTGTCGGAAATGGACCAGGTAAACTTGAGGGCAGGGTGAAAGTTGGAGGCAAAGTTAATAAAGTCAACGAGTTCAGCATGCGTGCAGGAAGCAGCGCCAATGCAGTCGTCGATGTAGCGAAGGAAACGAGGGGAACAGATACCAGAATAGGCACGGAACATAGATTGTTCCACAAAGCCAACAAAAAGGCAGGCATAGCTAGGACCCATATGGGTGCCCATAGCTACACCTTTAGTTTGGAGGAAGTGGGAGGAGCCAAAGGAGAAATTATTAAGAGTAAGGACTAATTCCGCTAGACGGAGTAGAGTGGTGGTAGAGGGGAACTGATTAGGTCTGGAATCCAAAAAGAAGCGTAGAGCTTTCAGACCTTCCTGATGGGGGATGGAAGTATATAGGGACTGGACATCCATGGTGAAAATAAAGCGGTGGGGGCCAGGGAACTTAAAATCATCGAAAAGTTTAAGAGCGTGAGAAGTGTCAGGAACATAGGTAGGAAGGGATTGAACAAGGGGGGATAAAACCGTGTTGAGGTATGCAGAAACGAGTTCGGTGGGGCAGGAGCAAGCTGAAACAATAGGTCGGCCAGGACAGGCAGGTTTGTGGATCTTGGGTAGGAGGTAGAAACGGGAAGTGTGAGGTGTGGGAACTATAAGGTTGGTAGCAGTGGATGGGAGATCCCCTGAGTGGATAAGGTCGGTGATGGTGTGGGAGACAATGGCCTGGTGCTCCTTAGTGGGGTCACAATCGAGGGGTAAATAAGAGAAGGTATCCGCGAGTTGTCGCTGTGCCTCGGCAAGGTAGAGGTCAGTACGCCAGACTACAACAGCACACTTATTGGCGGGTTTAATAATAAGGTTAGGATTAGTGCGAAGGGAGTGGAGAGCAGAGCGTTCCGAAGGAGTGAGGTTGGAATGGGGACAAGGTGCGATGAAGTCGAGACGGTTGATGTCCCGTTGGCAGTTAGCGATAAAGAGATCCAGAGCAGGCAGAAGACCAGAGCGGGGTGTCCATGAAGAAGAGGAGGGTTGAAGACGGGAGAAGGGGTCATCGGTGGGGGTGGAAGAGTCCTTGCCGAAGAAGTAGGCTCGGAGACGGAGACGGCAGAAGAAAAGTTCTGCAGCATGGCGAACACGGAACTCGCTGAGGTGTGGGCGAAGGGGGACAAAGGTGAGGCCCTTACTGAGGACAGAGCGCTCTGCCTCCGACAGTTAAAGGTCGGAGGGGATGGTAAAGACCCGGCACGGATGAGAGCTGAGATCAGAGCGGGGACGGGGGAGGCTGGGGGTGCCAATGGAGAGGGGAGGGTTGGGGTGAGAGGAAGATGGAGCCTCTGAGGACCCAGGAGCTGACGGTGGGATCTGAGGGAGACGGAGTTGCAGAGTGGTGGTGGGGAAAGGGGAGACGGGAGTCACAATAGCAGCACATAAAGACCCGGCCTGGAGTTCAAGGCTGGAGTCGCAGTTGGTGGTTGCGCAATCACTTCGAGGATCCATGGAGTAGGTTTTTCCATCCGAAACAGCCTACTTCAGAAGCTGACAGAGCAACCACTGGGAATCAACGAATGTCTCATGACTCTGCAAATCCAACTTGTCAAGAACCAACACGCCACCATCATCAGCATCTATGCTCCAACTCTGGACGCTGAAGATGAACTTCTATGCCCAACTTGACCACGTCCTTGCCTCTGTTCCCAACAATGACAAGATAATTCTCCTGGGAGACTTCAATGCCAGAGTCGGGAAAGATCATAGGCTCTGGGCTGGAATATTAAGCAAGGAAGGAGTTGGCAAGGTCAACGCCAGTGGAACACTCCTCCTCACCAAGTGTGCTGAACACAACCTGGTGATTACAAACACCCTATTTCGCCAGAAAAACAGGCACAAAGTCTCCTGGCAGCATCCACGCTCCAAACACTGGCACCTCATCAACTGCATCATCGTACGATCTCGGAACCAACAAGATGTAGTGATAACAAGAGCTGTTACTGGTGCTGACAAGTGCTGGACAGATCATTGACTCCTCTCATCCACCATGAGAATGAAGATCTGGCCCAAAAGGAAACACCAAAATCAGAACACTATTAAGAAATTCAATGTTGACATCCTTCAAGACATCAACCATGTACAGAAGTTCCAACAAAATCTTCAAGAACAACTGCCTCAACAAATCCCTCCATCTGTAGAAAAACACTGGAATCAATTGAAGAATGCTATCATCACTTCCTACAAAGAAACAATTTGGTTCAAGATGAAAAAACGTCAGGATTGGTTCGATGATAATGACAAACTACTCAACAACTCATCGATGAAAAGAGAAAAGCTTTCATCACCTTACAAAATGACCAACAAATGGCTACCAAGAGGAAACACTATCAGGAATGCAAGGCTGCAGTCCTGAAGAGTACCCAAAACTTGAAAAACCAATGGTGGAGGAAGAAAGCTCAGGAAATCCAACAACTAGCAGACGCCAACGACACTTGAGGATTTTTCAAAGCAACTAAAGCTATTTTTTGCCCAACCACTCAAGGTCAAGCCCCTCTCAAAAGCAAAGATGGTTCAACCATCCTGATGAGCAATGCTGACATCAATTCTAGATGGAGGGAGCACTTTGAAGATCCTCTAAATCAAACCATCTCATTTGACAGGAATGTGATTGACAACATTCCAAAACAGCCCACTGACGACTCCCTAAGCAAAATACCAACACTTGAAGAAGTCAAGGAAGCCATCAAAACCTTGAAAAACAACAAGGCCGCTGGACTCGATGGAATACCAGCCGAGGTCTACAAAATTGGAGGTAACCCACTTCATTATCAACTGCATCAACTTCTCATCAAGATCTGGATAAATGAAGACGTATCAGCAGACTTTAGAGACTCAGCAATCGTTACCATCTACAAAAGGAAAGGTGATCGATCCGAATGCGGAAACTATCGTGGAATTTCCCTGTTAGCAACAGCAGGAAAGATCCTCACCCGCATCATGAACAACTGGCTCAAGTCTTTAGCCGAGAAGATCCTTCCGGAGACACAAACCGGTTTTAGACCATCACGTGGAGCAATTGACATGATCTTCACAGTGCGACAACTACAAGAAAAATGTCGTGAACAACTTCAGCCTTTGTACATGGCATTCATCGACCTCACCAAAGCCTTTAACTTGGTATCAAGGGAACTCCTATGGGATGTCCTATCCACCTATGGATGCCCTGAAAAATACATTCAAATCCTGAGACTCCTCCATGATGGCATGCCTGCCACAGTCATGGTCAGCAACAGTAACTGTGAGCCTTTTCAAGTTAGATCAGGAATAAAACAGGGATGCCTGATTGCCCCAACTTTATTCACCATCTTCATTGCGACAATCGAAATTGTCTTCAGAATAGATGGCAGACTTTTCAACCTTGCCTGTCTCAAGTCCAAAACGAAGACATCCACGAGTTCCTTCATCGAGTTCCAATACACAGATGACAACAGTGTTGTAGCTCTTTCAGAAAACAACCTACAACAGATTCTGACTGCCTTCAACCGTACATACACGAAACTTGGACTTAACATCAATTCCAAGAAGACTCAGATCATCTACCAACCGTCACCAATTGAGACAAATGGGATGGAACCATCAATTCAACTTGGCGAAACAACCCTGGAAAACGTGGACCACTTTCCGTATCTTGGAAGTCACCTCTCCTCCAACGTCGACTTTAATGACGAGATCCAACATCGTCTTAAATGAGCTGGAACAGCTTTTGGACTTCTCCGAACAAGAGTCTTCATGATTGTGACATCCGAAAAGACATCAAAATGTTAGTGTACAAAGCGGTGGTGATCCCAATGCTCCTGTATGCATCAGAAACCTGGACAACATACCGACGACATCTGAAGGCATTTGAAAAGTTCCATCAACGCTGTCTTTGAAACATCTTAAATATCAGCTGGGAAGATAGAAGAACCAATGTCAGTGTGCTAAATGAAGCAAAAACAACAAGCATTGAAGCCTACGTTGCCAAGAACCAACTGAGATGGAGCGGTCATGTTGTTCGGATGAAAGACGAACGTCTCCCCAAATAAATCTTCTACTCCCAGCTTAAAGAAGGCAAACGTAAAAGAGGCGGACAACAGAAGAGATTCAAAGACGTCTTAAAAGCCAACATGAAAAAATGTCACATCGACATCAGCAATTGGGAAACCAATGCCAAGGACAGGAAAATCTGGCATGCCATCATCCGAGAAGGAACTGCAACTTTCGAAGCCAACAGATGTGCAGAATTAGAAGAAAGGAGAAGAAAATGGAAAGAGAGGCAGCAACAACCAAAACCCGATCTGCTATCTAGAATTACCTATCCTGAATGCGGGAGAACTTTCAAAGCCAAGATTGGACTCATAAGCCACTTGAGAACCCATAAATAAATCAATGGAACGAAGACCATCATCCTCGACCTCGAGGGATAGCCACGATGACCCACTTATCTGTCTCTCGAGGCCCTGGTGTGACTACTTGCCTATAGCTCCTCCTGATCACCTCCTCACTTTCCCTGACCAGACGAAGCTGCATCATCGAGCTGTACCTCCAGTTCCCTGACACAGTCCCTAAGGAGCTGCAGCTCGAAGCACCTGGTGCAGACATGGTCATCTGGGAGACATCCCACATCTGACACCCAATACAGAACACCGGCCTTACAGACATACTTCCTGTTCATGAATGAAAAGTGGTAACACGAGGATTGGGATGCTATATTCGAATTGTATAAGATATTGGAGAGGCCTGACTTGGAGTATTGTGTCCAGTTCTGGTCACTTACCTACAGGAAAGATGCTAATAAGATCGAAAGAACACAGAGAAAATTTACAAGGATGTTGCTGGGCCTGGAAGACCTGAGTTATAGGGAAAGGTTGAATAGGTTAGGACTTTATTTCCTGGAGTGTAGAAGAAGGGAGATTTGATAGAGGTATGCAAAATTATGAAAGGTATAGATCGGGTAAATACAAACAGGTTTTTTCCACTGAGGTTGGGTGAGAATACAACTAGAGGTCATGGGTTAAGGGTGAAAGGTGAAATATTTAAGGGGAACCTGAGGGGAAACTTCTTCACTCAGAGGGTAGTGAGAGTGTGAAATGAGCTGCCAGTGGAAGTGGCAAATGTGGGTTCAATTTCAACATTTAAGATAATTTGGATAGGTACATGGATAGGAGGGATATGGAGGACTATGGCCCAGGTGGAGATCGATGGGACTAGGCAGACTAACAGTTTGTCATGGACTAGATGATCCAAAGGACCTGTTTGTTTCTGTGCTGAGGTGTTCTATGATTCTTTGACTGAGAAAATATTAGAATTTAGCAGAGAAGCAAAGCATTGTAATGAAAATGGTAAATAGAGAGGCTGGGAAGAAACACAATAAAAAGATTGTATGTACCTCTCTAAGTTTATGAAAGAGGAAAGTCCAGCAACAGTCTGCTGGAGGGTCTTAGCAGATTGAGCAGGAGATCAGCATCATGGAGGAGAGAAGGAATTGTCACCATTTTGGACTGAAACCCTACATCAGGATCAGAAAAGGTTAGTGCAACATCAATAGTTGGGAAAGTTTTGAATTCTATCAATAAGGAAAGTGATAATGGTCTTTTTAGGAAATAATAAAACTGAGCAGAGTCAACATAGATTATGAAAAGGAAATTATGTTGATCAAATCTGTTAGAATGTTTAAATTGTAGAACCAATAAGGGAAAACTGGTCAATGAGTACATCTGGATGTTCAGAAGGCCTTCAGGGAGCTGATCAACATGTGAATCTGGATGTTCAGAAGGTGTTCAGGAACTGCTCAGAAGAGATTATTAAGCAATATTTAGGAGAATGTAAGGTTTGACACTCTGAGCAAGCCTTCCCCAGTTCTGATGAGGCTTCCCTGACACAAAAAAAATTAACTCTCATTCTCTCTCTACAGATGTTACCAGATTTTATTTCAGACTTCCACCCTTTGTACAGGGTTTTGATTTTCACTGGATGACTAAAACAACATATAAAAAAGGAAGAAAACATACAAAAAGACAAGTACAGATTCTGACAAACAAAACTTGTCAACAATTAGGAAGGGATCTGAAAGAACTGGTAGTTTAGTCAGTATATTATTCAGAAGCCTGTAGAATAAAGACACAAAATCTACCACACGCCAATAATCAAAGATACGTTCAACTAACCCTACACCAATCCACCTTTATTCTTCCACATTCACATTATTTCCCCACACTCCCATATTATATACCACCCAAATACAATAGGGGGCAATTGAAATGGACTAATTAACCCCTTCCATTGTCTTTAGAATGTGTAAGGAAAGCAGAGCACCTGGAAGAAACCCACATGGTCATAGGGAGAACATGCAAACTCCTCATAGACAATACTGCTGGGTAGAACTAAACTAAGGACCGTGTAGCTATTGGGCACAGCTCTGTTAGCTCCGTCTCTGTGACACTTCATTCAAAAGTATTGCTAAAACGGATGGGTAAGTGCTCTGTTCTCATCATTACTCTTGATAATTGTTCAGCTGTTTGTTCAACATACAGTAATCTTTTCTTACCAAACTCATGCTAACTATCTTCGATAAGTGTGTGCCTCTTCCTAGAGATGCAGCCTGGCCTGCTGCGTTCACCAGCAACTTTTACGTGTGTTGCTGTGCCTCTTTGAAATTGACCATCTGCCATTTCTGAGAATTTGTTTGAGCATTTGCCGACTATAAAATCAGACTGACATGAGACATTCAGTTCTCCAGATCCGTGATAACCCCAGCAGAGCCCCCATCATTTATTCCATCCTCTGCAATACTTACCCTCTGATTGCCAATTCTTTCCTTGGATTCTTTTGTTACTTTTCCACATTGGGGGGATCAATTCCTTATTAACATTAAGGAATCATGTCCACATCAACACTGAGGGGTTATTTCCTTATCGACATTGAAGGGCCATTTCTTTATCCACACTGAAAGGTCATTTCCTTACTGACGATGAGGGACCATTTCTTTTTCCACACTGGAGGACCATTTCCTTATCGACACTGAGGGGCCATTTCCTTATCGACACTGAGGGGTAATTTCCTTATCGGCATTTAGGGGCCACTTCCTTATCAACATTGAGGTTTCATTTCCTTATCGGCATTGAGGGAATCCTGCACAAGCACTCCAAAGTCCATTTGCTCTTCAGTTTTTTGTATTTCTCTCCATTTAGAAATAAGTCAACCCTTTCATTTCTTCTACCAAAGTGCATGACCACACACGTCCCGACACTGTATTCCTCTGCCATTTCTTTGCCCATTCTCCTAACCTGTCCCAGTTCTTCTGTAGACTGTCTACTTCCTCAAAACTACCTGCCCCTCACCTATCTTCATTTTGTCTATAAACTTTGCAACAAAGCCATCAATTCCCTCATTCAAATCATTGACATATAATGTGAAAAGAATTAGTACCAATACAGACCTCTGTGGAACACAACTAGTCACTAGCAACCAACCAGAAAAAGCCCCATTTATTCCCAGACTCTGCCTCCTGCCTATCAGCTGCTGCTTTATCCATGCTAGAATCCTTCCTGTAATACCATGGGCTCGTAGCTTGCTCATGTGTGGCACCTTGACAAAAAGGCCTTCTGAAAATCTGTATACATAACATCAACTGATCCTCCTCTTTCAATCCTGCTTGTTATTTCTTCAAAGAATTCCAATATATTTGTCAGGCAGATTTTCCCTTGAGGAATCCACGCTGATTATGGCCTATTTTATCATGCGCCTCCAAGTACCCTGAGACCTTATCCTTAATAATTGACTCCAACACCTTCCCAGACACTGAGATCAGACTAACTGGTCTGTAATTTTATTTCTTCTGCCTCCCTCCCTTCTTGAAAAGTGGAGTGACATTTGCAATTTTTCAGTCTTCCGGATCCATTCTCGAATCTAGTGATTTTTGAAAGATCAATACTAACGCCTCCACAATCTCTTCAGAAACTTGTGGTGTACACCATCTAGTCCAGGTGTCTTGTCAACCTTCAGACCTTTCAATTTCCCATGAAACTCCTCTCTAGTAATGTTAACTTCTCGCATTTCATGACCCTTGACACCTGGAACTTTCACCATACTGCTAGTGTCTTCCACTGTGAAGACTGATACAAAATATTTATTCAGTTCATCCACCATTACTACCTCTCCAGTATTGATTTCCAGTAGTCTGAAATCCACTCTTGTTTCTCTATTATACATTATGTACCTGAAGAAACTTTTGGTATCCTCTTTAATATTATTGGCTAGCGTACTTTCATATTCTACCTTTACCTTCTTAATGACCTTTTTAGTTGCTTCTATTGTTTTTTTTAAAGCTTCCCAGACCTCTAACTTCCCACTAATTTTTGCTCTATGATACCTTTGATCACTTGTTAGCCAAAGGTTGTGTCATCTTTGCTTTAGAATACTTCTTCCTATTTGGGATGTATATATCCTGTGTCTTCCAAATTGCTTCCAGAAATTCTAACCATTGCAGTGTTATTTTCCAATCAATTCTGGTCAACTCCTCTCTCTTTCGAGAAAGTTCCCTGGAAAGTTGATGAAGGCAAAGCAGTGGATGTTGCCTACCTGGACTTTAGCAAGGTATTTGTCAAGGTCCTGCATGTAAGGATGGTTAAGAAGGTTCAGTCGCTTGGCATTCAAGATGAGGTTGCAAACTGAATTAAAAATTGGATTTGCAGATGCCAGGGAGTGGGAGTACTTGGTTGCCTCTCTGGCTGGAGGCCTGTGACTAGTGGAATGTCACAGGGATCGATGCTGGGTCCATTATTATTTGTCATCTATATCGATGATAATGTGGATAACTGGATCAGCAAATTTGAAAATGACACCAAAATTTGTAGAGTAGTGGACAGCGAGGAACATTGTTACAGCTTGCAATGTGATCTGGGCTTTAAAATGGCAGATGGAATTTCATGCAGACAAGTGTGAGGTGTTGTACTTTGGCAGAACCAACCAGGATAGGTCTTACACAGTTAGCAGTAGTCCCGTCCAGCGATGCCCCATCTTACTATTATCTCCTTGATTAGGACTTAATCCCCTCATCTGATTTCCAATTCTTCCCGGTTTTCATTAATTACAACACACCTGCTTTCCATCAGCGAACTGAGGATAAGAACCCTGGCGTCACTGTCATGCTCCACCAGTTCGTTGGTCCATTCTAGTGTGTGTAAACCTCGTTTCCTGATCCCTTAGGACTGTCAGTTCTAAGCTCCGCACCATTCCCTGGATAACCTACATAAACCTTGTCCCCGTGTAAAGATTCTCCTGAATACCTGTTCCACGTTCGTGGCTGCGCTAACACCTCACGGCCCTGTCTTCGTGCCTGTGTCCTGCTCTCGGGTTCGTCCCCAGCCACGTCCTTGCAACAGCAGGGCACTGAAGAGTGTGGTAGAGCATAGGTATCTGGGAATATAGGTCCATAATTCATTGAATTTCACAGGTAGGTAGGGTTGTAAAGAAAGCTCTTGGCACATTAAACTTCATCGATCAAAGTATTAAGCATGGGAGCTGGGATGTTATGTTGAAGTTGTATAGGACAATGGTGAAGCCTAATTCAGAGTATTGTGTGCCGTTTTGGTTGCCTACCCACTGGAAAGATGAAAATAAGATTGAAAGAGTACTGAGAAAAGTTACAAGGATGTTGCCAGGACTGGAGGACCTGAATTAACAGAAAAGATTGAATCTGTTCAGAGTTTATTCTTTGGAATGGAGAAGATTGAGGGGAAAGTTAATAGAGGTATACAAAATGATCAGGGGTAAAAATAGGGTAAATGTAAGCAGGCTTTTTCCACTGAGGTTGGATGGCACTACAGTTAGAGGTCATAGGTTTAGGGTGAAAGGTGAAAGGGAACATGAGGGGATACTTCTTAGAGGGTGTTAAGATTGTGGTCTGAACTGCCAGTGCAAGTGGAGGATGTGATTTTGATTTCAATGTTTAAGAGAAGCTTGGATTTGTACATGGATGGCAGGGGTATGGAGGGCTATGGTCCTGGAGTGGGTCGAAGGGAGTGGGCTGCTTAAATGGTTCAGCACAGAGAGGATGGGCTGAAGGCACTGGACTTGTGCTGTAGCTTTTCCATGACTCATCTAAAAATCTATTAATTGATCACTAGGGAAGAAGCGCGACTTTGTCAGCTTCTTCCCTTCAAGTATTTGTAAAATATCTTAGTGTCTTCCTTAATTTTACCTGCCAGCAATTTTTCATGTACTCGCTTTGCTGTTCTAATTTCCATGAGAATTTCCCCTCAATACTTGTTTTAGTTCCTCCAGATTACTGCAGTGTTGAGTTCCCAGCTGAACCTTTTGTTAGTTTATTCTGTCCTGCATATTCCTTGCCATTTGGGATCTAGATTTGGGAGATTCCCCTTTTCCTTACAATGGGACATAGAACACAGAGCATAAAACAGAGCAGGAACAAATCCTTCAACCACAATGTTTGTGCTGAATTAAAGGAAACTTCTTCTGCCTTCACATGATCCATATCCTTCTGTTCCCTGAATGTTTATAGGTCTAACAGCCTCTTAACACCAGTGTCATACCTGAACCTACCACAGCCCCAGCAGTCCATTCCAGACACCTACTTGCTGTGTAAAAAAAAAACAACTAGCCCTGCACATCTCCAGTAAACTTTCCATCCACTCACATTCAATGCATGTCCTCAATTACTTGACATTTCTATGCTGGGAAAAAGATTCTGATGCTCTAGCTTGACCTAATTATATAAACTTCTATCATGTTTCCCCTCAGCTTCCCATTTTTCTTTCATCCATGTGTGCAACTAAGAGTCTCTTAAGTGTCCCTAATGCATCTGCCTCCACCACCACTCCTGGCAGGGTGTCCCGCTCCATCACTCTCTGTGTATATAAAAACTTACCTCTGATATCACCCCCCCATACTTTCATCCAATCATCTTAAAATTATGCCCCCTAGTCTTAGCCATTACACCTCTATCAAGTCTCCTCTCATCTTCCTTCACTCCAAGGAGAAAAGCTCTAGCTCACTCAACCTTTCCTAAGACATGCTCTCTAATGCAGGCAGCATCCCGGTAAACTCTGCGCTCTCT
Source organism: Mobula birostris (assembly GCF_030028105.1). Lineage (NCBI taxonomy): Eukaryota > Metazoa > Chordata > Chondrichthyes > Myliobatiformes > Myliobatidae > Mobula > Mobula birostris. The sequence continues at coordinate 157,539,197 of NC_092378.1, forward strand.
TTAAAGCTTGCATGATTAGATTAGATTATCTTTATTTATCACATGTACATTGAAACATATAGTGAAATGCATCATTTTTCATCAAATCAAATCATCGGTGTCGCCACACTCCCAGTGCCAATAGCATGTCCACAACTCATGAACCTTAATTTGTAATAGCACAGGCCTCAAACACCTCCTTCGGTAGCTCATTCCATGTATGCACCATCTGTTTGAAAAAAAATGTTCTTTGTGTCCCTTTTAAATACTTCTCTTCTTTCTTCCAGGTTTAGAGAGTCTGAAACTAGACAGCACAGGACTTAGTGAAAAGAGATCCGAGGTGGTGCCAATATGGAATAAGTTATCAGAGGAGGTGATTGAGACAGGTACAACTGCAACAGCTAAAAGACATTTGGGCAGATACATGGATAGGAAATATTTAGAGGGGTACTATCCAAATGCAGACAATTGGGACAACTTGGTTGAGGGGCCTATTTCCATGTTTTATGACTCAATGATTCCATAAAAACTCCACACAAACTAGAAAATGGATGTTGCCAAAACCCTAGTTAGATCATACTGGGAGTACCATGGACAGCAGCCTGGAAAAAAAAACCTTGGACACGAGATACTAGCTTTCCAGGCGGTGCAGGAGGGCTTTTTCAGTGACATCTGGACATCAAAGTTAAATTATAAACAGTAATTCCAAAGCTGAAATAGCATTTCCTGGAACCTGGAAAAGTTAGGGGTATCGACTGAAGCTTTCAAAATGACAAGATATTGATGGCTAGATAAGGAAGAAAATTGAAACATACAAGGTATACCAACTACAACTGAGTGAGAATAGAAGTTTATAAAATTATGAGAGGCATGGATAAAATAGATGGTGATGGTCTTTTCCCCAGGGTAGAGGAGTCCAAAACAAGAGGCACAAATACAAGATTAGAGGGGAGAGCTTTAAAAGATAGCTGAGAGGTATATTCTTTACACACAGGACAGTGAGAAGCTGGAATAAGCTACTCATGGAAGTGGTTGAGACAGGTACAATGGCACCATTTAAGAGGCAGTTAGATAGATTCATGAAGAGTAGGGGCTTGGAGGGTTATGGGTCAAGTACAAGTAAATGGGACTGGCAGGGAGGATGATGTGGTTAGCATGGACCAGTCAGGCCAAAGGGCCTCTTTACATGCTGTAATACTCTATGACTCCATGAGTCCATCAAAGAATTTAAAGGATGAGGGAGATCACATCACTAGGAAATGAAGAGGGCAAAAACAGATCATGAAATATCCTTGGCAGTGAGGAAAATACTAGATTATTTTATAGGTATATCAGAAACAATAGAGTAGCCAGAAATCGAGAATCAGAATCAGGGTCTATTATCACCGGCATGTGACGTGAAATTTGTTAACTCAGCAGCAGCAGTATAATGCAATACGTGATAATATAGAATGAGAAAGAATTAAATCAATTACAGTAAGCATATAGAAGTATATGGAATAGATTAAAATAGTGCAAAAACAGAAATAATATATATTTTAAAAAGTGAGCCAGTGTTCATGGGTTCAATGTCCATTTAGGAGTTGTATGGCAGAGGGAAAGAAGCTGTTCCTGAAACACTGAGTGTGTGCCTTCAGGCTTCTGTTGGTAAGAGACGGAACAACATCTTTATAAAGAGGTGACATAGGGTCAGAGAATGTTGAATCTTTGTGGGTGGAGTTAGGAAACTTCAAAGGTAACAAAAAATATTATGGGAATCATATATAGGCCTCCAAATAGTAGCCAAGATGTGGGGTTGAGATTACAAAGGGAGCTGGAAAGGGCATGTAATAAGGCAATGTCACAATTGTAATGGGGGACTTCAATATGCAAGGGGATTGGGAAAATCAAGTTGATGTCACATTGCAAGAGAAGGAATTTGTTGAATGCCCACAAGATGGCTTTTTAGAGCAGCTTGTCGTTGAGCCTAATCGGGGAAAGACTATCTTAGATTGGGTGCTGTGCCATAATGGAAATGGCGGAGCAGACTAGATGGGCTGAATGGCCTAATTCTGCGCCTATGTCTAATGGTCTAAGTAACAAGCAAGATAGACAAAAGAGAATCGGATGTTGTGTACTTGGATTTTCAGAAGCCCCATGAAAAGGTGCCACAATTGAGGCTGCTGGACAAGCTACGAGCCCGTGGTATTAGAGGAAAGTGATTAACTTTGCCACAAAGCCATCAGTTCCATTCTCTAAAGCACTGACAAACAATGTGAAAAGCAGTGGTCCTAATACTGACCCCTGAGGAACCCAGCAATAGCCCTGAAAACTTGTGCTCCAGAACTTGCTGTGCCACTGGTCAAGCTGCTCCAGTACAGCTACAACACCATCATCTACCCGGCAGTGTGGAAAATTGCCCAGGTAGGTCCTGTACACAAGAAATAGGACAAGTCCAACCCAGCCAGTTACCACCCTATCAGCCTACTCTCAATCATCAGCAAAGTAATGGAAGGAGTCACCAACAGTGCTATCATACAGCACCTACTCGGCAATAACCTGCTTACGGATGCCCAGTTTGGGTTCTATCAAGGCCAGCTCCTGACCTCATCACCTCCTTGGTCCAAGCATGGACCAAAGAGCTAAATACCAGAGGTGAAGTGCTAGTGATCGCCCTCGACATCAAGGCAGCCTTTCACCGAGTATGGCATCAAGGTGCGCTAGCTAAAATGGAATCAATGGGAATTAGAGGAAAAACCCTCTGTTCGTTGGAATCATACCTGACACAAAAGAAGATGGTTGTAGTGTTTGGAAGTCAATCATCTCATCCTCAGGATTTCACTGCAGGAGTTTCTCACTGATTTGCGGAGGGCTATTTCAAGGGCGAAGAGATAATTTTGAATGAGCTTGGAGGTGACATCGGATGTACGACAACTTTGGCAATGTTTGCAAAACATTACTTCCTACAAAGCGAAACCCAATAGCATGAGTGGCAGTGATGCTTCACTGCCAGGTGAACCCAATGCCTTCTATGCCCGCTTTGAAAGGGAGAATATAACTACAGCTGTGAAGATCTCTACTGCACCTGATGACCCTGTGATCTCTATGTCAGAGGCCAAAGGTAAGCTGCCTTTAAAGAGAGCGAATCCTCGCAAGGTGGAAGGTCCTGATGGAGTACCTGGTAAGGCTCTGAAAACTTGTGCCAACCATCTGGCAGGAGTATTCAAGGATATTATCAACCTCTCACTGCTATGGGCAGAAGTTCCCACTTGCTTCAAAAAGGCAACAATTATACCAGTGCTGAAGAAGAATAACGTGAGCTGCCTTAATGACTATCACCCAATAGCACTCACATCTACAGTGATGAAATGCTTTGAGAGGTTGGTCATGACTAGACTGAACTCCTGCCTTAGCAAGGACTTGGATCCATTGCAATTTGCCTATCGCCACAATAGGTCAATGGCAGACGCAATCTCAATGGCTCTTCACGTGGCCTTAGACCACCTGGGCAATACAAACACCTATACCAGGATGCTGTTCATTGACTATAGCTCAACACCATCATTGCCACAATCCTGACTGAGAAGTTACAGAACCTGGGCCTCAGTACCTCCCTCTGCAATTGGATCCTTGACTTCCTAACTGGAAGACCCCAATCTGTCTGGATTGGTGATAATGTCTCCTCCTCACTGATGATCAACACTGGTGCACCTCAGGGGTGTGTGCTTAGCCCACTGCTCTACTCTCTCTATACCCACGACTGAGTGGCGAGGCTTAGCTGAAATACCATCTATAAATTTGCTGATGATACAACCATTGTTGGTGGAATCTCAGATGGAGATGAGAGGGTGTACAGGAGCGAGATATGTCAACTAGTGGAGTGGTGTCGCAGCAACAACCTTGCACTCAACGTCAGTAAGATAAAAGAGCTGATTGTGGACTTCAGGAAGGGTAAGACGAAGGAACACATTCCAATCCTCATAGAGGGATCAGAAGTGGAGAGAGTGATCAGCTTCAAGTTCCTGGGTGTCAAGATCTCTGAGGACCCAACCTGGTCCCAACATATTGATGCAGTTATAAAGAAGACAAGACAGTGACTATACTTCATTAGGAGTTTGAAGAGATTTGGTATGTCAACAAGTACACTCAAAAACTTCTACAGATATATCGTGGAGAGCATTCTGACAGGCTGCATCACTGTCTGGTAGGGGGGTGGGGTGGGGAGGGGGGGGCTACTGCGCAGAACTGAAAGAAGCTGCAGAGGGTTGTAAGTTTAGTCGGCTCCATCTTGGGTACTAGCCTACAAAGTACCCAGGACATCTTTAGGGAGCGGTGTCTCCACCATCTACAAGTCTCAAGTCAGGAGTGTAATGGAATACTCGCCACTTGCCTGAATGAGTACAGCTTCTTCAACACTCATGAAGCTTGACACCATCCAGTACAAGGCAGCCCACTTGATCGGTACCCCTTCCACAGCATCCAATCCCTCCACCATCGACAAACAGCTGCAGCAGTGTGTACTAGCTACAAGATACACTGCAACACCACACCAAAGCTCCTAAGGCAGCACCTTCCAGACCCACGACCACTAGCACCTAGAAGGACAAGAACAGCAGATAGCTGGGAACACAACCACTTGGAAATGCCCTCCAAGTCACTCACCATCCTGGAAACATATCGCCGTTCCTTCATTATTGCTGGGTCAAAATCATGGAATTCCCTCCCTAACACCACTGTGGGTGTACCTACACCTCAGGGACCTCAGTGGTTCAAGAAGGCAGCTCATTACCACCTTCTCAAGGGCATCCAGGGATGGGAAATAAATGCTGGCTTAGCTGGTGACGCCCACATACTGTAAATGAATAATAAATAAAAGTAATGTCTTGCAAGCCCTGCTACAGTTGATGTGTATCTGATGTCAACTCCAACCTCACTCAGAATTGTCTCTTCACTCTTGAAATAGCCCTCTGCAAGTCATACCTGGTTTTCCTGTACAGACCTGGGTCACTAGACCTAAGTGCCACAGATCTAGCCTTCAGCAGATGACGTTCCTCCAGGTTCATCCACAGCTTTTGGTTTAGGAATGTCCAGCAAGTTTTTGTAGGCAATACTCAGGTTTTAATTGTAACATGCTGTAAGGTTTCACTGATAATGTAATGGTTTCTCTGAAGCAGCAATGTTTGGGTTATGACTAGAGATAATGGGGTTTGGAATGCTGTTGTTCTTTCTTGTGAGTCTGGAAGAGAGATTTTTGTGGTCTTTTGCCAGGGAGAGAGGAGGAGAGAGGACACGAATGGAGAGAGTTGGTAGACCGCCAGACGGGGTGGACTTCGAGCGAGGGTCCGAAGGGCAGCGACGATCGGAGGAGTTCAATGGTGGATGAACGGCTTATCAGTGAGCTCCAACATTGTGCAATAGACCATTTCATAAGATTGGGCCCTTTTTCTTTTTTTTCATTTTCTTTACTAACCATGACCCAGCTGGTGGCGTAGTGGCATCAGCGTCGGACTTCGGGACGAAAGGTCCCAGGTTCGAATCCAACCAGCCGGCTCCCCTGCACGATTTCCATCTGTGCTGGTGATCTCTTTGGAAACTCACCCGGCAGAACTGCTATAACTTGCTCAGTACGCGATTCCCCACTACGTCAGGGAGGCGTGGAGGGTAACCGTCCGCTAACCGGAGAAACTCCGGATGCGACATACCTTTCCTTTTTTTTTTACTAACCATATAGTCAAAGTAAGAATCACAAAGCTTAAAACTTAATCTTTTCATCGCATATTGTGTACCGTTTGTTATTTTGGGGTACTGATTTGTAACGGGACACATCGCACAGCATCCACCTAAACAAGACTTCTTTGGTTTGGCCGGGCTAGGGGCTATCACCCCCTATATTGAGCTGCTAGCCGGACTGAGACTTACATAATGAAATCAGTAACAACTGTGACATACTCATCCAGATTCGAAGATGAATCCCACAATACAGTCCAGTCCACTGATTCAAAGCTGTCCAGTAAGCGCTCCTGTGCTTCCCTTGTCCATACCTTCTTGGTCCTCACTACTGAGGACCATACTGGACAGTATGCTGCCTATACTCAGGGAGTAGAAGTACAGCCATGTGATCAGACTTTCTGAAGTGAGTGCTTGGAATAGTATGGTAGACATTCTTGATGGTGGTTTAACAGTGGTACAGTGTATTATTTCCTCCAGTACTACAAATGTTTTGTTGATGTTTATTATTTAGCGACTTTTTCAAGATAGAGTGTGACTCCTTGGGCAACAATGCAACAATCCATGTGTGGAAATAGATTCATCGAGATATTTTATCGCCTTACAATTGCTGTATTACAAAGGTGCCTTAAATACCTTTCTGTTACCAGCTTAACATCCTATAGTAGGGATGTTCCATTTATGACTCAGAGATGAATACAAAAGAGAAGATGCAGATGCACTGCTGACTTGGGAGAACATCATTGCATTCTTACAGACGACGTGCCAGGGTGCTTCACACAAGTGAGATCAGATGGGTTGAGTGATGAGAAAGGGTGATCACTTTGCTGGGGATATAGTGAACGCATTCAGCAGTCATGTTGAAAATCGAGATGTTGACTGTTTGTTTCTGTCTATGAATGCTGCCTAATCTGCTGAGTTCTTCTAACACCTTGCGTTTGTTGCTCTGGATTGTCAGCATCTTCAGAATGCTTTAAAAGCAATAGAATTATAGAAGTGGGCATTTAACTTTCCCAACAGTGACTGTGTTTACCTAGGATAGGGTGCAACTTGTGTAAGAGGTAATTAGACTGACATTTACTGAGTCAATGCACAGAAGGATAGAGTCCTAATGCAGGTAAGTCAATTAGTGTAGATGGGTGAAAGGCTGGTATGGAGGCAATAGGACAAAAGGCCTGATTCTGTGCTGTACAACTCTGATTGTATGACAACAGGGTAATGGGACAAAAGGCTGTACAACTCTGTGATTGTATGCCAACAGGGCAGTTGGAGAGGAAGTACTCACACTGATCAAGAGTCTGGGAGCCAGGGCAGAATTTCAGAGTTCCAGCCTTGAGCTCAGGAGTGAAGAACAACAATCTGCCCATGCCCACAAAGTGAGAGAAAGTTGGAACTTTCCTTCCCAAACTGGAAGTGGTGCAGTTCATTATGTTAAATGTGGGAATGATCATCTTTTGTGAACCAGACATATTAAAGGACATGCAGAAAAGGAACGTGTGGCATTAGGTTGTAAATAACATTGAGAATAAGAGAACATAATCAGGAGACTGAAAGGTCTGCCGTTCTTCTTTCTGTGAGACCCTAATGAACCAAGTGCAGAGAGATTGACTTTGAATCTAACCCATACTGTACCTGCCCTGAGACTGTGTGTTGGGGGCAGAAAGAAGGGAATTTTTAGCTTGCTTCTAACATCCTGTATACTTTCCTTGAGAGGGTCTGATATTGCCACTGGATTCATGAAATGTAAATTGATACAATTCTTACCACTGATGGTCTTCCACTTTATGGCTAATGTCACATCAAAGTGTGGACTGCACCATCTGCAATAATGCTTAAGGAACCCAACCAGCAAACTGCAATAACTGCTTCAATAGAGCTCCTAATGCTTACTCACATCTACCATTGGCCTCCACTTTACAAGCACCACAAAGAGCTGCTCATGATTATCATCTGTTAAAATGCGCACTAGCCTGGCTCAACAGGAGCTTTTTCACGGTGAGGGAGGGCTGCTAAAACTGTCGGCTGTTAAAATGGATTTATTTGAAGATTTTACAAGCTTCCTGAGAAAACGATTACTGTCAGACTCTAGAATTGAGACTGATTCTGTCAAATCTATTTTATAAGTTCTCTGTGCCTGGTTGGCTTTGCCTTGGCTGCTGTCTCTGACCATTTAGCACGCGAGCATCTGCTTCCAGCCTGTACAAGTGCAGACAGAACTCATTCATGGAATTTCAAACAGCTAATCATGGCCCTGCTTGGGATTGCTGGTAGTCTGTTCCAGGAACACCACACCCATCCCTCCCCAACCACCCCAGAGACACTGAGACCCTGTGAGTGCTTCGGAGTCGTGCTTATATTACTGAATTTGGAGTCCAGCCCAGTCAATCTAGCAAAGTTCTCTTCAACAACATCTGGCAATGTGTATCAAGAGAGCTGACCTTCACATCAGCCAAACAACAGACTGATTTTGTTGTGTTCACAGAACCATACCTTTCAACCAATATCCAGATCATTCCTTCTGTATCCCTGGCATGCAAAGCTCCACCAGCAGAACAGAGCCACTAGAGCATGTGGCACAGCGACATGAAGGCAGGAAGCAGAGATCTTGAGAAGCCTCAACAAAGACACTGGGTTATAACCAGAAAGTTAAAGCACATGCGATCCAAAGAAAGCTGGCTGATTGGATTTAAAATTGGTGATAGTGGTGACAGAACAATGTTTTTCTGATTACAAGTCTCTGCTCAGTGGTATGCTGCAGGAATCAGAGCTGGGGCTGTTATCGTTTGTGATATAGAATCGGAATCAGAATATATATTCATGAACTGGATGTGTATGTAGGAGATTTGATTAGTAAGCTTGCAGATGAAAAAAGAATTGGCAGTGAAATAGAGAGCAAGGAAGGCTACAACAGGATCAAGATCAAAAGGAAAATTGGGTGGAGTGCTGGCAGATGGAATTTAATTCCGAAAGGTGTGAGGTGATGTATTTTGGGAAGTGACATATGGACTTATAGTAAGTGGTAGGGCACTAAAGAATGTTGATTTACAGAGGGACCTTAGGGTTTAAGCCCATAGTTTCCTAAAAATGGTAGCATAAGTGGATAGGATACTGGAGAAAGCATATGGTAGGACAGGCTTTGTAGGTCGGTGCACAGGATATGTAAATATAAACTCAGTGGCCACTTTATTAGGTACTTCCTGTGTCTAACAAAGTGGCCAGTGAGCGTATGTTTGTGGTCTTCTGCTGCTGTAGCCCATCTGATGACTCTGCCATAGTTGGATGCATCAGCAAGGGAGATTAGGCTGAGTACAGGGCTACGGTAGGAAACTTTGTCACATAGTGTGAGCAGAATTATCTGCCGCTTACTGTGAAAAAGACTAAGGAGTTGGTGGTAGACCTGAAGAGAGCTAAGGTACCAGTGACCCCTGTTTCCATCCAGGAGGTCAGTGTGGACATGGTGGAGGATTACAAATACCTGGGGATACGAATTGACAATAAACTGGACTGGTCTAAGAACACTGAGGCTGTCTACAAGAAGGGTCAAAGCCGTCTCTATTTCCTGAGGAGACGGAGGTCCTTTAGCATCTGCCGGACGATACTGAGGATGTTCTACAAGTCTGTGGTGGCCAGTGCTATCATGTTTGCTGTTGTGTGCTGGGGCAGCAGGCTGAGGGTAGCAGACACCAACAGAATCAACAAACTCATTCGTAAGGCCGGTGATGTTGTGGGGATGGAACTGGACTCTCTGACGTTGGTGTCTGAAAAGAGGATGCTGTCCAAGTTGCATGCCATCTTGGACAATGTCTCCCATCCACTACATAATGTACTGGTTCGGCACAGGAGTACATTCAGCCAGAGACTTATTCCACCGAGATGCAACACAGAGTGTCATAGGAAGTCATTCCTGCCTGTGGCCATCAAACTTTACAACTCCTCCCTTGGAGGGTCAGACACCCTGAGCCAATAGGCTGGTCCTGGACGTATTTCCAGGCATAATTTACATATTACTATTTAACTATTTATGGTTTTATTACTAATTATTATATATGGTGCAACAGTAACGAAAACCAATTTCCCCAGGATCAGAAAAGTATGACTATGACTATGACTATATCCTTACCTTAGAAATTACCCAGGGTTACCCATAGTCCTCTATTTTTCTAGGCGCCATGTACCTATCCAGGAGTCTCTTAAAAGACCCTATTGTATCCACATGCTCCACTGTCGACAGCAGCCCATTCCACGCATTCACCACTCTCTGCATAAAAAAACTTACCCCTGACATCTCCTCTGTACCTACTTCCAAGCACCTTAAACCTGTACCCTCTCATGTTAGCCATTTCAACCCTGGGAAAAGGCCTCTGACAATCCACACGATCAATGCCTCTCATCATCTTATACACCTCTATCAGGCCACCTCTCATCCTCCGTCGCTCCAAGGAGAAAAGGCCGATTTCACTCAACCTATTCTTATAAGGCATGCTCCTCAATCGAGGCAACATCCTTGTAAATCTCCTCTGTACCCTTTCTATGCTTTCCACATCCTTCCTGTAGTGAGGCGACCATAAAGGATAGGATCTTTATGTCCTCGTTGTCCACGGGAATGGTACCGGAGGATTGGAGGGAGGTGAATGTTGTCCCCTTGTTCAAAAAAGGTAGTAGGGATAGTCTGGGTAATTATAGACCAGTGAGCCTTACGTCTGTGGTGGGAAAGCTGTTGGAAAAGATTCTTAGAGATAGGATCTATGGGCATTTAGAGAAACATGGTCTGACCAGGGGCAGTCAGCATGGCTTTGTGAAGGGCAGATTGTGTCTAACAAGCCTGATAGAGTTCTTTGAGGAGGTGACCAGGCAAATAGATGAGGGTAGTGCATTGGATGTGATCTATATGGATTTTAGTAAGGCATTTGACAAGGTTCCACACGGTAGGCTTATTCAGAAAGTCAGAAGGCACGGGATCCAGGGGAGTTTGGCCAGGTGGATTCAGAATTGGCTTGCCTGCAGAAATGCAAAGGGTCGTGACGGAGGGAGTACATTCGGATTGGAGGGTTGTGACTAGTGGTGTCCCACAAGGATCAGTTCTGGGACCAATACTTTTCGTGATTTTTATTAACGACCTGGATGTTGGGGTAGAAGGGTGGGTTGGCAAGTTTGCAAACGACACAAAGGTTGGTGGTGTTGTGGATAGTGTAGAGGATTGTTGGAAATTGCAGAGAGACATTGATAGGATGTAAAAGTGGGCTGAGAAGTGGCAGATGGAGTTCAACCCGGAGAAGTGTGAGGTAGTACACTTTGGAAGGACAAACTTCAAGGCAGAGTACAAAGTTAATGGCAGGATACTTGGTAGTGTGGAGGTGCAGAGGGATCTGGTCCACAGGTCCCTGAAAGTTGCCTCACAGGTAGATCAGTTAAGAAAGCTTATGGGGTGTTAGCCTTCATAAATCGAGGGATAGAGTTTAAGAGTCGCGAGGTAATGATGTAGCTCTATAAAACTCTGGTTAGCCCACACTTGGAGTACTGTGTCCAGTTCTGGTCGCCTCACTATAGGAAGGATGTGGAAGCATTGGAAAGGGTACAATTTACCAGGATGCTGCCTGGTTTACAGAGTATGCATTATGATCAGAGATTAAGGGAGCTAGGGCTTTACTCTTTGGAGAGAAGGAGGATCAGAGGAGACATGATAGAGGTGTACAAGATATTAAGAGGAATAGATAGAGTGGACAGCCAGCGCCTCTTCCCCAGGGCACCACTGCTCAATACAAGAGGACATGGCTTTAAGGTAAGGGGTAGGAAGTTCAAGGAAGATATTAGAGGAAGGTTTTTTACTCAGAGAGTGGTTGGTGCGTGGAATGCACTGCCTGAGTCAGAGGTGGAGGCAGATACATTAGTGAAATTTAAGAGACTACTAGACAGGTATATGGAGGAATTTAAGTTGGGGGGTTATATGGGAGGCAGGGTTTGAGGGTCAGCACAATGTTGTGGGCCGAAGGGCCTGTACCGTGCTGTACTATTCTATGTTCTATGTTCTATGTAGAACTGAGCACAGTACTGCAAGTGGGGTCTGACCAGTGTCCTATATAGCTGCAACATTACCTCTTGGCTCCTAAACTCAATCCCACAATTGATGAAGGCCAATGTACCATATGCCTTTTTAATCAGCAGCTTTGAGTGTCCTATGGACTCAGACCCCAAGATCCCTCTGATCCTCCACACTGCCAAGAGTCTTACCATTAATACTATATTTAATGGCATGAGTTTCTGGGAAAAATGAGGAAAATGCAGGATCGGTGTATTCCAAATATGAACGTTTGTATATATTTCTTTATTTCCAAAAATAAAGAAATACTCAAATGGCAAAATAGCTCAACCGTGGCTGACTAGGCAAGTCAAAAAAGTAAAATCAAAAGAGAGGGCATGCAACAAAGCAAAACTTTGTGGGAAGATAGAGCATTGGGAAGTTTTCAAAAAACCTACATAGAGCAACTAAAAGAACCTGAAATATGAACACAAGCTGGCAAACAATGTCAAAGTGGACAGTAAAAACTTTTTCAAGTATGTAAAAAATAAAAGAGAAAAGGCAGTGGATATAGGACTGTTAGAAATTGAGGCTGAAGAAATAATAACGGGGACAAGGAGATGGCTGATGAACTAAATGAGATTTTGCATCAACTTTCACTGTGGAAGGGTGTGAAGGAATGAAAATGAGTACAGTTACTTTACAAAGAAGAAGGTGCTCACACAGTTGTATCTCATCTGCGATTTCTTTGCCCACTCTCCTAAACTGGCCAAGTATCTATGCAACCTTTCCGTTTCTTCAACACTTCCTGCTCCTCCACCTATCTTGGTGTCATCCACAAACTTAGCCACAAAACCATTTAATCCATAATCTAAATTATCGATATACATTGTAAAATGAAGCAGCCTCCAACACCAACCCCTGCGGAGCACCACTAGTAACCGGCAACCAATCAGAATAGGATCCCTTTATTCCCACCCTTTGCTTTCTGCCTATCAGCCAATGCTCCACCCATTCCAATATCTTTCCTGTAATTCCATGGGCTCTCATCTTATTAAGCAGCCTCTTATGCGGCACCTTATTGAAGGCCTTTTGAAAATCCAAATACACAACATCCACAGCCTCTCCCTTGTCAATCTTATTTGAGATTACCTCAAAAAATTCCAATAGGTTGGTGAGGCAGGATCTTCCCTTCATGAAACCATGCTGGCTTGGGCCTATCTTGTCATTCACCTCAAGGTATTTCATAACCTCGTCCTTGAGGATCGACTCCAATAACTTTCCAACTACCAATGTCAGACTTATAGGTCTGTAATTTTCTTTTTGCCGCCTCCTTCCTTTCTTAAATAACGGAACTACATTTGTGACCTTCCAGTCCTCCGGAACCATGCCAGAGTCTATTGATTCTTGGAAGATCATTTCCAATGCCTCCACAATCTCCAAAGCCACCTCCTTCAGAACCCATGGGTGCACCTCATCCAGTCCGGGAGACTTATCTATTCTTAGTCCATTTAATTTCCCAAGCACTTTCTCTCTAGTAATCTTGACTGTACCTAATTCTATTCCCTGAGACCTCTAGCTATCAGGTATGTTGCTAATGTCTTCCACTGTGAAGAATGATGCAAAATACTCATTTAGTTCCTCTGCTATCTCTTTGTTACCCATTATAATTTCTCCAGCATCATTTTCAAATGGTCCTATATCTACCCGTATCACTCTCCTACTCTTCATGTATTTAAAAAAACTCTTAGTATCCTTTTTTATGTTACTTGACAACTTGCCTTCATAATTCATCTTTTCTTTCCTAATGACTTTCTTAGTTTCCTTCTGTAAGTTTCTAAAAGTCATCCAGTTCTCAGTTTTCCCACTAATTTTTGCTGCCTTGTACGCCGTCCCTTCTGCTTTTATTTTAGCCTTAACCTCTCTTGTTAGCCACATTTGTGCCATTTTTCCATTCATGATTTTCTTTTTTCTTGGAATATATTTTTCCTGCACTTTCCTTATTTCTTGTAGGAATTTCATCCAATTCTGCTCTACTGTCCCTCCATCTAGCTTACTTTTCCAATCGACTTGGGCCAGTTCCTCTCTCATACCACTGTAATTTCCTTTGTTCCACTAAAATATTGATACACCTGATACCGGCTTCTCCTTTTCAAATTTGAAACTGAACTCAATCATATTATGATCACTACTTCCAAGGGTTTCCTTTACCTCCAGCTCCCTAATCGCCCCAGGTTCGTTACACAGCACCCAATCCAAAACAGCCGGTCCCCTGGTGGGCTTCTGGATAAGCTGCTCCAAAAAGCCATCCTGTAGGCATTCTACAAACTCCCTCTCCTGAGATCCAGTACCTTCCCGACTTTCCCAATCCACTTTCATATTAAAATTCCCCATAATTATCTTGACCTTGTCCTTCTGACATGCTTTTTCTATTTCTAGCTGTAACTTGTAGTCCACATCCTGGCTGCTGTTTGGAGGCCTGTATATAACTGCTATTAGTGTCTTTTTTCCCTTGCCATTTCTTAACCCAACCCATAAGGATCTTACCTCTTCTGATCCTATGTCCCTTCTTTCTATTGATTTGATATCGTTACTTCCCATCAGGGCCACGCCACCCCCTTTACCTACCTTCCTATCTTTCCTATACCACTGTGTATCCTTGGACATTCAGCTCCCAATCACATCCATCATTTAGCCATGACTCGGTGATGGCCACAATGTCATATCTTTTAACCTGGTGGAGGGGCAGGTAGTGTTGAGGAAACAGATAGGCAGCAGAAGGACAGGAGAATGGGCAAGAAAGTGGCAAATGACATGCAATGTTGGAAAATGCATGATCATACATTTTGGTACTAGAAATAGATGTGCAGACTATTTTCTAAACGTGGATAAAATCCAAAAATCTGAGATGCAAAGGGACCTGGGAGTCCTTGTGCTAAACACTCTAAAGGTTAACTTGCAGGTAGAGTTGGTGGTGAGGAAGGCAAATGCAATGTTAGCATTCATTTCAAGAGGTCTAGGATACAAGAACAGAGATGTGATGCTGAGGCTTTATAAGGAACTGGTGAGGCCGCACCTTGACTAGCGTGAGTAGTTTTGGGCTGTGCCTCATCTGAGAAAAGATGTGCTGGCATTGGAGAGGGTCCAGAGGAGGTTCACAAGATTCTGGGAATGAAAGGGTTATCATACAAGGAACGTTTGATAGCTCTGGGTCTGTAATCGCTGGAATTTAGAATGATGATGGGGGATCTCATTGAAACCTTTCCAATGTTGAAAGGCCTAGACAAAGTAGATGTGGAGAGGATGTTTCCCATGGTGGGAAAGTCTAGGACAAAAGGGCAAAGCCTCAGGATAGAGGGGCCTCCATTTAAAATAGAGATGCAGAGAAATTTCTTTATCTAGTGGGTGGTAAATTTGTGGAATTTGTTACCGCAGGCAGCTGTGGAGGCCAGGTCATTAGGTGTAGTTAACACAGAGCTTGATGGGTTCTTGATTGGACACAGCAACAAAGGTTATGGGGAGAAGGCCAGGGAGTGGGGCTGAGGGGCGGGCGGGGGGGGGGGGGGCGCGTAACGATCAGCCATGACTGGATGGTGGAGCAGACTCGATCAGCCAAATGGCTAAATTCAACTCCTCTGTCTTATGCCCGTATGGTGAAGTAGTGATTGATTTGCACGATTCCATCGTCAGAGACCCCCAACCACCCAGGACATGCTGTCTTCTTGCTGCTGCCACCAGGTACAGGAGCCTCAGGAGCCACACCACCAGATTCTGGGACAGTTAATACCCCTCAAACAGCAGGCGCTTGAACCAGAGGGGATAACTTCACTCAACTTCACTTGCCCCATCACTAAACTGTTCACAACCTAGGGACTCATTTTCAAAGAATCTTCATCTCATGTTCTGGATATTTATTGCTTAGTTATTTATTTATTATTATTATTTCCTTTTTCTCTTTCTTTTTGTACTTGCACAGTTTGCTGCCTTTTGTACACTAGTTTTCCATGCTGTTGGTGGATTTATAGAGCATGCCCACAAGAAACTAAATCTCAGGATATTATATAGTGACATATATGAGCTTTAATAATAAATTTGCTTTGAACTTTGAACTGTATTGTCCTCAGCGTCCACAATGTGGTCTCCTCTAAACTGTGTGGATGGTAGGCCAGGCACCAGGGACTGTGTGGATGGTAGGCCAGGCACCAGAGACTGTGTGGATGGTAGGACAGGCTCCAGGGACTGTGTGGATGGTAGGCCAGGCACCAGGGACTGTGTGGATGATAGGACAGGCTCCAGGGACTGTGTGGATGGTAGGCCAGGCTCCAGGGACTGTGTGGATGGTAGGCCAGGCACCAGGGACTGTGTGGATGGTAGGCCAGGCACCAGGGACTGTGTGGATGGTAGGACAAGCTCCAGGGACTGTGTGGATGATAGGACAGGCACCAGGGACTGTGTGGATGGTAGGCCAGGCACCAGAGACTGTGTGGATGGTAGGACAGGCTCCAGGGACTGTGTGGATGGTAGGCCAGGCTTCAGGGACTGTGTGGATGGTAGGCCAGGCACCAGGAGCTGCATGGTTCGAGTGAACAGTGGGGAGAGACCAAGTGGATAGTGTGGAACAGGTGAGTGGACAGTGCGGAGAAACTGAGTGGACAGTGTAGAGAGACTGAATAAACTGTGTGCCAAGACTGAGTAGAGAGCGTGGTGAGACTGAGTGTACAGTGTGGACAGTGTGGAGAGATCGAGTGGACAGTGTGGAGACACCAAATAATTAGTATGGAGAGATGGAGTGGACAGCGTGGAGTGACCGAGTGGACAGTGTGGATTGACTGAGTGTACAGTGTAGATGACTGAGTGGACAGTGTGGAGAGTCCGACTGGGTAGAGAGGAGATACCGAGTGAACAGTGTAGAGTGACCGAATGGACGGTGTGGAGTGAACGGTGGACAGTGTGGAGTGACTGAGTGAACAGTGTAGAGTGACCAAATGGACAGTGTGGAGAGACCGAATGGACAGTGTGGAGTGACCGAATGGACAGTGTGGAGTGACGGAGTGGACGGTGTGGAGTGAACGATGGACAGTGTGGAGAGACTGAGTGAACAGTGGAGAGTGACCGAATGGACAGTGTGGAGTGACCGAGTGGACAGTGTGGATTGACTGAGTGAACAGTGTAGAGTGACCAAATGGACAGTGTGGAGAGACCGATTGGACAGTGTGGAGAGACCGAATGGACAGTGTGGAGAGACCAAGTGGACAGTGTGGAGAGACCGAATGGACAGTGTGGAGAGACCGAGTGGACAGTGTGGAGAGACCAATTGAACAGTGTGGAGTGGCTGAGTGGACAGTGTGGAGATACAGAGTGGACACTGTGGAGAGAGTGAATGGACAAATTAGAGAGTATGAGTGGACAGTGTGGAGAGACCAAGTGAAGAGTGTGGAATGACCAAGTAGACTGTGTAGACATTAGGGAGAGACTGAGCGGACAGTGTGGAGTGACCATTTGGACTGAGTCAGGAGACTGAGTGGACAGTGTAGAGCAAATGAACAGCGTGGAGAGACCTAGTGAACAGGTTGGAGTGACTGAGTGGATAGTGTTGACTGACCATGCAGTGTTGACTGAGTGGACAGTGTATGGAGAGTGAATGGACAGAGCGGACAATGTGGAAAATCACTCAGCAGTGCGGGAAGAGCTGTTGTACTTTCACCAACTCTATATCGGTCCCATTGCCTTATTGAGAACTTCTGATTGATTGTGATTGGAACAGTCCATCCCAGTGTATTTCAAATCATAATCGGGGACCTTAACCAGTCCTGTTAGAAGAAAGCTTATCCCAATTACTATTAGCATATAACCTGTAGTATGGGGAGATCCCAAACACTGGACCACAGTTATACTAAGTTTAGAATGTCTTCAGTTCCATGCCCATGCCACATTCAGTAAATCAGATCACTTGGCAATCCTCCTCCTGCCTACATACAGATAAGAGCAAAGCTCCAAAGATTAGGTCAACTAATAAGTGGCTGTAGGAACTAGAGCAGTGGCTATGGGATTGCTTCAGGTCAGTGGAATGGGCCGTGTTCAGGGACTGACCTGTAGGTCTGAATGAATCCACCATTGTTGTAATGGACTTTCTAAGACAAGTGTATTCCCATAAAATCATTCGGATTCTTCCCCAATCAGGAACCCTGGATGAACCATTAGATAGATCCACAATCTGCTGAGGGCCAGATCAGAGGCATTCAAGTCTGGTAACCAAGAAAATTAAAACAGGTCCAGGTATGATCTCCAGAAAGTTATTTCTGGGGTGAAGTGGCAATTCTGAACTAAACTTGATTCAATGAAAGCTGCTCCACAGTTGTGGCAGGGCTTGAATGCTATAATCTTTTGTAAGGTTAAATCAAGTGACATACGTGATAGCGGGGTTTCACTTCCAGATGAGCTCAATGTCTGGTCTGCTCGCTTGGACCAGAAAAACATGGAAGAAATATCACCAGCTCCCACAACTCCTGATGATCCTGTGATTTCAATCTCAGGCATCCATGCAAGTGGCCTTTGGGAGGGTGAACCCACAAACAGCATTCAGTCCAGATGGGGTACCTGTACTGATCAGAGTGTTAACTGAGCTCCTTATCCTCTCGCTTTGGCAGTCTGAGGTACCCACCTGCTTCAAGCAGGCTTCAATTATACCGGTGCCTAAAAAGAATGTGGTAACCTGCCTCGGTGACTATCATCCAGTAACATTTATATCCACTGTGATGACGTGTTTTGAGACATTGATGATAAAAGATGTCAACTCCTGCCTGAGAAGCAACTTAGATCCACTCTAATTTGCCTACCAGAGCAACAGGTCCACATCTCATTGGCTCTTCACTTAAACCTGGAACATCTCGACAGCAAAGGTGCACACATCAACTGCAATATCCCCTCAGAACTAATCAATAAGCTTCAACCTTGGCCTCAATACCTCCTGGTGCAATTGGATCCTCGATTTCCTCACTTGCAGACACCAGTCAGTTGGGATTCGCAACCACATCTCCTCCACGATCTCCATCATCGCAGGTGCACCACAAAACTGTGTGCTTAGCCCCTTCCTCTACTTGCTTTACAGTTATGACCATGGGGCAAAGCTTAGCTCCAATGCCATATTTAAGTTTGCTGAGGATGCCTCTGTTGTATGCTGAATCAAAAGTGGTGATGTATCAGTATATAGATGCAAGATTGAAAATCTAGCTGAGTGGGGTCATAACAATGTCTTACTCAATGCCATCAAGACCAAGGAGCTGATTATTGACTTCAGGAGGTCCATGAGCCAGACCTCGTCGGAGGATCAGAGGTGGAGAACATCAGCAACTTTAATTTTTCAGTGTTATTATTTCAGAGGGTCCAGCACTTCAGTGCAATTATGAAGAAAGCACAGCAGTGCCTCTACTCAGGAGTTTGTGAAGAATTGGCATAACATCTAAAACTCTAACAAACTTCGACAGATGTCCAATGGAAAGTATATTGACTGTCTGTGTCATGGCCTGTATGGAAACACCAAAACCCTCGAACGGAAAAACCTACAAAAAGTAGTGCATATAGCCCAATCCATCATGGGTAAAGCCCTCCCCACCATTGAACACATCTATAGAAAACACTTTCACAGGAAAATGGACAACTCCACCTTCAGCTAAGCGGTGCGCGTGTGCGCGTGCACACACGTTTTTCAACCAGCGCACAAAGGAAATTAATGTGTGCACAAAATAATGTAATTAATAATTATACTTATTGAAAATAATCTTTTAGCTAACTGTTTCTGTTAACTAGTTAGTTGGTTTTTCAAATACCACAATGCACGTCGCTAATTTACGTCACCTCACCTATCCTGTTCCAGTTTGTACAGCTGCATCACGGCGGCAGCCACGTTTGGCGGACAGTGTTCATATCGTAAAGTTTACAAAGATCTGTTTCAAGTTCTGTAGATAGCTTACTAAGTTTTTATTGGAAAAAATATTGATTCACTATGTCGAATTCAAAAGAAGTGAAAGGCGTGAAGTGCAAAGGAACTGCAAATTTGTTTAAAGTTGAATGGCTAAACAAAATAGTAGAAACTGCTACACCGAAAGCTCATGAGGTCATGAACTTTCAGCTATGAGAAATATCTATGTATGATTCGGAAACTGGAGTTATCTGTTTGTATTGTTGTGATGCGAAAGTTGCTGGAGAACTTGCTAGTGGAAAGAAGTGGGATGATATTTGGAAAGTTGACTTTTTGAAGTGTCATTTGGCAAGTAAATCGCATTTGGACGGTGTACAAAAGCTCAGGCAACAGAACCCGTCATTGCCTGTTACAGGAGTGCTACGCATGTTACGGTTGAGGGCAGATGAGCGAGAGCGAAAATAATCAAACCCAGAGGAGATCAAAGTTGAGGTACAAGAATGGCTAGCTTTTGATTTCTCTGCAATTGCAGATTGTGACTTCACATTTGGCAATGAACAAGTTAATGCCTTATGTCTAAAATATCATGATTTTCTAGCTAAAAAATATTCTAATAGTTAGACATTTTAATGATTTCAAATTTTCCATGCAAGAAAAAATTAAATCCAAACCGATTTCAAACTTTGCTCAAATGGTGGCATTTGTACTTCAAAATGAACAGTTTTGCGACCTTGCACAGTTGATGGACATTGGGGGAACCTTTCTTGCGTCTAGTGCGGACTGTGAACGAGGTTTTAGCCTAATGAATCAACTCAAAAACAAGCTGAGAAACCGTTTAGGTGAATATCATTTGGATATGTTAATGAGAATCAAAAGCTATCAATTGGATGGAAGTTCTATTAATCTAGATAGAGTTTACAAAGAATGGGTAAATGCCAAAGACAGGAAAGAGAAAAAAATAACCGAGTGACTTAAATATGTATGTTATTTTGTTATTCTGTGCAGTTTTATGTCAAAATATTTTGTAAACCTACATAAACTGTGCCATGTGTGCATTCAATGCGCACATACTTTTGTCACATGAAAAAAATTTGCACAGCATAATATTTTTGCGCACACTGACTACTAAAAATTAGAGTCCACCAAGCAAAGTTGAAGTGCTATTCCATCCCAGTGGATGAAGATGAGCTTACCTCACCAAGCACAGACGATGCGGTCTTTTCAACCGCTCATTCACAAGCCACAGCGATTTGCTCTGGAGAGAGTCATCATACTCCAGGTCAGATGAGAGATAACCCAGGTCAGGTTTCAGACCACAGTACCCAGGTAGATCCTTCACATGATGGCAGTGGTGAGGAGGTAGAGAAGAAGAGGAAGGTCAAGTGGCCAGCAAAGGCAGATGAGAAGGCTTGGTGTGTATTTGAAGAGGATATCAGTATGATGTTGGAGAACACTCTCAGGGGAACATCAAAGAGAAAGTTGGAAGTGATGGGCGATATGATTTACGATGTTGGAAAGTACAGGCTTGGTTTGGTTGAGTTGAAGAAAGCAAAGCCTACACAGCAACCAAGCAGGTGCCAGAAGGAGATTAGTAGGTTGAGGAGAGAGCTTACAGGTAAGGAGCGCCGTGAGCTTGTACATGCTATCCACTCGAAGTAGGCTGCTTTGGGTTTATTGCATTCACTCTCCAGAAGTGGCTGCGTGACCTTGGCTTCACTAGATCAAGTCAACCAGCAGGGCTGTAGCTGAGGCAGCAGAGAAAGGATCAGCATGGGTGTGGACCAAGTATGTCCAGAGGGGCAGATAGTCAGACAGTGTATACATCTTTTGCAAACCCTTCAGTAGTTGCATAGACACCTGAAGAGCAGACTATCTGTTGGATGGAAGCGACCAACAACTCCGATAGAGGCAGATGCCAAGATTTTAAGCTCACCAGTGGGAGGTGGTGCTTTAGCACTGCTGGCCCACCACCTTGAGGGAGTCTTGATCATAAGCGGGCTGAAACTCCTGAAGACAGGTGGCAGATCAACTGCTGATCCCACTGGTGATAGCACAGGACAGCTAACATCTTAGTCTACGTGTATTCTGTAACTCTGCTCAAGACATTCTTTCTTACTTAAGAGGAGACTTAGGATGCACACCACCAGGTTCAGGAACAGTTATTACTCTCAAACCAGAGGGGATAACTTCACTCAACTTCACTTACCCCATCATTGGAATGTTCCCATAGCCTATGGACTCTCTGTCAAAGGCTCTTCATCTCACATTCTTGATATTTATTGCTTCCTTATTTATTATTATTATTTTTTTCTTTTTGCATTTGCACAATTTGTCGTCTTTTGCACACTGGTTGAATGCCCAATTTGTCGCCGTCTTTCATTCATTCTGTTATGATTATCGTTCTATGGATTTATTGAGTCTGCCCACAAGAAAATGAAAGGGTTGTATATGGTAATATATATGTACTTTGGGAACAAATTTACTTTGAACTTTGGAAGTGGTTCTTCTGCTGCCTCTGGGCTCAGTATCACTTTGGTAGCATCAGTTCAGAAACATGGATGATAGGACACAATTTGATTAAAATGTTGAAACAAAGGTAGGGAATGTTGTGGATAGTGTGAAGGGCTGTCAGAGGTTACAGCGGGACATCGATAGGATGTAAAACTGGGCTGAGAAGTGGCAGATGGAGTTCAACCCAGATAAATGTGAGGTGGTTCATTTTGGTAGGTCAAATATGATGGTAGAATATAGTATTAATGATAAGATTCTTGGCAGTGTGGAGGATCAGAGGGATCTTGGGGTCCAAGTCCATAGGACTCTCAAAGCAGCTGTGCAGGTTGACTCTGTGGTTTAGAAGGCATACGGTGCATTAGCCTTCATCAACCTTGGGATTAAGTTTAAGAGCTGAGAGATAATGTTGCAGCTATATAGGACCCTGGTCAGGCCCCATTTGGAGTTCTGCGCTCAGTTCTGGTCACCTCGCTGCGGGAAGGGTGTGGAAACTATAGAAAGAGTACAGAGGAGATTTACAAGGATGTTGCCTGGATTGGTGAGCATGCCTTATGAGAATAGGTTGAGTGAACTCAGCCTTTTCTCCTTGGAGTGGCAGAGGATGAGAGGTGAGAGGTGTAAAAGATGATGAGAGGCATTGATAGTGTGGATAGTCAGAGGATTTTTCCCAGGGCGGAAGTAGCTAACACGAGAGAGCACAGTTTTAAGGTGCTTGGAAGTAGGTACAAAGGAGATGTCCGGGGTAAGTTTCTTTACACAGAGAGTGGTGAGTGCGTGGAATGGGCTGCTGGCAACTGTGGTGGAGGCAGATTTGATAGGGTCTTTTAAGAGACTCCTGGATAGGTACATGGAGCTTAGGAAAACAAGAGGACTATGGATAAACCTAGGTAATTTTTAAGTAAGTACATGTTCAGCCCAGCATTGTGGGCTGAAGGGCCTGTATTGTGCTGCAGGTTTTCTATATTTCTATGTTTCTATTTTCTCTTTCAATAAGCACTGAGAAAATGTTATCTACTCCACATGTGTGAGGTGCAAGGGTAAATGTCTTTATAGATCACTGCATGTATTTTGCTGAAGTCGTTCAGGTGTCCCTTGTGTAGGGTGTAAAACCACACACTTAAACTGAGCATGCCCTCCTTACATATTGGGAACAGGTGCCAAGTTATAAACAGTGGCTGACACACATAAAGCTAGCTATCAACTTACAATTAACAGCAGCACATTCATGTGGAACATGCGGTAAACTTCAAAACACTGTTGAATGCAGATGGAATTGAAACAATTCCCCCCCTTGACCCCATCACAGTTTTCAATTTGTGACTGGATTTGCTGCTAACAATCACACTGTCCTAGACACAGTGCTGCTCAAACTTGGGCCTGTCAGCTAGTGCCCTTTGAGAACTGTGCACTTCCAGAGCATTTCAGAAAGCTCCACTGGCAGCAGAGAAAGCAACTGTACTAACGATGCATTTCTCAAGGCTGGAGGGTGGCTGGGTGTTGAAAAAGTGGGGAAGCATTGAAAACATTCCACGGCATATGCCTGTGATATTAAACCTGATTCTGAGTGTGTGGGGTCAGGTCAGGACGTCTGTGTAGGGGCAGATCGGGACGTGTGTGTGGGGACGGGTCAGGATGGGTGTGTGGGGACGGGTCGGGACGGGTGTGTGGGGATGGGTCGGGACGGGTGTGTGGGGATGGGTCGGGACGGGTGTGTGTGGGGACGGGTCGGGACAGGGGTGTGAGGACGGGTCGGGACGGGGGTGTGAGGATGAGGTCAGGACGTGTGTGTGGGGACAGGTCGGGACGAGTGTGTGTGGGGACAGGTCGGGATGTGTGTATGGGGACGGGTCAGGACGGGTATGTGGGAACGGGTCAGGATGTGTGTGTGTGGGGGGACGGGTCAGGATGTGTGTGTGGGGACGGGTCAGGACAGGTGTGTGGGGACGGGTCGGAACGTGTGTGTGGGGACAGGTCAGGATGTGTGTGTGGGACGGGTTGGGACGGGTGTGTGGGGATGGGTCAGGGCGGGTGTGTGATTTCCAGTCCCACTCTCATGAAAACTGATGTTATGTCACTGACATACATCAGCCAGGACACTGATTTGGAAAAATATCTTTTCCTTTCATAGTCTCTAGCCAACAGCGCAGTGGGAGCTTCCTCATTACACCCATTGCAGTGATCTAGAACCCTAATCAGTTGCATCTACCTGGGACCACCAGAGATGGACAGTAGTTGGTGGTCTTCCAACCCTACTCGCAGACAGGCACAGTAAAGACTGTGTTTTAATGTCTACAGCTGATACAAGTGCTTCACTGAAGCCAACTCCATCAATCACTATCCTTGCGGTCCCCACATAAGATTCTACATCTTGTCTGATGACAACTGTTGATAATTCATTCATCAGCCGCCTGTCTTCTGCCTGAAATACCTCTTGTACTGTCAGGGCCATTATCTTTCTTCATCAGGACTGTCTGGTCCAGCCCTTCACTCACAGCTGGCACTTCGTGGCAATGCTGTTTTAATGGATGGGGTAATCATTGTTTGCTGAAGTGAGGCTCAGCTGAATTTGAATCTTTTACAGAACTTAATTGAAGAATATGTTATTTGAATACTTGGCAACAGTCTGGCTTTCTGCTGTTCTGAAGAACTGACTACTCAGATAAAATGAAAAGTGCAACATTCTCTGTTTATATTAAGTACAACTTCTGGCAAAATCACTCATGCAATAACTAATCTTGTTCAACAACAGTTAACTTCACTGGGAATGAAATGCTTCTTAAGATGCCAAGGGGAAGCTGCCTAAATATATCCCCTTTGTTCAAGAGCCTGATGGTTGAGGGGTAGTAAATGTTCTTGAACCTGGTGGTGTGAGTCCTGGGGCTCCTGTACCTTCCACCTGATCACAGCAGCGAAAAAAGAGCAAGGTCTGGGAGGTGAGGATCTTTGATGATGGATGCTGCTTTTCCACAGCAACGTCAGGTACACGTGGATGCCCATGTGTGACATCCAGCACTTTGGGAAGTCAAGTGTCAGTAGAAAATATACAGTAAATGGCAGTACGTCCAAGTCCATAGCTCACTGAAAATGGCCAAGTAAGTAAACAGCATGGGGAAGAATATGCATGATATACCTGGAGTACTGAGTATAAGATTCAGGAAGTCATGTTGCAGTTATATAAAATTCCGGTTAGACCGCATTTGGAGTATTGTATATAGTTCTGATTGCCCCGTTATAGGAAGAATGGAAGAATTTGAAAATGATGCAGAAGAGGTTCATCAGGATGCTGCCTGGATTTGAGGGTCTGAGCTATAAGGAGTGCTTGGACAAATGTGAGTTGTTTTCTTTGAAACATCGGAGTCTGCGGGGAGACCTGGCAGCAGTTTATAAAATTATGAGAGGCATAAAATAGGTAGAAAGTCAGAGTCATTTTCTGAGGGTAGAAATATAAAATACTAGACGGCATACATCAAAGCTGAGAAAGAGAATGTTTAAAAGAGATGTATTGGGTAGTTTTTACTCACAAAGATCGTTAGATGGCTAGATCAGGCTGCCAGGGGTAATAAAAGCACAGATACAGGCCCTTCGGCCAACCAGTCTATGCCACCCAGCTGGTCCCAATTTCCTGTGTTAAGCTTCTGTCCTTCTAAGCTCCACCCCTCCATGTAATTGCTTCTTAATGATACGATTGTACCTGCCTTCATCACTTCCTCTGGCAGTTCCATCCGAAGTCTCACCACACTCCGGGTGAAAAAGCTGCTCCTCAGCTCCCAGTTAAATCTTTCCCCTCTCACCCTAAACTATGCCCCCTAGTTTTGGACTCCCCTACCCTGTGGAAAAGACTGTTACTCTCTATCTTACCCTGTTTATTAGAGTTTGTTACTGACTCACTGTGTTTCTAACATCACCCTGTTTATCAGAGTGAAGGGAGGGGGAGGGAATTACCGGAAGTTGGAGAATTCTATGTTCATACCAAGGCGCTGGAGACTACCTAGACGGTATATGAGGTGTTGCTCCTCCAACCTGAGTTTAGCCTCATCATGGCAGTAGAGGAGGCCATGTATGGACATATCCGAATGGGAATGGGAAGCAGAGTTGAAGTGGGTGGCAACCTCCCCCTCCCTTCCTCTATCCCTATTTCACTCTGCCCCCTCCCGCAGCTGCCTATCACCTCCCTCATGGTTCCACCTCCTTCTACTACCCATTGTGTTTTCCCCTATTCCTTCTTCACCTTTCCTGCCTATCCCCTCCCTGCTTCCCCTCCCCCACCCCTTTATCTTTCCCCTTACTGGTTTTTCACCTGGAACCTACCAGCCTTCTCCTTCCCACCCTCCCCCCACCTTCTTTATAGGGCCTCTGCCCCTTCCCCCTCCAGTCCTGATGAAGGGTTCCAGCCCGAAATGTTGACTGATCATTTCCACGGATGCTGCCCGACCTGCTGAGTTCCTCCAGCGTTTTGTGAGTGTTGCTTTGACCCCAGCAACTGCAGAGTATTTTGTGTTGGCAATAAATGGATGCTGGCCTGGAGTAGAGCCAATAAAAATGTGTTAGAGGTCAGACACATGACCTACAGCCAATGATACTGCAATGCTACATTTGAATTGTTAAAAGATGAATATAAAAGTGGATACATCGATTGCGCTATCAGCGATAACTCTGTCGTGAGGAAGAACCCCCACACTAGGGCTGGGAGAAGGAAGGACTGATTGGCTGTCCAACAGAGATTTCCTAGTTGGGTGTTATAAATTGGACAAGCTGTCTGAGTGAGTATTGGTACAGAGGGAACAGCAGAATTCATGGTTTTAGTTGTCACCCTGGGGCCAACATGTTACATGGTTGTTCGTGCAGGGACAATAAAGTGTGAGCTTCGATTAATTACAAGTTGCGTGGTGTATCTCCTAACCTAGTTCCATTGAAGAAGGCCCAACAGCACCACTCAGCCAGATTTCCAGTCTCCCTCCTATATGCTGATTCATCACCACCTTTAATTCGGCCCGTGGCAGTGGGGTCGTCTGCAACTTGAATATGGTATTGGGGCTGAGCGTAGCCACACAGTCATCAGTGTAAAGTGAGTCGAGCAGGGGGCCAAGCACACAGCTAAATTGTGCAGCTGTGCTGATGGAGATCGTGGAGGAGACGTTACTGCCAATCTGAACGGACTGGTGTCTGCAAATAAGGGAATTGAGGATCCAATTGCACAAGGAAATATTGAGGCCAGTTTCTTGGAGTTTATTGATTAGTTTTGAGGGGACAATGATATTGAAGCTGTAGTCGATAAAGAGCATCCAGCTTAACCACATCTGTACCTATAACAGGGTGACCTAAACTGTAGACAGTACTCCAAATTTCTCCCCAGGAATTATACAACTGTAACATAATGTCCCAACTCCTGTACTCAGTGCCCTGACTGATGAAAGCCAGCATCCTAAACACCTTTTTCACTACCCTATCAACCCGTGACACCACTTTCAACATGGGACTGGGGAAAAAAATGGGAAAATTACTTACATGTTGTGTCACAGTCAATGAGATAGGAAACAGTAAGGAAGTGTGGCCAAATTTAAATGTGCTTCTTTCTGCCTCTTCAGCCAAGACTCACAGTGTAATGCTCAAAGCCTTTCGGGGAAGGGGTTTGGGAATGCATCCATATTCCTAACCCAGCACCCAGTACAATATTCCACTGTTTCTCACAATGTTAATAAAGTTTAGGACAAAGCTTCAAGTTCAAGTTTAATTATTATCCAATGCATCATGGATACTCCTCAATACAGACAAATTAATCAGTACTCCTCTGGGGCCAATGTGCAAAGCACAGTAGCAACAGTCATACACGACACAAGGTAGGTATAACACATATAAAATAAACATAGAGTCACACAAAAGAATATATATACACATCAATATATATGTACGTATATATATTTGAAAGCAGGGACCATGCGGAAGACCCTAGCAGTACGCCAGATGTTGAAGAGCGTCAGGAAACAGAAGTGAGTGCCGTTACTATTACAAGGGAGAA
This sequence comes from Mobula birostris, assembly GCF_030028105.1. NCBI lineage: Eukaryota > Metazoa > Chordata > Chondrichthyes > Myliobatiformes > Myliobatidae > Mobula > Mobula birostris. The sequence continues at coordinate 157,567,343 of NC_092378.1, forward strand.
GATGCTCAAAAACCCAAAAGACCTAAAGGTACATAAGTCACCAGGACCAGATGAACTGCACCCTAGGGTTCTGAAAGAGGTGGCAGTAGAGATTGTGGAGGCATTAGTAATGATCTTTCCAAAATCACTGGAACAGAGGATTGAAAAATTGCAAATGTCACTCCACTCTTTAAGAAAGGAGGAAGGCAGCAGAAAGGAAATTATAGACCAGTTAGCCTGGGATATTATAGACCAGTTAGTGGTTGGGAAGATGTTGGAGTCAATTGTTAAGGATGAGGTGATGGAGTACTTGGTGACACAGGACAAGATAGGGCAAAGTCAGCATGGTTTCCTTAAGGGAAAATCTTGCCTGACGAACCTGTTGGAATTCTTTGAGGAGATTACAAGTAGGGTAGATGAAGGGGATGCAGTGGATGTTGTATATTTGGACTTTCCGAAGGCCTTTGACAAAATGTCACACATGAGTCTGCTTACTATGTTGAGAGCCCATGGTATTATAGGAAAGTTGCTGGCATGGTTAGAGCATTGGCTGATTGGTAGAAACAGCAAGTGGGAATAAAAAGATCCTTTTCTGGTTGGCTGCCAGTGACGAGTGGTGTTCCGCAGGGGTTGGTATTGGGACCACTCCTTTAGATGATGGAATAGATGGCTTTGTTGCCAGGTTTGCAGAAGGTACAATGATTGGTGGAGGGGCAGGTAGTGTTGAGGATAAAGGTAGACTGCAGAAGAACTTAGACAGATTCAGAGAATGGGCAAGAAAGTGGAAAATGAAATGCAATGTTGGAAAATGCATGGTCATGCGCTTTGGTAGTAGAAATAAATGTGCAGACTATTTTCTAAACGGTGAAAATCCAAAAGTCTGAGATGCAAAGGGACTTACTTGGGAGCCCTTGTGCAGAACACCCTAAAGGTTAACTTGCAGGTAGAGCTGGTGCTGAGGAAGGCAAATGCAATGTTAGCATTCATTTCAAGAGGTCTAGAATACAAGAATAGAGATGTGATGCTGAGGCTTTATAAAGCATCGGTGAGGCCTCACCTTGAGTACTGTGAACAGTTTTGGGCTCCTCATCTTAGAAAAGATGTGCTGGCATTGGAGAGGGTTCAGAGGAGGTTCACAAGGATGATTCCAGGTATGAAAGGGTTATCATACAAGGAATGTTTGATGGCTCTGCGTCTGTACTCACTGGAATTGAGAAGAATGAGGGGGATTTCATTGGACCTTTCGAATATTGAAAGGCCTAGACAGAGTAGATGTGGAAAGGATGTTTCCCATGGTGCAGGAGTCTAGGACAAGAGGGCACAGCCTCAGGATAGTGGGGCGTCCATTTAAAACTGAGATGTAGAGAAATTGCTTTAGCCAGAGGGTGGTGAATTTGTGGGAATTTGTTACCACAGGCACCTGTGGAGGCCAGGTCGTTGGGTATATTTAAGGCAGAGTTTGATTGGTTCCTGATTGGACATAGTATCAAAGATTACAGGGAGAAGGCTGGGGAGTGGGGCTGAGGAGAGGGAAAAAGGATCAGTCATGATTGAATGGCAGAGCAGACTCGATGGGCCAAATGGCCTAATTCTGCTCCTATGGCTATGGTCTTATGGTCTTAACTCATTCCTCCCATAATCACACAAGGAATTTACTAGCCACATGTTCTACAAAACATTTTCAAACTGAACTTCAGCAAATCTTGATTCTTATCAACCAACATTGTACACTTAAACCTCCTCAACTCTGTCCCTGAACTGTAAATCTGTCCTACACCATCTAGTTCAGGAACAGTTATGACACTGCAATCTTCAGGTTTCTGAATCAGTGTGGATAACTTCACTCACCCCAACGCTGAACTGCTCACTGAACACAACCTATGGCCTCACATTCAAGGACTCCGTAACTCATGTTCTCAGTATTATTTGTTTACATCTTTTTCATTTGCATGACTTGTCTTCTTTTGGGCATTTGGATGTTTTGTCAGTCTGTTTACATATAGTTCTTCATTAATTCTATTGCATTTCTCTATTTTACTGTAAATGGTAGCATATGGTAACAGACATGTACTTTGATAATAAATTACTTAGACTTTGCTTATTTCTGGTATTTTGTAAAGTTGCCAAGTGAGAGTAACATTTCCTGTGTGGTGCAGCCGCAGAGTGTGCAGCGTGGATTGAGAGAGTCTGACACTGAGGGAGTCCTCGATGAGGCCAGAAAGGTGGGAAGACCTTCAGTAACCTTAGAATGGGATGTATTGAACTTCACAGCTGTCAGCTCATTGCCTTGCTATCAGCCCTCTGCATTCCAATGCCTAACTTTAAAAGGCTTCCCATGTTTATAACAGACTGCAGAGAGAGCATTTTTTGGCTGTTTAAAACTTTCATCGGGTAGGTTGAAGCCCTGCACCTGTGCCATCCTTGACAGAGCAAACATCGTTCAGGAAGGGTATCTGTCAGTGTGCTTTCAAATGATTTCATCACAGTGAGTGCCGCGCACATCGAGTTGCTTTGTTACCTTTGTCTCTGGGTCAGGCCTGCTTCAGGCAACTATCTTTCCTGGGGTCGCACAAGCCCAAAGGATTCCCGCTGAAGCACTGGAGGTGCCGATCACACCTCTCACTGGTGGGCAATGCAGTGAAAGGGAAATCATTCATTGACATCCAAAACCGTTTGTAATGCCCTGCCCCCCAAGCACACGTGAACTCCATCTGGAGGAAAAGGTATTTTATCTGCAGTAAAATCCTCACCCGAAAACTGACTGCCCTGTAGCCTGGAGGCTGCAACCAGCTGAGCTCCAGAAAAAGCTTTGATGCAAAAAATCATTTCAGGTTCATTTCCAGCAATTAGGTGGGCAGCCTGCATAGTAATGGGTTAATTCAGAGATTCTCTATCACACATCACTTACCAGGAGCAGCAAGAGGGAAAGGCATCATTTCATACCAACAACTGACGATTGTCAGGAACCTTACCACTTCATTCAGCAACAGAAAGTCATGTCAGTGACCCTAAAGGAAGAAATCTGCTTGACGGTCAAGCAATGTTCCATGCCAAGCAATGTCTCTGTGTCGGCGACTTTGCAGAGGGAAGCCTGCATCTAGTCCGCAGAAACAATCCTATATTCCAGGAATCTGGAGGATAAAAAGACAGGGCAGTGCCAAGGATCACTCACCATATCTGTCCTGAGGTGTTAGAGCAGGCAGACAGAGCTAAGTGTTCAGCAGTAGCACACCCTGAGGACGGTCAAGTATCTAACAGGTACAGAGGTATAGTTAACCACAACAGCACATTTTCCACTTCTATAAACAATGTCAATTTGATCACCTAAATACTGCCACTTCCATGAAAATCAAGACAGACTTCAATTGCGGGATAAACCCTGAGTCTTGGATGTTGGAGCTTTCGCCACCTCATCTTCAGGAGCTCACATCTAAAAATCTCAAGGAGCAGTGCACAAATCAAAAGTGAGTCCCTCTCTCTCATTCATCTATATCTTTCATGTTCACTTCCTCAATCCTTCACTCTGATCTTCCCCTCCCCGTTTCACTGCTCTCCCCCTCTCTTTCCCACCCCTCCTTCCTCTCTCCCCATCGGCATCTCCCATCCATCAGAGTAGCACAGACATGCAGCCAGTGGACTTGCTACAGCAACAGGGCTGCAATCCTACCCCCCCCCCCCCCGTGCCGATTCTGTGGAGATTGCATGCTTCCCCTGTGACTGGATCCATTTCCTCCAGGTGAACTAGTTTCTGTCCACATCTCAGAGTTCTGCAGGTTACCACTGAAATGGCCTCTAATGTGTAAGTGAGGGGCAGATGGGAATGTAGGGTAGTGTGGAGCTTGTGTAAACGGGTGCCTGAGGGTCAGCATGGTCTCAACGGGCCAAAGCTCCTGCTTCCATGCTACATGATTCTATGGTTATTCCTTTCTCCCTCCTCTTTCCTTTCCTAATGCTCTGTTCCTCTCTCCCACTCCTCCTCTCTGTATCTCTATCTTTATCCCTGCTTCTCTCTCTCCTCTCCAGCTCCCTTGTTCCCCCTCCTTTCTACCTCTCTCCCTCTTGTTATCATGAACAACTTGCTCTGTGCAAGACTTCAGCTGCAGGAGAGCCAGATGTCCAGTATCAGAAGCTAATAAATCAGAGGAGAGCTATCCCACAGACAGTTTGACCTTTCAGAAGAACATTGATCATTTAATACTTTGACCCTTGGATCTCAGTAGGAGCTCTACCACTGTCTGGGTTACAGAACAACAGTCTTCCCAGTGAAGAAACGTCTCCGTTATGAAAGTCTGACCATTCATCTTGACACTGTTCGTCTTAGTTCTAGATTTTCCGATCAAGGAAAATAATTCACGACTCATGATAGAAACATTCTTTTGAACGTTCTGTATGATATGTATACATTTCACTGCTTATGACTTAATTATATTATGAAATTAGGGAAAAAAACCACAGGGCTTTTACACTGACCTATACACTGCAACCTCTGACCTTTTGCTATCCTGTGGTTTGGGACTTGACCTGCCCCACTGATTGTCCAGGAAGAGGAGTCACTATGCTGCCGTTCTACCTGCGTTGGTTCTCACCTCCATGACAGCCTCTTGCCCAATGTTGTGTGCCTGCCATACTGACACCTGCTACCCAACCCAAACACAATCAAGTGATCCTGCTGAGAGTCTGAACGAGCTGGAAGTACTCAGTAAGTCTGCGAGACAAAATCACCTTTTATCAGGAGTGAGAAGAATAAAAAAATCCAATATGGTTTATGCTGGAGAGAGGGACATAGTTAAAATGATAAAATAATCTTTATTTCACAGAAGTGCATTAAAATGCATCGTTTGTGTCAAATCAAATCAGTGAGGATTGTGCTGATGCGGCCTGCAAGTGTCACCATGCTTCCAGTGCTAATACAGCACGCCCACAACTCACTAACCGTAAACCACACAGCTTTGGAATGTGGGAGGACACTGGAGCATCCAGGGAAAGCCACAGGGTCGAGTGGAGAATGCACAGTCTCGTTGCAGGCAGCAACAGGAACTGAAACCCTATCTTACAGCTGGCTCTGCTCACTCCTCTGCAACGTGCACCTGGCCCCACCAACCACACATTCTCTCCACCCTCGCTCTTCACAGCTCAGATGAAGGATCACCAGCCTGAACCATTAACTATGTTTCTTTCCCACTCCACAGATAGATTGAAAACCCTTCAGAGAAGAGAAGAAATGCGAATGCACAGAACTATTAACCAGTTGGCCCAACATCAGTAACACACACAAAATGCTGGAGGAGCTCAGCAGGCCAGGCAGCAACCACTGTATGTAGGGAATAAACAGTCAATGTGTCAGGCGAGACCCTTCATCAGGACAGCCCAGTGTCAATTGTCAGTCGAAGTGTCAGGAGAGACCTTTCACTGGGTCAGCCAGTGTCAGTTGTCAGTCGACGTGTCAGGAGAGACCTTTCACTGGGTCAGCCCAGCATCAGTTGTCAGGAAGTTGGAGGGATTCATTACCACAGAAATGATTACACTGAGAAAGGCACAACATGAATGGGGAGGATCAATGTAACTTTACAAAAGAGAAATCATGTTAAACAAATTTATTACAGTTCTTTGATGATGTAACTAATAGCTCACCACTGGATGTGTGCATTTGAATTACAAAAGACATTTGATTAGGGGGCCATATGAAAGGTTAGTGAAGAAGTTTGCTGTGCGAGAGTAGTATATTTCTTTGAGAATGCAATATGTTACACAGAAAGAAGAGAATAAGGATAAATCATCATTTTTTATGAGAAGTGGTCATGAAACAAATGTTTCAGAGGTGAGTGTTGGGGCCTCCGCTATTTATAATTAATATTAACGACTAAGTTAAAGAAAAGTGTTTGCAATGTATTTAAGTCTGCTACAAATAGGAGGATAGGTTGGAAGGGAAATTGTAAGGAGATCATAAGTGCCTGAGTGAGCAAATGATGGCAAATAGCAGGTGTTGAGGGTAAATATGAGGATACTCTCCAACCTGATGGTATGAACATCAATTCTCTAACTTCCAGTAACTTTTCCTCCTCCCCCCCTTCCCTCATCTTCTATTCCTCACTCTGGCCTCTCCTCTTCATCTCAGCTGCTTATCACTCCCCGGTTCACTTGCTCCTTCCCTTCCTCCCACGGTTCACTTTCCTCTTCTATCAGTTCCTTTCTTCTTTAGCCCGTTACCTTTTCCACTTATCACCTCCCAGCTTCTTACTTCATCCCCCTCCTTCACCCACCTACCTTCCCCCTCATCTATCCTCACTTATCACCTACCAGCTTGTATTCCTTGCCCTCCTCTTAACTCTTATTCTGGCTTCCGCTCCTTCCTTTCCAGTCCTGATGAAAGGTCTCGGCCCAAAATGTGACTGTTAATTCTATTCCAAAGATGCTGCCTGATCTGCTGAGTCTCTCCAGCATTGTGTGTCTGTTGCTCTGGATTTCCAGCATCTGCAGAATCTCTTGTGTTTATGAAATGTGATGGTATTCTGTGGCACTGGCTTACACTGTGTAGGTTGGAAGAACAAGGGCTTGAATAAAAATTGTGAAAAGGGATGACAGGGTCACTACCAAGGTGCCAATCCCTCTGAATGGAGAACTTACTTTCAAAGTGGAGCACTGCCCCGAGATAAGGAGCACTATTTAGCCCTGAGATTAGGAGGAATTGTTTTCCCTCAGAGGGATAGAAATCCTTGGAATGCTTACATCCCAGAGGCATTGTTAAATATATTCCAAACTGAGATTCCTGAGGAAACTGGACATGATCTGCTAGGAATGTTGATAATCGTATACTCCCAGTGCTGCCAGGCTGCACAGTCACCATGGAGGGTACTGGCACTGCAGGAGAGGAGCGGCAAGGTCCTATTCAAAGGGACACCCAGGTCCTGCTCAGTGCGATGTGGCAGGAGGGATTTGCATAGTGCGTGACCCATCAGGGCTACTATACCAATAGCCTGGTAGATGGTGGCTGCAGCAGTCTCTTCAGAAGTAAATCAGAAGATACTGGAGCACAAAAAAAGTAGAGCAGAAAATGCAGGAAGCACGGAGCAGGTCAGCCAGCGTCTGTGTGTCTGGAAACTACCTGAGCAGCGAAGTACTTTACTATTGCCTCAACTGCACAGTGACCCCATCTCCCAGTCCCAGTATAGTACTTTCCTCTGTTTACTGCGCTCCACACACATGGGTCACAGATAGCAAGCATTTACTACCTTCTCATTCCATCAGCCAGGCACAAGCAGCACTGCTTGTAACACGGCTTAGCTGTAACACCTGGTCAGAATGAGTCGTCGGGCCGAACAGCCTGTTCCCATGATGTATCACTCCATGGACAGTCTTTAGAAAAGAAAGGAGTCAGCTATTCGGAGAAATTATAGACCAGTTAGTGGTTGGAACGACATTGGAGTCAATTGTCAAGGATGAGATTATGGAGAACTTGGTGACACGGGTCAAAATAGGACAAAATCAACATGGTTTCCTTCAGGGAAAATCTTGCCTCATGAACCTGTTGGAATTCTTTGAGGAGATTACAAGCAGGAAAGATAAAAAGGATGCAATGGATGTTGTATATTTGGATTTTCAGAAGGCCTTTGATAAGGTGCCACACATGAGGCTGCTTACCAAGTTAAGAGCCCATGGTATTACAGGAAATTTAGCATGGTCAGAACATTGGCTGATTGGTAGGAGGCAGCAAGTGGGAATAAAAGGATCCTTTTCTGTTTAGCTGTCAGTGACTAGTGGTGTTCCGCAGGAGTCGGTTGGGACTGTTTCTTTTTATGCTGTATATCAAAACAGAAAGGTTGCAGAAGGACTTAGACAGATTAGGAGAACGGGCAAGAAAGTAGCAAATGAAACACAATATTGCAAAATGCATGGTCATGCACTTTGGTAGAAGAAATAAATGTGCAGACTATTTTCTAAACAGGGAGAAAATCTAAAAATCTGAGATGCAAAAGGACTTGGGAGTCCTTGTGCAGAACCCTAAAGATTAACAAATGGCCTAAATCTGCTCCTATGTCTTTCTTTCTTTATTAGTCTTTTTATTGACTTTAAAAAAGCATAAATAAGAATCAAGAGCAGAATTAGTTCAAATATATATATCAGTAACAATATAAACCAAGATTAAGATAGACATTGTCAAAATCATAGATATTGTTAAACTAGTATGATCCTATGTCTTATAGTCTTTATGATCTTATGGTTTTTTAAGGTGATCGGAGGAAAGAATAGGGAGGATGTTAAAGATAGGTTCTTTACACAGAGAGTGGTGAGTGCGTGGATCATCCTGCCAGAGGCGATGTAGAGGGTAGGTACATTCGGAACATTCAACAAACTCTGAGATAAACAAATGGATGAAAGGAAAATTGAGAGTTATAAGACCATAAGATATACAAGTGGAATTAGGCCATTTGGCCTATCAAGTCTGCTCTGCCACTTCCATAAGACCGTAAGATACAGGAGCAGAAGTAGGCCACTTGGCCCATCAAGTCTGCTCCACCATTCAAGCATGGGCTGATCCAATTCTTCCAGACATCCCCACTCCCCTGCCTTCACCCATATTCTTTGATGCCCTGGCTAATCAAGAACCTATCTATCTCTGCCTTAAATACACCCAATGTCTTGGCCTCCACAGCCGCTCGTGGCAACAAATTCCACAGATTTACCACCCTCTGACTGAAGTAATTTTTTCGCATCTCTACTCTAAATGAATGTCCTTCAATTCTGAAATTGTGCCCTTTCGTCCTAGAATCCCCTACCAGGGGAAATAACTTTGCCATATCTAATCTGTTCAGACCTTTTAACATTCAGAATGTTTCTATGAGATCACCCCTCAATCTCCTGAGCTCCAGGAAATACAGCCCAAGAGCTGCCAAGACACTCCTCATACGGTAACCCGGTCATTCCTGGAATTATTCTGGTGAATCTGCTCTGAACCCTCGCCAATGTCAGTATATCCTTTCTAAAATAAGGAGCCCAGAAATGCACACAATACTTCAAGTGTGGTCCCACGAGTGCCTTATAGAGCTTCGACATCACATCCCTGCTCTTATATTCTACACCTATAGAAATGGAATGCCAACATTGCATTCGCCTTCTTCACAACCAACTCAACCTGGAGGTAACCTTTAGGGTATCTTGCACAAGGACTCCCAAGTCCCTTTGCATCTCTGCATTTTGAATTCTCTCCCAACCTAAATAATAGCCTGCCTGTTTATTTCTTCCACCAAAGTGCATGACCATACCCTTTCCAACATTGTATTTCATTTGCCACTTCTTTGCCCATTTCCCTAAACTATCTAAGTCTCTCTGTAGGCTCTGTTTCCTCAACACAACCTGCTCCTCCACCTGTCTTTGTACAATCGTCAAATTTAGCCACAAATCCCTTAATACCGTAGTCCAAACCATTGACATACATCGTAAAAAGCAGCAGTCCCAACACCGACCCATGTGGAATTCCACTGGTAACCGGCAGCTAGCCAGATAGGATCCCTTTATTCCCTCCCTCTGTTTTCTGCCGATCAGCCAATGCTCCACCCATGCTAATAACTTCCCTGTAATTCCATGGGCTCTTACCTTGCTAAGCAGCCTCATGTGCGGCACCTTGTCAAAGGCCTTCTGAAAATCCATACACCACGTCTACTACATCTCCTTTATCACTCTGCTTGTAATTTCCTCAAAGAGTTGCAGTAGGTTTGTCAGGCAGGATTTTCCTTTCAGGAAACTGTGCTAGCTTTGGCCTACCTTGTCATGTGCCTCCAGGTACTCCATAAACTCATCCCTAACTATCGATTCCAACAGATTTCCAACCACTGATGTCAGGCTAACAAGTCTATAGTTTCCTTTCTGCTGCCTACCACCCTTCTTAAATAGCAGAGTAACATTTGCAATTTTGCCAGTCATCCGGTACAATGCCAGAATCTATTGATTCTCGAAAGGTCATTGTTAATGCCTCCACAATCTCTCCAGCTACTTCCTTCAGAACCCGACGGTGCACTCCATCACATCCAGGAGATTTATCCACCCTCAGACTATTAAGCTTCCTGAGCACCTCCTCAATTGTAATTTTCACTGCGCAAACTTCACTTCCCTGATACTCTGGAATGTCCAATATTCTGTAGATATCTTCCACTGTGAAGACTAATGCAAAATACACATTCAGTTCCTCTGCCATATCTGCATCTCTCATTACAATATCTCCAGCGTCATTTTGTATTGGTCCTATACTGTATCGACCCTCAACTCTCTTTTACCCTTTATATACTTAAAAAAAGCTTTTAGTATCTTCTTTGATATTAGTCGCCAGCTTCCTTTCATAATTCATCTTTTCCTTCCTAATGACCTTCTTAGCTTCCTTTGCAAGTTTTTAAAAGCTTCCCAAACCTTTATCTTCCAACCAGCTCTGGCTTCCTGGTATGCCCTCTCGTTTGCTTTTACTTTGGCTCTGACTTGACTTGTCAGCCACAGTAGCGTCCTTCTTCCCTTTGAAAATTTCTTCTTATTTGGAATATATCTGTCTTGCACTTCCCTCATTTTTCACAGAAACTCCAGCCATTGCTGCTCTGCTGTCCTTCCTGCAAATGTTCCTTTCCAGTCAACTTCGGCCAGTTCCCTTTTCATGCCATTGTAATTTCCTTTATTCAACTGAAATACCGACACATTGGATTTTACTTTTTCCCTCTCATATTTCAATGTGAACTTGATCATATTGTGATCATTGTTCCTGAAGGGTTTCTTAACCTTAAGCTCTCTTATCACCTCTGGATCATTGCACAACACCCAATCCAGCACAGCCAATCCCCTAGTGGGCTCAACAACAAGCTGTTCTAAAAAGCCAACCCTTAGACATTCTACAAATTCCCTTTCTTGAGGTCCAGTACTGACCTGGATTTCCCATTCCACTTTCATGTTAAAATCTCCAGCATTTATCATGACATTGTCTTTCTGACACGCCTTTTCTATCTCCTGCTGTAAATTGTTATCCACATCCCAGCTGCTGTTTGGAGGCCTGTATACAACTGCCATTAGTGTCCTTTTACCCTTGCCATTTCTTAACTCAAGCCATAGGGACTCTACACCTTCCAATCCAATGTCATCTCTTTCTAATGATTTAATATTATTTCTTATACACAGAGCCACACCACCCCCTCTGCCTACTAACCTATCTTTCCGATACACCATATAACCTTGGACGTTCAGCTCCCAATGGCAGCTATCCTTTAGCCAAGTTTCAGAGATGGCCACTACATCATATTTGCCAATCTGTAGCTGAATTTCAAGATCATCTATATTATTTCTTGTACTGCGTGCATCATGTCTGATCCAACTTTCCTCTCAGTCCCAATCTCCTGCCTTCTCTCTGTATCCCTTCATGCCCTGAACAATCAAGAATATATCAACCTCTGCCTTAAATATTCATAAAGAAGGTTATGTAGTTGGGAGGATTAGATTGATCTTAGGGTAGGTTAAAAGGTCAACATGACATTGTGGCTGAAGTGTTGGTACTGTCCTGTACTGCTCTATGTTCTGTGTTTCACTCTCTACAGATGCTGACTGACCTGATTACCTCAGCAGTTTCTGTTTAACTGCAGACCTGTTTAACTTCAGTGGTAACACACACAAAATCCTGGAGGAACTCAGCAGGCCAGGCAGCATCTATAGAAACAAGTACATTCGACATGTCAGGCTGAAACCCTTCAGCAGGACTGGAAAAAAAAAAGCTGGGGAGTAGATTTAAAAAGGTGGGGAGAGGGGACAGCAAAACATGAGGAGATAGGTGAAACCTGGAAGGGGAAGGATGGAGTAAAGAGCTGGGAAGTTGATTGGTGAAAGAGACAGAAGGCATGGAAGAAGGAAAAGGGGGAAGGAGCACCAGAGGGAGGCAATGAACATGTAAGGATATGAGGTGAGAGAGGGAAAAGGGGATGGGAAATGGAGAAGGAGGGATTGGGAGCATAACTGGAAGTTTGAGAAATCAATGTTCATGCCATCAGGTTGGAGGCTACCCAAATGGAATATAAGGTGTTGTTCCTCCAACCTAAGTGTGGCTTCATCATGACAGTGGAGAAGGCCATGGATGGACATATCTGAATGGGAATGGGAATGGGAAGCAGAATTAAAATGAATGGCCACAGGGAGATCCCACTTGTTCTGACGGATGGAGCATAGATGCTCGGCAAAGTAGTCTCCCAATCTATGTTAAGTCTCACTGACATACAGAAGACCACACCAGGAGCACCGAACACAGTATATGACCCCAACAAACTCATATGTGAAATGTCGCCTCACCTGTAAGCACTGTTTAGGGCCCTGAATGGTAATGAGGGAGGAGCTGTAGGGACAGGTATAGCACGTATTCTTTTGGCAAGAATAAGTGCCAGGAGGGAATCAGTAGGGAGGGATGAAGGGACAAAGGAGTTGCGTAGGGAGCGATCCCTGCGGAAAGCAGGAAGTGGGGGGAAGGAAAGATGTGCTTGGTGTGGGATCCAGTTGGAGGTGGCAAAAGTTTTGGAGAATCATGTGCTGAACACGGAAGCTGGTGCGGTGTAGGTGAGGACAAGAGGAACCCTATCCCTGGAAGGGTGGCGGGAGGATGGGGTAAGAGCAGGCATGTGTGAAATGGAAGAGATGCGGTTGAAGTCAGTGTTGACAGAGAAGGAAGGGAAGCCCTTTTCTTTGGAAAAGGAGGACATCGCCTTCATTCTAGAAGGAAAAGCTTCATCTTGAGAGCAGATGCGGTGGAGACGGAGGAACAGAGAAAAGGAGATGGCATTTTTACAGGTAGTAGGGTGGGGCGAGCTGTGGTCTAAGTAGTTGGGTGGGATGAGGTGTGGTCTAGGTATGTATGGTGGGACAAGGTGTAGTCTAGGTAACTAGGGTGGTCTAAGTAGTTGGGTGGGATGAGGTGTTGTCTAGGTAAGTAGGGTTAGATGAGGTGTGGTCTAGGTAAGTAAGGTGGGATGAGGTGTGGTCTAGGTAATTAGGATGGGACGAGGTGTGGTCTAGGTAGTTGGGTGGGATGAGGTGTGGTCTAGGTAAGTAGGGTTGGACCAGGTGTGGTCTAGGTAAATATGGTGGGACAAGGTGTGATCTAGGTAAGTAGGGTTGGACCAGGTGTGGTCTAGGTAAATATGGTGGGACAAGATGTGGCCTAGGTAAGTAGGGTTGGACAATGTGTTGTCTAGGTAGTTGGGTGGGACGAGGTGTGGTCTAGGTAGTTGGGTAGGATGAGGTGTGGTCTAGGTAAGTAGGGTGGGATGAGGTGTGGTCTAGGTGTAGTCTCCGTTGCCGCCACATCTGGTCTCAGGATGGGGCTTTTCATTCTTCACCTGTGGGTCTGTTGGGGTCATTTATTGTGTTCGGTTCTCCCGGTGAGGCCTCCTATATATCGGCGAGACTCGACATAGATTGGGAGACCACTTCACTAGGCATCTATGGTCCGTTCACCAGAACAAGCGGGATCTCCTAGTGGCCATCCATTACCCATTCCAATATGTCCATCCATGGCCTCCTCCACTGTCATGATAAGACCACATTTAAGTTGGAGGAACAGCACCTTATATCCTGTTTGGGTGGCCTCAAACCTGATAGCATGAACATCAATTTCTCAAACCTCTGGTAATTTCCCCTAACGCCTCCCACTTTTCCATTTCCCATCCCCTTTTCCCTCTCTCACATCATCTCCTTGCCTGCCTATTGCCTCCCTCTGATGCTCCTTCCCCCTTTTTCTTTCTTCCATGGCTTTCTGTCTCTTTCACCAATCAATTTCCCAGATCTTTACTGCATCCCACCCCCTCCAAGTTTCACCTATTAGCTGGTGGTTCTCTCTCCCCCTTCACCCACCTTTTAAACCTGTTCTTCAGCATTTTTTCTCCAGTCTTGCCGAAGGGTATTGGCCTGAAACATTGACTGTACTTTTTTCCATAGATGCTGTCTGGCCTGCTGAGTACCTCCAGCATTTTGTGTGTGTTGCTTGGATATCAGCATCTGCAGATTGTTTGTAAATTCAGTTATAGAATCCTTCCTAAAACACCATAACGACCTTCATATAGACCAGGGGTTCTGAACCTGGGGCTCATAGACTCCTTGCTAATGGTATTGGTCCATGGCATAAAAAAAGTTTGGGAACCCCTGATTTAGACAGACATACTAAAGTGGAACAGTCGGTAAAGATTTAACAGGAGAAGTCATATCTTTGGTAAGAACATACACAATAGGTCCAAGGTAAGCCTTTTGGCTACTCACTCCTGCTTCATCACTGAATGAGATCAAGGCTCAACTACCTTGTCAACCCCTTCCCGCGTTCTTCTTTAATCCACTGATTCCCTTAATATCGAAAAATCCAGTGATTGGTATGTTAAATAATCTCAGCAACAGCTATTAAGAGTCCCTTCAGCAGAAAATTCCAAAGATTATTTACACTCTGGGTAAAGAAATCACTTCTCTTTGTTGTGAAATGGCCAAGCCACTCCAAAATATTCAGACAGTGACTCGTTATTTTCAGGCCTCACTCTCTCTGAATCTACCTTGTGAAGCCCTAAGAGGGTTGCATGTTTTATTCAGACCATTTTGTAATTTCTCTAAACTCTAGAAATTACATGCAGTCTCAAGAAATCAATCTGATGACCCTCTGTTGTATTCCCTCCAGCAAAAGTAATTTCTTCCTTACATGGAGGGACCTAGACATAATACACCAGAAAGAGTATCCTTGTGGTCCGGTAGAATTCAATAAAACAATCTGTACTCTTGTATTCACATCTCTGTGTGCTATTTACCACTGTCCTATTCCTGTACATAATCAATCAGAAATTCAAGTGCAAAGACACCTAATTCTTTCAGAACTCCAACAGCTTTGAATCAGACATGCAAATCTTATTTAATTGATTAAGTTATTTTAAAGCAGATTCTTTCCCACGCCCCTATTCTCACCCAAGGCCTTTATTCAATAAGGTCAATAAACTAAGTCAGTCACTATAAACTATAGACCAGTGACTCTCACGTCAGTTATAGGAAAATTGCTGGAGAAAATTCTTTGGAATAGGATATATGAGCTTTTGGAAAATCCATTGTTTTTTGACAAGGTGACAAGAGAGATTGCTGAGGGTAGGGCAGTGGATGTTGTCTACATGGCATTTGACAAAGTCCTTCATGGTGGGCTAATCCAGAAGACGAACATGCATGGATCCACGACGAATTGGCTTTTTGGATTCAGAACTGGCTTGCGCAGAGAAGAAAGTGGGTGGTGGTTGAAGGGACGTATTCGAGCTGGAGGTCGGTAATTAGTAGAGTTCCACAGGGATCTGTGCTGGGACCTCAGCTGTTTGTAAAATATAAAGATGACCTGCCTGAATGAAAATGTGGGTGGGTGAGTTAGTTAATTTGCGGATTAACTTGCGAGAGGGAACTTGATGAGAGTGAGGACAATATGAGTGAGGTTGATGTTCTGGAGCATGGTGATATTACAGGAGAGGAGGTGTTGGAGTTGTTAAAATACATTAAGACGGATAGGTCCTCGGGTCCTGACGGAACATTCCCCAGGCTGCTCCACGAGGCGAGGGACGAGATTGCTGAGCCTCTGGCTAGGATCTTTATGTCCTCGTTGTCCATGGGAATGGTACCGGAGGATTGGAGGGAGGTGAATGTTGTTCCCTTGTTCAACAAAGGTAGTAGGGGTAGTCCGGATAATTATAGACCAGTGAGCCTTACGTCTGTGGTGGGAAAGCTGTTGGAAAAGATTCTTAGAGATAGGATCTCTGGGCATTTAGAGAATCATGGTCTGATCAGGGACAGTCAGCATGGCTTTGTGAAGGGCAGATCGTGTCTAACAAGCCTGATAGAGTTCTTTGAGGAGGTGACCAGGCATATAGATGAGGGTAGTGCAGTGGATGTGATCGACATGGATTTTAGTAAGGCATTTGACAAGGTTCCACACAGTAGCCTTATTTAGAAAGTCAGAAGGCATGGGATTTAGGGAACTTTGGCCAGAATTGGCTTGCCTGCAGAAAGCAGAGGGTCTTGGTGGAGGGAGTACATTCAGATTGGAGGATTGTGACTAGTGGTGTCCCACAAGGATCGGTTCTGGGACCTCAACTTTTTGTGATTTTTATTAACGACCTGGATGTGGGGGTAGAAGGATGGGTTGGCAAGTTTGCAGACAACACAAATGTTGGTGGTGTTGTGGATAGTGTAGACGATTGTCGAAGATTGCAAAGAGACATTGATAGGATGCAGAAGTGGGCTGAGAAGTGGCAGATGGAGTTCAACCTGGAGAAGTGTGAGGTGGTACACTTTGGAAGGACAAACTCCAAGGCAGAGTACAAAGTAAATGGCAGGATACTTGGTAGTGTGGAGGAGCAGGGGGATCTCGGGGTACATGTCCACAAATCCCTAAAGGTTGCCTTACAGGTAGATAGGGTATTTAAGAAAGCTTATGGGGTGTTAGCTTTCATAAGTCGAGAGATAGAGTTTAAGAGTCATGAGGTAATGATGCAGCTCCATAAAACTCTGGTTAGGCCACACTTGGAGTTCTGTGTCCAGTTCTGGTCATCTCACTATAGGAAAGATGTGGAAGCATTGGAAAGGGTAGAGAGGAGATTCACCAGGATGCTGCCTGGTTTAGAGAGTATGCATTATGATCAGAGATTAAGGGAGCTAGGGCTTTACTCTTTGGAGAGAAGGAGGATGAGAGGAGACATCATAGAGGTGTACAAGATAATAAGAGGAATAGATCGAGTGGATAGCCAGTGCCTCTTCCCCAGGGCACCACTGCTCAATACAAGAGGACATGGCTTTAAGGTAAGGGGTGGGAAGTTCAAGGGGGATATTAGAGGAAGGTTTTTTACTCAGAGGGTGATTGGTGTCTGGAATGCACTGCCTGAGTCAGTGGTGGAGGCAGATACACTAGTGAAGTTTAAGAGACTACTAGACAGGTATATGGAGGAATTTAAGTTGGGGGGTTATATGGGAGGCAGGGTTTGAGGATCAGCACAACATTGTGAGCCGAAGGGCCTGTACTGTGCTGTACTATTCTATGTTCTATGATTCTTCTAAATTCCACTGAGTACAGGCCCAAAGCTGCCAAAAATTCCTCATACCTTAACCCCTTCATTCCCAGAATCATCTCTGTGAACCTCCTCTGGACTCTCTCCATTCAGAACACATCCTTTCTGAGATATGAGGCCCAAAACTGTTGACAGTACTTCAAGTGCAGCCTGACTAGTGTCTAATAAAGCCTCAGCATTATCTCCTTGCTTTTATATTCTATTCCCCTTGAAATAAATGCCAACATTACATTTGCCTTCTTTGCCACAGACTCAATGTGTAATTTAACCTTCTGGGAATCTTGCATGAGGACTCCCAAGTCCTTCTGCACCTCTGATATTTGAACCTTCTCCCCAACTAGATAACAGTACAGACGATTGTTTATTTTACCATAATGTGTTATCATACATTTCCCAACACTCTATTTCATCTACCACTTTTTGCCCATTCTTCCAATTTGTTCTTCTGCAATCACATTGCTTCTTCAGCACTACCTACCCCTCCACCTTCCTTCGTATCATCCACAAACTTTGCCACAAAGCCATCAATTCCATTATCCAAATCACTGACAAACAATGTGAAAAGTAGCAGTCCCAATACTGACCCCTGAGGAGAACCACTAGCCATTGGCAGCCATCCAGAACAGGCACCCTTTATTCTTACTCGCTGCCTCCTACTTGTCAACCATTCCTCTATCCATGCCAATATCTTTCCTGTAACACCATAGGACTGTATCCCATTAAGCAACCTCATGTGTGGCACCTCATCAAATGCCTTCTGAAAATCAAAGTAAATGACATCCACTGCATCTCCTTTGTCCACCCTGCTTGTTACTTCTTCGAAGATTGCCAACAGATTTGTCAGGCAAGATTTACTTTTACAGAAATCATGCTGTCTTTGACTTATTTTATCATTAGTCTCCAAGTACCCTGAAACCTCATCCTTAATAACTCACTCCAACGCGTTCCCAACCACTGAGGTTAGGCTAACTGGCCTAAAATTTCCTTTCTTATGCCTTCCTCCCTTTTTAAAGAGTGGAGTTACATTTGCAATCTTCCATTCCTCCGGGACCATGCCAGAATCAACTGATTCTTCAAAGATCATGACCAATGCATCCATTATCTCTTCAGCAACCTCTCTTAGGACTCTGGGATGTAGTCCATCTGGTCTAGGTAACTTACCCACCTTAACACGTTTGAGTTTGCCTCGCACTTTTTCCTTTGTAATAGCAATGGAATTCACTCCTGCACCCTGACACTCATGGGCCTCTAGCACACAGTGATGCAAAGTACCCATTAAGTTCATCTGCCATTTTTTGCCCCTTCCCCCCGCATTACTACCTCACCAGTATCATTTTCCAGTGGTCCAATAGCAACTCTTACCTCCCTTTTACTCTTTATAGAACTGTAAAAATGTTTAGTATCCTGCTTTATAATATTTCCTAGTTTGCCCTCATATTTCATCTTTTCCCTTCTTATAACTTATTTAGTTGCCTTTTGTTGGATTTTAAAAGCTTCCCAATCATCCAACTACCCACTCACTTTTGCTACTCTGTATGTCTAGATTAGAGGACACGTGCTATCGTAAGAGGCTGGATAAACTTGTCTTTTTTTCTTTGGCGCACTGGAGGCTGAAGAGAGATCTGATTCAGGTTTACATGATTATGAGAGACATAGATAGAGTGGACATAGAGTATCTGTTTTCCAGGGTTTAAATATCTAATACCAGAGGGCATGTATTGAAGGTGAGAGGCAGTAGGTTCAAGGGAGATTTGAGGAGTAAGATTTTTACTCTAAGAGTCATGGATGTGCTGCCTGGTATGGTGGTAGAAGCAAATACATTAGAGGCTTTTAAGAGTTGTTTGGATAAGCACATGGATATAAGGAAGGTCGAGGGATATGGATATGGTGTAGGTAGGAGGAATTAGTGTTTAGCTGTTTTTGATATGCTTTTTAGTTGGTTTGTCATACATTGTGGGCTGAGTAGCTTGTTCCTGTGCTGTACTGTTCTGTGTTCTATGTTAGCACTTGGTGATCAATGCACACAACAGACATGGACTTCATTGAACCCTCTGAGGGGCTAATGAAATTGGTTGATAAGGGCAACACACACAGAATGTTGGAGGAACTCAGCAGGCCAGGCATTCGTCTATGGAAAAGCGTACAGTTTCCGGCCAAGACCCTCCAGGGTTAGGGTTACGGTCGATAAGAGAATGCTTTTGGTGTAACCTACATAAATTTTCAGAAGATTTTTGACAACACCCTTTGTGGCATTCTGGTCAAAAATGTTAATGCCCTCAGTGTCCAAGGGAGAGCAGCAAATAGAATCCAAAACTGGCCCCGTGCGAGGAAGCAATGGGGAAAGGGTTGATGGATATTTTTGCATCTGGGAGCCTAAAACCAGACTGACTGGGGTCAGTACTCCGTACTTCACTTACCGTAATTGACATTAAGGAGCTAGTTCATGCCATGGTCAATGGCACAGAATCTGCAGTGTGGTTGCGAGTGAGGGGCAAGTTTTAAACTGCAGTGGCAGGTGGACCTTAATCCAGAGAAGTATGTGCTTTAATTGTGTTTCAGTACAGGAATCCATATAGGCAATGGATTAACCAGCCTCTTTTTATGCATAGGATTCCAGCAGGGTGTTTCCTGCCCCATGTAGTCTTGTTCTCTTCATCTGGTGGAATTGTTTTGCTGCTTGGCTGGGCTAGCTGAATGTTTGGAAATATTATTTAACTCATCAGAAAAGTAACACCAATTGAACAGATATCCCGGATAGAATTAAAGATGATTTGTCATGAGGTTGGGGTATGCAATGCCTCCTGATGATCCTATGTTCTCCGTCTCAGAGGCCAATGTTAGACTGACTCTAAAGGGAGTGAACCCTCGCAAGTCAGAAGGTCCCGATGGAGTACCTGGTAAGACTCTGAAAACCTGTGCCAACCAACTAGTGGGAGTATTCAAGGACATTTTCAACCTCTCACTGCTATGGGCGGAAGTTCCCACTTGCTTCAAAAAGGCAAAAAAGGTGCCCAAGAAGAATAATGTGAGCTGCCTTAATGACTATCACCCAGTAGCACTCACATCGGCAGTGATGAAATGCATTGAGAGGTTGGTCATGACTAGATTGAACTCCTGCCTCAGCAAGGACCTGGACCCATTGTAATTTGCCTATCGCCACAATAGGTCAACAGCAGACACAATCTCAATGGCTCTCCACACGGCTTTAGACCACCTGGACAACACAAACATCTGTGTCAGGATGCTGTTCGACTATAGCTAAGCATTTAATACCGTCATTCCCACAATCCTGATTGAGAAGTTGCAGAATCTGGGCCTCTGTACCTCCCTCTGCAATTGGATCCTCAACTTCCTAACCAGAAGACCACAACCTCTGCAGATTGGTGATAACATATCCTCCTCGCTGACGATCAACACTGGTGCACCTCAGGGGTGTGTGCTTAGCCCACTGCTCTACTCTCTATATACACATGACTGTGAGGCTAGACATAACTCAAATACCATCTATAAATTTGCTGATGATATAACCACTGTTAGTAGAATTTCAGGTAGCGACAAGAGGGCGTACATGAGTGAGATATGCCAACTAGTGGAGTGGTGCCGCAGCAACAACCTGGCACTCAGTGCCAGTAAGATAAAAGAGCTGATTGTGGACTTCAGGAAGGGTAAGATGAAGGAAAACATACCAATCCTCATAGAGGGATCAGAAGTGGAGAGTGATCAGCTTCAAGTTCCTGGGTGTCAAGATCTCTGAGAATCTAACCTGGCCCCAACATATTGATGTAGTTATAAAGAAGGCAAGACAGCGGCTATACTTTATTAGGAGTTTGAAGAGATTTGGCATGTCAACAAATACACTCAAAAACTTCTATCGTTGTACCGTGGAGAGCATTCTGACAGGCTGCATCACTGTCTGGTATGGAGGGGTTACTGCACAGGACCGAAAGAAACTGCAGAAAGATGTAAATCTAGTCAGCTCCATCTTGGGTACTAGCCTACAAAGTACCAGGACATCTTTAGGAAGCAGTGTCTCAGAAAGGCAGCGTCCATTTTTAAAACCTCCAGCACCCAGGGCATGTCTTCGCACTGTTACCATCAGGTAGGAGATACAGAAGCCTGAAGGCACACACTCAGCGATTCAGGAACAGCTTCTTCCCCTCTGCCATCCCATTCCTAAATGAACATTTAATCTTTGGACACACCTCACTTTTTTTTTAATATTCAGAATTTCTGTTTTTGCATGTTTTTAAATCTATTCAATATACGTAATTGATTTACTTGTTTATTTATTATTATTTTTTAAATTTTGTTATTATTTTTTTCTCTGCTAGATTATGTGTTGCATTGAACTGCTGCTGTCAAGTTAACAAATTTCACGTCACATGCCGGTGATAATAAACCTGATTCTGATTCTGAGTCCTGACCCCAAAGATGGTGACCTCTGGAGATAGAGGCACGGGCTAAACTAAACATCAGTCCCACATTTTAGCTATAAACTGGCTGCTATTTGATCACTGGATCACCAGTTTGTTGACCACAGTCTCATTTCACCCACCACGTTTCCACAGATGTGACTGTCTGCTGATGAGAAACAGCAAAACAGTCTGCTGCTTTCTTCTAAGTTTCTCCTAATGCAGTGACAACAGTGGCCAGTATTACCAGTCATAATTATGCTCAGGTTCTTGGGTCTGGAAGTGCTGGTGGTAAATTGAATGAATCAGACAACACACATCAAAGTTGCTGGTGAACGCAGCAGGCCAAGCAGCATCTGTAGGAAGAGGTGCAGTCGACGTTTCAGGCCGAGACCCTTCGTCAGGACTAACTGAAGGAAGAGTGAGTAAGGGATTTGAAAGTTGGAGGGGAAGGGGAGATCCAAAATGATAGGAGAAGACAGGAGGGGGAGGGATAGAGCCAAGAGCTGGACAGGTGATAGGCAAAAGGGGATACGAGAGGATCATGGGACAGGAGGTCCGGGAAGAAAGACAAGGGGGGGGGGGACCCAGAGGATGGGCAAGAGGTATATTCAGAGGGACAGAGGGAGAAAAATGAGAGTGAGAGAAAGAATGTGTGCATAAAAATAAGTAACAGATGGGGTACGAGGGGGAGGTGAGGCCTAGCGGAAGTTAGAGAAGTCGATGTTCATGCCATCAGGTTGGAGGCTACCCAGACGGAATATGAGGTGTTGTTCCTCCAACCTGAGTGTGGCTTCATCTTTACAGTAGAGGAGGCCGTGGATAGACATGTCAGAATGGGAATGGGATGTAGAATTAAAATGTGTGGCCACTGGGAGATCCTGCTTTCTCTGGCAGACAGAGCGTAGATGTTCAGCAAAGCGGTCTTCCAGTCTGCGTCGGGTCTCGCCAATATATAAAAGGCCACATCGGGAGCACCGGACGCAGTATATCACCCCAGTCGACTCACAGGTGAAGTGTTGCCTCACCTGGAAGGACTGTTTGGGGCCCTGAATGGTGGTAAGGGAGGAAGTGTAAGGGCATGGAATAGGCACGGAACATAGATTGTTCCACAAACCCAACAAAAAGGCAGGCATAGCTAGGACCCATACGGGTCCCATCCCTCCCCACTGATCTCCCTCCTGGCACTTATCCGTGTAAGCGGAACAAGTGCTACACATGCCCTTACACTTCCTCCCTTACCACCATTCAGGGCCCCAAACAGTCCTTCCAGGTGAGGCAACACTTCACCTGTGAGTCGACTGGGGTGACATACTGCGTCCGGTGCTCCCGATGTGGCCTTTTATATATTGGCGAGACCCGACACAGACTGGAAGACCGCTTTGCTGAACATCTACGCTCTGTCCGCCAGAGAAAGCAGGATCTCCCAGTGGCCACACATTTTAATTCCACATCCCATTCCCATTCTGACATGTCTATCCACGGCCTCCTCTACTGTAAAGATGAAGCCACACTCAGGTTGGAGGAACAACACCTTATATTCCGTCTGGGTAGCCTCCAACCTGATGGCATGAACATCGACTTCTCTAACTTCCGCTAGGCCCCACTTCCCCCTCGTACCCCATCTGTTACTTATTTTTATGCACACATTCTTTCTCTCACTCTCCTTTTTCTCCCTCTGTCCCTCTGAATATACCTCTTGCCCATCCTCTGGGTCCCCCCCCCCTTGTCTTTCTTCCCGGACCTCCTGTCCCATGATCCTCTCGTGTCCCCTTTTGCCTATCACCAGTCCAGCTCTTGGCTCCATCCCTCCCCCTCCTGTCTTCTCCTATCATTTTGGATCTCCCCCTCCCCCTCCAACTTTCAAATCCCTTACTCACTCTTCTTTCAGTTAGTCCTGACGAAGGGTCTCGGCCTGAAATGTCGACTGCACCTCTTCCTACAGATGCTGCTTGGCCTGCTGCGTTCACCAACAACTTTGATGTGTGTTACTTGAATTTCCAGCATCTGCAGAATTCCTGTTGTTTGTGAATGAATCAGAGTAGGCTGACCTATCCCCATTTCTGCATTTCCCTTTGAGCAGGGCTGTGTGTGACGGCTCACTGTGAACAGGAGTTGTATGAAGGTGTCTCTAAGTGCTGAATCCAGACCAACACACAATAACATTCAGGACCTTGAGCTGAAACTTTGAAGTGGTAACACAATCACACAATCTGAGCAGCTGCAAATCTCATTAACAGCCACTGCTCCCTCTTAACCTGGTCTCCATCTTATTCCACAAAAAAGAGTTTATATATAAAAAAAGAAAAATATAGCTGCTCTTATAGTGGGTGAAACACATTGTCTGGTTCATAAGGGACTCTGATTAAGCACAGTGTGCAAAGATATGCCATATTTTCCAATATTGTATTGAAATTAGGATCATCATGTGACTGGGAACAGTGGGTCTGCATTCAGCACTGACCACACTTCAGAACCACACTGTCAGGTTTGGGTGAATTGGGCAGGAGGGGTAACTGAGATCATAAAATGCTCTCAGTATGTTCTAAAGACTGTGAAGCAGACAATCAGTGCCAAAAATGAGGCCGCGATCATTTGTACAATGTCTGTGTAAAAGAGAAATGGGTTACCGTACCATAGTCAAAATAATGTAAATTGTAGGAGCATGTCTGCAGAGCAAGGCAAACACAGAGAGGAAACAGGGAGAGGGGAGCCCAGATTCAGAGGAAGTCATCTGCTGACCTATGAATCAACAATCTACATTGAAATCATTATTGTACCCGACAAAGAACAAAGGTCCTGCCACAGGACCTGTGGTACGGCAAGGGTCCCGGAGCTTGACCTGTGGTACGGCAAAGGTCCCAGTGCAGAACCTGTGTACACTGTCAGTCAAAGGCCTCCAATCACTCAACTCTCCACCATCACTCTTTGCACAGATGTTGCTCGACCTACAGGTGTTTCCAGTGTTTTTTGGTTTAATTTCACTTGTCTTACAACACTGAAATTACACTGCCTGAGATCAGGACCTTAATTTCGAAAGTCTTATATCTTGTACCTTTGAACGTGCAGAATTATGCTCATTATCTCTGAAAACGAGTCACAGAATTATACAGCACAAAAACAAGCCTTTCAACCCAACTTGCCCATGCTGACCAAGATGCTTTCCTGCCCTATTATTACTCTTATTCCTACTTCTATTCCCCTCCTAGTCTTGCTCCTAGTCCTGCTCCAAGTCCCAGCCTATTCCTGCTCCTAGTCCTGACTTATTCCTGCTCCTAGTCCTGACTTATTCCTGCTCCTAGTCCCGACCTATTCCTGCTCCTAGTCTTCCTCCTAGTCCTGCTCCTAGTCCCGACCTATTCCTGCTCATAGTCTTGCTCCTATTCCTGCTCCTACTCCCGACTATTCCTGCTCCTAGTCCCGACCTATTCCTGCTCCTTGTTCCGACCTATTCCTGCTCCTAGTCCCGACCTATTCCTGCTCCTTGTTCCGACCTATTCCTGCTCCTCGTCCTGACCTATTCCTGCTCCTGGTCCCGACCTATTCCTGCTCCTAGTCCTGACCTATTCCTGCTCCTTGTCCCAACCTATTCCTGCTCCTGGTCCTGACCTATTCCTGCTCCTAGCCGCAACCTATATTCGTTCTATTCCTGCTCCTATTCTGGCTCTTATTCTTGCTCTTATTCCTGGCCATATTCCTGCTCCTGTTCCCACTGCTATTCAACTTTTGTGTTGCGACAGCAAGAGAAAATATAATTTGGGTCCATATTCAATAACTTATGATTTTGTCATATAAGTTATGAGCTACAAGCCTGGCTTTTTAACAAAAATTTCTAGACAACTTATACACTACATAAATTATTTGCAATCAATATTTAGCACACTTTATCCAATTGGATGCACAAAGGCAAGTGAAACTATTCCATAAAACTATGACAATGTTAACAGATGTCCACAATTTCTGGCATTACCTAACTACTTAAGTTATATCAATACATTTTGTTACTTTCGATCAAATTTATACAGAAATAAATGCTTACGAGACTTGGTGTTCAGACAATTTAAACTGCCCTTGTGCAGAACACCCTAACACCCAGGGTACTTAAGGAGGTGGCTCTAGAAATCGTGGACGCATTGGTAATAATTTTCTAATGTTCTATAGATTCAGGATCAGTTCCTGCGGATTGGAGGGTAGCTAATGTTATCCCACTTTTTAAGAAAGGAGGGAGAGAGAAAACAGGCAATTATAGACCAGTTAGTCTGACATCAGCGGTGGGGAAGATGCTGGAATCAATTATAAAAGCTGAAATAGCGGCATATTTGGATAACAGTGGCAGTATAGGTCTGAGTCAGCATGGATTTATGAAGTGGAAATCATGCTTGACTAATCTTCTGGAATTTTTTGAGAATGTAACTATGAAAATGGACATGGGAAAGCCAGTGGATGTAGTGTACCTGGACTTTCTGAAAGCCTTTGATAAGGTCCCACATAGGAGGTTAGTGTGCAAAATTAGAGCAAATGATATTGGGGGTAGGGTACTGACATGGATAGAAAATTGGTTCAGACAGGAAACAAAGAGTAGGGATTAATGGGTCCTTTTCAGAAAAGCAGGCAGTGACCAGTGAGGTACCGCAGGGTTCAGTGTTGGGACTGCAGCTATTTACAATATATATTAATGATTTAGATGGAGGGATTAAAAGTAACATCAGCAGATTTGCAGATGATACAAAGCTGGGTGCAGTGTGAAATGTGAGGAGGATGTTATGTGACTGCAGGGTGACTTGGACAGGTTGGGTGAGTGGGTAGATGCAGTTTAATGTGGATAAATGTGAGGTTATCCACTTTGGTGGCAAGAACAGAAAGGCAGATTACTATCTGAATGGTGTCAAGTTAGGAAAAGGGGAAGTACAATGAGATCTAGGTGTCCTTGTTCATCAGTCACTGAAAGTAAGCATGCAGGTACAGCAGGCAGTGAAGAAAGCTAATAGCATGCTGGCCTTCATAACAAGGGGAATTGAGTATAGGAGCAAAGAGGTCCTTCTGCAGTTGTACAGGGCCCTGGTGAGACCACACCTGAAGTATTGTGTACAGTTTTGGTCTCCAAATTTGAGGAAGGACAGTCTTGCTATTGAGGGAGTGCAGCGTAGGTTCACGAGGTTAATTCCCGGGATAGCGGGACTGTCATATGTTGAAAGATTGGAGCGACTGGGCTTGTATACACTGGAATTTAGAAGGATGAGAGGGGATCTGATTGAAACATATAGGATTATTAAGGGATTGGACACGCTAGAGGCAGGAAGCATGTTCCCGATGTTGGGGGAGTCCAGAATCAGAGGCCACAGTTTAAGAATAAGGGGTAGACAATTTACAACAGAGTTGAGGAAAAACTTTTTCACACAGAGGGTTGTGGTTCTGTGGAATGCTCTGCCTCAGAAGGCAGTGGAGGCCAATTCTCTGGATATTTTTAAGAAAGAGTTAGATAGAGCTCTTAAAGATAAAGTGAAGGGATATGGGGAGATGGCGGGAAAAGGGTTCTGATTGTGGATGGTCAGCCATGATCACAGTGAATGGTGGTGCTGGCTCAAAGGGCTGATTGGCCTACTCCTGCACCTATTGTCTATTGTCTAAAGGTTAACTTGGAGGTTGAGTCGGAGGTGAGGAAGGCAAATGCAGTGTTAGCATTCATTTCAAGAGGTCTTGAATACAAGAGCAGGGATGTGATCTTGAAGCTTTATAACGCACTGGTGAGCCCTCACCTTGAATATTGAGAACAGTTTGGGGCTCCTTATCGAAGAAAGGATGTGCAGGCATTGAAGAGAGTTCAGAGGAGGTTCACAAGGATGATTCCGGGAATTGAAGGATTGTCATATGAGGAACGTTTGATGGCTTTGGGCCTGTATTCACTGCAAGTTAGAAGGATTGGGGGATCTCATTGAAACCTTTTGAATGTTGAAAGGCTTAGACAGAATAAATGTGGAAAGGATGTTTCCCATGGTGGGGGAGTCTAGGACAAGAGGGCATGTCCTCAGGATAGAGAGGCATCCATCTAAAACAGAGATGTAGAGAAATTTCTTTAGCCTGAAGGTGGTGCATTTGTGGAATTAATTACCACAAGCAGCTGTGGAGGCCAGGTTATTGGGTGTATTTAATGTGGAGATTAATTGGTTCTTTATTAGCCACAGCATCAAAGGTTACAGGGAGAAGGTTGGGGAGTGGGGTTGAGGAGGGAAAAAAAAGGATCAGCTATGATTGAATGACAGAGCAGACTCAACGAACCAAATAGCCTAATTCTATTCCTATGTCTTATGGTTGTTTGGTCTTATTCCCATTTCAATTCTTGATCTATTCCCGAACCTATTCCTGACCTATTCCCACTCTTAGTCCTACTCGTACTTGCGCTCCTGTTCCTGACCAATTCACACTCTTATTCCTCGACCCTATTCCCACTCAAAGTCCTGCTCCAGTGTCTTCCTGACCCATTCTGCTCCTCGTTCCGCTGCAGCACACCCACACGTATCACAGTGACTTCCTGACCTATTCTGCTCCTAGTTCCACTGCAGCACACCCGCACGTATCACAGTGTCTTCCTGACCCATTCTGCTCCTAGTTCCACTGCAGCACACCCGCACGTATCACAGTGTCTTCCTGACCCATTCTGCTCCTAGTTCCACTGCAGCACACCCGCACATATCACAGTGTCTTCCTGACCCATTCTGCTCCTAGTTCCACTGCAGCACACCCGCACGTATCACGGTGTCTTCCTGACCCATTCTGCTCCTAGTTCCACTGCAGCACACCCGCACGTATCACAGTGTCTTCCTGACCCATTCTGCTCCTAGTTCCACCGCAGCACACCTGCAGGCATCACAGTGTCTTCCTGACCCATTGTTGTTCCTAATCCATAAGGCCATAAAATACAGCAGCAGCATTAGGCCATTTAGCCCATCGAGTCTTTACCACTATTTCATCATGGCTGATCCATTTTTCCTCTCAGCAACAATCTTCTGCCTTCTCCCCATTTCCCTTCATGCCCTGACCAATCAAGAACCTATCAATCTCTGCCTTAAATATACATAAAGACTTGGCCTCTACCTGTGGCAAAGAGTTCCACAGATTCACCACTCTGTCGGTAAAGAAAATATTCTTCACCTCATTCTGAAAGGACACCCTCTATTCTGAGGCTGTGTTCTCTGGTCTTAGACTTTCTCACTGTACAGAACAGATTCAATGGGACAAATGGCATAATTCTGCTCCTATTTCTTATAGTCTATTGTCATAGGAAACATCCACTCCACATTCACTCTGTCAAGGCTTTTCACCATTCAATACGTTTCAATGAGGTCACATTTCATTCTTCAAAATGCTAGTGCCATCAAACACTCTTCATATGATAAGCCATTCAATCCAGGAATCATTTTCATGAACCTCCTTTGAACCCTCTCCAGTTTCAGCAAATCCTTTGTAAGATAAGGGGCCCAAAACTGTTCACTATACTGCAAGTGAGGCCTCACAGTGCTTTATAAAGTCTCAACATTACATCCTTGCTTATATATTCTTCACCAATGACTCAACCTGCAAATTAACCTTTGGGAAATCCAGCACAAGGACTCCAAAGTCCCCTTGCACCTTAGTTTTTTGTATTTTCTCTCCATCTAGAAATTAGTCAACACTTTCGTTTCTTCTACCGAAGTGTAAGACCAGACACTTTCTGACAATGGATTCCGTCTGCCATTCCTTTGCTCGGTCTCCTAATCTGTCTGGCCTTCTGTTACATTTCTACTTCCCCAAAACTACCTGCCGCTCCACCTGTCTTCATATCATTTGCAAACTTTATTGCCAGTCTTTGCCTGCTGCCAATCAGCCACTGCTTTATCCATGCTAGAATGTATCCTGTAATGCCCTGGGCTCATGCCAGGTAAAGTAGCCTCATGTATGATACCTTGACAAAGGCCTTCTAAAAATCCATGCACACCACATCAACCGATTCACCTTCGTCTATCATGCTTGTTATTTCCACTAATCTACCTATCTACCTTCAGCCCATTCAGCTTACCAAGAAACTTCTCCCTAGTGATGATAACTTCATATACTTTATGATCCTTGAAACTTGGAACTCCCACCATACTACTAGTGTCTTCCCAGTGAAGACTGATGCAAAATACTTAGTTCATTTGTCATTTCCTTGTCCCCATTACTAAATCTCCAGCATCGTTTTCTGGTAGTGCAATATCCATTCTCACATCTTTTTTGGATCTTATGTATCTGAAGAAACTTTTGGTATCATATAAAACCATAAGACCGTAAGACATAAGAGCCGATTTAGGCCATTTGGCCATCAAGTCTGCCCTGCTCTTCAATCATGGTTGATCCTTTCTTCCCGTCCTCAGCCCCACTCATCTGCCTTCTCCCCGTAACCTTTGAAGCCATGTCCAATCAAGAACCTATCAAGCTTTGCCTTAAATACATCCAACGACCTGGTCTCCGCAGTTGCCTGTGGCAACAAATTCACCACCCTATGGCTAAAGCAATTTCTCCACATCTCTGCTTTAACTGGTCTCTTTCCCAAGGCTGTGTTCCCTTGTCCTAGACTCCCTCACTATGGGAAACATCTTTTCCACATCTACTCTATCTATGCCTTCCAACATACGAAATGTTTCAGTGACATCCCCCATCCTTCTAAATTCCAGCAAGTACAGACCCAGAGCTATCAAATGTTCCTCGTATGATCACACTTCCATTCCTAGAATCATCCTTATGATTCTAGACCTCTTGAAATGAATGCAAACATTTCATTTGCTTTCCTCACCACCAATTCAACCTACAAGTTAACCTTTAGAGTGTTCTGCATAGGACTCCCAAGTCCCTTTGGATATTCTCCCCATTTAGAAATTAGAACATACAAACCTACAGCACATTACAGGCCCGTCAGCCCATGATGTTGCGCTAACCATGTAACCTACTCTAGAAACTGACCAGAATTTCCCTATTGCATACACATTGGGGTGTATGGGGTGTCAGGAAGGGGTAGCACCTCTGGTGGGGGAACATGTTGCGTCCCTTTCAAGGCGGTTAGTCCACCTCACCTGTGGCTCCTCGTAGCTGTTTGCATGCGACAGCGGCCACACCCCGGGCAACACCTTCGACAAGCCGGCTAAACCAGATGAGGGTAGCCGATGGGTCTCAAACCCTCAGTGAGATAGGGAGTTGTCTATCCCAGCATGTTCCCAGACTCTGGCGGATTGAGCAGACGAGACCAATGGAAGGTCCAACGGTCAAGAAGGCCGTCTCTGCAAGCGTCGTGGAACGTGTAGAGCAGGACGAGACACAGAAGACGTCCTGGTCATCCACTGCGCCTAGTCCCATCTCCAGCCATCTCGACTCTTGTCTTGCCACTAGATCCAGATGGGAGTTGGGAAGAGAGAGTGAGGCTGACGCTGCACAACTCTCCCTTACTTAAATCCAAATCAAGTGCTAGTCTCAACACCATCATAAAAGCCGGCTGGTGCTGTAGTCGAATCAGTGCTGGACTTCCAGGCGACAGGTCCCGAGTTCGAATCCAGCCGGCTCCCTTGCACACTTTCCATCTGTGCTGGGTTGAGCGTCGAGCTAGCAACTCAACCTCGTAAAAAGTACTAATGGTGTCGAGGTCTTCATTGATGGTCTTCTCAGCCCAGTTCTGCATCCTATCGATGTCCCGCTGTAACCTCTGACCACCCTCCAGACTATCCACAACACCCCCAACCTTTATGTCATTAGCAAACTTACTAACCCACCCTTCTACTTCCTCATCCAGGTCATTTATAAAAATCACAAAGGGAAGGGGTCCCAGAACAGATCCCTGTGGAACAATACTGGTCACCGACCTCTATGTAGAATACAAACCATGCTAAAATAGTCTGTACATTTTTTTTCTTCCACCAAAGTGCATGACCATGAATTTTCCAACATCGTATTTCATTTGCCACTTTCTTGCCAATTCTCCTAATCTGTCTGTACATCTGCAGCCTATCTGTTTCCTCAACACTACCTACCCCTCCACCAATCTTTGTATCATCTGCAAACTTGGCAACAAAGCCATTTATTCCATCATCCAAATCGTTAATATACAGTATAAAAAGAAGTGGACCGAAAACTGACCCCTGCAAAACACCACTAGTCATTGGCAGCCATCCAGAAAAGGATCCTTTTATTCCCACTTGCTACCTCCTACCTATCAGCCAACGCTCTAACCATGTCAGTAACTTTCCTGTAAAACCATGGACTCATAACTAAGTAAGTAGCCTCATGTGTGGCACCTTGTTAAATACCTTCTGAAAGTCCAGATATATAACATCCACTACATCCCCTTTATCTATCCTACTTGTAATCTCCTCAAAGAATTCCAACAGGTTTGTCGGGCAGGATTTTCCGTGAAAGAAATCATGCTGACTTTGTCCTATCTTGTCCTGTGTCACCAAGTACTTCATAACCTCATTCTTAACAATTGACTCCAACATCTTCCCAACCACTGAAGTCAGGCTAACTGGTCTATAATTTCCTTTCTGCTGCCTCTGTCCTTTCTTAAAGAGTGGAGTGACATTTGCAATTTTCCAGTACTCTGGCACTATGATAGAGTCCAATGATTTTTGAAAGATCATTATTAATGCCTCCACAATCTCTACCACTACCACTACCTCTTTCAGAATCCTACTGTGCAGTTCATCTGGTTTGGGTGACTTATGTACCCTTAGCTCTTTCAGCTTTTTAAGCACCTTCTCCCTCATAATAATAACTGCACTCATTTCTCTTCCCTCACACCCTTCTACATCCGGCAGACTGCTAGTATCTTCCTCAGTGAAGAATTTTGCAGAATACTCATTTAGTTCATTTGCCATCTCCTTGGCCTCCATTATTATTTCTCCAGCCTCATTTTCTAGCGGTCCTACATCCACTCTCTTCTCTCTGTTATGTTTTACATACTTGAAAACGCTTTTACTATCTACTTTGATATTGTTTGCTAGTTTGCTTTCATAATTCATCTTTTCCCTCCTAATGATTCTTCTAGTTGCTCTTTGTGAGTTTCTAAAAGCTTCCCAATCTCTATCTTCCCGCTAATTTTTGCATTAGCTTTGACTTCCCTTGTCAGCCATAGTTGTACAATTTTGGCATTTGAGTATTTCTTCGTTTTTGGAATACATCTATCCTGCACCTGCACCAAACAACTCACGCCATTGCTGCTCTGCTGTCAACCTTGCCAGCAGCTCCTTCCAATTTATTTTGGCCAAATCCTCTCTCATATCACTGAAATATCCTTTACTCCACTGAAATACTGCTACATTGGACTTTACTTTCTCTCTATCAAATTTCAAGTTGAACTCAATCATATTGTGATCACTGCCTCCTAAAGTTTCTTTTACCTTAAGCTCTCTAATTACCTCCAGTCATTACATAACATCCAGTCGAGTATAGCTGATCCCCTAGTAGGCTGAATGACAAACTGCTCTAAAAGCCATCTCGTAGGAATTCAACAAACTCACTCACAAGATCCAAGACCAACCTGTTTTTCCCAATTGATCTGCATGTTGAAATTTCTCATAACATTGTCCCTTTGACACACGTTTTCTACTTCCTGTTGTAATCTATGGTCCACATCGTAGCTAATTTTGGAAGGTCTGTATATATCTGCCATTAGGGTCTTTTTACCTTTGCAGTTTCTTAACTCAGCCCACAAGGATTCAACATCTTCCAATCCTTTGTCACATCTTTCTACTGATTTGATGCCATTCTTTACCAGCAGAGCCACACCAGCCCCTCTGCCTACCTTCCTCTCCCTCCGATAGACGTGTAACCTTGGACATTCAGCTCCCAACTACAACCATCCTTCAGTCACGATTCAGTGATGGCCGCAACATCATACCCAAGAATCTGTAAAAGTGCAACAAGATCATCCACCTTATTTCTTATACTCTGTGCATTGAGATATTACACTTTGAGTGCTGTATTTGCTACCCTTTTTGATTCTCACCCTACTGGCTGCAATTATGTTCTATCATCTGCCTGCTCTTCCTGACAGTCTGACTGCGCACTGTCTTTGCGTTTTTAACATCCATCCTAAACTGAGTCCCTTCACTTTAGTTCCCACCCCACTGCAAAATTAGCTTAAATCCTCCCCAACAGCTCTAACAAATCTGTTCTCGTGAATATTGGTCCCCTTCAGGTTCAGGTGCAACCCATCACTTTGTACCAGTCATTCCTCCTCCAAAAGGGATCCAAAGAACCTGAAACCCTGCCCCCTGCACCAGCTTCTCAGCCACACATTAATCTGCCAAATCATCTTCTTTCTACCCTCACTGGTGCGTGGCACGAGTAACAATCCAGAAATTACTACCTTGGAGGTCCTGCTCCTCAACTTTCTGCCTAGCTCTCTAAATTCTCTTTTCAGGACCTCTTTGCTTTTCCTTCCTATGTCATTGGTACCAATATGTACCACGACATCTGGCTGCTCTCCCTCCCCCTGCAAAATGCTGTGGACGCAATCTAAGACATCCCTGACCCTGGAACCTGGGAGGCAACATACCATTTGGGTGTCCCGTTCATGACTACAGAATCTCCTGTCTGTTCCCCTGACTATTGAGTTCCCTATCTCTACTGCTCCCTTCTTCTCCCTCTTTCCCTTCTCAACCATGCACCCATGCTCAGTGCCTGTAACCCGGTCTCCGTGGCATTCCCCTGGGAGGTCATCCCCCACAACAGTATCCAAAATGAACCATAGAAACTACAGCACAGAAACAGGCCTTTTGGCCCTTCTTGGCTGTGCCAAACCATTTTCTGCCTAGTCCCACTGACCTGCACACGGACCATATCCCTCCATACACCTCCCATCCATGTATCTGTCCAATTTATTCTTAAATGTTAAAAAAGAACCCGCATTTACCACCTCATCTGGCAGCTCATTCCATACTCCCACCACTCTATGTGTGAAGAAGCCCCCCCTAATGTTCCCTTTAAACTTTTCCCCCTTCACCCTTAACCCATGTCCTCTGGTTTTTTTCTCCCCTTGCCTCAGTGGAAAAAGCCTGCTTGCATTCACTCTATCTATACCCATCATAATTTTATATACCTCTATCAAATCTCCCTCATTCTTCTATGTTCCAGGGAATAAAGTCCTAACCTATTCAAGCTTTCTCTGTAACTGAGTTTCTCAAGTCCTGGCAACATCCTTGTAAACCTTCTCTGCACTCTTTCAACCTTATTTATATCCTTCCTGTAATTTGGTGGCCAAAACTGAACACAGTACTCCAGATTCGGCCTCACCAATGCCTTATACAACCTCATCATAACATTCCAGCTCTTATACTCAATACTTTGATTAATAAAGGCCAATGTACCAAAAGCTCTCTTTACGACCCTATCTACTTGTGACGCCACTTTTAGGGAATTTTGTATCTGTATTCCCAGATCCCTCTGTTTACTGCACTCTTCAGTGCCTTACCATTAACCCTGTATGTTCTACCTTGGTTTGTCCTTCCAACGTGCAATATCTCACACTTATCTGTATTAAACTCCATCTGCCATTTTTCAGCCCATTTTTCCAGCTGGTCCAAGTCCCTCTGCAGGCTCTGAAAACCTTCCTCACTGTCTACTACACCTCCAGTCTTTGTATCATCAGCAAATTTGCTGATCCAATTTACCACATTATCATGCAGATCATTGATATAGATGACAAATAACAATGGACCCAGCACTGATCCCTGTGGCACACCACTAGTCACAGGCATCCACTCAGAGAAGCAATTCTCTACCACCACTCTTTGGCTTCTTCCATTGAGCCAATGTCTAATCCAATTTACCACCTCTCCATGTATACCTAGCGACTGGATTTTCCTAACTAACCTCCCATGCGGGACCTTGTCAAAGGCCTTACTGAAATCCATGTAGACAATATCCACTTCCTTCCCTTCATCCACTTTCCTGGTAACCTCCTCGAAAAACTCCAATAGATTGGTCAAACATGACCTACCACGCCAAAGCCATGTTGACTCTCCCTAATAAGTCCCTGTCTATCCAAATGCTTGTAGGTTCTGTCTCTTAGTACTCCCTCCAATAACTTACCTACTACCGATGTTAAATTCACCGGCCTATAATTTCCCGGATTACTTTTCGATACTTTTTTAAACAACGGAACAACATGAGCCACTCTCCAATCCTCCGACACCTCACCGGTAGACAGCGACGTTTTAAATATTTCTGCCAGGGCCCTCGCAATTTCAACACTAGTCTCCTTCAAGGTCCGAGGGAACACCCTGTCAGGTCCCGGGGATTTATCCACTTTAATTTTCCTCAAGACAGCAAGCACCTCCTCCTTTTCAATCTGTACAGTTTCCATGATCTCACTACTTGATTCCCTCAATTCCATAGACTTCATGCCAGTTTCCTTAGTAAATACAGACGCAAAAAACCTATTTAAGATGGTATACTTATTACTGAGGAGACTAGCCACAGGGGTGCTCTGTGCTAACTGCTTATTCACATTTCCATTTCTCCTGGCAGTCACTTAGCTACTCGCCTCCTGCAACTTTGGGGTGACTACTTCCCTGTAACTCTGATCGATTATCTCTTCACTCTCCCAAACAAAACCAGCTGCTGCTCCAGATTCCTAACACGGTCTTCAAGGAGCTGCAGCCGGATGCACTTCACGCAGATGTAGTTCCTCGGGAGACTCTGGTCTCCCAGGACTCCAGCATCTGGCATGAACATCCTTGCAACATCCTCTGCATTATTATTGGATAGCTTACTTTCATATCCCATCTTTACCTTGTTAATGACTGTTTTAGATGCCTTCTGCTGGTTTTAAAAGCTTCCCAGTCCTTTAACTTCCTACTATTTTTTTCTCTATTATATGCCCTCCCTTTGCTTTTGACTTCTCTTGTGAGTCACACTTTTATCATCTTGTTTTTAGAATACTTCTTCCTCTTTGGGAAGTATATTTCCTGTGCCTTCCAAATTGCTTTCAGAAGTTCCAGCTGTTGCTGCTCTGTCGCCATCCCTGCCAATGTTCTTTTCCAATCAATTCTGGCCAACTCTCCTATCGTGCCTCTGTAATTCCCTTTATTCCACTACAATCCTGATATATCTGATTTTAGCTTCTCCTTCTCAAATTTCAGGATGAAGTTTCTCGTATTATGACCACTTTCCCCAAAGGGTTCTTTTACCTTAAGCTCTCTAATCAATCCTAGTTCATTGCTCAACACCCAATCCCGAATAGCTGATTCCCTCGTGTACTCAACCACCAGTTACTCTAAAAAGTCATCTGATAAGCATTCTAGAAATTATCCTGCTTGGGACCCAGCACCAACCTGATTTTCCCAATCTACCTGCATATTGAAATGCCATATGACTATTGTAACTTTGCCCTTTCAGCATGCATTTTCTATCTCCCGTTGCTATTTGTAGACAACATCCTTACTCCTGTTTAGGAGTCTGTTTACAACTTCCATCAGGGTCTTTTTACCCTTACAGTTCCTTAGCTGTACCCACAATGATTCAACACCTTCTGACTCTGTGTCACTTCTTTCTAATGATTTCATTTCTGTTTTTCCCAACTGAGCAACGCCACCCTCCTATCATCCTGCCTGTCCTTTTGATACAATGTGTATCCTTGGACGTTAAGCTCCCAGCTTTAATCTTCTTTTAAAATGGTTGTTATGATGTGTCTAGTGTGCTTGTGTAGTGGGTAGTGCTTGTTACTCTCATTTTGAGCTTCCACCGTCCACCGCTGGTCAGCAGTCTTGTGAAAAGGAGAGCTAAATGCTGAAGTATCTCCCTACCAGTGCACAGTCTCTCCAACAGCACAGAAACTGAACTCCTGTCAGACTCAGGCTAAACTACAGAGGACAGAGAGGAGGTCTGGCCCTTGCATCCACTTGTGTACATGCCCAGGTGTTCGTGAACCAGATCCCCAGCGATGGGTAAATAGCCCCACTGCCTCGTGGACAGCCTTGGAGGAGATGAAAGCTACGGGAGTAAATCCAGACAGCAAATCCGGAGTGGAGCCCCTAAGGCGGCTGGACGTCACTGAACATTGTTCCAGCAGTTCCTGCAGCCGAGCTGGTGCCACACGTATTGCTTCATAAGCTTTCCTTTGGACTACACCGATGAAGCCGAGAGGGGGATCTTGACAACTGGGCATCTCAGGATCTGCATACCTTCCACCCAGGCTTGTGATGATGATCATCATCACCCATTGCCCTTCGAGACAGACGGATGCCATCAACAAGAACAATAATCTTCTCTCAGCCATGATTCAGTGATGCCTACAACATCATAAAACTGCCAGTCTGCAACTGTGCTACAAGTACATCTAGCTCAGAATCAGAATCGGATTTATTAGCACCGGTATGTGACATGAAATTTGTTAACTTGGCAGCAGTAATTCAATGCAATACATAATCTAGCAGAGAGAGAAAAAAATAAATTAAATAAAACATAATAATAAATAAGTAAATCAACTACATATATTGAATAGATTTAAAAGAATGTGCAAAAACAGAAATACTGTATATTTTTTAAAAAAAGTGAGGTAGTGTCCAAAGCTTCAATGTCCACCTAGAAACCGGATAGCAGAGGGGAAGAAGCTGTTCCTGAATCACTGAGTGTGTGTCTTCAGGCTTCTGTATCTCCTACTTGATGGTAACAGTGAGAAAAGGGCATGCCCTGGGTGCTGGAGGTCCTTAATAATGGACACTGCCTTTCTGAGACACCGCTCCCTGAAGATGTCCTGGGTACTTTCTAGGCTAGTGCCCATGATGGAGCTGACTAGATTCACAACCTTCTGCAGCTTCTTTTGGTCCTGTGCCCCCCCCCACCCCAATACCAGACAGTGATGCAGCCTGTCAGAATGCTCTCCACAGTACAACTATAGAGGTTTTTGAGTGTACTTGTTGACATGCCAAATCTCTTCAAACCCCTAATAAAGTATAGCCGCTGTTTTGCCTTCTTTATAACTACATCGATATGTTGGGACCAGGTTAGATCCTCAGAGATCTTACTGTCCGCATTCTACTATAACACTTTAAGTCCTGTATTCACCCTTTTCAATTTTGACCACCTTTTACACTGTAACTCATCCTGCTCCGAGTTCTACTCTAACTCGCCCATGCCGACCACAGTGCCTTCTTGACCTAATGCAGCTCCTTCCTGCTCCAACTTGTGCAGTGCCTTCCTGGCTTAGTCTTGCTCTTACGTCTTTTGGTCCACTCAATATTGCAAACTTTAGCTACTTCAGTCTTAAGGAAACAGCATCCTTTTTTTAAAGGAAGGAAACCAAACTGTAAATAATGCCCCGGGGGTGTGGCCCCACTAAAGTCCAGCAGGGTAGGCTGGCTGCCTCTGGAACTTTGGCTATATATACATTCTGATTTTCAGTGTTTATTATACAATACCAAGGACTCCCTTGACACCATTTGCATCTTGTAAATAACTCTCAGTTTTTCTACTCATTTATGAGATAGATGGGGGACATTCTGCCTATGTTGGTTAAAGAAGAGTTGCCCAACCTCATCCCATGCTCTACCCTGCAGGATACAGCTCTCTTAAGGACATATCCTGGTACCCTTTGCATACACTGAGGATATCTGAGCCTGTCACTAGTTGACATCAAGTCAGAATCAGAATCAGGTTTATTATCAGGAATGTGTGGTGAAATTTGTTAACTTAGGGATCCAAGGACTCTAACTCCCTCTGGATAAAAACAAAACCTTCAACCTTCCAATTCCTCCACCAATTACTTAAATGTGTAGCTCTTGATTTTTGATCACTCAGTTATTTACTTTCACTAGGCCCCAAATAGTATTGTACACTTAGATTCATAGAATGATAGAGCTCAGAGAAAGGCCCTTCAGCCCCTCCTCCATGCATTCCAGGTGCCTATGTAAGATAATCCCATTTGCCTCCAGCATTTGATCCAATCCTCTAAACCTTTCCCATGCTGCCCCTCAGCCTCCTCTCTTCCAAAGAATTCCCATCCTCTTCAATCCTTCTTCATTGCTAAGAATTTATATCCTTAGCGATGAAGGATATTGCTTCATATATGGGGAGCCACAGTTGCATAGTAGTTAGTGCGACACTATTAAAATTCAGAATGTCAGAGCTCAATCCAGAGTCCTCTGTAAGGCAGCACTGGGTCGCTACAACAAAAAAGTGCTTTGACCAGTAACCAAATGGTGTTTGGGGTTGATTTGCAAAACCAAATTAAAGGAAGGCAGGGCATGCACAGCAGCCGTTGTCTAACTGGACAGTCATAGTGGTGATTTTGGGGCTTTAGCTCTTCAAGGCTTTAGCAAAGAGAGGCTTCAGTCAGAGAGACAAAGGAAAGAAAAGCTCAAGGTTAAGTTTCTTTTTCCCCCTTCCCTTCTTTATATCTGCTCAGCTAGAACATTAGAGATGCCAGCCAGGACAATGGAATGCTTCTCTTTCGGGACTTGGGTGACCCGGACAACTACAACTGCGTGAAGTGCATCCAGCTGCAGCATTCCACATTAAGGAGTTGGAGCTGGAACTGGATGAACTCTGGATCATTTGGGAGGCTGAGTGGATGATAGAGAGGACATAGAGAGAGGTTGTTACACCTATGGTGCAGGACACAGGAAACTGGGTGACAGTCAAGAAGGGGAAAGGGGTTAAGGAGCCAATGCAGAGTACCCCTGTAGCCATCCCCCTCAACAACAGTATATTACTCAGATACTGTGAGGGGGGTTTGACCGAACAAAGGAAAGTCACGGTGCTCGGGTCTCTGGCACTGA
The DNA here is from genome assembly GCF_030028105.1 of Mobula birostris. Lineage (NCBI taxonomy): Eukaryota > Metazoa > Chordata > Chondrichthyes > Myliobatiformes > Myliobatidae > Mobula > Mobula birostris. The sequence goes on from NC_092378.1 coordinate 157,607,588, forward strand.
GTCTGCCTCTGTGTCTCAGAAGGGAAGTTGGGGGAAGAGGCATGCTTGGTGATAGAGGATTCGTTAGTTAGGGGAACAGACAGGAGGTTCTGTGGGCAAGAATGAGATTCCCAGATGGTATGCTGCCTCCCAGGTAACAGGGCCCAGGATATCCTGAATCAAGTCCTCAGCATTCTGAAGTGGGAGGGTGAACAGCCAGAAGTTGATAGGGGACTCTATAGTTAGGGGGTCAGACAGGCGATTCTGTGGATGCAGAAAAGAAGCACGAATGGTAGTTGGCCTCCCAGGTGCCAAGGTCCGGAATGTTTCTGATCGCGTCCAAGGTATCCTGAAGTGGGAAGGAGAACAGCCAGAGGTCGTGATATATATTGGTACCAATGATATAGGCAGGAAAAGGGATGAGCTCCTGACGGCAGACTACAGGGAGTTAGGAAGGAAGTTGAGAAACCTGACCAAAAAGGCAGTCATCTCGGGATTACTGCCTGTGCCACGCGACAGTCAGTATAGGCATAGAGTGAGGTGGAGGATAAAGGCGTTGCTAAGAGATTGGAGCAAGTGCCAGGGATTCAGATTTCTGGATCATTGGGACCTCTTTTGGGGCAGGTGTGACCTGTACAAAACGGACGGGTTGCACTTGAATCCCAGGGGGACCAATATCCTGGTGGGGAGGTTTGCTAAGACAATAGACAATAAGTGCAGGAGTAGGCCATTACGCCCTTCAAGCCAGTACCGCCATTCACTGTGATCATGGCTAATCATTCACAATCAGTACCCCGTTCCTGCCTTCTCCCCATATCACTTGACTCCGCTATCATTAAGAGCTCTATCTAACTCTTTCTTGAAAGCATCCAGAGAATTGGCCTCCACTGCCTTCTGAGGCAGAGCATTCCACAGATCCACAGCTCTCTGGGTGAAAATGTTTTTCCTCAACTCCATTCTAAATGGCCTACCCCTTATTCTTAAACTGTGGCCTCTAGTTCTGGACTCCCCCGACATCAGGAACATGTTTCCTGCCTCTAGCTTTTCCAATCCCTTAATAATCTTATATGTTTCAATCACATCCCCCTTCATTCTTCTAAATCCTTCTAAATTCCAGTGTAAGGCTATTGTAAGGCTATTGGGGAGAGTTTAAACTAGGATTGCTGGGGGTGGGAACCAAGCTGAAGAGACGGAGGAAGAGGCGGTTGGCGCACAAATTGAGAAAGCTTGGAGACAGTGCGAGAGGGAGGATAGGCAGATGATAGAGAAGGGACGCGCTCAGACTGACGGTTTGAGATGTGTCTATTTTAATAAAAGGAGTATTATGAACAAAGCGGATGAGCTTATAGAGCGTAGATCAGTACTTGGAGCTATGATGTTGTGGCCATTACAGAGACTTGGATGGCTCAGGGGCAGGAATGGTTACTTCGAGTGCCAGGCTTCAGATGTTTCAGAAAGGACAGGGGGGAGGCAAAAGAGGTGGGGGCGAGGCACTGCTGATCAGAGATAGTGTCACAGCTGCAGAAAAGGAGGAAGTCATGTAGGGATTGTCTACTGAGTTTCTGTGGGTGGAAGTCAGGAACAGGAAGGGGTCAATAACTCGACAGGTGTTTTTATAGACCACCCAATAGTAACAGGGATATCGAGGAGCAGATAGGGAGACAGATTCTACAAAGGTGTAATAATAAGAGGGTTGTCGTGGTGGGAGATCTTAATTTCCCAAATATCGATTGGCATCTCCCTAGAGCGAGGGGCTTAGATGAGGTGGAGTTTATTAGGTGTGTTCAAGAAGGTTTCAGCTGCCATGAAGGTAAGGTGCTACTCTGAGGACCTGCTAATTCTCTGAGGAGGATGTAGATGACCACTTTGCACTGTTTCAAAGAGCAGGGAAAATGTTCTGCCCAACATTTGGTGTTTCGAATGTTAAAGGAATCACAAAATTATGATTCGCTAAAGGTTAGTTTGCAGGTGCAGCAGACTATCAAGAAGGCAAGTGGTACATTGGCCATCGTTGCTAGAGGAATTCCACTGGTGGATGAGACTAGAACTAGGGGGCACAGCCTCAAGATTTGGGGGAGTAAATTTAGGATGGAGATGAGGAGGAATTGCTTTTCCCAAACAGTAGTGAATCTGTGGAATTCTCTGCCCAATGAAGCAGTGGAGGCTACCTCAGTAAATATATTTAAGACAAGGCTGGACAGATTTTTGCATAGTAGGGGAATTAAAGGTTATGGAGAAAAGACAGGTAGGTGGAGATGAGTCCATGGTCAGATCAGCCATGATCTTATTGAATGACAGAGCAGGCTTTACGGGCCAGATGGCTGACTCCTCCTACTCCAATTTCTTATGTTCTTATAAGGGGGGCCGAGATGGCCTGTTTCTGTGCTGTAATTGTTATATGCTTATATTCGGTGGGACTAGGTGAGAGTAAGAGTTCGGCACGGACTAGGAGGGCTGAGATGGCCTGTTTCTGTGCTGTTATGGTTATATGGTTAATATGTAGATAAGCCTACAAGAGGAGAGGCTGTACTTGATCAGGTACTGGGAAATGAACCTGGTCATGTGTCAGGTCTGTCAGTGGGAGAGCATTTTGGAGATAGTGATCACAATTCTATCTACTTTACCATGGCATTGGAGAGGAATAGGAACAGACAAGTTAGGGAAACGTTTAATTAGAGTATCCGGCAGGAACTTGCTATCCGGCAGGAACTTGCAAGCATAAATTGGAAACTGATGTTCTCAGGGAAACATACGGAAGAAATGTGGCAAGTGTTCAGAGGATATTTGCATGACATTCTGCATAGGTACGTTCCAATGAGATAGGGAAAGGATGGTAGGGTACAGGAACCATGGTGTATAAAGGCTGTTGTAAATCTAGTCAAGAAGAAAAGAAGAGCTTACGAAAGGTTCAGCAAGCTAGGTAATGATAGACAGCTAGAAGATTATAAGGCTAGCAGGAAGGAGCTCAAGAAAGAAATTAGGAGAGACAGAAGGGGCCAGGAGAAGGCCTTAGCGGACAGGATTAAGGAAAACCCCAAGGCATACTACAAGGATGTTAAGTGCAAGAGGATAAGACGTGACAGAATAGGACCAATCAAGTGTGACAGTGGAAAAGTGTGTATGGAACTGGAGGAGATCGCAGAGGTACTTAATGAGTACTTTGTTTCAGTATTCACTACGGAAAAGGATCTTGGCAATTGTAGGGATGACTTACAGCAGACTAAAAAGCTTGAGCATATTGAAAGAGGATGTTCAGGAGGTTTTGGAAAGCATCAAGTTGGATAAGTCGCCGGGACCGGATGAGATGTACCCCAGGTTACTGTGGGAGGCGAGGGAGGAGATTGCTGAGCCTCTGGCAATAATCTTTGCATCATCAATGGGGACGGGAGAGGTTCAGGAGGATTGGAGGGTTGTGGATGTTGTTCCCTTATTTAAGAAATGGAGTAGAGATAGCCCAGGAAATTATAGACCAGTGAGTCTTACTTCAGTGGTTGGTAAGTTGATGGAGAAGATCCTGAGAAGCAGAATTTCTGAACATTTGGAGAGATATAATATGATTAGGAATAGTCAGCATGGCTTTGTCAAAGGCAGGTCGTGCCTTACAAGCCTGATTAAATTTTTTGAGGTTGTGACTAAACACATTGATGAGGATAGAGCAGTAGATGTAGTGTATATGGATTTCAGCAAGGCATTTGACAAGGTACCCCATGCAAGGCTTATTGAGAAAGTAAGGAGGCATGGGATCCAAGGGGACAATGCTTTGTGGATCCAGAACTGGCTTGCCCACAAGAGGCAAAGAGTGGTTGTAGACGGGTCATATTCTGCATGGAGGTCAGTGACCAGTGGTATGCCTCAAGAATCTGTTCTAGGACACCTACTCTTCGTGATATTTATAAGTGACCTGGATGAAGAAGTGGAGAAATGGGTTAGCAAATTGCTGATGACACAAAGGTTGGGGGTGTTGTGGATAGTGGAAGGGTTGTCAGAGGTTACAATGGGACATTGATAGGATGCAAAACTGGGCTGAGAAGTGGCAAATGGAGTTCAACCCTGATAAGTGTGAGGCGGTTCATTTTGGTAGGTCAAATATGATGACAGAATATAGTATTAATGGTAAGACCCTTGACACTGTGGAGGATCAGAGGGATCTTAGGGTCCGAGTTCATAGGACACTCAAAGCAGCTGCACAGGTTAACTCTGTGGTTAAGAAGACATACAGTGCATTGGCCTTCATCAATCGTGGGGTTGAGTTTCGGAGCCGAGAGGTAATGTTGCAGCTATATAGAACCCTGGTCAGACCCCACTTGGAGTACTGTGCTCAGTTCTGGTCGCCTCACTATAGGAAGGATGTGGAAACCATAGAAAGGGTGCAGAGGAAATTTATAAAGATGTTGCCTGGATTGGGTGCATGCCTTATGAAAATAGGTTGAGTGAACTTGGCCTATTTTCCTTGGAGCGACAGAGGATGAGAGGTGACCTGATAGAGGTGTATAAGATGATGAAAGGCATTGATCGTGTGAATGGTCAGAGGCTTTTTCACAGGGCTGAAATGGCTAGCACGAGAGGGCACAGTCTTAAGGTGCTTGGAAGTAGGTACAGAGGCGATATCAGGGAATAGTGTTTTTACGCAGAGAGTGGTGTGTGCGTGGAATGGGATGCTGGCGACGGTGGTGGAGGCAGATACGATAGGGTCTTTTAAGACAGGTGTATGGAGCTCAGAAAAATAGAGGGCTATGGGTAACCCTTGGTAATTTCTCAGGTAAGGACATGTTCAGCACAGCTTTGTGGGCCAAAGGGCCTGTATTGTGCTGTTTGTTTCTATGTTTCCATGTTTCTCTGTTTCTAATTCATGGTCCATGTAGGGTCAAATGCCTTGGGTGGGACGAGTGATGAGGTTTTGCACAGGGAGTTCAGGGAGTTAGGTATTAAATTTAAAGGACAGGACCTGCAGGGTTGTGATGTCAACCTGCTAGTGAGACCAGAACTCAGAAGATTATACAGTTTAATATGTGGCTGAGGAGTTGGTGTAGAAGGGAGGACAAACGATTTCTGGATCTTTGAGTTCTCTCGAGGAAAGGTGGGACCTGTAGAGAATAGATGGTTTGCACCTGAACTGGAGGAGGACTAATAGCCTAGTGGGCAGGTTTGTTAATGCTGCACGGTGGGGTTTAAACTAGAGTTGTAGGGGAATGGGAACCAGAGTGCCAGAACAGTTAGTGGAGAGATTGTCGAGGCAGATGTTGGCAACATCTCAAAAGTCAGGAATCAAAAGGCTGAGCATGGTGCAACTAGTGTCCTGATTTGCATATATTTCAATGCAAGACGTATCGTAGGAAAGGTGGATAATAGTGCAGAAGATGAGGCAGCTGGTTTACAAACAGAGGCAATGTGGAGTAAGGAGAGGCTGATGATTGGGCAAAATCGCAGTTAACAGGATGTGTTGCAATATAAAAGGTGGACAAAATCAAAAAGGGTGAATACAGGACAAGGTGCTTTGAATATTTGAATGCACGCAGTCTAGGAATAAAATAGAAGAATCTGTATCACAGTTGCAGATTGGCAGGTATGATTATGTAGGCATCACTGAATCATGGCTGAAAGATTACAGCTGGGAGATTAATGCCCAAGAATATACATTATATGGAAAGGAAAGGCAGGGAGGGGGCTGGGTTGTTCTGTTGGTAAAAAATGAAATCAAATCATTAGAAAGAGGTAATATAGGGTTGGAAGGTGTTAAATCATTGTGAATAGAACTAAGGAACTGTAAGGCTAAAAAGACCCTGACGGGAGTCTTTTTACAGACTCCAAAACAGTAATAATGATGTGGTCTGCAAATTACCATAAGACTATAAGATATTGGAGCAGAAATAGGCCAATTGGCTTATCAAGTCTGCTCCACCATTTCATCATGGCTGATCCATTCTTCCTTTGAGCCCTAATCTCTTGCCTTCGCCTCGTATCCCTTCATGCCTTGACCAATCAAGAATCTATCAACCTCTGTCTTAAATATACATAAAAGCTTAGCCTCTACAACTACCTGTGGTGAAGAATTCCACATATTCACCAGTCTCTGGCTAAAGAAATTCCTCCTCATCTCCATTCTAAAAGGACACCCTTCTATTCTGAGGCTGCGTCCTCTGGTCTTTGACTCTCCCACCTTAGGAAACATCCTCTCCACATTCTCTCTACCAAGGCCGTTCACCATTCAATAGGTTTCAATGAGGTCACCTTCGTTCCTCTGAATTCCAGTGAATACAGGCCTAGAGCTATCATATGACAAGCCATTCAATCCTGGAATCATATTCATGAACATCCTTTGAACTCTGTCCAGTTTCAGCACGTCCTTTCAAAGATAAGGAGCCCAAAACTACTCACAATTCTCCAAGTGAGGCCTCACCAGTGCTTTATAAAGTCTCAACATTACATCCTTGTTTTTACAATCTAGACTTCTTGAAAGCTTCAATGGGAGATAGAAAATGCACACCAAAAGGGCAATATTACAGTAGTCATGGGGGATTTCAATATGCACACAGATTGGGAAAATCAGGTTGGTGCTGGTGTATCAGTATTACAGAGGAGTAAAGTGAATTACAGAGGCATGAAAGAGGGAGGGCATATAATAAAACAAAAATTAGGAGGAAGTTAGAGGATTTTGAAGTTTTTAAAAACCAACAGAAGGTAACTAAAAGTCAATAAGAAGGTAGAGTAGGAATACAAAAGTAAGCGAGCCAATAACATTACAGAGGATACCAAAAGTTTCTTCAAATACGTAAGGTGTAAAAGAGAGGATATTGGACTACTGGGAAATGATGCTGCACAGGTTGTAATGGGGGACAAGGAAATACGGACAAACTAAATAAATATTTTGCATGAGTTTTCACTGTGTAAGTCACTAGCAGTATGGTGGAAGTTCCAGGGGTCATGAAGTGTGTGGTATTACCATTACCACAGAGAGAGAAAGTTCAACAGAAGCTGAAAGGTCTAAAGGTAGATAAGTCACTTGGACCAGATAGTATACATCCCAGGGTCCCGAAAGAGGTAGCTGAAGAGATTGTGGAGGCATTAGTAACGATCTTTCAAGAATCACTAGATGCCGGAATAGTTCTGGAAGACTGAAAAATTGCAAACATCACTCCACTCTTCAAGAGGGAGAGAGGCAGAAGGAAGGAAAGTCTAGGCCAGTTAGTCTGACCTCAGTGGTTAGGAAGATGTTGGAGTTGATTACTAAGAATGAGGTCTCAGGATATTTGGAGGAACATGATAAAATACATTGTAGTCAACATGGTTTCCGCTAGGGAAAATCTTGCCTGTCAAACTTGTTGGAATCCTTTGAAGAAATACCAAGCAGGATAGACAAAGGAGAATCAGCCGATGTTGTCTGCCTGGATTTTCAGAAGCCCTTTGACAAGGTGCCACACATGAGGCTGCTTAACAAGCTATAAGCCCATGGTATTACAGGAAAGATTCTAGCATGGATAAAGCAGTAGTTGATTGGCAGAGTGGAAATAAAGGGAGCCTTTTCTGTTTGGCTGCCAGTGACTAGAGGTGTTCCACAGGGGTCTGGGTTGAGACTGATTCTTTTTACATTCTATGTCGACAATTTGGATGATGAAATTAATGGCTTCGTTGCAAAGATACATAGAGGGGCAGGTAGTTTTAAGGAAGTAGAGAGCTACAGAAGGACTTAGACAAATTAGGAGACTGGGCAAAGAAATGGCAGATTGAATTCAGTGTCAGGAAGTGTATGGTCATGCACTTTTGGTAGAAGAAATAAAAGGGTTGATTATTTTCTAAATGGAGACAAAATACAAAAAAAAACAGAGGTGCAAAGGGACTTGGGAGTCCTAATGCAGGAATCCCTAAAGGTTAATTTGCAGGTTGAGTCTGTGAAGAAAGCAAATGCAATGTTAACATTCATTTCACTGTAATACTGATACATCTGACTTCAGCCTCCCCTTCGCAAATTTCAGGGTGAATTTGAACATATTATGATCATTTGCCCTTGAGGATTCTTTTACCTTAAGCTCTCTAATCAGTTTTGGTTCATTACACAACATCCAATCCAAAATAGTTGATCCCCTAGTGGGCTCAACCACAAGCTGTTCTAAAAAGTCATCTCATAGGCACTCTAGAAATTCCCCCTCTTGTAATCCAGCACCAACCTGATTTTCCCTATCTAGTTATGAATTGAAATTCCCCCATGACTATTCTAACATTGCCCCTTTTGGCACACATGTAAAAGCAAGCATGTAATGTTAAGACGTTATAGAGCACTGGTGAGCAGTTTTGTGTCCCTTATCTTAGAAAGGATGTGCTAAAACTGGAGAGGGTTCAAAGGATGCTCACAAAAATGATCCTAGTATTGAACGGCTTGTCATATGAAGAACGTTTGATAACTCTGGGCCTGCATTCACTGAAATTCAAAGAATGAGGGTGACTTCAATGAAATCTATTGAATAGTGATAGGCCGTGGTAGAGAGAATGTGGAGAGGAAGTCTCCTATGGCGGGACAGTCTAAGACCAGAGGATCACAGCATCAGAATAGAGGTGAGTCCTTGTAGAATGGAGAATTGGAGGAGTTTCTTTAGCCAGAGAGTAGTGAATATGTGAATTCTTTGCCACAGGTAACTGTGGAGGTCAAGTACTTATGTATATTTAAGGCAGAGGTTGATAGATTCTTGATTAGACAGGACATGAAGGGATATGGGGAAAAGGCAGGAGATTGGGGCTGAGAGGAAAATTGGATCCGCCATGATGACATGGCGGACTCAATGGGCCAAGTGGCCTAATTCTGCTCCTATATCTTCTTCTGGGGTGCATCACAACCTGGTATGGGAGTTGTCCTGTCCAAGACCGAAAGAAGCTGCAGAAGATCGTGAACACGGCGCAGCACATCACACAAACCAATCTTCCGTCCGTGGACTCACTTTACACCGCACGCTGTCGGAGCAGTGCTGCCAGGATAATCAAGGACACGACCCACCCAGCCAACACACTTTTCGTCCCTCTTCCCTCCGGGAGAAGGTTCAGGAGCTTGAAGACTCATACGGCCAGATTTGGGAACAGCTTCTTTCCAACTGTGATAAGACTGCTGAATGGATCCTGACCCGGACCTGGGCTGTACCCTCCAAATATCCGGACCTGCATCTCGGTTTTTTTGCACTACCTTACTTCCCATTTTTCTATTTTCTATTTATGATTTATAATTTAAATTTTTAATATTTACTAATTTTTACTATTTTTAATATTTAATATTTGTAATCCAGGGAGTGTGAAGCGCAGAATCAAATATCGCTGTGATGATTGTATGTTCTAGTACCAATTGTTTGGTGACAATAAAGTATAAAATATATAGTATCTTATGGTCTTATGGTGAGCCGGTTTGTTCTTTCTTTCTATGTGTGAATCGTTTTCTCCGGGTGCTCTGGTTTCCTCTCACAGTCTAAAGACATACTGGCTAGTAGGTTAACTGGTCATTTTAAGTTGCCCTGTGATTAGGCTAGGGTTAAATCAGTGGGTTGCTGGGCAGTGTGGCTCAGTGGGCTGGAAGGTCCTGTTCTGCATTTTATCTCTAAAATAAAGTACTGTACTGTAGATAACATCGCTGTTCCTTGCATTGCTCTCCATCTTTGCCCATTCAATGTTTGCAGGATCTTTGACAGCAACACACGATAGTGTCACAGAGTCATAGAAAAGTACAGCACAGAAACTAGCCCCTCAGCTAACTCAGTGCTGAATTATTTAAGCTGCTTTCACTCCCTTCATCCCAGTCACCAGCTGGCCAAAACTATACACAATCCGCCAAGTGCAGCCTCACCAACATCTTATGTACCTGCAACATCATTTCCCTACTCCTATACTCACTGCCCTGACTGAAGTAGATGGCTAACATAGAAACATAGAAAATATGGAAAACCTACAGCACAATACAGGCCCTTCTGCCCACAATGCTGTGCCAAACATGTCCTTACCTGAGAAATTATCCAGAGTTACCATAGCCCTCTATTTTTCTGAGTTCCATATACCTGTCCAGGAGTCTCTTAAAAGACCTTATTGTATCCGCCTCCATCACCATCGCCGGCAGCCCATTCCACGTACTCACCACTCTGCATAAAAAACTTACCCCGCACATCTCCTCTGTACCTGCTTCCAAACACCTTAAAACTGTGCCCTCTCGTGCTAGCCATTTCAGCCCTGGGAAAAAGCCTCTGACTATCCACACGATCAATGCCTCTCATCATCTTATACGCATCTATCAGGTCACCTCTCATCCTCCGTCGCTCCAAGGAAAAAAGGCCAAGTTCATACAACCTATCTTCATAAGACATGCTTCCCAATCCAGGCAACATCCTTGTAAATCTCCTCTGCACCCTTTCTATGGTTTAAAAGTCCTTCCTGTAGTGAGGTGACCAGAACTGAGCACAGTACTCCAAATGGGGTGTGATCAGGGTTCTATACAGCTGCAACATTACCTCTCGGCTCCTAAACTCAATCCCACGATTGATGAAGGCCAATGTACTGTATGCTTTCTTAACCACAGAGTTAACCTGCACAGCAGCTTTGAGTGTCCTATGGACTTGGACCCCAAGATCCCTCTGATCCTCCACATTGCCAAGAATTTGACCATTAATGCTATATTCTGCCATCATATTTGACCTACCGAAATGAACGTCCTCACACTTATCTGGGTTGAACGCCATCTGCCACTTCTCAGCCCAGTTTTGCATCCTATCAATGTCCCGCTGTAACCTCTGACAGCCCTCCACACTATCCACAACACCCCCAACCTTTGTGTCATCAGAAAATTTACTAATCCATCCCTCCAGTTCCTCATCCAGGTCAGTTATAAAAATCACAAAAAGTAGGAGTCCCAGAACAGATCCCTGAGGCACACCACTGGTCACCAACCTCCATGCAGAATGTGACCCATCTACAACCACTCTTTGCCTTCTGTAGGCAAGCCAGTTCTCGATCCCCAAATCAATGTCCCCTTGGATCCCATGTCTCCTTACTTTCTTAATAAGCCTTGCATGGAGTGCATTATAAAATGCCTTGCTAAAATCCATATACGCTACATCTATGGCTCTACCTTCATCAATGTGTTTAGTCACATCCTCAGAAAATTCAATCAGGCTCATAAGGCATGACCTGCCTTTCACAAAGCCATGCTGACTATTCCTAATTGTATTGTGCCTCTCCAAATGTTCATAAATCCTGCCTCTCAGGATCTTCTCCATCAACTTACCAACCACTGAAGTAAGACTCACTGGTCTATAATTTCCTGGGCTAGCTCTACTCCCTTTCTTGAATGAGGGAACAACATCTGCAACCCTGCAATCCTCCAGAACCTCTCCCCTCCTCATTGATGATGCAAAGGTCATTGCCAGAGGCTCAGCAATTTCCTGTCTTGCCTCCCATAGTAGCCTGGGGTACATCCCATCCGGTCCCGGAGACTTATCCAACTTGATGCTTTCCAAAAGCTCCAGCACATCCTCTTCCTTAATATCTACATGCTCAAGCTTTTCAGTCCACTGTAAGTCATCCCTACAATTGCCAAGATCCTTTTCTGTAGTGAATACTGAAGCAAAGTACTCATTAAGTACCTCTGCTATCTCCTCCGATTCCATACAGACTTTTCCACTGTCACTCATAATTGGTCCTATTCTCTCACGTCTTATCATCTTGTTCTTCACATACTTGTAGAATGCCTTGGGGTTTTCCTTAATCCTGTCCGCCAAGGCCTTCGCATGGCCCCTTCTGGCTCTCCTAATTTCTTTCTTAAGCTCATTCCTGCTAGCCTTATAATTTTCTAGATCTCTATCATTAGCTAGCTTTTTGAACCTTTGGCTGTGTGACATTTTGAAAATCATAATCGGCGTTATTTTCACTGATTTATATGATGTTCTGTGGCAGAAGTACAGTGCAAAGGCCTGTAAATTTATAAGTTACAAAAATAAATAACGAGCACAAAGAAAGAAATAACAAAGTCATGTTTATGGGTTCTTAGACCGTTTAGAAATCTGATGGCAGAGGGGAAGAAGCTGTTCCTGATTAACTGCTTGTGGGTATGGAGAGTACATCTATTCTAGCCTCTCAAATGCTGCATTGTATCAGACATATCTCACTGGTAACATGCTCTCAGCTGCTACTTGTCATGCAAACCCACAATCAGAAAACAGTCTTCTTAACCTTTCATAGTGCCTGTGTCTGATGTGAACTCAGCCGGTGATTGTGTGAAGTCCTAATCCGGCCTTTCTCTTCATTCACAGGAGGGTATTGTGCCTGCCGCTCTTCACCAACAAAAGTACCTTCAAATAAATATTCTGATAGCATGACCCTGTGACTCTAACTTTCTAATCCTGCTTTAATGGCTCTTTGGGACGTATTAGAAGACGTCACTGCAAACAGGGAGCTGTTCCTATGATAATTTGTCCCAGCAGAACCTCAAAGACTTCATTCACTCTCTGTTCCCATGTAGTTAGCTGAGTTCTCATGATGGCTCAGTACTGGATCTTAGCCAGATGCATCACAGCTACAGATTGGTTTTTCAGAACCCAATCAGGTTCAAGCATTAGCTTATTTGCAGGTGAGGTTGTCATCTTATGTCCAAATACAGCTGAGATGTTGAAGCATCTGTCCTGTGTTGTTAGCAATCAGATAGAAGAAGCAATCAAACAAAATGTCCTTTATTCACCTGAACACCAGTGTCCAGATATAACCATGCGTACTGCTCAGAAGTGATGCATTCTGTTCTTAAAAGTACTCTTGAACATTGCACTTCTTCCCCTTCAGAAGAATGGTCTCCATGCAATCAATGTTTTACACATTTATACAGACAGTTCGCTGGTTGCATTCGTACATAGTAACAAATTCAACCAACTATAAATTGGTTCTTACATGTCTGCTCATGCCACTCTCTTCCCGGACAGAGCTTGCTAATCTCACCTCTCACTCCAAAGGTTCCTCATTCACCAGATTGTCTCTCGCAATTCTGACCTACTCCAACCAGATTCCAACACGGGACATTTTCCCTGCCAGCATTTCAAAAGTAACGCTCCCTTTAAGAACATTGCTCAGCTCTTCTGCCCTAGCCAATGACTCCCCATCTTCTGCCACTTTCCCACACAAGCACAGGAGATATAACACTTGTCCTTTCCTCCTCTTCCCTTTCCTGTATCCATGGAGTCAGAAGATACCTTCCAATGATGTGTATTCACCTACACCTCTTCCAACTGCATGTCATCTGACGCTCATAATGTGATCTCCTCCACAATGGAGAAACCATATAGACTGAGTGAATGCTTTGTGAATTACATGTGTTCAGTCCACAGGGGTGATCCTAAGTTATGTACCTATTACCTGCCATTATAACTCCCCACTCTGCCTGTGGCCCTCTGTCACAGCAAAACCCAATATAATGTTGAACTAAAACACCTCCCCTTCTGTTGGGGCATAGCACAATTTCCGGCACTCTCCTGAGTGAGAAAACTCACTTTTGCAACCTCTATCAGAATGGAACAAAGAGTCACACAGTACAGGCACAGGTCCTCAGAATAGACCATGGAGTTACACAGTACACAGCCAATCCCTCAGAATAGATAATAGAGTCACACAGTAAAGTGAGTGGTTCTGAGTATAGACCATAGCATCATACAATATAGAAACTGATCCTCTGAATGGACTATAGTCATATAGTACAGGGACAGGTCCTGAGAATAGACAATAGAGTCATAGAGTACAGAGAATGGACCAAGAGTCATATAGTACAGACACTGGTCCTCAGAATGGACCATAGAGTCATACAGTACAGAGACAATTCCTCAAAATGGACTATTTCCACACAGTACAGAGACAAGTCCTCAGAACGGACCATTTTCACACAGTACAGAGACAAGTCCTCAGAACGGACCATTTTCACACAGTACAGAGACAAGTCCTCAGAACGGACCATTTTCATACAGTACAGAGACAGGTCCTCAGAACAGACCATAGAGTCATACAGTACAGAGAGAGGCCTTTCTGCCCAATTCATCCATGTCTACTAAGTTGTCTACCTAAGCCAGTCCCATTTTACTGCACATTTCCCCAATTCTGTCCTATGTACCGTAGTTGTTCAAGTGTCCTCTAAACATTGTAGTTGTACTGATCTCTACCAGCTCATTCCATACTTCCACTACAGTCTGTGTGAAAGAACTTGCCCTTCAGGTTTCTATCAGACCTTTCCCCTCTCCCTTTAACCTCTGACCTCTAGCTTCAGACTCTCCTACCCTGGTGAAAAGACTGTGATATTCACCTTACCTATGTCCCTCTTGAGTTTATAAAACCTGTATAAGATCGGCTCTCAGCATGCTTGCTCCTGGGAAATCTGTTCTAACCTGTCTAGTCTCTCCCTATATTTCAAGTCTTTTGGATTGCAACATCATTGTGAATCTTTTCTGTCCCCATTCTAGCATAACAAACCCTTCCTACACACAGGTGACCAATAGTGCACACACTATTCCTAGTATGGCCTCACAAAATCCTGTCCAGCTGTAATAAAACACTCCAACTCTTGTACTAATGAAAACAGCATGATATGTACATTCTTCACCTTCCTGTCTACCTGTGTCTTCATTTTCAGGAACTAAGTAGTACAACATCTATTAGGCCCTATCAATTGGTATGTGTGTCCTACCTGGTTTAATTCACCAAACTATTGCACCTTGCACTTGTCCCAATGAATTCCATTCTCTAGCCCACTTCCCAACTTGGGTTGGATCCTCCTGTAAACATTGATAACCCTCTTCACTGGAGACACAAGAGAGTGCAGCTGCTGGAATCTGAAGATGCTGGCAGAACTCAGTGGGTCAAGCAGCATTTATGGAGACAGTCGATGCTTTGAGCCAAGACCCTTCCTCTGCACTGAAAGATGGAGAGGAGATAGTCAACATAAAGAGGTGAAATCCAGGTAAGTGGTGTTTGATAGACAGATGGGCGAGGGGAGAGTGGGGATTGTGCCAGAAGCTGGGAGGTGATTGGTGGAGTTACAAGGGGCTGAAGATGATAGAATCTGATAGGACACATGGAATAACGGGAGGGAGGTGGGGAAAGCAGATGGGAACAGTGGGGAAGGAACTCAGTGTGAAGGGTGTGTGGACAGATGGTGTGGCTGAAAAGAGGAAAGAAATGGGGGGGTAGGGTAGTTCAGGAGGAGAGAGGAAAGGGAGCAGTCATAGGTTTAATGTGAAAAAGGGAAACAAGTTTTTTTTCTTACAGAGTGGTGGATGCCTGGTACACAATGTCAAGAAGCAGATACAACAGTAAGTTTCAGGTGCATTTAGACACATGCACAGGCAGGATATGAAGGGAAACAGACATGGGCTAGTTAGAAACCCCTGGTGTAAGTTTGGGGGGCTGCAGGGCCTGTCCCTGTTTCTGTGCTGAACTGATCGATAATAATTGCCTCATGTGAAACTCCCTAAACAAAGCCATCCAGTTGCTAAAACTCGTTTGCTTTCTGCTGAGAACATACATGAAAAGTGCACACTCATACTTCCTCCCTCTTACCTCAAATAACACCATCTTCCCTGTGCGTTCCCATGTAGACATTCTGTATGCCTCGATATCCTGACTACTGTCTGAGTCACCAGCCTGGAATTAGCCAGACTCCTTTTAAACAACAAATCCATCCACTCAGTCTGCCACACCCTGCCTGCAACCATTAGAAAACAATAGTCAATTGAAGAGTCAGGCATAAGGTACATTTACCCATGTTTCAACACACATCAAAGTTGCTGGTGAACACAGCAGGCCAGGCAGCATCTCTAGGAAGAGGTGCAGTCAACGTTTCAGGCCAAGACCCTTCGTCAGGACTAACTGAAGGAAGAGTTAGTAAGAGATTTGAAAGTTGGAGGGGGAGGGGGAGATCCAAAATGATAGGAGAAGACAGGAGGGGGAGGAATGGAGCCAAGAGCTGGACAGGTGATTGGCAAAAGGGATATGAGAGGATCATGGGACAGGAGGTCCGGGAAGAAAGACAAGGGGGGAGGGAACCCAGAGGATGGGCAAGGGGTATATTCAGAGGGACAGAGGGAGAAAAAGGACAGTGAGAGAAAGAATGTGTGTATAAAAATAAGTAACAGATGGGGTACGAGGGGGAGGTGGGGCATTAGCGGAAGTTAGAGAAGTCGATGTTCATGCCATCAGGTTGGAGGCTACCCAGATGGAATATAAGGTGTTGTTCCTCCAGCCTGACTGTGGCTTCATCTTTACAGTAGAGGAGGCCGTGGATAGACATGTCAGAATGGGAATGGGATGTGGAGTTAAAATGTGTGGCCACTGGGAGATCCTGCTGTCTCTGGCGGACAGAGCGTAGGTGTTCAGCAAAGCGGTCTCCCAGTCTGCGTCGGGTCTCGCCAATATATAAAAGGCCACATCGGGAGCACCGGACGCAGTATATCACCCCAGCTGACTCACAGGTGAAGTGTCGCCTCACCTGGAAGGACTGTTTGGGGCCCTGAATGGTGGTAAGGCGGGAAGTGTAAGGGCATGTGTAGCACTTGTTCCGCTTACAGGGATAAGTGCCAGGAGGGAGATCAGTGGGGAGGGATGGGGGGGACGAATGGACAAGGGAGTCGCGTAGGGAGCGATCCCTGCGGAAAGCAGAGAGGGCGGGGAGAGGGAAAGATGTGCTTAGTGGTGGGATCCCGTTGGAGGTGGCGGAAGTTACGGATAATAATATGTTGGACCCGGAGGCTGGTGGGGTGGTAGGTGAGGACCAGGGGAACCCTATTCCTAGTGGGGTGGCGGGAGGATGGGGTGAGAGCAGATGTACGTGAAATGGGGGAGATGTGTTTAAGAGCAGAGTTGATAGTGGAGGAAGGGAAGCCCCTTTCTTTAAAAAAGGAAAACATCTCCCTCATCCTAGAATGAAAAGTCTCATCCTGAGAGCAGATGCGGCGGAGACGGAGGAATTGCGAGAAGGGGATGGCGTTTTTGCAAGAGACAGGGTGAGAAGAGGGATAGTCCAGATAGCTGTGAGAGTCAGTAGGCTTATAGTAGACATCAGTGAATAAGCTGTCTCCAGAGACAGAGACAGAAAGATCTAGAAAGGGGAGGGAGGTGTCGGAAATGGACCAGGTAAACTTGAGGGCAGGGTGAAAGTTGGAGGCAAAGTTAATAAAGTCAACGAGCTCTGCATGCGTGCAGGAAGCAGCGCCAATGCAGTCGTCGATGTAGCGAAGGAAAAGTGGGGGACATATACCAGAATAGGCACGGAACATAGATTGTTCCACAAAGCCAACAAAAAGGCAGGCATAGCTAGGACCCATATGGGTGCCCATAGCTACACCTTTAGTTTGGAGGAAGTGGGAGGAACCAAAGGAGAAATTATAAAGAGTAAGGACTAATTCCACTAGACAGAGCAGGTGGTGGTAGAGGGGAACTGGTTCGGTCTGGAATCCAAAAAGAAGCGAAGAGCTTTGAGACCTTCCTGATGGGGGATGGAAGTATATAGGGACTGGACATCCATGGTGAAAATAAAGCGGTGGGGGCCAGGGAACTTAAAATCATCGAAAACTTTTAAGAGCGTGAGAAGTGTCACGAACATAGGTAGGAAGGGATTGAACAACGGGGGATAAAACCGTGTTGAGGTATGCAGAAACGAGTTCGGTGGGGCAGGAGCAAGCTGAGACAATAGGTCGGCCAAGACAGGCAGGTTTGTGGATCTTGGGTAGGAGGTAGAAACGGGAAGTGTGAGGTGTGGGAACTATAAGGTTGGTAGCAGTGGATGGGAGATCCCCTGAGCGGATAAAGTCGGTGATGGTGTGGGAGACAATGGCCTGGTGCTCCTTAGTGGGGTCACGATTGAGGGGTAAATAAGAGGAGGTATCCGCGAGTTGTCGCTGTGCCTCGGCAAGGTAGAGGTCAGTACGCCAGACTACAACAGCACCCCCCTTATCAGCGGGTTTAATAATAAGGTTAGGATTAGTGCGGAGGGAGTGGAGAGCAGAGTGTTCCGAAGGAGTGAGGTTGGAATGGGGACAAGGTGCGATGAAGTTGAGACGGTTGATGTCCCGTCGGCAGTTAGCAATAAAGAGATCCAGAGCAGGCAGAAGACCAGAGCGTGGTGTCCATGAAGAGGAGGAGGGTTGAAGACGGGAGAAGGGGTCATCGGTGGGGGTGGAAGAGTCCTTGCCAAAGAAGTAGGCTCGGAGACGGAGACGGTGGAAGAAAAGTTCCGCATCATGGCGAACACGGAACTCGCTGAGGTGTGGGCGAAGGGGGACAAAGGTGAAGCCCTTACTGAGGACAGAGCGCTCTGCCTCCGACAGTTGAAGGTCGGAGGGGATGGTAAAGACCCGGCAAGGATGAAAGCTGGGATCAGAGGGGGGAGGCTGGGGGTGTCAGTGGAGGGGGAGGGTTGGGGTGAGAGGAAGATGGAGCCTCTGAGGACCCAGGAGCTGACGATGGGATCTGAAGGAGATGGGATTGCAGAGTATTGATGGGGGAAGGGGAGACGGGAGTCACAATAGCAGCACGTGAAGACCCGGCCTGGTGTTCAAGGCTGGAATCGTGACAGCTGGGATCAGGGGGGGGGAGGGGGGAGGGGAGAGGCTGGGGGTGTCAGTGGAGAGGGGAGCGTTGGGGTGAGAGGAAGATGGAGCCACTGAAGACCCAGGAGCTGAAGATGGGATCTGAAGGAGATGGGATTGCAGAGTATTGGTGGGGGAAGGGGAGACAGGAGTCACAATAGCAGCACATAAAGACCCGGCCTGGAGTTCAAGGCTGGAATCTTGAGAGCTGGGATCAGAGGGGGGAGGGGGGAGGCTGGGGGTGTCAGTGGAGAGGGGAGCGTTGGGGTGAGAGGAAGATGGAGCCTCTGAGGACCCAGGAGTTGACGGTGGGATCTGAGGGAGACGGAGTTGCAGAGTGGTGGTGGGGGAAGGGGAGACGGGAGTCACAATAGCAGCACATAAAGACCCGGCCTGGAGTTCAAGGCTGGAGTCGCAGTTGGTGGTTGCGCAATCACTTTGAATGTGTCCATGGTCGTTGCTGGAGTCCGGGTTTTGAATATGCCCTGAGGTGTTGGAGCCGGCGAGATCAATGGCAGAGGCAATCTGAAGTTCATGCCTGCTAGTTTCATGGCCAGCAGGCTCTGGAGTCCGTAGATGTTTACCCATGTTTGGCGATTTGTCCACTTTTTAAAAAAATGATCATCCCCTTAAATTGTTTATTAATTTCACACAATGATATTCTTCAATTGTCACTGTCTGTATCATTCTCTAGCACGTGAAGATGGACCACTATGCTCTTTCATGTTCACGCTAATCGGATCAATGTGCTTTTATGCATATTGTAATCAGCAGGGTGGTCAAGGGGAGGCAGTAGAAGTCAGTTACTTGGATTTTCAGAAGGCATTTAATAAGGTGTCACACATGAGGCTGCTGAACAAGACAAAATCCTATGATGTTACAGGAAAGATACTGGCACAGTTAGAGGAATGGCTGACAGGCAGGAGGCAGTGAGCAGGGATAAAGGGGGCCTTTCCTGGTTGGCTGCCAGTTACTAGTTGTGTTCCTCAGGGGTCAGTATTGGGACGACTACTTTTCACATTGTTTGTCATTGATTTGGATAACGGAATTAATAGCTTTGTGGCAAAGCTTGTGGATTATATGAAGATTGGTGGAGGGGTAGGTAGTGCTGAGGAAGCAATGCGATTGCAGCAGGACATAGACAAATTGGAAGAACGGGCAAAAAAGTGGCAGATGGAATAGAATGTTGGGAAATGTATGATAATGCATTTTGGTAAAAGGAACAATAGTGCGGACTATTATCTAAATGGGGAGAAGGTTCAAACATCAGAGGTGCAGAGGGACTTTAGACTCCTCGTGCAAGACTCCCAGAAGGTTAATTTACAGGTTGAGTCTGCGGTAAAGAAGGGAAATCAGATCAATATGCTTTTATGTATATAGTAACAGAGTGGACAAAGGGGAGGTAGTGGATTTTATTTACTTGATTTTCAGAAGGCATCTGATAAGCTGCCACACATGAAGCCATATTCATTCAAGAGGTCTTGAATACAAGAGCAGGAATGTGATGCTGAGGCTTTAGAAAGCACTGGTGAGGTCTCTCCTTGACCATTGTGGACAGTTTGATGCCGCTCATCTAAGAAAAGATGTGCTGGCATAGGAGAGGGTCCACAAGGACCTTTTGATGGTTCTGGGTCTGTACTTGCTGTAATTTAGAAGGACTGGGCGGGGGGGATCTCAATGAAACCTTTCGAATGTTGAAAAGCCTGAATAGAGTAGATGCAGAAAGGATGTTTCCCATGGTGAAAGAGTCTAGGACAAGAGGGTACAGCCTCAGGATAGAGGGGCATCCATTTAAAACAGAGATACAAAGACATTTTTTTAGCCAGAGTGTGGTGAATTTGTGGAATTTTTTACCACATGCAGCTACCGAGGCCAGGTCATTGTGTATATTTAAGGCAGAGATTGACAGGTTCTTCATTGGACATGGCATCATAGGTTACGGGAAGAAGGATTGGGGCTGAGGGAGGGAAGAAAGGTTCACCCATGATTGAATTGCGGAGCAGACTTGATGGGCCTAATGCCTTAATTCTGCTCCTATGTTTTATGGTCTTATGGTCAAATGCAACGTTGGCATTTATTGCAGGGGAAATAGAAAATAAAAGGATGGACCAGTTCTTCCAGGAATGAAGGGGTCAACATTTGAGGAGCCTTTGGCAGCTTTGGGTCTGTACACACAGGAACTTAGAAGAATGAGAAGAGGACCTTTTAGAACAGAGGTAAGGAGGATTTTTGTTTTAGACAGAGTGTAATGAAGTGCTGTGCCACAGACTGTGGTGGAGGAAGTCTGCGGGTATATTTAAGGTGGAAGTTAACAGTTCCCTGATCAGTCAAGGCATAGCAAAAAGGCAGGTTCTTGGGCTTGAGTGGGATCTGGGATCAGCCATGATGGAATGGTAGTGCAGACTCGATCGGCTGAATGGCCTAATTCTACTCCTATGTCTTATGGTCTATGCTATCCACTTTGTTTTTTTTTCCCATATTCATCCTAAAATAAATATGATTCATCTGAATAGCAATTATTTCAAGGGAAGAATGAATTGTCCAATCAGAACGCAATACAACCCTGGCCATTATCATTAATGATTAATCATCAGATACAAAGATAAGAAAAAAACATTTTAATATTCAGTCATCAGAATAAGAATCAAAAATCTGATTCTATCAACAATTAATGATGAGAATACATTCTATCATTTTAGATCCTAATTCCCGTGATTGATATCGAGTGTCACTCAGAAATTAAAGGGATAAGCTATTATTCCAGAGTCTGCAATAAGTAACAATCAAAAGTTAAAATAAAAATAATTTTGCAGTGACAGTACTGGATCAGAATGCAAAATAATCCATTATCAGAGTAAAATCCATCATCTTGGAATAAGATTGATTAACGCAAAAATGTATCATCTCATTATTAAAAACACTGATCTGCCCTCTTAAGGTAACAATTCATCGTTTATGAGTAAAACCCAAGATAATACCCTGATGAAAAGGAATCTTAGAGTAGTACATGGTGACATTAATGTAGTTTGATAATAAATTGACTTTGAACTTTGAACAGTGATCAGTGCGAGAGCCAAGCATCAGAGAAACAGCCAATAATCTGGTCAAGATTCATTGCAAGCTATTACAGAGTATGAAGCAATGATCAGAAAACCAGCAGCAATTAATGATCACAGCAACAAGCCAGATCACAGAGTCACAGAAAACAACAGCACAGAAGCAGGCCCTTCAGCCCATCTAGTCCATGTAAGGGTAATGTTAAACTGTCCATAGGTGCAGGACAGGCACAATAGCAACATTAAAAAAAAACACTTGGGGAGTACATGGAAAGAAAGTTTTAAGTGCAAAATATGGGCAAATAGAACAGGTTTAGATAAGAATATTGGTTGGCATGGATGAGTTGGGCTGAAGATCGTGTTACTATAGGGTTCTATGATACAAATAGTCAGGAAGTGGGCCATGGCTACAAAATCAGGGGCTGGTCATTCACAACTGACCTGTGTAGAGATTTCTGTAGAGAGGGAGGTGACTTTCTGGAATTATCTGCCCCACAGGGGTGAGGGGAGGGTGGACCATTTGATATATTTAACGTAGTGATTGATAAATATTTGGTAGATCGAGGAATAAAGAGGTGTGGGTAAGTGTCACAGATGGGGAGCTGAGGCCAGTAGATCAGCCACAATCATTCTGAATCATGGGCCAGGCTTGAGGGGCTGAGAGGCTACTCATACTCCCATATTCTTGTGTGCTTGAGTAGAAACCTATCATTTCAGAGAAATAACCAAAGAGTAATTGGTCATCTGAGTAACAATCTCTAACATCAGAGAAACACCAAACAGATTACCTATCAATGATCAATGTAGCTATTCGTCATGGAACAAACCCTTTCAACCCAACTCTTCCATAAAGACCAGAAGATAGAAGAACAGAATTCGACCATTCAGTCACAGTGTCTCCCCCACCATTTCCCTCTCCACCCCAATCTCCTGCCTTATTTCAAGAATGTTTAATGTCATTTCCTGTAGACAAGTGTAAAGGAGAATGAAATAATTGTTCATCCAGCTCCGATGCAGCACAAAACAAAACACAATAAGATAAAGAACACAATAAAAAACACAACAAACACATAAGATAGCTTATGTACAGAGATTGATCAAATATCCATTAAATGACGCTAGGCACAGGCGTGTCTGTACATAAGGTGACTCTGACAGGAAATGATAAAGCAGTGATGATTGGGGGTGTGGTGGGGTGGATTAGTGGGTAGAGATACTGATCACCCTTAGTGCTTGGGGAAAGTAACTGTTTTTGAGTCTGGTGATCCTGGCTTGAATGTTACACACCCTCCTCTTATTGGGAGTGGGACATACTGACTATGAGCAGGGTGGGTGGGACCCTTCATGATGTTATTGGCCCTTTCCAGTGTTTTTCTATATATATGTCCTCAATAATGGATAGGCTGGTGCCAGTAATGCATTGGGAAGTTTTGACTACCCATTGTAGAGCCCTCCTGCCAGCTGTAGTGCTGTTTCTGTACCATGCAGTGGTGCAGATTGTTAGGATGCTCTCGACTGCATGTCTGTAGAATGACATGAGTATGGATGTGTACAGTCCAGCTCTCTTCAGCCTCTTCAGAAAGTAGAGGTATTTCTGAGCTTTCTTTGAGTGTAGAATGTGCTCTAGGACCATGAAAGGTTGTGCGTATGTGTACTCCCAGAAGTTTGAAACTGCTCAATTTCCACTGCTGTGCCACAGATGTAAAGAGGCTGTGAGTAGTGCGAGTCCTTCTGAAGTCAATAATCATCTCCTTTGACATTGAGGAAGAGGTTATTTGCCTGGCACCAGGCCCCAAGCTCTTCCACCATCTCTTTATGGGCTATCTCATCGTTGTTGATGGGTGCCACCGCTGTCATGTCATTGGTGAACTTGACAATCTGATTACTCGGGTGTTTGGCCATGCAGTCAGATGTGAGCAGAGTGTACAGCAATGGGCTCAGCACGCAGCCCTGGTGGGCACCTGTGTTGAAGATGATGGGGAGAACCTGACGATCTGGGGTCAATTCGTGAGGAAGTCTAACACCCTGTAACACTCTGATGCCCAGACTAATTAAGAATCTATCAACCTTCACTTTAAATATACCCAATGACTTGGCTTTCACAGCTGTGTGTGGCAGTGAATTCCACAGACTGACCACCTTTCATCCATGCTAGCCATAACGCTCACATTAGGCCCGTAATCTTCCACACTTTTCCCATTAGATGAATGGTCTAACATCTCCGAGTAGCAACGCTTCACATCAGAGCAATAATCAATGTTTACAATAAATGATCAAGCCACAATCATTTGGAAATAAAAAGAGGTTTGGTGAGCTGTGTGGAGGACAGTAATGAATGAGGAGATATAAGCAGGCTGGTGAGGGATGGAACAATGTAAGAATGTCCAGTATTATCCTTCGTTATTCCTTTCCTCTTCCTCATTATTCCTTCTTTTTTGCTATTTATTTTTGATTTATAGAATTTTATGACCTTGCCCTGCACTGCTCCCATAGAACAACATATTTTATGTCATGTGTCAGTGACAATAAACCTGAATCTGATTTTGTTAGGAATAGTGAGAGGAATCAGCAATAACAGGTCGAGGTGAGGAAAGTTACCTGTGAGGAATAGAAACAGGAAGACAGCGGGAGAGTTTAAAAAGCAAACAGATCGAGAAGGGGAAGGTAATTTCTTTGGCAGTTTGAACGGGGCACCACTGCGCAAGCGTGCGAAGGTCGGCCTGTGAGACAGTGGGAGAGTTTAAAAAGCGAACAGATTGAGAAGGGGAAGTTCATTTCTTCGGCGGTTTGAACAGGACACGACTGTGCAAGCACGTGAAGGTTGGCCTGTGAGACAGCGGGAGAGTTTAATAGTGAACAGATTAACAGAGCGGGCAACATACGAGCGGGCGACGGAGTAGTGGGAGACAGAGTAGGAAGGCTTTGGCTCAGGCTGAGGACGAGCTTGCTCCCAGTGAGGTAAGGCTGGGTAAGTTCCTTTAACTAATCTAATTAACTTAGA
The DNA here is from genome assembly GCF_030028105.1 of Mobula birostris. NCBI lineage: Eukaryota > Metazoa > Chordata > Chondrichthyes > Myliobatiformes > Myliobatidae > Mobula > Mobula birostris. The sequence continues at coordinate 157,632,196 of NC_092378.1, forward strand.
AGTAGGTAATGGAGGCAGCAGTTAGGGCAGTCAAGTGCTCCGTTTGCAGGATGTGGGAGGTCAGGGCGGGCACAATCGTCCCTGGTTACTACACCTGTAAAAGGTGCATCCAGCTGCAGCTCCTGACAAACCCAGTTAGGGAACTGGAGCTGGAGCTGGGTGAACTTCGGATCATTTGTGAGGCAGAGGCAGAAATAGACAGGAGATTCAGGGAGATAGTCACCCCTAAAAGTCAGGAGACAGGTAGCTGGGTGACTGTCAGGAGAGGGAAGGGGAATAGACAGAAAGAGCAGAGCACCCCGTGGCCATTCCCATCAATAATAAGTATACCGTTTTGGATACTGTTGGTGGGGACGACCTACCAGGGACAAGTTGCAGTGGTTGCGTCTCTGGCACCAAGACTGGACCCTCAGCTCATAAGGGAAGGAGGGAAAAGAGGAGAGCAGTAGTGATAGGGGATTTGATAGTTAGGGGGACAGATAAGAGGTTCTGTGGGAGAGATCGAGAATCCCGGATGATCTGTTGCCTCCCTGGTGCCAGGGTCCGCGATTTCTTGGATCGAGTTCTCGGTATTCTCAAGAGAGATGGTGAGCAGCCAGATGTCGTGGTCCATGTAGGGACCAATGACGTGGATAGGAAGGAGGAGGAGGTCCTGCAAAGAGAGTTTAGGGAGTTAGGTGCAAAGTTGAAGGACAGGACCTCCAGGGTTGCAATCTCAGGATTGCTACCCGTGCCACGTGCTGGTGAGGCTAGAAATAGGAAGATAATGCAGCTAAATACGTGGCTAAGGAGTTGGTGCAGGAGGGACAGCTTCATGTTTCTGGACAATTGGGCCTTGTTCCAGGGAGGATGGGACCTGTTCCTACGGGACGGGTTGCACCTGAACTGAATGGGGCTAACGTCCTTGTGGGAAGGTTTGCTAGTGCTGCTCTGGGGGGTTTAAACTAGATTTGCAGGGGGAGGGGAACCAGAGTGTTAGAGCAGATAGTGAGGTGGAGGAGGATAAAGGTCATGTGAGAACTGCAAGTATAGTGCATGGAGTAAAGCCAGATCTAACATATAAAGAGGCTTTGAGGAAAGAGAAGCAGAATAAACAGTGTAAAGGTAGTAAGGTAGAAGGGCTAAAGTGTGTGTACTTCAATGCAAGAAGCATCAGAAACAAAGGTGATGAACTGAGAGCTTGGATACATACATGGAATTATGATGTAGTGGCCATTGCAGAGACTTGGCTGGCACCAGGGCAGGAATGGATTCTCAATATTCCTGGATTTCAGTGCTTTAAAAGGAATAGAGAGGGGGTTAAAAGGGATAGAGAGGGGGTAAAAAGGGATAGAGAGGTGGCATTACTGGTCAGGGATACTATTACAGCTACAGAAAGGGTGGGTAATGTAGCAGGATCCTCCTTTGAGTCAGTATGGGTAGAAGTCAGGAACAAGAAGGGAGCAGTTACTCTATTGGGAGTATTCTAAAGGCCCCCTGGTAGCAGCAGAGAGACAGAGGAGCAGATTGGGAGGCAGATTTTGGAAAGGTGCAAAAATAACAGGGTTGTTATCATGGGTGACTTTAACTTCCCTAATATTAATTGGCACCTGATTAGTTCCAATAGTTTAGACGGGGCAAAGTTTGTTAAGTGTGTCCAGGACGGATTCCCGTCACAGTATGTGGACAGGCTGACTAGGGGGAATGCCATACTAGATTTAGTATTAGGTAACGAACCGGGTCAGGTCACAGAAGCGGTCAATAACTCGAATGGATATTTTTTATAGACCACCCAATAGTAACAGGGACATCAATGAGCAGATAGGGAGACAGATTCTGGAATGGTTGGCGTGGTGGGAGATTTTAATTTCCCCAATATTGATTGGCATCTCCCTAGGACAAGGGGTTGAGATGGGATGGAGTTTGTTAGGTGTGTTCAGGAAGGTTTCCTGGCACAATATGTAGATAAGCCTACAACAGCAGAGGCTGTACTTGATCTGGTATTGGGAAATGAACCTGGTCAGGTGTCAGGTGTCAGCTCTCAGTGGGAGAGCATTTTGGAGATAGTGATCACAATTCTCTCTTTTTTACCATAGCATTGGAGAGGGATAGGAACAGACAAGTTAGGAAAGCATTTAATTGGACTAAGCGGAAATATGAAGCTATCAGGCAGGAAGTTGGAAGCATAAATTGGGAACAGATATTCTCAGGGAAATGTACGGCAGAAATGTGGCATATGTTCAGTGGATATTTGCATGGTGTTCTGCATAGGTACATTCCAATGAGATGGAAAGGATGGTAGGGTACAGGAACCATGGTGTATAAAGGCTGTTGAAAATCTAGTCAAGAAGAAAAGAAAAGCTTACAAAAGGTTCAAAAAACTAGGTAATGATAGAGATCTAGAAGAGTATAAGGCTAGTAGGAAGGAGTTTAAGAATGAAATTAGGAGAGCCTGAAGGGGCCATGAGAAGGCCTTGGTGAGCAGAATGCCCCAAGGCATTTGACAAGTATGTGAAGAACAAGATAAGACATGAGAGAATAAGCCCAATCAAGTGTGGATCCAGAATTGGCTTGCCCACAGAAGGCAAAAAGTGGTTGTAGATGGGTCATATTCTGTATGGAGGTCAGTCACCAGTGGTGTGCCTCAGGGATCTGTCTGGGACCCCTTCTCTTCATGATTTTTATAAATGACCTGGATGAGGAAATGGAGGGATGCGTTAGTAAATTTGCTGATGACACAAAGGTTGGAGGTGTTGTGGATAGCGTGGAAGCCTGTCAAAGGTTACAGCGGGACATTGATTTGATGCAAAACTGGGCTGAGAAGTGGCAGATGGAGTTCAACCAGATAAGTGTGAGGTGGTTCATTTTGGTAGGTCAAATATGACGGCAGAATATAGTATTAATGGTAAGACTCTTGGCAGTGAGGAGGATCAGTAGGATCTTGGGGTCCGAGTCTATAGGACACTCAAAGCTGCTGCGCAGGTTGACTCTGTGGTTAGGAAGGCATGCATAATGAGAATAGGTTGAGTGAACTTGGCCTTTTCTCCTTGGAGCGACGGTGGATAAGAGGTGACCTGATAGAGATATATGAGATGATGAGAGGCATTGATCATGCAGATAGTCAGAGGCTTTTTCCCAAGGCTGAAATGGCTAAGACAAGAGGGCACAGTTTTAAGGTGCTTGGAATTAGGTGCAGAGGAGATGTCAGGGGTAAATTTTTTACACAGATATTGGAGAGTGCGTGGAATGGGCTGCCGGCCACTGTAGTGGGGGCGGATATGATAGGGTCTTTTAAGAGACTCCTGGACGGATACATGGAGCTTAGAAAAATAGAGTGCTATGGGTAACCCCAGGTAATTTCTAAAGTACGCACATGTTCGACACCGCATTGTGGGCCAAAGGGCCCATATTGTGCTGTAGTTTTTCTATGTTTCTATGAATCAATGTAAACCTGACGGCAAGATTTTTCAGATGGGCAGGGAATATACATGCTCCAATCGGTGGAAGCAGCAGGTTGACAAAATTGTTCAAGCCATCTCTGAGATCCTGGATGTAATGAACAGGGTAAGAGGTTAAAGAAGCAAATCTGAATCTTTAATACAAACACTGGCTGGCCACAGCTGAAGGATATAGTCCAGCTCCAAGTTCCTCACTTTAGTGAAAAAAACAGGGCAGAGGAGATTCACTGAAATGATTCCAGGCAACTGAAACTAACATAAAAACAAAGTACTTTTATACTGTGAACAGTTAAGTTGTGGAACAGCACAGTACTGTGAATGGAAAGTTCTGGAATACTACAGAACTATGAACGAGTAAGGTCTGCAATAGCATAGTAATGGAATTCACTGTTCTGACCTAGCACAGTATTGTGAACGGATAAATTTTGGAATAGCACAGTCCTGTGATTAGTCAGTTTTGGGATAGTCCCGTACTGTCAATGGGTTCATTCTGGAATTCCACAGTACTGTGAATGGATAATTTCTGGACTACCACAGTACTGCAAATGGGTAGGTTCCGGAATAGCACACTACTGTGGAAAGGTAAGATAAGACCATACGACCATAAGATTCAGGAGCAGAAGTAGGCCACTCGACCCATCGAGTCTACTCCGCCATTCAATCATGGGCTGATCCAATTCTTCCAGTCATCCTCACTCCCAGCTTTCACCCCAAACCCTTTGATGCCCTGGCTAATCAAGAACCTATCTATCTCTGCCTTAAATACACCCAATGACTTGGCCTCCACAGCTGCTCATGCCAACAAATTCCACAGATTTACCACCCTCTGATGAAAGTAATTTCTCTGCATCTCTGTTCAAAATGGTGTGCTTCAATCCTGAAGTCGCGCCCCCTTGTCCTAGAATCCCCTACCATGGGGAATAACTTTGCCACATCTAATCTGTTCAGGCCTTTTAACATTCGGAATGTTTCCATCAGATACCCCCTCATTCTCCTGAACTCCAGGGAATACAGCCCAAGAGCTGACAGACATTCCTTCATTCCTGGAATCATTCTCGTGAATCTTTTCTGAACCCTCTCCAATGTCAGTATCTCCTTTCTAAAATAAGGAGCCCAAAAATGCACACAATACTCCAAGTGTGGTCCCACGAGTGCCTTATAGAGCCTCAACATCACATCCCTGCTCTTATTTTCTATACCTCTAGAAACGAATGCCAATATTGCACTCGCCTTCTTCACAAGCAACTCAACCTGGTCACCTTTAGGGTATCAAGTACAAGGACTCCCAAGACGCTTTGCATCTCTGCATTTTGAATTCTCTCCCCATTTAAATAATAGTCTACCCGTTTATTTCTTCCACCAAAGCACACCATAGAAAACAATCTGTCTGAATGCATCATGTCTTGGTATGGCAACTGCTCTGCCTGTAAACTGCACGGACAAAAAATTGTGTACACAGCTCAACACTTCATAGAACATAGAAATCTACAGCACGTTACAGGTCTTTCGGCCCACAATGTTGTGCCAATCAGGTATCCTACTCTAGAACTGCCCAGGATTTCAGGACTGCATAGCCCTCTATTTTTCTAATCGCCATGTATCTATCTAAGAGTCTCTTAAAAAACCCTATTGTACTCAATCCCATGGTTGATGAAGGCTATCACACCATATGCCTTCTTAACGACACTGTTAAACTGAGCAGCAGCTTTGAGTATCCTATGGACACAGACCTCAAGATCTCACTGATCCTCCACACTACCAAAAGACTTAACATTAATATTATATTCTGTCTTCAAATGTGACCTACCAAAATGAACCACTTCAGACTTCTCTGACACTTCTCAGTCCAGTTCTGCATCCTACCGATGTCCCGCTGTAACCTCTGACAATTCTCCAGACTATCCACAACACCCCCAACTTTTGGTTCATAGCAAACTTACTAACCCACCCTTCTACTTCCTCATCCAGGTCATTTATAAAAATCACAAAGAAGAGGGGTCCCAGAACAAATCCCTGCAAAACACCACTGGTTACCGTCCTCCAAGCAGAATATGAAATCTCTACAATCAACCTTTGCTTTCTGTGAAGAAATTTTGGATCCTCAAAGCAAAGTCTCCTTGGATCTCATGTCTTCCTACTTTCTGAATGAGCCTTGCATGGGGAATGTTACCAAATTAGACCATAAGACCATAAGGTATAGGACCAGAATTAGGCCATCTGGCCCATTGAGTCAACTCCGCCATGCAAACATGCCTAATCCTTTTTTTTCCCCTCCTCAGCCCCAATCCTTCTCCCCATAGCCATTGATGCCATGTCCAATCAAGAACCTATCAATCTCTGCCTTAAGTACACCCAACGACCTGGCCTCCACAGCTGCCTGTGGCAACAAATTCCATAAATTCACCACCCTTTGGCTAAAGAAATTTCTCCACATCTCTGTTTTGAAAGGGCGCCCCTCTATCCTGAGGCTGTGCCCTCTTATTCTAGACTCTCCCACCACGGGAAATATCCTTTCCACATCTACTCTGTCTAGGCCTTTCAACGTTCGAAAGGTTTCAATGAAATCCCCCCTTCATCCTTCTGAATTCCAGCGAGTACAGACCCAGAGCCATCAAACATTCCTCATATGATAACCTTTCATTCCTGGAATCATCCTTGTGAACCTCCTCTGAACCCTCTCCAATGCCAGCACATTTTTTCGAAAATGAGGGGGCCGAAACTGTTCACAATACTCAAGGTGAGGCCTCACCAGAGCCTTATAAAGCCTCAGCATCACATCTTATATTCTAGACCTCTTGAAACAAATGTGAATACTTTGTTGTATGCCCTTTCTTTTGCTTTTACAATAGCTTTGACTTCCCTTGTCAGCCATTGTTGTACTATTTTACCATTTGAATACTTCTTCATTTCTGTAATCTATATGTCCTGCACCTTCCTCGTTTTTCTCAGACACACACACCATTGCTGCTCTGCTGTCATCCCTGCTAGCAGCTCCTTTCAATTTACTCTCTCATACCACTGTAATTTCCTTCACTCCACTGAAATACTGCTATGTAAGACTTCACTTTCTCCCTATCACCCTCTGCCTTCTGCCTACCTTCCTATCCCTCCAATATAACGTGTAACCTTGGACATTTATCTCCCAGCTACAACCATCCTTCAACCACGATTCAACGATGGTCACAACATCATACCTGACAATTTGTAATAAATGCAACACACATCAAAGTTGCTGGTGAATGCAGCAGGCCAGGCAGCATCTCCAGGAAGAGGTGCAGTCGACGTTTCAGGCCGAGACCCTTCGTCAGGACTAACTGTTAGGGTCTCGGCCTGAAACGTCGACTGCACCTCTCCCTAGAGATGCTGCCTGGCCCGCTGCATTCACCAGCAACTTTGATGTGTGTTGCTTGAATTTCCAGCATCTGCAGAATTCCTGTTGTTAATTTGTAATAAATGCCTGCCTATATACTACATCCACTGCTCTACCTTCATCAATGTGTTTTGTTACATCTTCAAAGAATTCAATCAGGCTCGTAGGGCACAACCTGCCCTTGACAAAGCCATGCTCACTATCCCTAATCAGATTATGTCTCTCCAAATGTTCATAAATCTGGCCTCTCAGGATCTTTTCCAACAACTTGCCCACCACTGGAAGTAAGACTCATCATCTATAATTTCCTGGGTTCTCTCTACTCCCTTTTTTGAACAAGGGAACCCTCCAATCCTCCAGTACTTCTCCCATCCCTATTAATGATGCAAAGATCATCACCAGAGTCTCAGCAATTTCCTCCCTCTCTTCCCATAGTAGCCTGGGGTATATCTCCTCTGGTCCCAGTGAATTATCTAACATAATACCTTTCAAAAGCTCCAGCACATCCTCTTTCTTAATGTCCAAACACTCAAGTGTCTCCGTCTGCTGTGAGTCATCCCCACAACTGCCAAGGTGCTTTTCACTGGTGAATACTGAAGCAAAGTATTCATTAAGTACCTCTGCTATCCCCTCTGACTCCACGCACGTGTTTCTACTAACACATCTAATTACTCCTATTCTCACATGGCTCATCGTCTTGTTCTTCACATACTAGAACGCTTTGGGGTTTTCCTGAATCCTGCTCGCCAAGGCCTTCTCATGGCCCCTTCTAGCTCTCCTAATTTCATTCTTGAGCTCCTTGCTGGCACCCTTGTAATTTTCTAGAGCTCTAACAGTACCTAGTTTCTTGAACCTTTTGTAAGCTTTTCTTTTCTTCTTAACTAGATTTTCTGCATCTTTTGTACACCATGGTACTTTTACCCTACCTTCCTTTCCCTGACTCAGTGGAACATATTGTATCTATGCAGAACGCCATGAAAAATGTTCCCTGAACATTTGCCACATTTTTGTCGTGCATTTCCCTGAGAACATCTGCTCCCAATTTACGTTCCCAAGTTCCTGCCTAATAGCATCATATTTCCCCCTACCCCAATTAAATGTTTTCCCAAATTGCCTGCTCCTATCCCTCTCCAGTGAAATGGTGAAGGAGATAGAGTTGTGATCACTACCTCCAAAATGTTCTCCCACCAAGAGATCTGACATCTGACCAGGTTCATTTCCCAGTAGCAGATCAGGTACAGTCTCTCCTCTGGTTGGCTTATCTTCCTGAACACATCTAACAAACTCCACCCCATCCAAGCCCCTTGCTCTAAGGAAATGCCAATCAATATTAGGAAAGTTAAAATCTCCCATCACAACAACCCTATTATTACTGCACCGTTCAGAATCTACCTTTCTATCTGCTACTCGATGTCTCTTTTACTATTGGGGGGAGTCTATAAAAACAGTAGAGTTATTGCCCCCTTCCCGTTTCTGACTTCCACCTACGATGACTCAGTAGACAATCCCTCCATGACTTCCTCCTTTACTGCAGCTGTGATACTATCCCTGATTAGTAATGCCACTCCCCCACCTCTTTTGCCTCCCTCCCTGTCCTTTTTGAAACATCTAAAGCCCGGCACACTCAGCAGCCGTTCCTGCCGCTGAGACATCCAAGTTCTGTAGTGGCCACAACGTCATAGTTCCACGTATTAATCCATGCTCTAAATTCATCCGCCTTGACTATGATACACCTTGCATTAAAATAGACACATCTCAATCATCTGGCTGACTGCATCTTTACTCTATCATCTGCTTATCCTTCCTCACAAACTCCCTACAAGTTGTCTCTACTTTTGTGCCAACCACCCCATCCTCTGCCTCTTCACTTTGGTTCCCACCCACTGCAAATCCCCAATAGAATTAGCAAACCTCCCTCCCAGGATATTGGTTCCCCTCCAGTTCAGGTGCAATCCGTCCCACTTGTACAGGTCACCCCTTCCCCAGAAAAGGTTCCAATGATCCAAGAACTTGAAACCCTGCTCCCTGCACCATATCCTCAGCCACTCATTCATCTGCACTGTCTTCCTGTTCTGACCTTCCCTTACTCATTGCACCAGGAGTAATCCAAGGATTACCACTTTGGAGGTCCTGCTCTTCAGCCTCTTTCCTAACTTCCTAAACTTACTGCACAGGACCTCTACCCCTCTCCTGCCTATGTTATTGGTAAAAAACATGTACCACGATCTCTGGCTGCTCATCCTCCCTTTCAAGAATATTCTGCAAATGCTCAGGGACAGCATTGACCCTAGTGCCCGGGAGGAAACACACTATCCTAGCGACTTTTTTTTGCTGCTGCAGAATCTCCTATCTGTCCCCCTAACTATTGAGTCCCCTATGACTTTTGCTCCACCTGACTTCACCCTACTCTTCTGAGGCTCAGAGCCAACCACAGTGCTATTGGTCTGACTGCTGCTGCCTTGCCCAGGTATATCATCCCCTCAGCAGTATCCAAAGGGGTAAACCTGTTGCTGAGGGGGATGGCCACAAGGGGACCTTGCACCGACTTCTTTCTCCTTTTACCTCTCTCGGTGTTCACTATCTGCTCCCTGAGTTCTGCACTCTGGGTGTAACCACCTGTTCAAAGGTTTATCTATCAATCGCTCTGTCTCCCGGATGATCCTTAGTTCATCCAGCTCCAGCTCCAGCTCCTCAATGCGGTCTTTCTGGAACTGGAGCTGGCTGCACATCCCGCCTGTGTAGTCATCAGGGAGAGCATCGGGTTCCATGAATTCCCACATCCTACAGGAAGAACATTCCATGTCATATCTGCCATCCTGCCTGCACTGTACAATGGGCAACCGAAACCAAATCAGCAATAATGAAAGGAAAAATCTACCCTTCTTACCTGTTTCTTTGGCTTCAGTCTCTTCTCACCGAAGCCTCTTGAGTCAAAGCCTGATGCTCCTACTCTCACCTCTGGCCTATTCCCAACAATGGCTGCCCCACTTGTCCCTTCTGTACTTTTATTTAATTCACAATTAAGTAAATTGCTCCCAGCACTGATCGAGCCTCCAGGATGTCAAAACACCCACGAAGCTCTCCCCTTATACAACCTTCGCTGAACTGTGAATAACTTCATCGTGGAAACCAGCGTCTCCTCAATGCACTCTGTCTACACTTCTCACCGCCTTAAAGCAGCCAGCATCATCAAAGACTTCACCAACCCTGGAAATTCTCCTTTCTCTCCTCTCCCAGTGGGCAGAGGATACAAAAGCCTGAAAGCATCTACCATCATACTCAATGACAGTTTCTATCCCACTGTTAGATGACAACAGCATGGTCCCCTAGTATGATAAGATAGACTCTTGATCTCACAATCTACCTCGTTATGATAGTGCACCTTATTGTCTACCTGCACTGCACTTTCTCTCTTAACTATTACATTTTATTCTGTATTGTTATTGCTTTCTTTTATACTATCCAATGCACTATGTAGTAAATTGTGCAAGAAAAGTTTTATCATGGTACATGCCACAACAATAAATCAATTTCATTTCCTTCACTCCAGTCCTAATGAAGCGTCTCGACCCAAAGTGTCAACACGTGCCTTTTGCTTCCACATATCCTGCCTGACCCATTGAGTTCTCAATTCCAATTCCTCCACTCCAGTCCCTAATGATGTGGTGTACTTGGATTTTCAGGCGGCCTTTGACAAGACTTAACAAATTATCAGCATGGATAGAGCATTAGCAGACTGGCAGGAAATAAAGAGTAGGAATAAAAGGAGCCTTTTATGGCTGGCTGCCGGTGAGCTGTGGTGTTCCACAAGCAGTGGTGCAGTGCCTAGCCAGAGCACACCGGAGCGCGTCCGGCACAACTTTAAGAGAAAAGCCAAAATAAACAAACTAATTAATTAGATGCCGCCCAGGGTGATTTGAGTATTTCAGAAACTGCTGATCTCCTGGGATTTTTACCCTCAACAGACTCTGGAGTTTACAAAGAATGGTGCCAAAAAACAAAAAAACATCCCGTGAATGGATTTAACAAGATGCTTTCGCTCACAGAACAGCCACTTGCTAGATTTTTTTTTGGTTTTGGCACCATTCTTTGTAAACTCCAGAGTCTGTTGTGCGTAAAAATCTCAGGAGATCAGCAGTTTCTGAGATACTCAAATCACCCTGGGCGGCATCTAATTAATTAGCTTGTTTATTTCTTCTTTTTTCATAAAGATGTGCCGGACGCGCTCCAATGTGCTCCGGCTGGCACTGCACCAATGTCCACAGGGGTCTGAGTTGGGACCGATTCCTTTCGCATTATATGTCAATGATTTGGATGACAGGATTGACAACTTTGTGGCCAAGTTTGCAGACAACCTGAAGACAGGTGAAAGGGCAGGTAGAGTTGAGAAAGCAGACAGGCTACAGAAGGATTTAGATAGATTAGAAGAATGGGCAAAGAAGTGGCAGATGGAATACATTGTTGGGAAGTGTATGGTCATGCACTTTGACAGAAGAGACAAAAGTGTAGACTATTTTCTAAATTAAGAGAAATTTCAAAAATCCAAGGTACAAAGAGACATGGGAGTCTTCACGTAGGATCCTCTAAAGGTTAAGTTTCACAGAAGTGTTCCCAGGGTTGAATGGCTTGTCATATGAAGAGCATTTGATGGCTCTAGACCTGTATTCTGTAGAATTCAGAAGAATGAGGTTGACCTCATTGAAACCTATTGAATGGTGAAAGGCCTTGATAGAGTGGATGTGGAGAGGATGTTTCCTATGGTGGGAGAGTCTAAGACCAGAAGACATAGCCTCAGAGTAGAGGGGCATCCTTTCAGAATGGTGATAAGGAGGAATTTCTTTAGCCAGAGAGGGAATCTGTGGAATTCTTTGCCAAGGGCAGCTGAGGAGGACAAATCTTTATGTATATTTACAGTAGAGGGTGATAGATTCTTGATTGGTCAGGGCATGAAGCGATACAGGGAGAAGGCAAAAGCTTGGGCCTGAGAGGAAAATTGGATCAGCCATGATGAAATGGAAGAGCAGAATGAATGAGCCTAAGTCTGTTCCTATATCTTATAGTCTTATGGACCCAAAGTATCAACACATCCCTTTTGCCACCACAGTCCCTGCCGGACCCACTGAGTTCTTCCTGCATTTTAATTTTTGCTCCAGGCAATTGTTTTGACTTTTTCCATATATTGTTTAGGGTGGTGGGGGTGGAGATACATCGCTACCAAAGGAAGTGGAAGGTGCTCCTTCTCTCCTACCAAAGGAAGTGGAAGGTGCTCCTTCTCTCCACTAGCCTGTAGGTCACCTTTGGACAAGGTGTAGTACCTGCTTAGCTCCCTAATCAGGCTCAGTGAAGCCAATGGAGTAGGTGGTGAATAGTTGCACGAGCAGTTGGTGTATATCACAAGTCCGGTTATGTGACCACTACCTGTCCCGCTGAGTTCTTCCTGCATTTTAATTTTTGCTCCAGGCTGCCATTTTGCCTTTTTAAAGTTGTTGGAAATTTGAAATTTAAACAGCAAATTCTGGAAACACCAGTAGGTTGGACAGTATCTGTTGATGAAGGTCCTTCCACCTGGTTCATTAACTGTTTCTCTTCTACGGATGCTGCCTGACCCACTGAGTGTTTTGCAGCATTCCCTGTTTATATTTCACACACAGTCATTTATCCAGGGGGCGAGGGGGTAGGGAGTGTTTTTCCCAAATCGACCCGTGTGTCTTCACATTACCATGTTTTCTTCCTTCAGTTCACAGACTTCCCCCCCACTTTCCTCACCCCTTCCCACCACTTCTCTATTCACCTCCCCCTTCTTCAGCGCAGTGAGTGAAGTGGATTAGAAATGAATGACAAATGTTTAACATGACAAAAGGCGAGGCCAGAACCGAGGGAAGCCATGAGCAGAACTCGGCAAATGTAGAATTAATGAGATTATGGGAGTGAGAGTCTAAAGCAGAGAGGTAACAGTGGATTGTGTGTAGAAAGTGTGAAGGGTTGAACTAACTGAGAAACTCGGGAGATATTCAGCAAACTCCATCCTTTAAATACGCCTTCATTATCATCTCAATTGGATGGCATATGCCACCAGCACTTGAAAAATCTTCCGCGACTTGCCGTGGCATTAGCCCAGTCGATGCCCCCACCCCCATCCCCACCCTCTGCCCCTTTGTATTAGTGTGTGAGAGCGCACTCGCCCTGCCTGCTGCTCTGACAGACTGCACCTGGTGCAGGCAGCTGTTCAAAGTCCTGGTGAGTAAGGCATTCACCAGCCTGCCACGGCTCACTGCCAGCACCCCGTCCAAGGACACAAACAACCAACGCCCCCAGCAAGACACAATGATTCCTCATTTCACACTAAATCGAGCATCTTTTTCCTGCAAGGCATCGAATGAAAGGTATGCAAAATGTCCCACTGAGGGATGTAAAGTGAGAGGTGAGAATGTCTGGTCTTTCTAAGGGCTTGTCGTGACCTCAAAAACTGACAGCCAGTCAGGTATTTTTGCGGTACGGTGCAAGGCCAGGTGGAGTGTTTAGCACGGGGACTGGGATTTATTCTTGCCACAGAGAAGGAACAGCTTTTCTTTGTATAAATTCCACATGAAACATTGCCAAGACAGAGACGGCACTCAGCATGATGCAGATTAAAGCTACTCTAATGGAGTCTCATCAAACACTCTCTGGGTAGTGATACGATGATCACGTGTCCACAATCACAGAATCTGTTGATCCATGGAGGATGGGCAAGCATTCTTAACCCCATCATCCCAAAGGAACAGTTAGGGAAATGTTGCAAACTCCTGGTAGATAGATGGAGGTTGCATTCCTGCTGGAGGAGGTCAGACCTTCAGTGTACAACACTGTGGACCTCCTCTCTGTGGGGGATACCTGAATCCACTAACATGGATGGCAAGCTGGAAAGGTTGAATGGACAAGTCACTTCTCAGCTGGGGTGCTAAATAAGACTGTTTCCTACTGAGGCACAATGCTAGTCACAAACCAACAGGACACTTTGATGCTGTTGCTGCCAAGAATGCTTAAGGAAGGCATGTAATGTGTTCACCTTCATTAGTCCAAGGATTAAGTTCAAATGCTACAAGGTATTGTAACTCTATAAAACCCTGATTAGACCACACTCAAACGTTTACGCTCGGTTCTAGTTTCCTCATTGTAGGAAGGATGTAGCAGCTTTAGAGAGGGAGCAGAGCAGATTTACCAGGATGCTGCCTGGATGAGACCATGAACCATAAAACAGAGGAGCAGAATTAGGCCATCTGGCCCATCAAGTCTGCTCCACCATTCATTCATTCCCCTCCTCAGCCCCAATCCCCAGCCCCATAACCTTTGATGCCAAGTCCAATCAAGAACCTATCAATCTCTGCCTTAAATACACCAAACAACCTGGCCTCCACAGCTGCCTGTGTTAACAAGTTCCACAAATTCACCATCCTCTGGCTAAAGAATTTCTCTGCATCTCTGTTTAAAGTGGATGCCCCTCTATCCGGAGGCTGTGCCTTCTTGTCCTAGACTCCCCCACCATGGGAAACATCCTTTCCACATCTACTCTGCCTAGGGCTTTCAACATTCAAAAGGTTTCAATGAGATTCCCCCCTCATTCTTCTAAATTCCAGCCAGTACAGACCCAGAGCCACCAAACATTCCTCGTATGATAATCCTTTCATTCTCAGAATCATCCTTGTCAACCTCTCCTGAACCAATGCCAGCACATCTTTTCTGAGATGAAGAGCCCAGAACTTTTCACAACTCTCAAGGTGAGGCCTCACCAGTGACTTATAAAGCCTCAGCGTCACATCCCTGCTCTTGTATCCTAGACCTCTTGAAATGAATGCTAACATTGCATTTGCCTTCCTCACCACTGATTCTACCTGCAAACTTTGCATATCAGATTGTTTGGATTTTCTCCCCATTGGGAAAATAGTCTTCACATTTATTTCTTCTACCAGAGTGCATGACCATGCATTTTCCAGCATTGTATATCATTTGACACCTTCTTGCCCATTCTGTTGATCTGTCTAAGTCCTTCTGCAGCCCTCCACCAATCTTCATATTATCTGCACACTTGGCAACAAAGCCATCTATTCCATTATTTATTTATATACACAGATTCTTTTTCTCTCTCTCCTTTTTCTCCCTCTGTCCCTCTCACTATACCCCTTGCCCATCCTCTGGGTTTCCCCCACTCCCCCTTTTCTTTCTCCCTAGGCCTCCTATCCCATGACCCTCTCATATCCCTTTTGCCAATCACCTGTCCAGCTCTTGACTCCGTCCCTTCCCCTCCTGTCTTCTCCTATCATTTTGGATCCCCCCTGCCCCTCCCACTTTCAAATCTCTTACTAACTCTTCCTTCAGTTAGTCCTGACGAAGCGTCTCAGCCCGAAACGTCGACTGTACCTCTTCCTAGAGATGCTGCCTGGCCTGCTGCGTTCACCAGCAACTTTGATGTGTGTGGCTATTCCATTATCTAAATCATTGATGTACAGAATAAAAAGAAGCAGTCCTAACACCGACCCCTGTGGAACACCACTAGTCACTGGCAGCCAATCAGAATAGGATCCTTTTATTTTCACTCCCTTCCTCCTCCCAATCAGCCAATGGTCCAATCACACCAGTAACTTTCAATGGGCTCTTAACTTGGTTAGCAGCTTCATGTGTGGCACCTTGTCAAAGGCCTTCTGAAAGTCCAAATATATAACATCCACTGCATCCTCTTGATCTATCCTGCTTGTAATCTCCTCAAAGAATTCCAACAGGTTCATCAGGTAAGATTTTCCCTCAAAGAAACCATGCTAACATTGTCCTATTTTGTCCTATAAACCAAGTACTCCATCCTTATCATCCTTTACATCTTCCCAACCACTGAGGTCAGGTTAACTGGTCTATAGTTTCCTTTCTGCTACCTTCCTCCTTTCTTAAAGAGTGGAGTGACTTTTGCAATTTTCCAGTCCTCTGACACCATGACAGAGTCCAATGATTTTTGAAAGATCATTATTAATGTCTCCACAATCTCTAGTACTGCCTCTTTCAGAACCTTCAGGTGCAGTTCATCTGGTCCAGGTGACTTATGTACCTTTAGGTATTTCAGCTTCTTGAGCACTTTCTCCCTTGTAATAGTAACTTTTACTATCCACTTTGATATTGTTTGCCAGTTTGATTTCATATTTCGTCTTTTCCCTCCTAATGATTCTTTCAGTTGCCCTCTGTAGGTTTTTACAAGCTCCCCAATCCTCTATCTTCCTGCTAATTTTTTGCTTTGTTGTATGCCCTGCCTTTTGCTTTTACATTAGTCTTTACATTAGCCACAGTTGTACTATTTTGGCATTTGAGTATTTCTTTGTTCTTGGAATTTACCTACCCTGCACCTTCCTCATATTTACAGAAACTCACACCATTGGTGCTCTGTTGTCAGTACCTCTTTCCAATTTACTTTGACCAACTCCTCTCTCATACCACTGTAACTTCCTTTACTCCACTGAAATACTGCAACATCAGACTTTACTTTCTCCCATCAAATTTCATGTTGAACTCATTCATATTGTGATCACTGCCTCCTCAGGGTTCTTTAACCTGAAGCTCTCCAATTGCCTCCAGTTCATTACATAACAGCCAATCCAGGACAGCTGATCCCCTGGTAGACTCAAGTCTTATGAAGATAGATTGACTGAGCTTAGACCTTTCTCTTTGGACGAAGGAGAATGAGAGGTGACCTTATAGAGATGTACAAGATGATAAGAGGCAAGATGAAGTGGATAGACAGAGATTGTTTGTTCGTTTTCATGGCTCCTGCCTGACTTGCAGAGTCCCTCCAGCACTTTATGTATGTGTCTTTTTCTCAGGGCAGAAATGGCTAATACACAAGGGCATAACTCTCAGGTGATTGGAGGAGAGCACTGGGGAGGATGTCAGATATAGGCTTTTTAACATAAGAGAGTGTTGGGTGAGTGGAATGTGCTGCCTGGGTTGCTAGTGGAGGCAGGTATATTAGGGACATCTAAGAGACTCATAGTGATATGGATGAGAGAAAAATGGAGGGCTATGTGGGTGGGAAGGGGTACATTGATCTTGGAGTAGGTTTAAAGGTTGGTACAATATCATGAGCTGATGAACCTGTAATGTTCTGTCTTGTTATCTTCTAAGATTCAGAAACAGTTTGTTTATTTCAGTTGGGTTGAGGAATATTGAGTTACACACAAACAATTCTTAGGCCAACCAAGTTGGTGCCAACATTAAGTCCCATTTATAGTAATCCTAGACCATTTTTATTTTTTACCCTCCTCACATTCCCATGACTTCTCCAGATCCTACCTCTCACTTGCACGTAATGGGCAGTTCACAGGGGCAAGTTAACTGGAGTACTTGTACATCTTTTCAGAAGTGGGAGGAATCCAGAATCAAGAAACTTGGACAATCACAAGAAGAAGGTATAACTCCACACAATCAGTCCTGCAAAACTGAGCCGGAACCTTTATCCCACAACAGAGATGGCAAGTACTAGAAAACATCCGTTTAAGGTGAGAGGGATCATTTCAAAGGAGATGTATGGGAAAGTTTGTTTTTAAGGTGGACATTTCAGTTCTTTAGACCTGTACAAAGACTATGGCTGAAGTTGTTGCCCTCTTGGCAACTGCAAAAACCTCCAAGATTCTGGGGCCACTGACCTTTCATCATATACATTAATGGCTTTGTATTAATGCCAAAGTAGCAATTGAGAAATGGTGGAATGTGTGGATAGCACAGAATTAGGATATAACAGATTGAAAACAGTTGGGAAGCCTCTGTTGCCTCCGGCAAAACAAGATATTGTCATTGCAGGAATTTTATTGTGCTCTATTTAGTTGATACATTTCTCCCTCATTGGTGGCAAAGTGCTTTGGGAGTTCCTGAAGTTGTCAATAATTTTATAGAAGTACAAGGTTTTTTTTTACCCAACATTCCTCTTTACATTGGTTACCATGGTGAACCAATCACAACCAAGTTCACTTTTTGGGACCTCAGTTACTGAAGCCTTTGTATAAATAGTTGTTCCTGGTTTCAGTGAATAGCCTGAATCTCACGTTAAGAGCCCTGGAATTCCCATTGTCCCATTAAATCCTAAAATTCCCAACACTGCCAGCACATTACCCTCCAGTCTACTCTTTCCAAAGGAACACAAGCTCATGGCTTCTCCCTTCAAACCCAGGTGTCTAAGGACAATCTTTGGAGTAGAGGGAGGCCACTCACTCCTTCCAGTTTGGTCTGCCAGTCAATACTATCCTGGCTGCTCATCAAAATTCCGTACCTCCTTCTCATATAATTCCTTTGTTACTTCAGTCCTTAGGACTATATCTGATTTTTTGAAAATGCATAAAATATTTTCCTCACTTGCATGCTTTAATAAAGAATTCCACAGTTTTACCACTCTCAGAGTGAACTCAAGTCCCAACCCTCTGGCTATGATCCCTGATTCCAGATTTCCCCACCATCGGGAACCTTCTTCTATCATCTGATCTGAAGTGTCCTGTCAGGATTTTCTAAATGTCAATGAGCTTCCCTTTCTTTTGTCTAAACTCTAATGAGTTTTCTTCTTTCATCAGTGCTCCTATCCCAGGAGTTAGTCTGTAAACCTTTGCAGGACTCCCTCCAGAACATGAATATCCTTGCTCAGAGGAGACAAACAGTGAACACACTACTAAGGGTGTGGTTTTATAGGGGCTATGCAACTGCTGTAAGGCATCCCTGATACTACATTGCTGGTCCTATTCTCTCTTAACCAATGACTCAACCTGCATGGTTACCTTCATACCTAGGGGACAAGTACACTCCTGTCTCACTATGTTTGACCTTATGATTTCTCCTCATGTCTCAACTATCAAATAATTTGCCTTCCTGCTCTTGCCACCAGAGTAAATATCATTACATTGTAAAGCACCTAAATCCCCCTGAAGCAGGGGTTCCCAAACGTGTTATTGCCATAAACCCCTGCCATTAGCCAAGGGGTCCATGAACTCCAGGTTGGGAACCTCTGTGCCTGGAACTTCTCTAATGTACGTCACAGAGTGAGGTAATGATATCCACCAGAGTGGGTACCTTTACATTGCAAATCACCCCTCATTGCCAGAAAAACAAAAGATCTGGTCATTGACATCAAGAAGGGGGCATTGCACATGCTCCTCCTGCCTTCAAAGATGTGAGGTTGAGAGGGTTGAGAGCTTTAAGTTCCTAGGAGTGAGCATCGCCAATGGCCTGTCCTGATCCAAGCCCATACATACCATGGCCAAGAAAGCTCACCAGTGCCTTTAATTCCCCAGGAGGCTAAAGAGATATGTCACGTCTCTATCAAGTATGTCACATCAACCATTAGCAAGTTTTACCAACCCACCGTAAAAAGCATTACAGCTTGGTACGTCAACTCCTGAACACAAGAAAATCTGCAGATGCTGGAAATCCATAGATGCTGCCTGGCCTACTGAGTTCCTCCAACATTTTGTA
The DNA here is from genome assembly GCF_030028105.1 of Mobula birostris. Lineage (NCBI taxonomy): Eukaryota > Metazoa > Chordata > Chondrichthyes > Myliobatiformes > Myliobatidae > Mobula > Mobula birostris. Next base: position 157,651,474 of record NC_092378.1, read on the forward strand.
TGTGTTGCTTGGTATGACAACTGCTTTGCTCAAGACCACAAGGAACTCTAGTGAGTTGTGGACACAGCTTAGCACATCATGGAAACCAGTCTCCCTTCCGAGCACACTGTCTACACTTCTCCCCAGCTTAGTAAAGCAGCCAGTATAACCTCAGACTCCACACACCATAGATATTCTCTCTTCTCCCCCCCCACCCACATTGAGCAAAAGACAAAAAAAGTCTGAAAGTGTGTACCACCAGCCTCAGGGACAGCTTCTATCCCACTGTTATAGGACTATGGAATGACTCCCTAGTACAATGGAGAAAAGAGAATTACAGAGGCATGACGGAGGAGTGGGCCAAAATTGGTTGGAAAAGCACACTGGCAGGGATGATGGCACAGCAACAATGACTGGAGTTTCTGGAAGTAATTCGGAAGGCACAGGATATATACATCCCAAAGAGGAAGAAGTATTTTAAAGGAAAGATGACACAACCGTAGCTAACAAGAGAAGTCAAAACCAACATAAAAGCCAAAGGGAGGGCATATAATAGAGCAAAACTTAGTGGGAAGTTAGAGGATTGGGAAGCTTTTAAAAACCAAGAGAACATAACTAAAAAAGTAATTAAGAAGTTAAAGATGAAATACGAAAATAAGCTAGCCAATAATATTAAAGAGGATACCAAAAGTTTCTTCAGAATTAGAATCAGAATCAGGTTTATTATCACCAGCATGTGACATGAAATTGGTTAACTTAACAGTAGCATTTCAATGCAATACATAATCTAGAAGAGAAAAATAATAAAATACAAATAATAATAATAATAAATAAACAAGTAAATCAATTACAGTATATGTATATTGAATAAATTTAAAAACAGGCGGAAAAACAGAAATACTGTGTATTAAAAAAGTGAGATACAGTCAGACATGCGATCAGATCAATGGGTATTGCTAAACCTGATGACTTGGTGAGAGAAGTTGTCCCATAGCCTGTTGGTCCTGGCCTTAATGCAGTACCGTTTGCCAGATGGAAGCAGCTGAACTAGTCTGTGGTTGGGGTGGCCGGAGTCCTTGATGATCGTCAGGGTCCTTCTTACACACCTACTGCTGTAAATGTCCTGAATAGAGGAAAGTTCACACCCACCAATGCGCTAAGCTGTCCACACCACTCTCTGCAGTGCCCTGCAATTAAGGGTAGTACACTTCCGTACCAGGCAATAACACAGCCGGTGAGGATGCTCTTGATGGTCCTGAGGATTTGGGGACTCATGCCAAACTTTTTCTGCTGTCTGAGGTGAAAGGGGCACTGTTGTGCTTTTCATCACCACAACTGGTATGTACAATTCCAGGTGAGAATCTACTCAGCCTCCTAACTACAGTCCCATTGATGTCAATAAGCGCTAGCCTGTCTCTATTCCTCTTGTAATCCATGATCAACTCCTTGATTTTTTTTGACATTGAGGGAGAGATTCTTGGAAAACTGGGAGGTCTGAAGGTAGATAAGTCACCTGGACTAGATGATGTACACCCCAGGGTTCTGAAAGAGGTAGCTGAAGCATTAGTAATGATCTTTTAAGAATTACTAGATTTTGGAATGGATCGAGAAGACTGGAAAGTTGCAAATGTCACTCCAATATTCAAGAAAGGAGAGAGCCAGAAGAAAGGAAACTATAGGCCAGTTAATCTGATCTCAGTGGTTGGGAAGATGTTGGAGTTTATTATTAAAGGATAAGGTCTCAGGGTATACATGGAGGTACATGATAAAATAGGCTGTTGTCAGTATGGTGTCCTCAAAGGAAAACCTTAACATACAAATCTTTTGGAATTCTTTGAAGAAAGACAAAGGAGAATCTGTTGATGTTGTGTACTTGGATTTACAGAAAGCCCTTGATAGGGTGTCACACATGAGGCTGCTTAACAATCTATGAGCTCATAGTATTACAAGGAAAATTCTAGCATGGATAAAGCAGTGGCTGATTGACAGGTGCAAAGAGTGGCAATAAAGGGAGCCTTTTCTGATTGGTTGCCGGTGACTAGTGGTGTTCCACAATGGTCTGTGTTGGGACTGACTGTTTTTACGTTATGTGTCAATGATTTGGATGATCAAAATGAGGCTTTGTTGCAAAGTTTGCAGGTGATATGAAGATTGGTGGTGGGCAGGTGGTTTTGAGGAAGTAGGGAGGCTATAGAAGGCCATATAATTAGGAAAATGGACAAAGTTTTAGATGGAATACAGTGTCAGGAAGTGTATGGTCATCCACTTTGGTAGAAGAAAGGAAAGTGTAGACTATTTTCTAAATGGAAAGAAAATACAAAAAAACTGAGGTGCAAAGGGATTTGGGAGTCCATGTACGGATTCCCTAAAGCATAATTCACAGGTTAGGTCTGCGGTGAGGAAGGCAAATGCAACATTAGCATTAATTTCAAGATAGAATATAAAAAGCAAGGATGTAATGCTGAGACCTTATAAAGCACTGGTGAGGCCTCAATTGGAGTATTATGAGCAGTTTTGTGCCCGTTATCTGAGAAAGGATGTGCTGACGCCGGAGGGTTCAAAAGAAGTTCACAAAAATGATTCCAGGACTGAATGACTTTTCATATGAAGAGGGTTTGATGCCCCTGGGCCTGTATTCACTAGAATTCAGAAGAATGAGGGGCGGCCTCATTGAAACCTATTGAATGGTGAAAGGCCTTGATAGAGTGGATGTGGGGAGGATGTTTCCTATGGTGGGAGAGTCCAAGACCAGAATACACTGCCTCAGAATAGAGGGGCATCCTTTTAGAATGGAGAGGAAGAGGAATTTCTTCAGCCAAAAAGTGAAGAAACCTGCCACAGGCAGCTGTGGAGGTCAAGTCTTTCTGTATATTTAAGGTAGAGGTTGACAGATTCTTGATTCAGGCCATGAAGGGGTACAGAGAGAAGGCAGAAGATTGGGGCTGAGAGGAAAATTGGACCAGTCTTGATGAAATGGCAGAGCAAACTCGATAGGCCAAATACCCTAATTCTGCTCCTATATTTTATGGTCTTAGTGTTAACCTAGATGGCCAAGGCTTCGCTTCCTTCTCTCTGTACTCCACATTCCTAACCATGAAGATTAATCTTTCCAGCAGCCTCTTCATTTGCACAGTCTAATTGGTTTCAGACTCTCAAATCTATTCTCTTCTCAAAGCTTTGCTATTCCTCATTCTCTATAAACTATTTCTTGACTCCAGTAGAGAGGCCATAGACCACATTGACCCCACATGTCCCTATTTCCCATTCACATCCTCCATGTCCCAAATAAACTTCCTCCTTCCCTCTACACTACTTCCTGCCACCAATGGTGCTTCAAACTTTCACAGGCACATTAAAGTTGAAATAATTCTTGAATGTTTGATGCTTTTCAGCAGATTCTGGAGGGCTGATCAGTCTGATGCTGTCACTCAAAGCACTGACTCCACCTCTGGGTGGGAGCTACACTGTGGCTGCTCTCTCAGGCAGAACATTACCAGGCACCTACTGAAACCCCCCTCCCCTCCCCTCCCTGACCCCTCAGGCACCTACTGAAACCACTCCCCTCCCCTCCCCGATCCCAAAGGCACCTACTGAAACCCCCCTCCTTGATCCCACAGGCACCTACTGAAACCCCCTCTCCCTGATCCCACAGGCACCTACTGAAAATCCCCTCCCCTCCTCTCCCCTCCCTGACCCCACAGGCACCTACTGAAACCACCTCTCCCCGATCCCACAGGCACCTACTGAAACCCCCTCTCCCCGATCCCACAGGCACCTATTGAAACCCCAACCCCATCCCACAGGCACCTACTGAAACCCCCCCTCCCCGATCCCACAGGCACCTACTGAAAATCCCCTCCCCTCCTCTCCCCTCCCTGACCCCACAGGCACCTATTGAAATCCCACCCCTATCCCACAGGCACCTACTAAAACCCCCCTTCCCCCATCCCACAGGCACCTACTGAAACCCCCTCTCCCCGATCCCACCGGCACCTATTGAAACCCCAACCCCATCCCACAGGCACCTACTGAAACCCCCCTCCCCGATCCCACAGGCACCTACTGAAACCCCACCTCCCCCATCCCACAGGCACCTACTGAAACCCCCCCTCCCTGATCCCACAGGCACCTACTGAAACCCCCTCTCCCCGATCCCACAGGCACCTACTGAAACCCCCCCTCCTTGATCCCACAGGCACCTACTGAAACCCCCCCTCCCAGATCCCACAGGCACCGACTGAAAATCCTCTCCCCTCCTCTCCCCTCCCTGACCCCACAGGCACCTACTGAAACCCCACCCCCATCCCACAGGCACCTACTGAAACCCCCTTCCCCGATCCCACAGGCACCTACTGAAACCCCCTCTCCCCAATCCCACAGGCACCTACTGAAACCCCGCTCCCCCCATCCCACAGGCACCTACTGAAACCCCCTCTCGCCAATCCCACAGGCACCTACTGAAACCCCCCCTCCCCGATCCCACAGGCACCTACTGAAACCCCCCTCCTTGATCCCACAGGCACCTACTGAAACCCCCTCCCCACCATCCCACAGGCACCTACTGGAAGCCCCTCTCCCTGATCCCACAGGCAACTACTAAAACCCCCCTTCCCCCATCCCACAGGCACCTACTGAAACCCGACCCCCATCCCACAGGCACCTACTGAAACCCCACCTCCCCCCATCCCACAGGCACCTACTGAAACCCCCCTCCCCGATCCCACAGGCACCTACTGAAACCCACCCTCCCCGATCCCACAGGCACCTACTGAAATCCCCCCTCCCCGATCCCACAGGCACCTACTGAAACCCCCCCTCCCTGATCCCACAGGCACCTACTGAAACCCCCCTCCTTGATCCCACAGGCACCTACTGAAACCCCCTCCCCACCATCCCACAGGCACCTACTGAAACCCCCCTCCCCGATCCCACAGGCACCTACTGAAACCCCCCCTCCCCGATCCCACAGGCACCTACTGAAACACCCCTCCTTGATCCCACGGGCACCTACTGAAACCCCCTCTCCCTGATCCCACAGGCACCTACTGAAACCCCCCCCCCCGATCCCACAGGCACCTACTGAAACCCCCCTCCCCCCATCCCACAGGCACCTACTGAAACCCCCCTCCCTGACCCCACAGGCACCTACTGAAACCACCCCTCCCCGATCCCACAGGCACCTACTGAAACCCCACCTCCCTGATCCCACAGGCACCTACTGAAATCCCCCTCCCCACCATCCCACAGGCACCTACTGAAACCCCCTCTCCCCGATCCCACAGGCACCTACTGAAACCCCACCCCCCGATCCCACAGGCACCTACTGAAACCCCCCCCCCATCCCACAGGCACCTGCTGAAACCCCCCTTCCACCATCCCACAGGCACCTACTGAAACCCCCCTCACCCTATCCCGCAGGCACCTACTGAAACCCCACCTCCCCGATCCCACAGGCACCTACTGAAATCCCCCTCCCCACCATCCGACAGGCACCTACTGGAACCCCATCTCCCTGATTCCACAGGCACCTACTGAAACCGCCCCCCCCGATCCCACAGGCACCTACTGAAACCCACCTCCCCCCATCCCACAGGCACCTACTGAACCCCCCCCATCCCACAGGCACCTACTGAAACCCCCCTCCCCGATCCCACAGGCACCTACTGAAACCCACCCTCCCCGATCCCACAGGCACCCACTGAAATCCCCGCTCCCCGATCCCACAGGCACCTACTGAAACCCCCCCCTCCCTGATCCCACAGGCACCTACTGAAACCCCCCTCCTTGATCCCACAGGCACCTACTGAAACCGCCTCCCCACCATCCCACAGGCACCTACTGAAACCCCCCTCCCCGATCCCACAGGCACCTACTGAAACCCCCCCCCATCCCACAGGCACCTACTGAAACCCCACCTCCCCGATCCCACAGGCACCTACTGAAACCACCCCTCCCCGATCCCACAGGCACCTACTGAAACCCCACCTCCCTGATCCCACAGGCACCTACTGAAATCCCCCTCCCCACCATCCCACAGGCACCTACTGAAACCCCCTCTCCCCGATCCCACAGGCACCTACTGAAACACCCCCCCCATCCCACAGGCACCTACTGAAACCCCCCTCCCCCCATCCCGCAGGCACCTACTGAAACCCCACCTCCCCGATCCCACAGGCGCCTACTGAAATCCCCCTCCCCACCATCCCACAGGCACCTACTGGAACCCCCTCTCCCTGATTCCACAGGCACCTACTGAAACCGCCCCCCCCCGATCCCACAGGCACCTACTGAAACCCCCCTCCCCCCATCCCACAGGCACCTACTGAACCTCCCCCATCCCACAGGCACCTACTGAAACCCCCCTCCCCCCATCCCACAGGCACCTACTGAAACCCCCCTCTCCGATCCCACAGGCACCTACTGAAACCCACCCTCCCCAATCCCACAGGCACCTACTGAAATCCCCCCTCCCCGATCCCACAGGCACCTACTGAAACCCCGCCTCATCCCACAGGCACCTACTGAAACCCCACCTCCCCGATCCCACAGGCACCTACTGAAACCCCCCCTCCCCGATCCCACAGGCACCTACTGAAACCCCCCCTCCCCGATCCCACAGGCACCTACTGAAACACCCCTCCTTGATCCCACAGGCACCTACTGAAACCCCCCCCCACGATCCCACAGGCACCTACTGAAACCCCCCTCCCCCCATCCCACAGGCACCTACTGAAACCCCCCTCCCCCCATCCCACAGGCACCTACTGAAACCCCCCTCCCTGACCCCACAGGCACCTACTGAAACCACCCCTCCCCGATCCCACAGGCACCTACTGAAACCCCACCTCCCTGATCCCACAGGCACCTACTGAAATCCCCCTCCCCACCATCCCACAGGCACCTACTGAAACCCCTCTCCCCGATCCCACAGGCACCTACTGAAACCCCACCCCCCGATCCCACAGGCACCTACTGAAACCCCCCCCCCATCCCACAGGCACCTGCTGAAACCCCCCTTCCACCATCCCACAGGCACCTACTGAAACCCCCCTCACCCTATCCCGCAGGCACCTACTGAAACCCCACCTCCCCGATCCCACAGGCACCTACTGAAATCCCCCTCCCCACCATCCGACAGGCACCTACTGGAACCCCATCTCCCTGATTCCACAGGCACCTACTGAAACCGCCCCCCCCGATCCCACAGGCACCTACTGAAACCCACCTCCCCCCATCCCACAGGCACCTACTGAACCCCCCCCATCCCACAGGCACCTACTGAAACCCCCCTCCCCGATCCCACAGGCACCTACTGAAACCCACCCTCCCCGATCCCACAGGCACCTACTGAAATCCCCGCTCCCCGATCCCACAGGCACCTACTGAAACCCCCCCCTCCCTGATCCCACAGGCACCTACTGAAACCCCCCTCCTTGATCCCACAGGCACCTACTGAAACCGCCTCCCCACCATCCCACAGGCACCTACTGAAACCCCCCTCCCCGATCCCACAGGCACCTACTGAAACCCCCCCCCATCCCACAGGCACCTACTGAAACCCCACCTCCCCGATCCCACAGGCACCTACTGAAACCACCCCTCCCCGATCCCACAGGCACCTACTGAAACCCCACCTCCCTGATCCCACAGGCACCTACTGAAATCCCCCTCCCCACCATCCCACAGGCACCTACTGAAACCCCCTCTCCCCGATCCCACAGGCACCTACTGAAACACCCCCCCCATCCCACAGGCACCTACTGAAACCCCCCTCCCCCCATCCCGCAGGCACCTACTGAAACCCCACCTCCCCGATCCCACAGGCGCCTACTGAAATCCCCCTCCCCACCATCCCACAGGCACCTACTGGAACCCCCTCTCCCTGATTCCACAGGCACCTACTGAAACCGCCCCCCCCCGATCCAACAGGCACCTACTGAAACCCCCCTCCCCCCATCCCACAGGCACCTACTGAACCTCCCCCATCCCACAGGCACCTACTGAAACCCCCCTCCCCCCATCCCACAGGCACCTACTGAAACCCCCCTCTCCGATCCCACAGGCACCTACTGAAACCCACCCTCCCCAATCCCACAGGCACCTACTGAAATCCCCCCTCCCCGATCCCACAGGCACCTACTGAAACCCCGCCTCATCCCACAGGCACCTACTGAAACCCCACCTCCCCGATCCCACAGGCACCTACTGAAACCCCCCCTCCCCGATCCCACAGGCACCAACTGAAACCCCCCTCCCTGACCCCACAGGCACCTACTGAAACGCCCTCCCCACCATCCCACAGGCACCTACTGAAACCCCGCTCCCCGATCCCAGAGGCACCTACTGAAACCCCCCCTCCCCGATCCCACAGGCACCTACTGAAACCCCCTCGCCACCATCCCACAGGCACCTACTGAAACCCCCTCTCCCTGATCCCACAGGCACCTACTGAAACCCCCCCCCGATCACACAGGCACCTACTGAAACCCCCCTTTCCCCATCCCACAGGCACCTACTGAAACCCCCCCCCACATCCCACAGGCACCTACTGAAACCCCACCTCCCTGATCCCACAGGCACCTACTGAAACCCCCCTCCCTGACCCACAGGCACCTGCTGAAACCCCCTCGCCACCATCCCACAGGCACCTACTGAAACCCCCCTCCCCGATCCCACAGGCACCTACTGAAACCCCCCCTCCCCGATCCCACAGGCACCTACTGAAACCCCACCTCCTTGATCCCACAGGCACCTACTGAAATCCCCCTCCCCACCATCCCACAGGCACCTACTGAAACCCCCTCTCCCCGATCCCACAGGCACTTACTGAAACCGCCCCCCCCGAATCCCACAGGCACCTACTGAAACCCCCCTCCCCCCCATCCCACAGGCACCTACTGAAACCCCCCCCATCCCACAGGCACCTACTGAAACCCCCCTCCCCCATCCCACAGGCACCTACTGAAACCCCCCTTCCCCCATCCCACAGGCACCTACTGAAACCCCCCTCCCCCCATCCCACAGGCACCTACTGAAACCCCACCTCCCCGATCCCACAGGCACCTACTGAAATCCCGCTCCCCACCATCGCACAGGCACCTACTGGAACCCCCTCTCCCTGATCCCACAGGCACCTACTGAAACCGTCCCCCCCCCCGATCCCACAGGCACCTACTGAAAACCCCCTCCCCCCATCCCACAGGCACCTACTGAACCCCCCCCCCATCCCACAGGCACCTACTGAAACCCCCCACCCCCCATCCCACAGGCACCTACTGAAACCCCCCTCCCCGATCCCACAGGCACCTACTGAAACCCACCCTCCCCGATCCCACAGGCACCTACTGAAATCCCCCCTCCCCGATCCCACAGGCACCTACTGAAACCCCCCCTCCCTGATCCCACAGGCACCTACTGAAACCCCCCTCCTTGATCCCACAGGCACCTACTGAAACCCCCTCCCCACCATCCCACAGGCACCTACTGAAACCCCCCTCCCCGATCCCACAGGCACCTACTGAAACCCCCCCCCCATCCCACAGGCACCTACTGAAACCCCACCTCCCCGATCCCACAGGCACCTACTGAAACCCCCCCTCCCCGATCCCACAGGCACCTACTGAAACACCCCTCCCTGACCCCACAGGCACCTACTGAAACCCCCTCCCCACCATCCCACAGGCACCTACTGAAACCCCCCTCCCCGATCCCACAGGCACCTACTGAAACCCCCCCTCCCCGATCCCACAGGCACCGACTGAAACCCCCCTCCTTGATCCCACGGGCACCTACTGAAACCCCCTCTCCCTGATCCCACAGGCACCTACTGAAACCCCCCGCCCGTTCCCACAGGCACCTACTGAAACCCCCCTCCCCCCATCCCACAGGCACCTACTGAAACCCCCCTCCCCGATCCCACAGGCACCTACTGAAACCCCCCCTCCCCGATCCCACAGGCACCTACTGAAACCCCACCTCCTTGATCCCACAGGCACCTACTGAAATCCCCCTCCCCACCATCCCACAGGCACCTACTGAAACCCCCTCTCCCCGATCCCACAGGCACCTACTGAAACCGCCCCCCCCGAATCCCACAGGCACCTACTGAAACTCCCCTCCCCCCCATCCCACAGGCACCTACTGAAACCCCCCCCATCCCACAGGCACCTACTGAAACCCCCCTTCCCCCATCCCACAGGCACCTACTGAAACCCCCCTCCCCCCATCCCACAGGCACCTACTGAAACCCCACCTCCCCGATCCCACAGGCACCTACTGAAATCCCGCTCCCCACCATCGCACAGGCACCTACTGGAACCCCCTCTCCCTGATCCCACAGGCACCTACTGAAACCGTCCCCCCCCCCCGATCCCACAGGCACCTACTGAAAACCCCCTCCCCCCATCCCACAGGCACCTACTGAACCCCCCCCCCATCCCACAGGCACCTACTGAAACCCCCCACCCCCCATCCCACAGGCACCTACTGAAACCCCCCTCCCCGATCCCACAGGCACCTACTGAAACCCACCCTCCCCGATCCCACAGGCACCTACTGAAATCCCCCCTCCCCGATCCCACAGGCACCTACTGAAACCCCCCCTCCCTGATCCCACAGGCACCTACTGAAACCCCCCTCCTTGATCCCACAGGCACCTACTGAAACCCCCTCCCCACCATCCCACAGGCACCTACTGAAACCCCCCTCCCCGATCCCACAGGCACCTACTGAAACCCCCCCCCATCCCACAGGCACCTACTGAAACCCCACCTCCCCGATCCCACAGGCACCAACTGAAACCCCCCCTCCCCGATCCCACAGGCACCTACTGAAACCCCCCTCCCTGACCCCACAGGCACCTACTGAAACCCCCTCCCCACCATCCCACAGGCACCTACTGAAACACCCCTCCCCGATTCCACAGGCACCTACTGAAACCCCCCCTCCCCAATCCCACAGGCACCTACTGAAACCACCCTCCTTGATCCCACATGCACCTACTGAAACCCCTTCCCCACCATCCCACAGGCACCTACTGAAACCCCCCTCCCCGGTCCCACAGGCACCTACTGAAACCCCCCCCACGATCCCACAGGCACCTACTGAAACCCCCCCCCATCCCACAGGCACCTACTGAAACCCCACCTCCCTGATCCCACAGGCACCTACTGAAACCCCCCTCCCTGACCCCACAGGCACCTACTGAAACCCCCTCCCCACCATCCCACAGGCACCTACTGAAACCCCCCTCCCTGACCCCACAGGCACCTACTGAAACCCCCTCCCCACCATCCCACAGGCACCTACTGAAACCCCCTTCCCCGATCCCACAGGCAGCTACTGAAACCCCCCCTCCCCGATCCCACAGGCACCTACTGAAACCCCACCTCCCTGATCCCACAGGCACCTACTGAAATCCCCCTCCCCACCATCCCACAGGCACCTACTGAAACCCCCCTTCCCCCATCCCACAGGCACCTACTGAAACCCCCCTCCCCCCATCCCGCAGGCACCTACTGAAACCCCACCTCCCCGATCCCACAGGCACCTACTGAAATCCCCCTCCCCACCATCCCACAGGCACCTACTGGAACCCCCTCTCCCCGATCCCACAGGCACCTACTGAAACCGCGTCTCCCCCCCGCCGATCCCACAGGCACCTACTGAAACCCCCCTCCCCCCATCCCACAGGCACCTACTGAACCCCCCCCCATCCCACAGGCACCTACTGAAACCCCCCTCACCCCATCCCACAGGCACCTACTGAAACCCCCCTCTCCGATCCCACAGGCACCTACTGAAACCCACCCTCCCCGATCCCACAGGCACCTACTGAAATCCCCCCTCCCCGATCCCACAGGCACCTACTGAAACCCCCCTCCTTGATCCCACAGGCACCTACTGAAACCCCCTCTCCCTGATCCCACAGGCACCTACTGAAACCCCCCTCCCCCCATCGCACAGGCACCTACTGAAACCCCCCCCCCCCATCCCACAGGCACCTACTGAAACCCCACCTCCCTGATCCCACAGGTACCTACTTAAACCCCCCTCCCTGACCCCACAGGCACCTACTGAATCCCCCTCCCCACCATCCCACAGGCACCTACTGAAACCCCCCCTCCCCAATCCCACAGGCACCTACTGAAACCACCCTCCTTGATCCCACATGCACCTACTGAAACTCCTTCCCCACCATCCCACAGGCACCTACTGAAACCCCCTCTCCCCGGTCCCACAGGCACCTACTGAAACCCCCCCCCCCCGATCACACAGGCACCTACTGAAACCCCCCCCCATCCCACAGGCACCTACTGAAACCCCCCTCCCTGACCCCACAGGCACCTACTGAAACCCCCCTCCCTGACCCCACAGGCACCTACTGAAACCCCCTCCCCACCATCCCACAGGCACCTACTGAAACCCCCTTCCCCGATCCCACAGGCACCTACTGAAACCCCCCCTCCCCGATCCCACAGGCACCTACTGAAACCCCACCTCCCTGATCCCACAGGCACCTACTGAAATCCCCCTCCCCACCATCCCACAGGCACCTACTGAAACCCCCCTTCCCCCATCCCACAGGCACCTACTGAAACCCCCCTCCCCCCATCCCGCAGGCACCTACTGAAACCCCACCTCCCCGATCCCACAGGCACCTACTGAAATCCCCCTCCCCGATCCCACAGGCACCTACTGAAACCCACCCTCCCCGATCCCACAGGCACCTACTGAAACCACCCTCCTTGATCCCACATGCACCTACTGAAACTCCTTCCCCACCATCCCACAGGCACCTACTGAAACCCCCTCTCCCCGGTCCCACAGGCACCTACTGAAACCCCCCCCCCCGATCCCACAGGCACCTACTGAAACCCCCCCCCATCCCACAGGCACCTACTGAAACCCCACCTCCCTGATCCCACAGGCACCTACTGAAACCCCCCTCCCTGACCCCACAGGCACCTACTGAAACCCCCTCCCCACCATCCCACAGGCACCTACTGAAACCCCCCTCCCTGACCCCACAGGCACCTACTGAAACCCCCTCCCCACCATCCCACAGGCACCTACTGAAACCCCCTTCCCCGACCCCACAGGCACCTACTGAAACCCCGCCTCCCCGATCCCACAGGCACCTACTGAAACCCCACCTCCCTGATCCCACAGGCACCTACTGAAATCCCCCTCCCCACCATCCCACAGGCACCTACTGAAACCCCCCTTCCCCCATCCCACAGGCACCTACTGAAACCCCCCCCCCCATCCCGCAGGCACCTACTGAAACCCCACCTCCCCGATCCCACAGGCACCTACTGAAATCCCCCTCCCCGATCCCACAGGCACCTACTGAAACCCACCCTCCCCGATCCCACAGGCACCTACTGAAATCCCCCCTCCCCGATCCCACAGGCACCTACTGAAACCCCCCCTCCCTGATCCCACAGGCACCTACTGAAACCCCACCTCCCCGATCCCACAGGCACCTACTGAAATCCCCCTCCCCACCATCCCACAGGCACCTACTGGAACCCCCTCTCCCTGATCCCACAGGCACCTACTGAAACCGCCCCCCCCCGATCCCACAGGCAACTACTGAAACCCCCCTCCCCCCATCCCACAGTGACCTACTGAAACCCCCCTCCCCCCATCCCACAGGCAGCTACTGAAACCCCCCCTCCCCCCATCCCACAGGCACCTACAGAAACCCCCTCTCCCGGATCCCACAGGCACCTACTGAAACCCCACCTCCCCGATCCCACAGGCACCTACTGAACCCCCCCCCCATCCATCCCACAGGCACCTACTGAAACCCCACCTCCCCGATCCCTCAGGCGCCTACTGAAACCGCCCTCCCCCCATCCCACAGGCACTACTGAAACCCCCTCTCCTCGATCCCACAGGCACCTACTGAAACCCCCTCCCCATCCCACAGGCACCGGGAGTGCCACTGCCTGACAATCACTGTCTGTCTGTTAGCCACTTCATGGAAACAGGAATGAACTGGATGATGGGTTAGTGTTGGGTTGGTGTTTACCCTGGGAGATGGGACAGAGTTGGGAGTACGGTGCTGACTTGGTGATGGGGGGACAGTGCTGGATTGGCATTGACTCAGGTGGTGGAATAGTGGTGGAATAGTCTTGGAAGGATAATGTTGACCCTGCGTGGTGGGACAGAACTAGGAGAAAGGTGATGGGACAATGTTGTTAAGTTGATGTTGACCGAGGTGATGGGAAAGTGTTGGTTTGGGGTTGACGCTGGGTCGTGGATCAAGGTTGAGAACAGCGTTAACCTTGGGTGAGAGCACATGTTTAACGCTTCCCGATCCGACGCTCTATACCCCTTGCACTTACCCAGGCACTCGTTGGCGTCGCGGGCAGTCGCCCTCTGCCAGGGCCGGTCATAATGGAAGGGTTTGCAGCGATCGCATTCGGCTCCGGCCGTGTTGTGTCTGCAATCACACACCAGGTAGCCGTCCTTGTCGTTCACACAGCGGGACGCGTGGCCGTTACAGCGGCAGCGGCCGCCCACTTGCAGGTCGGCCACCGCGTATTGGAAACTCTCCCGGGACCCGCCGTCGCCCAGCGTGTGTGCCCGGCTGAACACTACTCGGATATCGGTGGCCGTCACCCAATCCTGCAGCACAGGGCTGTTGTCGAAGTCCTGGGCCGAGGGACGGCCGTCCAGCGTGCTGAAGGCGATTAGCCCCCCACTCAGCGGGTACAGGTCAGAGTAGCCGTCCGAGCACAAGGCCTCCTGTTCGTTCTGCTTGGTTACGGGCGCCCTGTTGGGCTTATTGTATACCCGGCGACACTGCGCGGAGAAGAACTGGTAGGGAACCCAGGTCCGGCCGTAGTCCATCGATTTATAGATGCTCATGGACTCTGGGCGCGGCGAGCAGAATTGCAGGCTCACGTACGTGATCTCGAACTTCTTGTGCAGGGACAGTGTGAGCGTGACGTTGTGCGACGGCTGCGAGAAGCTTTCCGAGCGCCAGCAGCTCAGGTTGTGCGCGTTATTCAGGTCGGTCAAGTAGGCGGTGGGGTGCGCGCTCCTGGGGTCCGAGGCGTCGCAGGTCCGGCACGTCCGGCTGCGGCCGCCCCCTTTTTCTGTTGGGAAGCAGTAGGTGCTGGGCGGCGACCCACACGTGCTGGAAGCCTGCACTTCCCGGCCGAAGCCGGCGTTTACAAAGTCGGGGATGCAGCGCCGGGGTTGCCCTGCCTCGTCGTAGCACGGGTCGGACTGGCTGTGCTGCGGCGCGAAAATCGCCAGGCTCAAACACGGCTCCAGTAGGCAGGCAAAGACTATCACCCTGCCAAACCATGCCATCCTCGTCCCGGGAGCCCACTGCACTCAGAGACCTGCCAGGAACAAGCAGAACGTATCAAACCACGGCGTCGAACCATCCCGGGTTATAAGGTGGTAATTCTCGTGGGATGGCTGTAGTGTGGTGGATGTAATGTGATGGTTATCATGGGATGGTTGTAGTGATGATTGTAGTGGGATTGTTGTCTTGGGATTTTTGTAGTAGAGATGATTGTCGTGGGATGGTTCTAGTGTGGTTGTAGTCGGAGTGTTGTATGGTTGTATGGTGGTTGTATTGGAGTGGTTGAAGTGGGGATGGTTGTAGTGGGATGGTTGCGGAAAGATGGTTTGTCGTGTGGTGGTGATGGGATTGTTATAGTGAGTGGCTGGAGTGGGACAGTTGTAGTGGACTGGTTATAGTGGTATAGTTGTAGTGAGATTGTAGTAGGATTGTTGTCATGTGGTAGTTGCAAGGTGACAGTTTTGTTGGGATGGTTGTAGTGTAGTAGTTGTGGATGGATGGTTGTAGTGTGGTAGTTGTAATGTGTTGGTTGTCATGGGATTATTGTATTAGGATCATTGTAGTGTGGTGGTTGAAGTGGGAGTGGTTGTAGTGGGATGGCTGTATTGGAGATGGTTATAGTAGGATGATTGAGGTGTAGTCATTGAAGTGGGATGGTTGTAGTGTGGTTGTAGAATGGTTGAAGTGAGGATGATTGTAGTGGGATGGTTGTGAATGGATGATTTGTTGTGTGGGGGTTGTAGTGGGATTGTTGTAGTGAGATGGTTGTAGTAGGATGATTGGAGTGGACTGGTTATAGAAACATAGCAAACCTAGAGCACAATACAGGCCCTTCAGCCATGATGTTTGCCAAACATGTGCTTATTTTAGAAATTACCTGGGGTTATGCATATCCCTTTATTTTTCTATTTATAATGGTATGGTTGTAGTGAGATTGTTGTAGAGGATTGATTGTCGCATGATGGTTGTAATGTGCTGGTTATAATGGGATTTTTGTATTGGGATAGTTGTAGAGTGGGAATGATTATAGTGGGAGGGTTGTAATGTGGTAGTTGTAGTGGGATGGCTGTAGTGGAATGGTTATAGTTTAATGGTTCTAGTGTGGTGGGTATCATAGGACTGTTGTATTGGGATAATTATAGTGTGGTGGTTGAAGTGGGATGGTTGTATTGGGGATGAATATTGTAGGATGATTGTAATGGGGTGGTTGCAGAGTGGTCACTGAAGTGGGATAGTTGTTGTGTGGTGCTTATAGTAGGATGGTTGTAGTGTGGTGATTGTATAGTGGTTGCAGTAGAATTGTGTTGAGATGGTTGTAGTTTTAATGGGCTGATTGTAGTGGGATGGTTATAGTGTGGTATTAGTAGTTTGGTACTTGTATTGGAATAGTTGTAGTGTGATCATTGTAATAGAGTGGTTGTATTGTAATAGTCGTAGTCTGGTGGTTGTAGTGTAGAGGCTGTAGTCTGGTGGTTGTAGTGGAGAAGGCTGTGGTGCAATGGTTTTAGTGGGATGGTTGCAGTGTAGTGGATGTAGTTAGTCATTCTACAGTGACAGTTGCAGTGGGATTGTTGTGTTGGGATCGTTGTAGTGGGGATGGTTGTGCAATGGTTGAGGAGTGATGGTTAAACTTTGGTGGGTATAGTCTGGAGATTATGGTGTGTGTAATGTGGTGGTTGTAGTGAAATTGTAATGTAGTGTGATGGTTGTAGTCTGGTGGTTCTAACATGATAGTTGTAGTGGCATAGTTATAGGATGGCCATTGTAATAGGGTGGTTGTAGTGGGACACTTGTATTGGGGATGGTTGTAGTATGATGGCGGTCTAGTGGTGGCTGTAGTGGAATGGTTATAGTGGGATGGCTGTAGTGTGATGGTTTGGTGGGGTTGATTGTCTTGGGTTTGTTGTATTTGGATGGTTGCAGTGAGATGGTTGTAGTAAGGTGAAGTAGTGGGTTGAGTATAGTGTGATGGTTGTAGTAAGGTGGATGTAATATGGTCACTGTAGTTGGATCATTGTAGCATGATGGGTGCAATGTGGTGGTTGTAGTAGGATAGTTGTACTGGAGATGGTTCTAGTGGAATGTTTGTAGTGTGATAGAGTGAGATGTTTGTAGTCAGATGGTTATCGTGGGGTGGTTGTAGTGTGATGGGTGTAGTGTGATGGTGGTATTCTGATGGTTATAGTGAGATTGGTCTAGTGTGGTGATTTTAGTGAGATTATTGTCATGCAATGGTTGTGGTGGGATGGTTGTAGTGTGGTGGTTGTAGTTTGGTGAATATAGTGGAACAGTTGTGGGTTGGTGTAGTTTGGTAGCATTGTGATCATTGTAGTGGGTTGGTTGTAGTGTGGTTGTAGTGGGATGGTTGTAGTGAGATAGTTGTAGTGTGATGGTTGTATTGGGATATTTGTAGTGGGGATGGTTGTAGTGTGATAAGAGGATGATTGTAGTGTGGTGGTTCTAGTGTGATATAGTGGGATGGTGTAGTTTGGTGGTTGTAGTGAGATGGTTGTAATGCATGGCTGTAGTGGGGAATCTTGTAGTGGGATGGTTCTAGTGAAATGTTTGTATTGGGGATATTTGTAGTGTGGTGGCTGTAGTGGGATGAATATAGCAGAATAGTTGTAGTGCCGTGGTTTGGTGGAGTTGGTTTTATTAGGTGTGTTGTATTTGGATGGTTGTAGTGGGATAATTGTAGAGTGGTGGCTGTAGTGGATTGATTGTAGTGAGATGTTTGTAGTGGAATGGTTGTAACATGGAGGTTGTAGTGGGATTGGTATAGTGTTATGGTTGCAATGTTGTGGTTGTAGTAGGATAGTTGTAGTGGGGGTGGTTCTTGTGGGATGGTTCCAGTGGGATGCTTGTAGTTTGTTGGGTGTAATTCAGTAGTTTTAGTGTGGTGGTTGTAATGGGATGACTATAGTGAGATAGCTCTATTGTGATAATTGTGATGGGATGGTTATGATATGGTAGTTGTAGTGGGATTGTTGTAGTATGATGATTGCAATGTGGTGGTTGTAGTAGGATGGCTGTAGTGGGGATGGTTCTAGTGGTATGGCTCTAGTGGGATGGTTGTAGAGGGATGGCTGTAGTGGGGATGGTTCTAGTGGTATGGCTCTAGTGGGATGGTTGTAGAGGGATGGTTGTAGTGTGGTGGCTGTAGTGGGATTGTTTGATGGATGCAATGCTTTTGTAGTGGGATGGTGCTAGTGGGATTGTTCTAGTAGGAAGGGTGTAGTATAATGGTTGTTGTGGGATGGTTGTAGCTTGTTGGTTGTAGTGGGATGGCTGTAGTGTAATGGCTCTATTGAGGTCATTGTAGTGGGATGCTTGTAGCGTGATGGTTGTAGATTGGTAGTTACATAGAACATAGAAATTTACAGCACATTACAGACCCTTTGGCCCACAATGTTGTGCCAACCATGTAACCTACTCTAGAGACTCCCTAGAATCTCCCTACTGCATAGCCCATTATTTTCTAAACTCTTAAAAGACCCTATTGTATCCGCCTCCACTACAGTCACTGACAGTGCATTCCATGCACCCACCACGCTCTGTGTGAAAAACCTACCCCTGATATCCCATCTCTACTTACTTCCAAGCACCTTAAAACTATGCTCCCTCGTGTTAGCCATTTCAGCCCTGGGAAAAAGCCTCTGACTATCCACACGATCAATGCCTCTCATCATTGTATACACCTCTATCAGGTCACCTCTCATCCTCCGTTGCTTCAAGGACTAAAGGCCAAGTTCACTCAACCTAAGGTACATCCTCCAACCCAGGCAACATTGTTGTAAATATCCTCTGCACTCTTGCTATAGCATCCATATCCTTCCTGTAGTGAGGTGGCTAGACTTACACAGTACACTAAGTAGGGTCTGATCCTAATCAGATCATGTTTCTCAAATGCTTATAAATCCTGTCTATCAGGATCTTCTCCAACAACTCGCCCACCACTGAATTAAGACTCACTGGTCTATAATCTTCTGGGTTATCTCTACTCCCTTTCTTGAACAAAGTAACAACATTTACAACCCTCCAATCCTCCAGAACCTCTCCCATCCCCATTGATGATACAAAGACCATTGCTAGAGGCTCAGCAATCTTCTCCCTCACTTTCCACAGTAGTTTGGGATATGTCTCGTCCGGGCCCGGTGACTTATCTAACTTGGTGCTTTTCAAAAGCTCCAGCACATCTTCTTTCTTAATGTCTATATACTCAAGCATTTCAGTCCACTGTAAGTCATCCCCACAATTGCCAAGGTTCTTTTTCCTGCTGATTACTGAAGCAAAGTATTCATTAAGTTCCTCCGCTACCTCCTCCAACTCCATGCACACGTTTCCACTTTCACTCCTGATTGGTCCAATTCTCACACGGCTCATCATCTTGTTCTTCACATACTTGTAGAATTCCTTGGGGTTTTCCTTAATCCTGCTCGCCAAGGCCTTCTCATGGCCCCTTCTAGCTCTCCTAATTTCATTCTTAAGCTCCTTCCTGGCAAACTTGTAATTTTCTAGAACACTATCACTACCTAGTTTTGTGAAATTTTCATAAGTTTTTCTTTTCTGCTTAACTAGACTTTCCACATCGTTTGGTTATAGTGAGATGGTTGCAGTCTGGTGATTGTACTGGGATTGTTGTATTAGCATGGTAGTAGTGGAATGGTTGTAGTGTGGCTGTTGTAGTTTGGTAGTTGTAGTGTGATGGTTGTATTGTGATCATTGTGGTGGGATGGTTGTGTGATTCTAATGGGATGATTGTAGTGATTGTTGTGGGATGGTTGTAGTGTGGTAATTGTAGTTTGGTGGTTATAATGGAATAGTTGTGGGATGGTTGTAGTATGGTGGTCATATAGTGATCATTGTAGTGGGAATAGTTGTAGTAGAATGGTTTTAGTGTGATGGCTGAAGTGTTGTGGTTGTAGTGGTATGGTTGTGATATGGCAGTTGTAGTGGTATGACTGTAGTGGCATGGTTATAGTGTGTAGGTTGTGATGGAATGGTTGTCATGGTGGTTCTAGTGAGGTGGTTGTAGTGGGGTGGTTGTTGTATGGGTGATTGTAGTGTGATGGCTGTAGTGTGGTGTTTGCAGTGGGATGTTTGTATTGGGGATAGTTATAGTGGAATGGTTGTCGTGTGGTGATTTAGTGGGTTTGGTTGTATTAGGTTTGTTGTATTTGGGTGGTTGTAGTAGGATGGTTGTAGTGTGCTGGGTGTAGTGGGTTGGCATGGGTCGTATCTAGTGGGATGGTTATAATATGGTGGTTGTAGTGGGATTGTTGTACTGTGGTTGTAGGATCATTACAGTGGGGATGGTTGTAGTGAGATGATGATAGTAGGATGAGTGCAGTGTAATGGTTGTAGTGGAATGGGTGTGGGATGGTTGAAGAGTGATTGTAGTTGGTGTTTATAGTGGAATAGTTGTAGTGAGATGGCTGTAGTATGGTGGTTGTACTGTGATGGATGTAGTGGGATGCTTGTAGACGGATTTTAGTGGGATGGTTGTAGTGTGATGATTGTAGTGTGGTTCTAGTGTGATCATTGTAGTGGGTTGGTTGTAGTGTGAATGGTTGTACTGGGGATGATTGTAGTGAGATGGTTGTGGTGGGATGGTTATAGTGAGATGATTATAGTTGTAGTGGGGATGGTTGGTATGGCTTGGTTGTTGTGGGGTGATTGTAGTGAGACATTTATGGAGAGATGGCTGCTGTGGGATGCTGTAGTGTGCTGGTTGCAGTGTGGTGGCTGTAGTGGGGGGGGGGGTTGGAGTGAGATGGTTGTAGTAGGTCACACAGCCAATTTGGTGCTGGTCACAGCTCTAGCTTTTGTTGCTCCCCTCCTTCAGCAGTAGTCACACCCTGCAGGGACAGGTACTGTGCCTCCTATCTTCTAACATACTGAAGCTTTCTTCACCTTATCACTAATGAGGAGATTGCTTCCTTGCCTCTGTGGCACTGAATGCCTAGCTGTACATATAGAAAATTGTTTTTAAAACAATGACGTTTTTCCAGATGTATGTGACTTGAAGTTAAACAGACATAAGTTTGTGTCCAAACCAGCTGAAGTTAAACACAATTCTTGAGAGGAAGGGAGGTTAGATTATTTAAAGTCTTGTCTAATAACACTGGCAAAATCAAAGTGTGTGTGTCAAGTACAAGACACAGCAGAAAGTACTACCACCCATTATTGAGTCAATACCATTAGCAAAATCACAGTGTGTCAGGCACCAGACCCAGCAGAAAGTACTGCCACCCTTTATTGAGTCAATAACATTGGATGAATAGCTTAGATTTGTTCTAGTTCCTGTAGTTGCAAGAGAGAAAAATCAGCCAGTCACCAGTCTGCATGAATAAGCATGTGGATCAGCAGTAAACTAGATTGAATTGGCACATGACTGGGGACTCTGCAATCTGCAATGTCACAGAGGAAGAGTTCGAGAAAAAATTGGCAGGACTGTAAGGAGGAGCACAAATCAGTGATCTAATGAATGAGATTACATTTGAGATCATGGCCAGTGGAGTGAAGTGTAAATAATTAGAAAGTGTTGAAATTACAGCATGCGGGAATGGATGTGTGACAACGTCTTCTCTTTGTATTCATTTTTTGGGCTGTGAGTATCCGTGGCCAGGCTAGAATTTAATGTTCAATCAGCTTTGTCCTCAGAATAAACTGTCAAATTTGCTCAGGTTCTTCAAGGAACAAATGGAGTGTCAGGAAATGTAGAGGATGCTTGACCCCAAAGCAGAGCAGCAACGAAGATTCAGGAGTGTATGGTAACATTAATAATAGACCGCAAAATAGCAAGCCACAAGGGGCGACAAAACTAGAGGGAACGGATATTGAACACACCAGACAACAAGGTAAACTTTAGGCAGGAAGAGTACATAGAGAGTCAAGGGAAGTGAAGAATGTGGTCAATTGCTAAAAATACAAAGACACGTCATAAGACCGTAAGATACTAGATCAGAATTAGGCCAGTTGACCCATCAAGTTGCATCCAGCAAGCTGTGAGGGCACAGTCTGTAACTGTACAATTTTGCAGGCAAGGATAGGTTAAATGCTTGAGTAAGCAGTGATAGATGGGGTACCTGTGTCACTTTGAATAGAGTTAGAGTTAGGTATTATTTAAACTGTGTGAGACCAGAAGATGTGGTATAAAGAATTGGATCTCCCAGAACCTGGAGCATAAAACGTTGACATGCAGGTAAATAGTCTGAGTGGATAATAGCGTGATGGCCTTTACTGCAAGTAGGAAAGGTTTGATGTGAATTTACTATGCGCTGGTGCAACCAAACCTGAAACATCTCATGCCTATTGGTTAAAGAAAAATGTGTTTGCATCAGAGATTAGTTTGGCTCCTGGGCAGTGAAGCGACAAAAGCTGAGCAAGTTGAAACTATTCATATTCGAGTTTAGAAGAATGAGAGATGATTTGAGGGGAATTGAAGTTGGAAACATCAAATTAATGGGTCATGCATTTCATACAGACATGAGAAGGAATTTCCTCTCTCACAGGATCATCACACTTTGTGATTCTCTGCAAGATGAATATTGAGAGACAATTAATCTACATGGGCTGTGGGAGGGAGTAGTGCACTGTGCTGAGGCCAAGACTAGGTGCACTGTGTGAGCAGGTGTACTGTGTTGTAAAGTGTACCGTGGGGTCCCATGTACTGTGTTGTAAGGAACACTATGAGGTCGGGTGTACTGTGTGGAATAGTGTATTGTGATGACAGGTGCACAATGGGAGCAGGTGTACTGTGTTGTAAAGTGTACCGTGGGGTCCCATGTACTGTGTTGTAAGGAACACTATGAGGTCAGGTGTACTGTGTGGAATAGTGTGTTGTGAGGACAGGTGCATTATGGGAGCAGGTGTACTGTGTAGGCATTTACTATGTGGAAAGGTACTATGGAGACAGGTAAGGTCTACCATAGGGTCAGATGCACTCTGGGGGACAGATGTACAGTGGGGGCAGGGGTACTGTGTGGAAAGATGTAAAGTGATGTAAGGTGTACTATGGGAGTAGATGTACTGTAGATGACAGATCTACCATGGTGGACAGGTGTACTGTGAGAGGCAGGTGTAATGTGGGGTCAGGTGGACAGGTCTATCATATGTAGGCACTGTGGGGACAGCTGCACCAGGTGGGGTAAGGTGTACTGGGTGGGATCAGGTGCATCGGGGGGGACAAGTGTTCCATGTGGACAAGTACACTATGGTAGCAAGTGTACTGTGTTGTTAGGTGCACTGTAGGGGGGCCAATGTACTGAAGGGTCAGGTGTACTGGGGGGAAGGTGTACTATATGGACAGGTGTGCTATGGGGACAGCTGTACTATGGGATCAGCTGTACACTAATAGAAAGATATATTGTGAGGACAGGGGCACTGTGGGGAATAGTGTACTGTGAGGGCAGGTGTACTGTGGAAGCATCTACAGTGTGAAAAGGTCTACTGTCTGTAAAGGTTACTGTGGGGACAGGTGTACTGTGGAGGACAGATGTACTGTGAGGGACAGGTGTGTGGGGGACAGGTGTACAGTGGGGGTGTCTACAGTGTGGAAAGGGTTCTTTGGGGACAGGTATACTGTGGAGAATGGATGTACCGTGATGGACAGATGTTCTGTGGGGGCAGGAGTACAAAGGTTGAGGGTGTTGTGGATAGTGTGGAGGGCTGTCAGGTTACAGTGGGACATTGATAGGAAGCAGAACTGGGCTGAGAAGTGGCAGATGGAGTTCAACCCAGATAAGTGTGAAGTGGTTCATTTCAGTAGGTCAAATATGATGACAGAATATAGCATTAATGACAAGACGCTTGACAGTGTGGAGGATCAGAGGGATCTTGGGGTCTGAGTCCATAGGACACTCAAAGCTGCTATGCAGGTTGACTCTGTGGTTAAGAAAGCATACGGTGTATTGGCCTTCATCAATCATGGGATTGAGTTCAAGAGCCGAGAGGTAATGTTGCAGCTATATAGGACCCTGGTCAGACCCCACTTGGAGTACTGTGCTCATTTCTGGTCACCTGACTACAGGAAGGATGTGGAAGCCATAGAAAGGGTGCAGAGGAGATTTACAAGGATGTTGCCTGGATTGGGAAGCATGCCTTATGAGAATAGGTTGAGTGAACTCGGCCTTTTCTCCTTGGAGCGGTGGAAGATGAGAGGTGACCTGATAGAGGTGTATAAGATGATAAGAGGCATTGATTGGGTGGATAGTCAGAAGCTTTTTCCCAAGGCTGAGATGGCTAGTATGAGAGGGCACAGTTTTAAGATGCTTGGAAGTAGGACAGAGGAGATGTCAGGGGTACGTTTTTTACGCAGAGTGATGAGTGCGTGGCATGGGCTGCCAGCGGCGGTGGTAGAGGCAGAAGTTATAGGGTCTTTTAAGAGACTCCTGGATGGATATGTGGAGCTTAGAAAAATAGAGGGCTATGGGTAAGCCTAGGTAGTTCTAAGGGACATGTTTGGCACAGCTTTGTGCCTTCGCTCCGAACTCCGGTGCTGATGCCACTACACCACCAGCTAGCTAAGCTGTACATTATAGAGAGGTATATGCTGAGGACCAGACACTGTGGGGCAAGGTGTATATAGGGGCCAGGTTTACTGTGGGGACAGGTGTACTGTGAGATCAGTTGTACACTATAGAGAAGTATATTGTGAGGACCAGACACTGTGAAGGAAGGTGTTCTGTGGGGGTCAGGTGTACTGTGGGGACACATTTACTGTGGGGGCAGGAGTACTGTGGGGGGCAGGTGTATTGTGATGGACAGGTGCACTGTGGGGTCAGGTGTATTGTGTGGACAGGAATACTGTGTAGAAAGTTGTACTGTGTGAATAAGTGTACTGTGTGGATGGGTTCACTGTGGCAGGCAGCTACGGGAAGAGTTGTAAATTTGCATTTTCCTCTAAAGTTTCAGTGAAGCTTTGTTCATCGTTACCCCAGTAACTTGCAGTAGTCATTATTTCAAAAATGAATAAACACGATTTATTTGCGAGGGGTGGGTGTGATGGGAGGGGGAGGGCAGTGGACAGAATTTAGCCGAAATATCGAGTCTTTGCACGGGTGGGGGACCGGTTGCCCTGGGACACCCTGCAAGTTCCTGGCGCGGGACGGGGTGCGAGGCGGGTCCGGAATTTACTGAGTATATCACAAGAACAACGTGTAAGAAACTAAATCAAAAAAGAGGGTCAGTCAAACAAACTGTGCGCCAAGAGAAATAAACACCACCCTAGTACTGGGTTTACTGCAGTTCAGGTATCGCGGGATCCCCGCAATGCGAGTCTCCTATCCCGCGTACCCTGCACTGAGGAGTCGCGTATCCCGGAACCCCCGCACTGAGGGGCGCGTATCCCGGGACCCTCGCACTGAGGGGCAGGTATCCCGGGCCCCCCGCACTGAGGGGCGGGTATCCCGAGACCCCCGCACTGAGGGGCAGGTATCCCGGGATCTCCGCACAGAGGGGCAGGTATCCCAGGACCCCCGCACTGAGGGGCAGGTATCCCGGGTTTCCCGCACCGAGGGGCAGGTATCCCGGGTTTCCCGCACTAAAGGGCAGGTATCCCGGGATTCCCGCACTGAGGGGCAGGTATCGGGGACCCCCGCACTGAGGGGCAGGTATCCCGGGACCCCCGCTCTGAGGGGCAGGTATCCCGGGATTCCCGCACTGAGGGGCAGGTATCCCGGGACCCCTGCACTGAGGGGCAAGTACCCTAGGACCCCCGCACTTGAGGGGCAGGTATCCCGGGTTTCCCGCACTGAGGGGCAGGTATCTCGGGACTCCAGCACTGAGGGGTAGGTATTCGGGACCCCCGCACTGAAGGCAGATATCTCGGGACCCCCGCACTGAGGGGCAGGTATCCCGGGTTTCCCGCACTGAGGGGCAGGTATCCCGGGACCCCCGCACTGAAGGGCAGGTATCTCGGGACTCCAGCACTGAGGGGCAGGTATCCCGGGTTTCCCGCACTGAGGGGCAGGTATCCCGGGACTCTCACACTGAGGGGCAGGTATCCCGGGACCCCCGCACTGAGGGGCAGGTATCCCGGGATCCCCGCACTGAGGGGCAGGTATCCGGGTTTCCCGCACTGAGGGGCAGGTATCTCGGGACTCCAGCACTGAGGGGCAGGTATCCCGGGACCCCTGCACTGAGGGGCAGGTATCCCGGGACCCCCGCACTGAGGGGCAGGTATCTCGGGACTCCAGCACTGAGGGGCAGGTATCCCGGGACCCCCGCACTGAGGGGCAGGTATCCCGGGACCCCCGCACTGAGGGGCAGGTATCTCGGGACTCCAGCACTGAGGGGCAGGTATCCCGGGACCTCCGCACTGAGGGGCAGGTATCCCGGGACCCCCGCACTGAGGGGCAGGTATCCGTGTTTCCCGTACTGAGGGGCAGGTATCTCGGGACTCCAGCACTGAGGGGCAGGTATCCCGGGACCTCCGCACTGAGGGGCAGGTATCCGTGTTTCCCGTACTGAGGGGCAGGTATCCGTGTTTCCCGTACTGAGGGGCAGGTATCTCGGGACTCCAGCACTGAGGGGTAGGTATCCCGGGACTCCTGCACTGATGCTCTGCGGGGTGAGGGGGGGGGGGTCATGTTTCTCAAGATCTCTGTTCTGTGTGTGACGTGTTCTGGGATCCCAGTACTGAGGGTCTCGTATCCTGGGTTCCAGCACTGAGGGGCACTGACACGGACGCCAGGTGACCCCGCTGACCCAGTCACACCGGGCACCGGTCGGGGGACACACCTCGAGGACGGGCACCTGTACGGAGAGTGAGGGCAGAGGAAGAGAGGGGTGGTGGAGGTGTCCGAGACGCTCGGAGAACGGGTGAGAACAGAAGCGATTATGATTAAAACAAAGAGCAGATGCTGGAAAGAGCCCGGCGTCGGGAACACGGAGAGAGCGGGGCGCGGGGCGAGTTAGTACAGGGCAGGGGGAGGCCGAGTGGACACATTGCGGGGTCGGAGACACTCACCGACTGTTGATGGAGCCCGTTGCCACCGATGCCGGATAGCGGGCTCGGCGAAGGCACTAGAGCGATGGCTATTCCTCCAGCGGGCGGGCGGAGACTGCAATAGCAGTCCGCGGCGTTTGACAGCTTTAAAGGAACTGGCGGGGGGGGGGGGCGATATATCGCCCAGTGTATGAAAGGCTGCTGCCAGCAAATGAGGCGGCTTCAAACTGCAGAGAGCCGGGAGGGGCCAGAGCACGCAGTCCGCGGAGACCACCCGGCCGGAGAGGGAGAGAGAGAGAGAGAGAAACAGACAGAGAGAGATAGTGAGAGAGGGAGGAGAAAGAGAGAGAGTGAGAGAGAAGAGAGAGAGAGCGAGAGAGGAGAGAGAAAGAGAGAGAGATAGTGAGACATGAGAAAGAGAGATAATGAGAGAGGAGAGAGAAAGGGGAGGAAAAGTGAGAGTGAGTTGGGGGGTGTGCACATAGAACTAGAACCCAGCCAGCAATTGGCCCCTCGTCAGTGTGAAAGAGAGAGAGAGAAAAAAACAGAGAGAGGGAGGGAGGGGGGAGAGAGGAGAGAGGGGGGAGACAGAGAGATTGAGAGAGGGAGAGAGAAAGGGAATTTGATCCCACCCACGTTTTCCTACCCAGCCACAGAGCGGGGTGGGGACGGTAGTGAAGAGGAGATAAGCTGCTAGGTTCAGCATGCCAACCAATTGATCCCAGTAACAGTGGATACCAGCTGCCCGCCCAAGACCTCTGCTCACCATCCCACTCAGGGGCAGTGAGAACGAGAGCTGCTGGAGAATGGGAACCCGCAAGAAGGCAGTTGAGAAACCAATTGTCCAGGAGTATTTCTTCCACCAATCCATTACTACCTAGAGCAAGCAGAAACCATGTTTACACCATCACTCAGAATTTATGCACCGCCAGATATTGGGAGGGAGTCCATATACCAAAGCATAAGATCCTCAATACCAAAAATCCAGAGGGAGAAACAGAGATCCCCATCCAAGCTGGTTAGAATGTGTAAAGGTACCTGAGACAAGAACTGTCCATTCCAAAAGGTGAAACTTGTGGACCACTCACCAAGATCTACAAACAAAAGGGTCCAATTTCACCCATTTAAAATCCCGCCAACCTACAAAACCACCCACTGATTCTCAAACCCACCCTCAGCCCTACTCACTGACCTACAAACCCATCATCAATCCCAGCCACTGATCCACAAACGAAAAGTCATCATCACCCACTAATCCACAAACCCACCATCAACCTCACCAACTGTTACACAAACACACCATCAACCCCACCCACTG
This sequence comes from Mobula birostris, assembly GCF_030028105.1. Lineage (NCBI taxonomy): Eukaryota > Metazoa > Chordata > Chondrichthyes > Myliobatiformes > Myliobatidae > Mobula > Mobula birostris. Next base: position 157,680,049 of record NC_092378.1, read on the forward strand.
ATGCACTAAACCCAATGTCAACACCACCCATTGACACACAGACCACCAATCCCACCCACTGAACCACAAACCCACCGTCACCCCCACTACAGAGTCACAAACCCAACATCAACCCCACCCACTGATCCACAAACCCAATGTTAACCCAGTGATCCACAAAATTACCTTCAACCCCCCCCCTTCAATGATCCGCAAAACTACCTGCATCTCCACCAACTGATCCACAAGTGCAACATCAACACCACACACTGATCCACAAACCCAAAATCAACTTCATCCACTGAGAAAAAAAAATGTATATCCTACCCGCTAACACACAAATGGTCAACCCCACCCATAGAACCACAAACCCATCATCACCCCCACCACAGGGTCACAAACCCAACGTTAACCCCAAACACTGATTCAGAGACACAACATCAATCCCACTCACTGATCCACAAACCCACAATTGTCCCCACCCATTGATCCACAAACCTAACGTCAACAACAGCCGTGGATCCACCAACCCAACGTCAACTCCACCCATTCAGCTACAAATCCACCAGCAACCCCACCCACTGATCCTTAAACTCAACATGAACTCCACCCAGTGATCCCGAAACTGACCTTCATGTCAATCCTAACTACTGATCCACAAACCCACTTTCTGTGCCAATCACTGATCCACACACAGTCATCACCACCTATTGGTCAACAGGCACATCATCATCCCCACCTACTGATCCACAAACTGTAAATCCCACCTATTGAAATACAAACCACTGTCAACCCCATCCACTGATCCACAAGCTCATTGTCAATACTACCCACTGATCCACAAACCCAACGTCAACCCCGACCACTGATTCAGAGACCCACCATCAACCCCACTGACTGATACACAAACTGTCAATCCCACCCACAGAACCACAAACCCACCATAACCCCCACCCACTGATCCACCAACCCAATGTCAACCACACTCACTGATCCAGAAACCAACCTTCAACATCACCCACTCATACACAAACCCAACGTCAACCTTATCTACTAATCCACAAATGCACTGTCAACCCCACCCACAGAACCACCAATTCACCATCGCCCCCACCAACGAGTCAAAAACCCAACATCAATCCCAACCACTGATACAAAGACCCACATTAAGCCCTCTCACTGATCCACAAAACCACCAATTGATCCACAAATGCATCAACAGCTCCACCCTCTGATCCATAAACCCACCACCAATCCAACCACCACTCTGCAAACCCACCATCAACACTATCTATTGATCCAGGAACCCACTGTCAAACACACCCACTGATCCACAGAAAGACCATCAACCCCACCCACTAATCCACAAACCCAACATCAATCCCTCTCACTGATTCCAAAACTGAACTTCAACCCCTCCTACTGATACACAAATTGTCAAGCCCAACCATTGAACCACAAGCACACATACATCCCCACCACTGATCCACAAACCCAACATCAACAGCACCGAATGATCCAACACACTGTCAACTCCACCCATTGATTGACAAACCCAACGTCAATCCCACCCGCTGATCCGCAAACCCACCATTAACCCCACCAATGAGGCACAAATACAACATAACCCCACACCCACTGATCCACAAACCCGTCATCAGCCCCACCCACTAATCCACAAGCCCACCATTAACCACTGATACTGAGACTGTCAACTGTACTCACTGAACCAAAAACCCACTGTCAACCCCACCAACAGATCAACACACAGATGATCCCACCCACTGATCAACAGACACATCATCATCCCCACCCATTGATCCACAAACACACTGTCATCCTCACCCACTGACCCGCAATCCAAAGTCATCGCCCCCAATGGATCCACAAACAACCAACCCTTCCCAATGATCTAGAACCATAAAGGCCACCCATTGGACTACAAACCCAAAGTCAACATGACCCACTAATCGACAGATCCAACGTTGACACCACACACTGATTCTCAAACTGTCTGTCAACCCCACCCACGGAATCACAAACGCACCAGCAACCCCACACCCTAATCCACAAAGCCATCAGCAACCCCACCCACTGATCCAGAAACCCACCATGAACATCACCCACTGCGACAAGAACTGTCAACCATACTCACTGAACCACAAACAGAACGTAAAACCCATCCACTGATCCACAAAAACACTGTCAATGCGATCCACTGACAACCCCACATACTGATCCAGAAACCCTGCCCACTGATTTCCAAACCCAACACCTACACCACCATCTAGTCTACAAACCAAACATCAACTACACCCTCTGATGCACCAAACCCAACGTCAACCCCACCCACTGATCCACAAACTCACTGACAACCTCACCCACTGATCCACAAACTCACCGACAACCTCACCCACTGATCCACAAACTCACCGACACCCCCACCCACTGATCCACAAACTCACCGGCAACCCCACCCCACTGATCCACAAACTCACCGACACCCCCACCCACTGATCCACAAACTCACCGACAGCCCCACCCACTGATCCACAGACTCACTGACGACCCCACCCACTGATCCACAAACTCACCGACGACCCCACCCACTGATCCACAGACTCACTGACTGACACCCCCAAACCATTGATCCACATACTCACTGACAACCCCACCCACTGATCCACAAACCCAGTGTCAACACCTCAATGGATCCACAAACCATTAACTCCTCCCAATGATCCAAAACCATAAAAGCCACCCTTTGCACTGCAAACCCAAAGTCGACATCACCCACTAATAAGATATAGAAGCAGAATAAGAGCATAAGACATAGGAGCAGAATTGGGCCATTCAGCCCATTGAGTCTGCTCCGCCATTCCATCATGGCTGATCCTCGATCCTATTTCCTGAGGAGACTGAGGTCCTTTAACATCTGTCAGACGATGCTGCGGATGTTCTACGAGTCTGTGGTGGCCAGTGCTATCATGTTTGCTGTTGTGTGCTGGGGCAACAGGCTGAGGGTAGCAGACACCAACAGGATCAACAAACTCATTCGTAAGGCCAGTGATGTTGTGGGGATGGAACTGGACTCTCTGACGGTGGTGTCTGAAAAGAGGATGCTGTCCAAGTTGCATGCCATCTTGGACAATGTCTCCCATCCACTACATAATGGACTGGTTGGGCACAGGAGTACATTCAGCCAGAGACTTATTCCACCGAGATGCAACACTGAGCATCATAGGAAGTCATTCCTGCCTGTGGCCATCAAACTTTACAACTCCTTCCTTGGAGGGTCAGACACCCTGAGCTAATAGGCTGGTCCTGGACTTATTTCCTGGCATAATTTACATATTATTATTTAATTATTTATGGTTTTATATTGCTATATTTATACTCTATTCTTGGTTGGTGCAACTGTAACGAAAACCAATTTCCCTCGGGATCAATAAAGTATGACTATCACTATGACTATGACTAACACCTGCCTTCTCGCCATGTCCTTTGATGCCCTGACTGATCAGGAAACGACTTCTGCCTTAAATATACACACAGCTTGGCCTCCACCGCAGTCTATGGCAGAGCATGCCACAGATTTACTACCCTCTGGTTAAAAAAATCCTCCTTAGCTCTGTTCTAAAGGGCCGTCACTCAATTCTGAGGCTGTGCCCTCAAGTTCTGGATTACTCCACCTTCTCCATCTTCTCCACATCCACCCTATCTTGTCCTTTCAATATTCTATAGGTTTCAATACGATCCCCACATATTCTTCTAAATTCCCGTGAGTACAGGCCTAAAGCTGCCAAACGCTCCTCATATGTTAACCCATTCTTTCCTGGAATCATGTTTGTGAAACTCCTCTGGAGTTTCTCCAATGACAACACATCCTTTCTGAGATATGCCCAAAACTGTTCATGATGCTCCAAGTGCAGCCTGACTAGTGTCTTATAAAAGCTCAATATTTTCTCCTTGCTTTTATATTCTATTCCCCTTGAAGTAAATGTCAACATTGCATTTGCCTTCTTTACCAAAGACCTGTAAATTAACCTACCTGGAGTTTTGTACAAGGACCTCTGCACCTCTGATGTTTGAACCTTCTCCCCATTTAGATAATAGTCCACGTTATTGTTCCTTTCACCAAAATGCATTATCATACATTTCCAACATTTGCCACTTGTTTGCCCATTCTTCCAATTTGTCTAAGTCCTGCTGCTTCCTCAGCACTACCTACCCCTCCCTTTGCAGAATCCATGTTGACTTTGACTTATTTTATCATTAATCTCCAAGTATCTTGAAACCTCATCCTTAATAACAGACTCCAACACTGAGGTAAGTTTCCAACCACTGAGTTAAAAGTAATTGGCCTATAATTTCCTTTCTTTTGCCTTCTTCCCTACATAAAAAATGGAGTGACATTTGCAATTTTCCACTCCTCCAGGACCAAGGCAAAATGATGCGATTCTTGAAAAATCGTTACCAATGCATCCATTATCTCTTCAGCAACCTCTCTCAGGACTCTGGGTTGTAGTCCACCTGGTCCAGGTGACTTATTTGAGACCTTTGAATTTGAACATAGAAGGTAGAACATAGAATAGTACAGCACAGTACAGGCCCTTTAGCCCACATTGTTGTACCGATCCTCAAGCTCTGCCTCCCATATAAGCCCCCACCTTAAATTCCTCCATATACCTGTCTAGTAGTCCCTTCAACTTCAGTAGTGTATCTGCCTCCACCACTGACTCAGGCAGTGCATTCCACGCACCAACCACTCTCTGAGTAAAAAACCTTCCTCTAATATCCCCCTTGAACTTCCCACCCCTTACCTTAAAGCCATGTCCCCTTGTATTGAGCAGTGGTGCCCTGGGGAAGAGGCGCTGGCTATCCACTCTATCTGTTCCTCTTAATATCTTGTACACCTCTATCATGACTCCTCTCATCCTCCTTTTCTCCAAAGAGTAAATCCCTATCTCCCTTAATCTCTGATCATAATGCATACTCTCTAAACCAGGCAGCATCCCGGTAAATCCACCTGGGCAAGCTCCTCTCTCATGCCTCTGTATTGCCTTCATTCCATCGCAATACTGATAAATGTGACTCATGCCTCTCCCTCTCAAACTGCAGTGTGGATTCAGTCATATCATGATCACTGTCTACTAAGGGTTCCTTCAATTTAAGCTCCCTGAAAACATCAGGGTTATTACACAACACCTAATCTAAGATAACCTTTCCCAAGTAGGCTTAACCACAAGCTGCTCTAAAAAGCCATCTTACTGGCGTTCGACAAATTCCCTTTTTTACGATCCGACACCAACCTGATTTTCCCAATCATTGTATACTGAAGTCCCTGATTACAATTGTGTCATTAGCATTATTACTTGCCTTTTCCACCTGAACCCACAGTCAACCACAACCACTGATCCGCAAACCCCCTGTCAACCCCACCCACTGAACCCAACATCATTGATCCTGAAACCAACGTTCAACATCACCCACTAATCCACACACCCAACGTCAACTCCACCAACTGATTTCCAAACCCACTGTCAACCCAACCATTAATCCTAATACACAAAATCAATCCCACCCACTGATTCAGAAACCCACCATCAAAATCCCCCTCTGATCGACAAATCCAACATTGACACAACCCTCTGTCAACCCCACCATCAATCCCACCCTCTGATCGACAAACCCAAATGGAACACCACCCAGTGATCCACAACCCTACCATCAACTCTACCCACTGATAGAGAAACCCAACATCAATCCCACCCACTGGACTACAAACCAAGTGTCAATACTACCCACTGATCGATAAACTCACCATGAATACTACCCACCAATCCACAAATCCATCATCAAACCCACCCACTGATCTCAGACCCAAACTGAACACCATCCACTAATCCACAAACCCATCATCAATCCCACCCTCTGATCCACAAACTCAAATTGAACACCACCCAGTGATATACAACCTCACCGTCAACAGTACCCAACATCAATCCCACCCAGACAAACCCAATGTCAATCCCACCCAGTATTCTACAAACTGAGAGTCAACACTACTCACCCATCCACAAACCCATTGTCAACACCCCTCATTAATCAACAAACTCACCATCAGCCCCACCCATTGATCCATAAACCCAAATTGAACACCACCCAGTGATACACCATCAACACCAACCACTGACAGAAAAACACAACGTTAATCCCACCCACTGATCTATAAACCCACCGTCAACCTCACCCACTAAACCTGAAACCCACCGTCAACCCCACTACTGAGTCACAAACACACCGTCGACCCTGTCCACTGTTCCATAAACCCAACATCAACACCACCACCTAATCCACCAACCAAACATCAACCACACCCTCTGATACACCAAACCCAACATCAACATCACCTATTATCACAAACCCATTATCAACCCAACCTCTGATCCACAAACCCACAGTTAACCCCACCCACTGATTCACACAGCCAAACTCAACCCCATCCAACAATCCACAATCTTAACATCAACCCAGCCCACTGATGCAAAATCTAACTATCAACCCCAGCCATTTATCCAGAAACCCAATGTCATCCCCACCCATTGATCCACAATCTGTCAACCCCACCCAATGGTCCACAAGTCAAACTTCAGCACCATACACTGATCCACAATCCCATTGTCAACCCCACCCTTTTCTTCACAAACCCACTATCAACCCCTTCCACTGATCAACAAACTGTCAACCCCACTCAATGATCCACAATACAACCGTCAACTCTACATGTACATCCACAAACCCAAAATAATCCCCACCCACTGATCCAAAATCCCAACATCATCTCCACCCACCTTCAACCCCACCTACTTATTCACAAACCCTCAACCCCACCCACTGATCCACAAACCCTGAAGTCCATCCACTGATCCACAAACCCTCAACCCCACCCACTGATCCACAAACCCTCAACCCCACCCACTGATCCACAAACCCTGAAGTCCATCCACTGATCCACAAACCCACCATCAATGCCACCCATTAATCCACAAACCCAACATGAACCCCAGCCTCTGATCCACAATCCCAATGTCAGCATCGCCCACTGATCCAAAACCGTCAACATCACCCACTGATCGACAAACCCAATGTCAGCCCTATCAACTGATTCCACAAACCCATCATCATCATCATCATCCACTGATCCCCAAACC